>NW_027526385.1:216821724-217490904 GCF_048455015.1 Haemaphysalis longicornis | reverse complement strand
GGCCAGAACAGTAGTATCAGATAATTGCTATTATGTCAGAATATTTGTCACATTACGTAAGGTTCTTTGGAAAACAACGACGGAGGACAAACACTAACTGCTGCATTTTAGTGTAGAAAAGGAGAAAGTGTACACATAACTCAAACAACTTGCTCGGTTGGAAACACTCCCGGGGTAAACTACAATATCTTTCAACAATATAACAGGGGCTAGCGGTAGGGAAAACCAATATATGTACACGTGCTTTTGAAATTTAACTACGCCAAACAAAACTTGAAGCTTATGATTAGGGCCAAAGGCTTACCCAACTCTTCGAATCCTGCAAAAGAAAAGGGACGCACGTGTTCACAAGCATAAAAACACGTAAATACTACTTCCTACTTGTGTTTGAACATATGTATGTCTACGTACTTTTTTCCTCACTCGTATACGCATGCCTCATAAAATTTTGTACAGCAAAAACGCCCGCATGATGCCTCTAGGATATTACCTTCCCTCAAAATATTATTCACCCAAATTTGGCTTTAGTTGGATAAGCAGCATTTCTAAACTGTAACCGTTCCTGTATAAGTTTTAACCTAATTAAAAACGTTGAACGTTCCTTTTTCTGTGCACGGGCTCAGTACTGGGTTCTAATGTCTTATTTTTCCTGGGCCATTAAAAAAACGAATTAATAAGAATTGTCGCATTTAGCACACGTACGCACAATATTGTGAATATAAATATTGGTTCCGTCGCTAAAGTGGATAATTTGGTGTAAACCTCATTTTTGTTACATTATTTCACGTGTGTAGATCTGCAGTTGATCTCTTTGTTTTTCTCCTAAGCAGAAAAATACGTTATAACCCGTCAGGATTTGCTTAAGGGAAAAAATGTCATGCTGCTTGTTTTTCTCTTTAACAGCTCGTCGCCAGTCGTTGTAAGGTATACTCTAACGACGGGCTTTTACAGAATTTTTTGCCTACAATAATTTCTACACACTTCCTGTAACATTTACGACAAAAGTTTTTTCCCTGGTTAAGCAAAAATAGCAACCGATGAAAGAACCATTACACAGCTTCTGGTTTAAAAGTAATATTTGTACCATCAGACGTGCGGCTGCAATAAACCAAAAAATCTATTCAGGGCATCTTCAATGCAGTACAGTTAGGTTGTCTGAGTAGGCGGCCCGGGTTCGCTTCTCCCCCTCGGTTATAAAGAAGTAGCCTGTTTTTTTCAGCTAATTACTAAAAATACGTGGATCACATACTAAAATCAAACGTAATTGTATTCGTGCGCACATTGGTCTATGACTGCGCAAAGACGTATTGTTGTAGCCTCGTAGGTCGGTTTTAGCGCCACCTAAAGGCGCACCGATTCAGGCAGAACTCCACTGTTTCGCTCCTTGTCTTTGCAAAATACTGTGTCTAGTATATATGAGAAGAAACCACAACACAGTGTAGTATCTCACAACCGAAACTGGTGTATGGCATACATAAAGTGTGTATGCTGCATACTTATGGCTTTAAGGAACTCAAGGCACCTAGTGGACGGCTGCAAGTGACCACAATGATGGATGCTATTACGCCACTGCTCCCTCATGATGTCACCCACGAGGACGCCGAAATCGTTTCTCAGCGCGCAGAGGAGGTCCGACAACTGGCCTTGTTGATAATCAAGGCTCAGCAGCACACAGACGCTGGCCGTTATCATCTGCGATGGCATGACGCGAACATTAAAAAGGGAGGTAAGGTTTGGCTGTGGACACCTATACTCCACCGCAGACTTAATGAAAAGCTTTTTAGCGTTACTTCTTGCCGTGCAGGGTACTGCGTCTCATCGGGACCTGAACTCCAAGACGGAGAGCATGTATTACCCCGCCGGCTTTACTCCCACAAGTTGTTGATGGTGTGCGCCCTGAGTCATAATTTCATCGTTAGAAGGCAGCCATCGCTCCGCAGACGCGACGGAATCGATCCCTCGATTTAACAGCATCGAGGCGATGCTGCGTCCTGAAACAGGGGAGGGGGGGTGTAATAAAGCGATCCAAGACCAGGTGCTAGCTTTGTTAGAAGCTAATCTCTCCATTACCATCCTCATAATTTGAGCAGCAGCATTATACCCTCTTAATTTATTATCCGCGGGGAAGGAGAACAAGAGGAAGTCGTCGCATGGACTCTGCAAGCGCTTTCATGTCATCATCGCTTTGCGACAAGTTTGTGGATACAACTATCTCTGCTAACTTTCTGTCACTGAGTTGCAACGTCTGATCTGTGACAAAATGCAACAGGGTTATTGTTACCTCGGCTGAATTACCAGCTCTGCAACATGCCTGCGAGAATTAAGTCATAAATTCGGGTGATCCTGCAGAGTAAACTCTTAATCGTAAATATCATGTCGGTATGTGTTTTTGAAACAACATCCGGCTAGTAAACCTTTCTCTGGGCTCATTTAGGGGCACTAAGACATTTTAAATAGATAAATTTCTCTGTAATCCTGAACTTCCATAAACATAACATTGCAAAGTGAGAGAGAGGGAGAGAGAAAGCCACGTTTATTATCTCTTCTATAAAGGCTTCTGCGCTGCTGGGGGTGGGGGGCTGCAGTTACCGGTCGTCCTCAAGAACTGCTTCAACGCGTTGGAGGAGGGCCTCTCAGTGCTCCTCTTCAGTCAGTCTCAATGAGGAGGGTGTCAAGTGTCTGACTGAGGGTTGGTACCGGTAGGTACTTTTTTGTGCTTGCGGAGAGCGAGTTTCAGCTATTTTTGGGGTTCCTCGGGGGTGGGGTCGAGTCATTCCGTTCAATTGCCAGGATAAGGGGAAAGGGAGTATGTGTGTTTTTTTCTGGTCTGTATAATCTCTACGCAGTCCAACATGTTGTACAGGTTGCTAGGGTTCCCGTGACTGCAGTGTGGGCAGCTAGGGTGACCACGTTTATTTTTTACACAGTGGATGATATGCGGGGTGTGTAGGATACCTGCTTGAGTTCGGCGGATGCAACATTTCTTCGGTGGCGGCAAGAGATGTGGGGAACGCAGTGTCCTTCGATGTGTGCGCAGCTCAACACACTTTTGGTTCCTGGATTTTATTTTTTATACGTGAAGGTGGGGCGGTAGAATTCCTTCGGGAGCGCACTTGGAAGCTCAGCCTCACAGAAGAGAATTTTGCGCGCGATTTGGTTATCCGTCATTTTTCTGGTATTCCTGAATGACCTGGAATCCATCTGAGTTCAACCGAATGCTCCTGTTGGGAGGTAAGATGCACTTAGAAGATGTTGCGTGAGCGTGGCATTTGGTCGCGGCAGTAGAGGCGGATCGCATCCTGGCTGTCAGGCAGTATGAGAAGTTTCAGTCGGCCAGAGAAGGCTAGCGGTTCGGCATGACCGGGATGACAAATTACCAGGAACCGACAAGTTGTTTGCCCGTTCCCGTAGCACGCTCTGGTAGCAAATATACCGGCGTCTGATACGGCAGCATTGGTGAAAACCGGAATGTAACCCTGGTATATATTCTGCGCCAATAAATGGTGGGTGGCACGGGCTCTGTGGGCCCTACGCTCGTGGTCCATTTCTACACTCTTGTGGCGGGGAATAGGATGTACAGTCATCCTCGGCAAGTGCTCCCAGAGGGGTGGGGGGAGCGTTCTGTAATGTAGCCTTCTGGTTCCTGAATTTGTGCCCCTGGTGGACGTAGTATTGCTCGTGCCTGTCGTGCACTACCGAGATTTTTGCGTTTCTTTGTGTATGTCGATGGGGTGTGATGTAGGAGTGTGAACTCCCATTCGTTGAATCTCGTGGAGTGGGGTGTCATTTGGGATTCATATTGCAGCACGAAGATGCTTGCACAGTTGCGTTTCTAATTTGTCCATCTGAGCGCGTGTTACCCGCATGTAAGCGGCTGGGTACATGATGCGGAGAATGATTAACGCCTCAAAAATTCGTAGTTGTTTCTTCTCTTTTACCCCAGGTTCTTGATTGAAATCCGTTTCTTGATGCGCGTGATGTGACTGATCTGAGTCGTGTTTTCTTTTAACCCAAGTGTCCACTTTGCCTGGTGTTGGGAAGCGAAAAGCCCAGTACTGGAATTTCTTCTTTCTTTGCTATGGTGGTGCCATCTAGTGTTAATGCGATCGAATGGCGACCATCGTCAGAGCGGCCGGCTGGACCATCCTCAACGACGATGTATTCGGTCTTAGAGGGGGAGCATCTGAGACAAACGACTTTCATATATCAAGTGACGACAACAATCGCTTCCGGTAGTTGGTGCTCGTGGTGCCCGGGGAAGCCCTGGCAATACCACAAAGTCAGATCATCAGCAGATAGATTGAACTAAACGTCGGCGATGGAGTATAGTTCGGCGGGCAGGTCTTTTAGGACTATGTTAAAAATAGTAGGGAAAGAATAGAGCCTTGCGGTACTCCTCTACTTGGTAAGAAAGGGCCTGCCAAGCGGTCATCTACAAGAACACCCGTTGTTCTGTCGCTTAAAGAGTTCTGTATGTAATTATAAAATTTCTCACCGGATTGGATGCTTTGGAGATTGTTCTAGATGGCCTTATGACTTGCATTGACGAATGCCTTGTATATAACGACGGCTGCAATTGTCCTTAGTGGTGCGCTGATAGGGGAGTCATAAATATTGTGGTCGAAGGTACAATGCAGTCATGAGTAGAGACGTGCCGCAAAAATCCTGTCATGTCTTGGTGAAGCACTGGCTTGACGTTTCTTACCAAAGTGAGGCGCTCTTCAAGCATCATCTCGGCCAGGTTGCCTCAGCATGACGTTTGTGATATTTGGTGGAGATGTTCAAGGCGATTGAGAGGTTTCTCTGGTTTTGGTAAGGGGGTTAATATTCTCTCTTTCCATTCTTTCGAAAGAAAACCGGATATCCACGCTTCATTTATTTACCGAAGAAGTTTATTTATGGCGGTTTCCGCCAAAATTGTGATGAGTGTTTCTGAGATTGTGTCCATTTCTTGTGCCGTGCTTTTTTATCTCACTTAGGCAATTTGCCATATTCTTGCCTGGATAACGGTGCTTTGATGCCTTTACCCCATATTTGCCCAGGACCAGGATATTATACTGCTCGAGCAGTCTTGGGTGGTTATTAGTTACAAGTAACGCACTACGGGTAACTTGTTATTTTTTTTCAGTAAGTTGTAACTGTAACTAGTTACTTTTGAGTTAAAAGAACTTGTTGCTGTAACAATTTTACTTTATTATGAAGTAATTATAAGAACAAATACCGTTACAGTTACTTCATTTCTATAAAATATTATCCAACAGCAACACTCAGTCACGGCGGATGTACAGTTCGCGCTTTGCACTTTTATGGACTTTCTTCTACCACAGCCTTCGGCTACTTCATGTATGCCGGATCTCTCTCTTCGCATGATGAGAAACAGTCGGACTATAAATGTTTTGGTGTATACGTGTGCGTGGTGTCCCACGCGGCCATCTAAGAGCTCTAAATTTTTAGGTATGAGTGGCAGTATGTTGCTGAGCAGCGTGATGTCGCCCTCACCCAGACCATAATAACGCTGCTACACGCGCCTAAACGCACGTGGATGCATGTTCACACTAGAACTCAGAACTAGAAGTAGAACTAGAACTAGAACTCAGAGTAAGATGCGCGGCTGCACCATTTCAACCACATCTGGAGCGCAGTAAAAGTGTTTGACGCAAGGGCGAACAGGAAAAAAAAAATATCCGCAAACACCGCACAATGCACTGAAGCCTGTGCACTTTCGTGAAAGCCTGGATAACTCCAGTCATTGCGTCGCCTTCGGATTAGTGAGAGAGGGGCAAACCTTTTTTATTGGACTAAGTTTAGGTGGGGTGGTAGCCATGTGCAGCTCCATTTGTGGGGTCATAAAATGCCGCGGGGAGTGTCTCGGCGTCCCCACGCTCGTAAAGCGCTGTGCGCACTGTAGAGTGTTCTATTCTCAAGTAACAGTTGCTTGCGACCATTGTGTTCTTTTGAGACTTCTGGCTGTGCTTGGGACCACGTGTTTGCGAGCCCTTGTCTACAGGCTTCGTCGAGCTATCAACAGTGCCCGAGCGAGGTCGAGGAAGTAAATCATTCCGCGCCCCTTCACACATACGACGACCCGAACCCACAACCCAGCATCTTGGCCGGCAGACGCCTGACCACACTGCCGCTGCACCAGGAAATATTCCTGGAAAGCCTCGCGACTTCCATTCCAGAGCTGGTGCAGAAACGAATAGTGTAGCTACGTCTGTTCCTCAGTGTTGGGCGCAAAGAATACTTGGTCGAGCTTCCTTCGGACCAAGTCTCAAAGCAAAGGAAGGGAACGGGCTCTGCCGCCGGGGACGTGGTTTCTGTGAAAGCTTGAGATTTGGAGAATAGCGTTTTCCTGTCGAGGGGACAAAATCGCCTTTGTGAGGGCAGTGGGTGCACGAAAAAACAGTAAAGCATCGAGTTTCGTTTCCATTCCCTTTCGAAATAACCTTGCTTATAGCGGGGGATTTGGGTGGCTGGGGGTTGAACCGGGAGAACGACACCGAGGGCCTACGGACAAACGTCGCTTCGGCAATAGCTCAAATTGGTCTCCGTCTCCGACGACAAGTACGAAATAAAATATTAACGCCGCGCTTTCTATTTAGTATCTTTTAAAAACACCTCGATAATCGAAGTACTCCAACATGCGTTTTCCTTTTCCTCCAAAGGGCCTTCCGGCGATGCACCACTCCCTCCTCTTTTTTCTCTTCTCCCTAAGTATTCAAGGCGGGCAAGCGACAACACTGTATATAGGTAAAGATAATTTTACTTGACATTGACTGTTTCGTCTGTTTTGTCCTCAAGTTAGGTATGGTATAAGTTCGGCATCCATGTCCGTACTTTTGATAAACGTTTGGCAGCCATTTCTGTCGACACAACCACTTGAGGCCGAGGCAAGTGCAACCACGGCCTGCGCCTCAATCACTTCGTGTCATCAAAGCGGAAGTCATGGTGCGGGTCAATATCTTGCAGTGGTAGATGCCTGTGGTGAGGGTCCTGCCACTCCGACATTTCTGCAGCCCATCCACTTGCGAGGATAAGAGCGTAGCTGTCCTGTCGGGAGAATGTAAGCTGGGTCGTGTGGTTCATATAGCGGCCTGTTCTGGTGGCTGCGTCGGATCTTATATCGCCTTGTATGTCCGAGCGACCAGGCAGCCACTGAAGAATGATTTTATGACCTTCGCGCACTGCATTGTGTGAATTTCGGCAATTTCACATATAAGCTTACTGCGCTTGTTCTGAAGCTTTCGAACAGCTTGTAAGGCGCTGCGCGAGTAGACGAATATTACCCATTGCTGGGCATGATGACGGCTGATGTAATGAAGTGCATCCCTTAGAGCTGTCAGCTCAGTAGCAGAAGAGGATGTTTCGCGGATAAGTTTTCTTTCGATAGGGCACCGCGCCTTACGGATCCAAACGCCGATGGCGGATGAGCCTGGGCGAACCGAGCTATTCGCATAAACATGTATGTATCCTTTGTAAGTGCTGATGATATACTCGAGTATGAAGAACTTGAACGCGGCCTCAACCATGACGCACTCATCGTTAATTCCTGGTGTTGTGGTGTATATTTTCTATGGCACCAGTACCCGCGTTGCTGCTATCGTCTTTTAAGTTCTTCGAAAATTCGCCCGATGCAGGTGTCTTGCATACTGTGTGGAGAGGCCTGCCAAAGAATGCGTATGACACCGAGTTAAATTACGCAAAGACGTTCGAAGCACCTCTTTGGCGTAGTAGCACTGTGGTTGAAAAGTACCGAGATTAGGGTCTGTACTGAGCTGAAGGTTATGTGTGCTGGCCATGCACCAGGCACATGAGCTGATGAGTGCTCAGCGACTACAAGGAGAAGTAGTCGACGAGGCTCAAACTCAGCTGCACTTATGCGTGCACCTGTACCCTCTGGTCTCATTGTTGCTTGCTTTAAATATATTTTTGAGACTAACTTTATCGTAACATTTTTGTGCAGTGTGTGGGTTCGTCCCCATCTTTGCCTCCGCATAACACCGTCTAAGCTTTGCCGAAATCATCCAGGGACGGTATTTTCTCACGGAACACAAACACGGTTTCTGGCAAGGTCCTTTATTTTTATACAATTATTAACTCCTATAATGATTTTGCCAAGGCGTCAGATGGCATAAGCCAGGTCGATGTGCTATCTGTTGCCATCTTGAAGGTTCTTGACAAAGTCTTGCATAAAACGTTATTATCTAAAGCGAAGTAAATTCCGCTGATTTAGACAAAATTGCGGTCACATTTCATACTATACCGTAAGCAGTGGGTAGACATAAAGGATCGCTCTAGCGTATTTTAGTCACATTTCTCGGAGCACGGTAAAGATCAGTGCGTTATTCAGTTTTATTTATACTTTATTTTAAGTATATAATGAAAGTAATAGATCCCCCGTATCACCTAAACTATTCATATACGAGTGAAATATGTCGAAGGTATTCAATTATACTGCAGTTGAGCAACTTTGAAACGCACACAGCCGTCGCTTGAAAACTTGGTGCGCGCCATTTTAATATGCTAATAATTCCAGAAAGACTGTTCATTCGTCTATCACCAGCAAACTGAAGAGATTTTATTTACACTACTACGTAAAGGGAGCAATTATAAGACATTTCGAATAATACAATAATTTAGGCGTAACAATTACCCCTAGACTTATATGGAATGCCCATATAGTAAAGAAATGCATATCTGCACGCAAATAGATTGATTATGGGGTTCAAAGCGCCGACGCTGCAGAGGCGATGTGGCGCGCTGTTGTGAAGAGCTCGGGGTTATAATGAAACACTTGGCAATCCTTATCGCGCACCGACATATCAAACACACGGTTATTTTTGCTCAGAAAGGCGCGTGCCGTAAACGAAAATCTAACTCACGTCATTAGGCTCATATGCACAATGCCATAGCCACTGAGCCACCACGGCGGGTTTTCTGCATGTAAAAAGTAGGATTTCTTAAGCACCGATTTGATAATGCCACCAGTTTCGTAATGCTCAAAGCCAACGAAAACAACGATGAGACCATCTTTGGAAAACACCTCTGCCCTATTGAATCCGCCTACAAAACAAAAGTTTGAATGCATTGCCAGGAGCCCGTTTCATTTTCAATGAATAGAGACGTCGATATTCCCCCAGACAATGCTGTAGTTGGAAAATGTTGAACCAGATAAGGACAGGCGACGAGCTGCTCGACTTAACTAGGGCGTATAATATATATCCTAATTTAAATACCAAACCGGATAATTACGGAGTAAAAGATTCGTCCAGCACATCCTCCCGCAAATACCGCTGCAGCATTCGGTCAATATTTAGAAGAACGAACATTTAAAACACTTCCAAAATCAATACATGAGTGGAATAATTGCCCGAAAACTCAACAGTGCCTTCGGTTTCGATGTAACCGGCGCTCTGCTCCCTCACTGCTAACATTCTCTCCTTTTTTTATTAGTTTGTCAATATACGGTGTTCCAAAGAGTGTGGTACTTGATAATATTTAGTTGCACTGCGAAAACTAAGCTATGTGTCGAAAGCGTGTATTCCTTCATGGTTATAAACATATTGTTGTACTGTTGAGGTATTCTCGTTTATTAATGCGCTTTTTACTGGTTGTACCTTTGATGTATTCTTGATTAATAACTTTGTTTAATGATTTTTTTTATCTTTAAACTTGCTGTACTTTCTTATTATACCCTAAATTTTTCACAGTACACGAACAATGAGACAAATAAAATAGAGAACGCTGGTTATTGCCAAAAAACGATGTGTTAAATTGCAAGCGTTTATTTTTGTCTTATTAGAACGCAGAACACAGACATACATGAATAAAAACTTTTCTTGTACCTTATATGTAAATTATCACCGACCGGATTTGTCTTGCTTTATCTATCCAATACTGTAAATTTCACTAAAACATACGCACGCATCAGCACTGCAACTGCTTCATTCCTTTAATTACAATCCCTACAAGAAACGCGGAAAACAGAAGATGCAACAATTTATTCTTAAAAATTACTAAGATTGTTTTCTTAAACACAATGGTGTTGATTGTTGTAAGCTCCCACCCTGCTTCTGGTCTGTTATGTTGGATGCAGTTGTACCTCTGATTAAGTTTGACGGCGGGAATATAATACCACGCTGTCAAATCTCGACACATGGGTGTTTTCTTCTCACGCCCAATGAAGTAGTATGCTCAGGGGCCGTACGTCGCTGGGTCTCCTTCACAACACCGGTTGCCGAAAGAACACGAATATGCAGCGGCCGGTGGCTCCATGATGACCCACTAAACAGCGCTCACCAAAGGGAAAGCCGATTTTCTTGGAGTGCGCGTCGATGGCTTCTTTCCCAACACCAACTACCAAACCGACACGAATATATTGTGCCTGGTCACTTGCATTGGCTATGCCGAACCCACATTCCTCAGGAAAAACGTAAGCCCAGGCGGTCTTGTCTGCAAGTTCTTTTTGATTACATGGGTAGCCATAAAGGAACTGTAAATCTGGCGGCCTGGTAGCTGGCGTTTCTCTGTTGAAAACAGGTGACTGGCAAAACTCCAACGTCCTGGTGGGCAAATCTTGGTGATTCACCAATTATCAGCAGCTGCCAGGATCTTTGCACTTGTTGAAAATGCCACAAAGGAGCCATAGACCGAGCGGCATTAGAAAACACTTTCAGTGCTACCTGGGAAGATGACAGGTAAAGAAACTCTCACAAGAAAGCTGAGCGCAACCCTCCCGACGTATCCTAGTCGTTAGGCCATCGTAAGAGCTACACGAAGGCAATTTGAACTCTGTTTGAAGAGAAAATACTATGAAAGTGCATTGTTTGGTGTTACTTTTATAAAGTTTCGCAGCCTATTAAAATTGCATTCTATTAGTTCAACTCCACCACATTTCCTAGCCACCGCCAGCGGAATCAAGCAACATAAATTACGAAGTTTTCCAGTAATAAGCTGGCCCAAATAAAGAAACGTCACTTACATAAGAGGAGAGACCCAGGCTCGATTCTGATGATGGGACAAGCTTTCTTCTTTTTTATAAATATTGAGACGGGTTAGCCGTGATTAGAATCAGATGTATTTACGGTATTTACAAAAGGGGAAAATGAGAGACACAGCGGATAACCAGTCTAGCTCCTGCTGGGCTCCACTCCGATCATCGTCTTTCCCGTCTTCCACGATTGGCATCATGGCATGGAGGGGGATCTCTCTTCTTAGCAGTGGCTTGACCACTTCGCCAAAGAAGGGTGCACCGTAAGATAGACCCCGGCGGCTGAAACGCCGTCCCGGCGTAGTCTATGAAAAATTACGCCCACCTCCCCTCGCGGGAACCCTGGTGTGATGCGACGCTGAGGGGGGTTCAAGCGCAAGCGGAGAGCAACCGTCGACCGAAAGACCGCCGGAGGCCCCGCACGGGGCACCTTGAGCAATCTTGGTGACGGTACTGGCGATACCGCGGACCCCGAGCCCCATAAGCTGGATCCAACCGTGGCGATGTGTTTATAGGTGGAGGGTTATAAACCACGAAAGGTGGCCGTCCGAGCCTTGGTCAAGCTCCGGCCGATGGGCTCCCTGCCTGTCTACCAGGCAGGAAGCTCCGGGACCTATTTGACTACAAGGGTAAGGTCAAAGGAGAAAGTACCCCCGTCTCCCTGCTTTCCAATGTATCATATGGCATTTTCCAAACCCCCCCCCCCCCCCAAACGTGATCGGCCCCCGAAAAGGGGCCGCACCGAAGTTTTGTTCCCACCTCTTTTAACAAATCTCTTGTCAACAACCATGAATAACTATGCTCGTTTTCTTGTGATTGAGTCAGCTGACTCAGCAAGATCTGTCGCTTCCATGTCCGTATTCTTGATTTCTAAATTTCTGCAAAGCACCTTAGGTGGCAAATATCAAGCTAAAACGCTCAGGACCGGAGAAATCCTTGCAGAACTCAATTCCGAACAACAAGCCCACACTCTTCTTGCACAAACCCGCATCCATGATCAGGACATCAGGGTCACGCCCCACAGGAGCCTAAACAGCTCCCAGGGTGTGATTTCTGAGACAGACCTCCTGACGGAAACAGATGCCTACCTTCTCGAAGGTTTAAAGGATCAGGGCGTCACAGCTGTGTGACGCATCACGATGCGCAGGGACGACAAGATAATCCCCACCAAACACATTATCCTGACCTTTGACCGCTCGGCACTTCCACAATATATAAATGCAGGCTTCATTCGATGCTCTATTCGTCCTTACATGCCGAACCCGCGCCGCTGCTTGAAGTGCCAGCGATTCGGGCACGGTACAAACACTTGCCGTGGCCGAACGACCTGTGCAAAATGCGCGGCGTACGATCACCCAAGCGACAACTGCCCATCCGACACCCTCACTTGTGTGAACTGCGGGGGGCCGCATGCAGCGTACTCCCGCAAATGTGAAAAATTTCAAACAGAAAAAAACATCATCAACATCGAGATCACTGAGAACATCACTTTCCCAGAGGCGCGAAAGAGGTTCGCCTCTTTCCCCCTGGGGAGGTACGCCGACGCAGCTCGCCGGTGGGCGGAGCGGTGTCTGGTTTCGGCGGGGACCCAGTACCGCGAGTCGGACTTGGTCCCGTCCCCGCCCCCACCGGGGTTGCCTCATGCAGCCCAACCCGGCACCACGCCGGTTGCTGAGGCAGCAGCGGTTGTGGTGCCAACCGTCTCTGTTGGGACCGATGCCGCTCCCGTCCCTGCCTCCCCGTCCTCCAGTGCGTTGGAGGGTGCCGAAGGGATGGACACCGGGGGCCCTGCATCGGCTCCCACCGCCACCGCACCGCCCGTGACACCTCTGGTGCCCCGGACGCCCTCGGCGGTGGCGGCTCAAACGAAGGGCTCCCGAAAGGGGGCCAAGTCCGGGGGACCTGGTCCACCGGGCACCCTTCTGGCATCCGACGAGGAAATGGATGTCGCGCCGTTCCTGCCTGCAACGCAGCGCAAGGAGCAGCCTCCGATGTCCAAGCCGACAGAAAAGCCTAAAAATCCTAGAATAACAGCCCCGAAAGACGACACATGAACAAACAGACACACAGACTCCAGTTATTCTTAAAGTTAAATAATGGGAACAGAAAACATCATCCAATGGAACTGCAGAGGCCTCCTTAAAAATCTTGACGATGTGTACGAGATTCTGCATGCCAGTCAGCCAAGTGTCATGTGTCTCCAGGAAACCCACCTCAATTCTAAACAAACAAATTTCCTAAATAGGTATATGATATTCAGAAAGGACAGGGTTGGCTGCACACACTCTTGAAGAGGTGTGGCAATTGTCGCCCGGAAATCCTTAGCCTGCCACCCTGTCACTCCGAACCCTGTCCTTGAGGCTGTAGCAATCCGTACGATAATATTTAATAGGTTGATAACGGTATGCTCCATTTACATTCCTCCTAATTTTGCACTTCTGAGCTCTGATTTCGAGGGACTGGTTGACCAGCTGCCCGAACCATACTACACTAACAGGCGACCTTATTGCGCACAACTCTCTTTGGGGCTCCTCAAGAACGGATGCCCGAGGTCGCCTGATAGAGAAGTTTCTTACATCCTCCGGAGCATGCCTTTTCAACAAGAAACAACCTACATACCATAACTTAAGACACAATACATACACGCACCTTGACTTGGCGATTGGTTCCGCAGTTCTCTTTCCATGCCTTGAGTGGGGTGTGGGCACAGACCCATATGGTAGTGACCATTTCCCCGCTTCCCTAACGTACATAGGTAAAGGCCCATGCAGTCCATCTTCCCATAATAGGTATAATGAATAAAAAGCAAACTGGAGCACATTCACAGAAACATCTAAACTACACCACGCAACCATAAAACACCTACACGTGGAGGAAGCAGCCCAACTCGTCACGGCACACATACTCGACGCCGCTCAAAAGTCCATGCCCCAGGCCTCCAGTGGGTCCCACAACCCAAGGAGGCCCTGTTGGAACGAGGACTGTAGGCGGGCGCGAGAGGCCCAGAACAAGGCGTGGGGTGTCCTTCGCCGGAACCCCACGTCAGATAACCTCATTTCTTTTAAACGGGCAAAGGCTTTTGGGAAGCGAATGCGTCGTAAGGCGTAAAGGGAGAGTTGGTGCACCTTCCTCACTTCCATCAACTCATACACTGACGCACACAAAGTCTGGCACGAATACAAAAACTAAAAGGACCACGGACACACAGCCTGCCCCTGGTTAGTACAACAGGGGACACACTGGAAGATCGGGCCAACACGCTTGCACAACACTTCGAACACGTGTCCAGCTCAGCTCAGCACACTACACAAACACTTTTATGAAACACAAAACATCTGCGGAGAAGTCACTGCGTGATAGCAACAAGTCGCACACTTCTTACAATTCTCCTTTTTTTAATTTATGAGCTGAAGGCTGCTTTGACCACATGTAAAGCTTCAGCTCCAGGTGCAGATAAGATTACTTACACAATGATACAATTTTTACACACAGACACCCTTGAAATACTCCTACACCTGTACAACAAAGTATGGCTTTCGGGTAACATTCCACGCTCTTGGAGGGAGGCCATTGTAGTGGCTGTCCTAAAGGAAGCGAAGGACCCTTCCTCTCCTACCAGTTATCGTCCCATTGCCCTGACAAGCTGCCTGTGTGAGCTCTTTGAGAAGATGATAAACAGGAGACTCGTGTACTTCTTAGAGTACAATGGTCTTCTCGAGAGCTGCCAGGCAGGCTCCAGGGAGGAGCGATCTACCAACGATCAACTCGTTGCATTAGAGGCGTATATAAAAGATGCTTTCCTCCATAAGCAGTACCGTAAGACAGTATTCTTTGATCTAGAAAAGGCGTATGATACTGTTTGGAGGTATGGTATCCTCATCGACCTGAAGTCCTTTGGCATAACGGGTAACATGATGAACACGCTTTCTAGTTACATGTCCGAAAGGACGTTTCGCGTGCGACATGGAACGGCACTCTCTAAGGTGCATGTGCAGGAAAATGGAGTGCCACAAGGTGGAGTTTTAAGTTGCACTCTTTTTATGGTAAAAATGAATTCCCTCAGGAAGGCATTGCCACCGTCGATTTCCTGCTCCGTTTATGTAGACGACGTACAATTATCCTTTAAGTCTTGTAACCTGTCTGTCTGCAAGCGCCAAGTCCAGCTTGGTGTTACCAAGCTAGCTGGTTGGGAAGATAGAAACGGTTTTAAATTTAATCCAGGGAAGTGCACTTGTGTTTTGTTTTCCAAGAGGCGTGCAATCCGGCGGGATCCAGACATTCAACTCAATGGTGTCTCGATTTCTGTCAAAAAGCAACACAACTTTTTAGGTATAATCTTTGACGAAAAGCTCACGTTTATCCCACACATAAAACAACTAAAACATAAATGCTTAAAAACAATGAATATCCTGAAGGTTCTGTCGCACATTTCTTTTGGTGCTGACAAACAACTTCTTTTACGTGTTTTTACCAGCTTGATAGGTTCACGATTGGACTATGGTAGCGTTGTCTATGGGTCAGCCACTAAAGCATCCCTCAGAATGCTGGACCCTGTGCTTCATCTAGGGCTCCGCTTGTCGTGTGGCGCCTTTCGGACTAGTCCAGTCGAAAGCCTGTATGTAGAGTGGCACAAATGGAACCTACAACGTCAGCGAGCATACACAGACCTCCTTTATGCTTTTAAAATTTCATCCATTCCTCACCATCCTTTTAAATCAGTTTTTCATGATACCTCCATGACTAAACTCCTTCTAAATTGACCATCGTTCTCTGCGCCCTTCTCTTACAGAGTTGGAGAGGAAGCGTCAAAGCTTGCTGTCTCCTTTTTAGATACCATCCAAAGTTCTGTAACATATTTCATAGCACCGTGGCATCTCCGCCCTGTCTCATGCGACACATCATTGACACATGTAGATAAAAACCGAGCTCCCACATGTGCAATTATGCAGCATTTCTTGTTTTTCCAGCAGAAGTATGAGTGCTCTGAATTTTATACGGATGCCTCTAAGACTTCCACCTCTGTGTCCTGCGCGGCGCATGGGCCCGACCTTAGTGTCACCAAAACTCTGAATAGTCATACTAGAATCTTTACGGCAGAGGCTTACGGTGTACTTCTTGTTGTCAATCATATACTTCAAAGCCACATGCCACAATCCATTATCTATACAGATTCCCTCAGTGTTGTGCGGGCACTGTCGTCAGCAATGCCTTCGAAAAACCACGTTGTCAATCTGATCGTCAAGGGTATTATGTCTGTGTATGTACGCAAATTTGAACTTTTCCTTTGCTGGGTCCCTGGCCACTGTGGTATAGCCGGGAATGAAGCAGCGGACCGAATGGCTGCTGCTGCTACACTCACGAATACAGTAGACATAACCACATTACCCTACACCGGCGTGAAACCACACATCAGACAACAACTTCGCAAAACATGGCAAACACACTGGAGTGAAGAAACAGACAACAAATTACACGTAATAAAACCACACTTGGGACCATACACCACCGACACACGTAAAAGATACACTGAAGTCGCCTTGGCTAGATTACGGATACGGCACACTCATGCAACGCACTCGCACCTTCTCACGGGGTCTCCAAGACCTCTGCGCAGCAGGTGCGGACAGGCCCTATCCGTGATCCACATCCTTATACAATGTAAGGCACTTGACACAACACGACACAAGTACTTACCACAACTACACACGCGACATATTCCACCACACCCGTCATACTTCTTAGGAGATGAAGCCATGTTTTCAATCAAACGCGTTTTCGAGTTTCTTACCGACGTAAAATTTTTACATCTCATTTCTTATCATGCATGTTTACAGCCTGTCCTTTTACACCAGTCATCTTCATTACGTTGTCTTTTACTTGGTTTATTTTTACTGAAATGTTCTACTTTTACTTCCATGCCACTCTCATGTAATCACTATTGTTTGGCGCTCTTTGCCCTTAGTCGGCCTTGCGCCATTAAAATCCAAACATCATCATCATCATCATCATCAAGACCGCCGGTGGGCGGCACACTGGCTATATGTGCTGAGCGCCCGAAGGAGATGAGACCGCGGATAGAGAGAGAGAGTGCCGCGGCTATGACGCAACACAATCCAACACAATCCACTTTAATCCAATCCAAGTCAAGCCAAGCCAAGCCAAGCCAATCTAATCGAATCCAATCCAATGCCCCTCGCGAGAGAGTGTTCGCTATAAGAGAGGAGAGGGGGAGAGTGGCGGCGGGCAACAACAACGGACGCACCCGGACAACAACGAACGCACGCAGGAAGGACAGGGCCGCCGACAAGAGACGCTCTTTGCGTCACATCAAAAAGCCGACAAGGTTGCAGTTGTAGGGTTTGTGCCGAGCAATATGGGCATTGTCTATAGTAGCGTCGGAAGAGTATAGCTGAATCGGGGTAATCTCGTACGCCACGTTGGTAGCCCGGAGTAACACCTTGTAAAGGCTGGAGTAGCGTGAACGTAGTTTTGATGACAGACCCACGTGGCGGCGACGAGACCGCAGAAGGACGGGGGAGCCTGTGGCATACTCTGCGTGACAGTGGCGCTTGTCGTAAGCAGCCTTTTGGTGAGCTTGGGAATGGTTTATGCGGGTGCGGGAAATCTGTCTGACGTAGTCAGAGCGGGAAATGACAACGGTCGCGTATTCTGTAACAGAAACGTTTGGGGAAGGAAGTAAGGTATCCAGCGGCAAGGAAGGTTCCCTTCCGTACAAAAGGAAAAATGGGGAATATGTGGCGGTGTCAGGGCGTGACATGTTTTAAGGAAACCTCACAAACGGCAACGTTACATCCCAGTCGCAATGGTCCAGTTAAACATACATGGCTATCATCTTGATAATCGTATGATTAAGGCGTTCAGTGAGCCCAATCGTTTGTGGATGATACGCAGTAGCGAAATTTTGCTCAGTGCCGCGCAAACGCAGGATATCTTGTATCACTTGGGCTTAAAACGACCGCCCTCTATCGGTGCGAAGTTGGTGAACGGCTCCTTGTTGTAGAATAACGCCATGTAAAAGGAAGTCTGCCACATCGGTAGCGCAAGAGCTTGCAAGGGCCCTGGTGATTGGAAAGCGAGTTGCATAGTCACTGGCAACGGCATCCAACTAGTTTTCCTGAGTGGAAGTAGGAAAAGGTCCGAGCAAATCTAGGCCGATACGGTAAAAGGGTTCAATGGGCACGTCTATGGGCTGCGGGAGGCCGGCGGAGCCATGGTAGGGGTCTTCCGCCATTCGCAGGTATCCCATGAGGTTATATAGCACTTCAGCGATCGGTACATGTTCGGCCAGAAGAACCAGCGGCGAACGCCTTCGTAGGTACGCGAAATTTCTAGGTGGCCTCCAGTTGTTTCGTCATAAAGTCGCTGAAGGACGGACAGTTGCAAGAGGAAGGACGAGCAAAAGATCGGGGCCATCTGTACGAAGGTTTCGACGGTATTAAGTCCCGTTCTTGAGGAGATAGTGAGGAAGGGAAGCATCCTCATGCGGAGAGTGTAGGCATTTGATGATGGGCCGCGTGCATTCATCGCGTCATTGTTCGAACCCGATGTTGAGCAGGCATGAGACCGAACAGGCTCGTACTTCAATCACATTTCCATCTGGGCTGTCGACGGGATCGCGCGACAAGGAGTCGGAGTTCTGGTGCGACCGCCCGGACCTATGGACAACAGTAAATGAGTATTCTTGAAGCCGGAGAGCCCAGCGGACGAGCATTCCAGTGGGGTCCTTCGATGAAGAGAGCCAGCAAAGGGCATGGTGGTCTGTGGCCACGGAGAAGGGCCGTCCATAAAGATAGGGTCGAAACTTGGTTACTGCGCATACCGGTGCCAAGCACTGATGTTGAGAAATTCAGTAGTTCCGTTCGGCTGGGGGCAAGAAACGGCTTGCACAAGCGATCACGCGATCTTGGCCGTGTTGGCATTGCGCGAGATAGAATCACTCCAATCCCATGGCCACTCGCATCCGTGCGAGCTTCTGTAGGGGCGGAACCATTGAAATGACCAGGGATGGAAGGTGTTGTCAATCAAGTTTTTAAGGTCAAAAAGGTACATTCCTGATCAGGCCCCCCAGGTAAAAGGCACATTCTTCTTAAGAAGCTGTGTCAAAGGGCGTGCGATGTCAGCTAAGCTTTGAATGAAGCGTCGAAAGTAAGGAGCATAACCCAAGAAGGCTGCCTATGGCGTTGGAACAAGACGGTGCAGGAAAGCTTTGAACTGGCCTGAGCTTTTCTGAATGAGGTTGTACGCCCCGTGCGACGACACAAGGCCGAGGATGGTAATTTTCTTCAGTCCGAAGTTGCACTTGGAGGAGTTTAGCTGGAGACCAGCTTTGGGCAAAACCGCAAGGATGGCCGATGAGTCGCAAGAGTAGGGGAGATGAGTCGCAAAAGTAGGGGAGTCGCAAAAGTAGGGGAGAAAACGATCACATCGTCAGGGTAACAACGGCCAGTGGACAAATTGATGCTGTGTAGGAGTGAGTCCATCATGTGCTCGAATGTCGCTGGCCCATTGCAAAGGCCGTGCGGCATAACCTTAAACAGGTTAAGTCCGTCCAGTTTAATGAAAGCAGTTTTTTCTCTATCCATGTCAACGAAGGCGAGTTGCCAGTAGCCTGAGCGAAGATTGGTAGTGGAGAAGTACTTGGAGCCGTGGAGACAATAGAGGGCATCGTCTATTCGGGGTAATGAATAAATGTCTTCCTTAGTAATCTTTTGTGATTACGATAGTCGACACATAGTCTCCAGGTGCTTTATTCTTGGCGAGGACCACCGGCGATGCCCAAGGGCTGGACGAAGCCTCGATGTTCTCTTTTTGGAGCATCTTATCGACCTCCTAGTGAAGGATCTGGCGTTCAGCGGCGGAAACACGATATGGCCGCCGATTGAGGGGGCTCGTGTCGCCAGTGTTTATTGTGTGTTTCACCTAGGTGGTTTGGCCTAAAGAATTGTCGTCGAAGTCAAAAATATCTCGAAAGGAGCTCAAAACGGTCCAAAGGTAGTTAATTTGCTCTGGTTTTAGATCAAGGCCAATCATGTTAACAAATACATCACATTTGGCCACGCGGTTCGGAGCATCATTCCGAATATCGCGAATATCCTTGAGTCCTTAAGGTCAGAATGTGGCAGTGGTCAAGGAAACACAAGTTCGCCAAAGACATTCTTCGTAGACGACTTGTGGGGAACAACCAAATTTCAAAAGTGGAAGGCTGGCATGATTGTTGGTGACCATAGTAATAGAATAAGGAAGAGTCACCTGTTGTAACAGCAGAACGTCAGTGATCGGGGAAAGGACGTACGAACCATCGGGATGGCAGGAGTAGAAACAAATTCACGGATGTGATTGTTTTTGTTAGCAAACGGGTGAACTTCTCCAACCGAAAGCACATTTTACTTCATCAGTGATATGAGCGGAAACTGGCAGTCCAACTTCACCTTCACCCATGGAGCAGTCGATGAGCGCAGAAGTTTTTGTAAGGAAGTCGAGTCCAAGAATGATATCGTGAGGTTAGTGCGGTTGGACACGAAACACTACAAGAATGTTGTGATTTGCGATGGTGACGCGAGTGGTGCACGTGCCAAGAAAGGGTGGCGTGGCCCCACCGGCAACTCCCACTACACAGGAAGGGGAAGCAGTTCGAACTTTTTTGAGCTGTCGGCAAAGGTTCCAACTTATTACAGAAATTTGCGCATCAGTGTCTACTAATGCCAGAACACATACATTATCGACAGTGATCTCCAGTAGGTTAAGATGGCGATAAACAGTCAACCGAGGATTTGCGGGCCGGGTCGTCAATGCAGCGTCCCTCTAGGCACTGCATCGTCTAGTTTTCCGGAATGGGGAGTCCAGGATAGGGGGGAGAAGAGAAACGGCGAGGCTGGGGCAACGGCGATAGGCGGCGACGAGGGGACGGTGAGCGACAGTGGCGGCCAATAGGTTGTTCGACAGTCCAGCCGTAATCCGGGGCGTCCTGGGTTCGGCCAGGTACAAAAGGTCGGGTAGTCATTGGGCGTTCGTTGCCATAAAACCTGGAAAGGGGTCGTGGTGGCCTGCAGCTTGGACAGTAGCGAGAAACATGACCGATGCGGTGAGAGTTGAAGCAAATTGGCTTGCCGTCAGGTGTACGCCATTCATCCGGGTAGCGATATCGAGGAGGCATAGGACGGACACAGAGAGCAATGGCGGGGGGAACATCGTGGGTGCAAGGGCGACTTAGGGAGCACAATGAACCAAGGCCGCGATTATCAAGTTCCTGGTCTAATACGGTATGGATAAGGGATAGCGTGGGTGTTACCTGGTCTTGTGGGAAATAGAAGTTGGCGGAGCCATTCCGTCCAGCTCTCGGCATACTATGCATACCACGTTTTTGGGCGAAGAAAAGTCGAGCAGAGGAGGTGGTGATCTCTCCCAGGACGACGTGGCTGCTGTGTTGGCGAGACTAAGGAAGTTTTAAAATTTTTTATCGCGAACGCGCCGTCCGCGCGGTCACTCACCATTTTCTTCGAAGTTGCGCGGTTCCCCCAACCCTCCGCTTCTTGGACTGTCAATCATTACTCACTTCTTTGCATGCCTCTGTCATGCTGTGACATGTTTTTATTGTATACACAGAAACTGGCGACCGATTCAATAGTTGTTTCCCCGCCGGACACACCTAGTTACTTCCTACCTGGCTAAATAATTGGTTGCGTTGCTGGCACGTGCGCTCTTCTGTGACTTCTGTGAACTTGTAAAGTGCCCTGACATTCCCCACGCCGCCGGTAATTGGTGTTTTCAGGAATGGATGTTTCACCGGCGGCTTCTGTTCTGTATTTATTTGTTGTTCGTGTACTTTGCATTTTGTGTGTCGAGACGTTCCCTGCACCATCCATTTATTCGTGTAATTCTTATGAAACGTGTATTTGAACAGCTCCCTACCTGTCTTTTTTTTATGGATGAAGTTGAATATTGCTGGGCTTTTTTGAAAAGAGTTTTTCATCATGTATAGTGCCACATGTATAATGCCCTCCCTTCCCTGTTCCCTCGCCCCAACCGCCAAAAAAAAGGGTACACTTGTTGTTTTTAAAAAAAGGGTACACTGCAGCACACCCTCTGCACCTACATAGCCGTGCGTGCTCCAACGTTGTATGTTACTCATGATGAAGACTGGTCCTCCAGTCGAAACGTGTTTTTATTCGTGCGTCTACCATTTTCTCAAGTATTTCTTCTGGCTCCTCGAGAAGTTTTCTTTTACTGCTTACCTATCCACGAAGGAACCAGCCATGACCACGACTAAAAACATCATCTGGAAATTTCTTAAGGTCCCTGCCACCACGGTGGTTATCGGCGACTCCCAGACCAAGCATCTCTACCAGTACTTTGACCCCAAACGACCAGGTACGCCTGCTTTTATCAGCCAGCCCGGAGCATGCATCGGCGACGTGCAGTCCCTCCTAGACTTCGTTCCCGATACTGCAAAAACGATCATCCTGCACGTCGGAACAAACGACCTGGCCACCGTCAATGGATCCACGGCATTCTAAAGATACGAGGTTCTCCTGGACCTGATTGTTCGAGAATGTCCGAAGGTGTCTCGTGTGTACGCGACCCTTGTGCTGCCAAGAAGCACGAACCGCCGCCTCAGGATCCGAAATTACCGGTTTGTTTGTTTGTCTTTATTCGCATCTTGCACAACGTACATGACGCAGGGAGCGAGCATTAAAAGCTGTCAAAAATCGATAGCTTGACGGAGCTGCAAGCCCCCAAGCACTGGGCAGCGTAACGCAACATCAAATACAACTTGTATATTGAAAAGAAAAGAAGAGAAAAAGAGAGGGAGAGAAAAAAAATAAAGAAAGAAAATGGACCAAAAATAACTGCCAACACAGTAAATACTCAGAAGCCGTACTGTGGTACTACACGTACTTCGGCATTACACAAACGGCACATGCTATCATGTATTATACAAAGAATATAATATCATGTACCATACAAGGAATATATTATCATTTATTATACAAAGAATAGCACAGTCAAAGACAGGGCTATACACTGGAGAAAAAGAAAGAAAAAAATGAAAATAAAAACAATACAACTTTTGTAGGGACATCAATACGAGGCACTCGATAGAGGAAAGAGTAGTCTTTTTGACATCGTGTATACCGATGCGAAACAAACAATCAGCACATTCAACATTTTTTTAAATAATCTCGTACTTCTCGGAAAGTTGTTTCGGGGGTCTAATGTCCTGGCGATTCAGTTCATTTATTGGACTGTCTTGGAAGTTTATTTGGAAGTTTATTTGGAAGTCTTGGAAGTTTATTTTGTAGGGTTTGCAGTCCATATGTAGTTTTGTACGTTTTGACACAGAACGGTTCAACATGCTAAGTTCGGTATGTTTTGGTGCTCTCTTGAAGTTTTGCTAATTTAGAAAAAAAGGGAAAGTTGTTAAGCGTAGCCTGCTTTACAGCTTTACACAGTACGTAATCGAACGTTTTTGCAATAGGCAATATATTATATTTCGGGAATAAATGTTGCGTAGGTGAACGCATAGCAAGGTTTTGGAGAACTCTAATAAACTTTTTTTTTTGTAATCTGTGCACACTCTGTAGATTCGTTTGAGTAGTTGATGCCCATACTAAGTGACAATAACTAATTCTGGATAAAAATAAAGTATTATATACTAACAACATAATGTTACGTGGTAATATGTACTGGTGGCGGTACAGCAAGCCAACTACCTGCGATAACTTCACAAATAGGGAAGTTACGTGACTATCCTATGAAAGGTTTTCGTGAAAAATTACCCCTAAAGTCTTAATGCTTGGTACAATTTCCTCAGCGGTTGGTCTTAAAGATATTGTGTTGTTGATTTTTACGGTTTTATATATAGCCCGGAAAAGTACAGCTTTAGTCTTAGCAATGTTTATTTTCAGACAATTTTTTTGCGTCCATGCATCTAGTTTAAGTAAAATTAGGTTCGCATCATCAATTAAATCATCGGCTACGCTACCAGTTAGGAATATAGTAATATCGTCTTCGTAAATGACGAATTTAGCATGCTTCCCGATACTGACTATGTCATACGCAAACATATTAAATAAAAAGGTCCTAAAATGCTTCCCTGGGGTACTCCTGCGAGAACTGGCAAAGGATCAAAGGAAGAACCGTCCACAGTAACTATTTGGCTTCGGTGTTCAAGATAAGATCGCACGAGTGATCCGGCCTTTCCCCGAATACCATACCGCGCGAGTTTTTCAAGTAACAGATTGTGATTAATGTGGTCGAATGCCTTTGACAAGTCGATGAAGATTCCTAAAACAAGCTTTCCTTGCTCAAGTTGTGTGAGTAGATGTTCTTTTTGTGTCAGCAAAGCGTGTTGTGTACTGGAACTCTTGCGAAACCCAAATTGGCACTCCGATATTATGTTATGTTTTTGTTCAAACTGCGATAGTCGCTTTAGTATTACTTTTTCGAGAATCTTAGAAAAGACGGGAAGTATCGATAATGGCCTATAGTTTCCCATATCATTTCGGTCACCTTTTTTAAAGACAACTGCCACTCTTGCAATCTACGTATTTTCAGGAAAGATAGCCTGACTTATACACAGATTGAAAATATGCGCAATACATGGCCCGAGTAGATGCGCGACGTGCTTTATTGGTTTCACTTGGTAACCATCGAAATCTCTGGCGTTGCTGTTATTTAAACTCAATATTGTGGTACGTATCTCACAGTGATTTACCGTATCAAGAAAAATGGTGCTGTTAATGTGAGGTATATCCCTAAGGTCATTACGCACTGTAGTGTGAGAAGCAATATTAACAAAGTGCTGATTGAAGGCGTTTGCAAGCGCCTTTCCCGTGACCTCCGCGTCGTTTGTTTTTCGACGGTGTATTCTTTCAGCTGGAATGTTTCGGTTTATTATTGTGTTTAGGTTTCGCCACATCAGGTCTACACGGCCAGCACTTGAATTAAATAAGAGCAGTGAAATAGTCTCGCCTCGCCTTTTTGAGGTCTTTATCCTAACGATTACGAAATACCTCGTAAGTTTTATATACTTCTTGGCTTCTATTTTTAAGAAATTCGTTATACAGCGCATTCTTTCTTGTGATTCTTGCTGATAACTCAGCCGTAACCCAAGGTTTTCTTGATTTTTTTTTCTTAAAAGATGTATACGGAAAACTAGCGTCGTATATAGATTTCAATATTTTACAAAATTCATCATAGGCGCTGTTCGCATTTTTTTCCCTGAATACACTGTCCCAACGAGTTCGGGCTACTTTATCATAGAAAGTAGCAAGAGTTCTTTCTGTAATATGCTGCACTGATGAGTTGTATTTGTTCGCTTAATTCCGACGTGTTCCTTAGAGCATAAAAATATAGGGAGATGGTCACTTAAACCTGATACAAGTACTCCGGTTCGAATGTTTTCCGAGTGTAAATTTGTGACGAATATGTCAATGAGTGATGATGAGTTGACCGCGAGTCTGGTGGGTAGTGTAATTACGTTCCGGCAACCATTTGACTTTACCAGAACCTCTAGCTTAACCTGTGAGGTATCACATTTCAGCATGTTAATATTAACATCGCCACCACAAATAACATTAAGCTGATTATTATTCACAAAATCAAGAAGTGTCTCAAGATATTCTAAAAAAGGTTTCAGGGAACCGCTTGGGAGACGGTAGCATACAACAAGAAGAGTGCCTTGAAGTTTTATGGTTAATATTTCGTAGTCATGCGTCATCCCAGAAAATTCGGTTATCATTTCGCAAGAAAATGCCGTTTGTTGGACGGTGCAACCGAGAGGCGTCGTTCTTCAATCGGCTTCTCCGGAACTGCTGCCGACGATCAAGAACGCTGTTCTACATTGGCCACGAGCTGCAGTTCCATCCTGCGGCACGAGTTCTTGTAGCAGACGGCCTTCACCCCAGCTTCGAAGGCGTCGCTTTCATGGCCAGCCACCTCCATGGCATGTTCCTCAGCAGGAGGGGCCCGTCTACAACCTGGTCTTCAACCTGGCCGACCAACTACGTGCCGGCGAAGCCGTCCCTTCAGGCCTCAACAGCACCGCCGCGCAGCTACGCTGCCTCGGCCGCTGCCCCTGCGGTGCCTTCCACTGCAGCTTCTTCGAGTCGGAAGCACAACCTCCGTTCGAACACTTCAAAGTTCCTGCCCCGCGGCCGCCAGGATTGAGTGTGCCCTACTGATGCCGGTAACGCCACCAACCATAATGTCTCTAGGAAATTTTTAGATGCCAGAAAACTGACCGACAAACGTGTCCGATATGAGATGCATGCCTCCACTCTTAAACTGTAACTCAATTCCTCCATTGTGCCCAAAGGTCTTGCAATATAATTAAAACCAGCCACATCTGAGTTGTCGCCTGCGAATAAGGAAAAGTGGGACACTGTGCTCAAATCCGCTTCATTGGACTTGATACGCATAATTATCGATCACTACCAGACAAATTTTGAACTTTTGGTAAGGAACAAAAAACTTCTTTCCCCATCTCAACAAGCATGAGATCGAGTCATTGGCCTCGCACGAATTAAAGGTTCAAGATAAGCTGTCTCATGTCAAGGCCAAAAATTTCTCGCGTGATCATGTTATCCCTAAACCAGACGGGTTCCCTGTTAGCACCTTACCAGTCACACCGCAAAAAGATGTCGAGAGTAGTAACATAGTCAACTTGTCAGATGCGATTTTGTCCAACGCCGATTTGAGCATACTTTCTAGGGGTTTGAGTTTTTGCCCAACAACAGCGGGTTTTCCCGAATTCCTGCATTTTAAAGATCTGGAAAATTTTGCCCGTACCATGAGGTTGAAGGAATACTTTCATAACCGCGAAACATGTAGTGACAGTGCTAAATTCCTTCCAAGCCCTCAACACTGAAAACCACCCCCCAGCGGGACGAGTGCTTAGATATGCATATCAAAGCTGTGCAACAAGACATCATTGAAGCCTACAAAAGATCTCTACCTTCTGCCATAACCTCTCCATCAGTGAAAAAAATTATTAGAAACCCTCTCTCACCGCACTGATATTGTAATTAAACCAGCTGACAAAGGTGGTGCCATAGTGATACTTAACCAGGTTGACTACGTTAAAGAATCACAAAGGCAGCTATCAGACTCGTCATTCTACAAACCACTCGAAATTTATCCTACAGCCGACTTTAAAGAAACCGTTAAAGAACATCTCACTCAATTGGTGAAGGATGGAGTAATGGCAGAAAGAACCGCACATTCACTTGTTCCGCTTAATACGGTAGCTGGCAGGTTTTACTTGCTGCCAAAAATCTATAAAAAATATAATCCCGGCAGCCCAATCGTCGCGGGGATAGGCACCATCACGGAACACCTTTCGCGGTACGTGGACTCGATAAATAGCATCATACCGCCTAGTTTTCCTTCCTACATTAAAGATACTAACCACTTCCTTTCGGACGTTTTAGATTTGGATATTCCCAGCAATTCCCTCCCGGTTGCAATGGATGTTGCGTCACTCTACACAAACATTCATACGACGATGGAATCCGAGCAGTAACTCACGCTTACAGAGAAGCAACCTTTGACAAACTTGTTGATCGCTCTACACTAAGCACTCTTCTTCGGGAAATTCTAGATCTTAACAATTTTGAGTTCGATGGAAAACACTACGTCCAAATAAGTGGCACATCAATGGAAACACGCGTAGGGCCAAACTATGCCAATATATTTATGGTCGTCTTAGAGGGTGAATTTCCGAATAGCCAGAGCTTAAAACCACTCTATTATAAGCGTTTCATTGATGATGTATTCCTGATTTGGACCCACGGGCAGACGAACCTGATAACCTTCATAGACGCGTTCAACTCTGCGCATCCCTCCATTTCTTTTTCTTACCAATACTCCCCGTCTACTGTTAATTTTCTTGACGTAAACATCACCGTCTCAGAGGGCAAACTGATCACTAAACTGTACCGAAAACCGACCGACAAGCAACTGTACCTACATTTTCAAAGCAGTCACGTCAAACATTGCAAAACCGGCATTCCCTATAGCCAAGCTCATCGTTTTCGTCAAAGTTGCTCAAGGGAAGAGGACGCTAATGATAATTGTAAGGAGCTACGCCGTGCACTTTTGAAAAAAATATCCCGCTGAAATAATTGACAACGCTATAGACCGAGCACGAAACCTGAATCGCTCAGACATTCTCAGAGGGACCAAAGCCTCCCACGACACCCCGCCGACGAACTTGGTCTTAACACATTCCGCATCTGTTCCCAAAGTCTCGTCTATACTAAAAAAGCACTATAACATTCTTACCCAAAGTGAGCGCCTAAAACATATTTTTCCCGAACCCCCACGGGTTGTGTACAGGAGAAAAAAAACATTAGGGATGTCCTGACCTCGTCCAAAATAAGGACTCAAACGACCGGCGGATGCAGTAATTGCGGGAAGCCTCGATGTCAAATATGCACGCACATGTCCACAACAGATACCGCGGTCAGTTCAGCCTCTAAAAACCAAAGAAAAATCCTCTAAATCAAAAGCCTCTAAAAAAGACTCTAAAAAGCCTCTAAAAATAAAGAAAACCTGAACTGCGATAGTTCCAATGTGGTATATTTGCTCGAGTGTACGCTGTGCCACCTACAATACATCGAGAAAACACAAAAGTCGTTCAGAACCAGGTTTAATAATCACAAGTCACATTCCAAAACTCTGCCTCCTCTCCCGTTGTCAAAACACGCTAACCTTCCTGGGCACTCTTTTGACCACCTGAGTGCCACGATATTACAATCTGGGTTTCGCTCTCACCATGATCGACTAATCTGCGAAACGTATCTCACAAGTTCAAATCCGCATCTTCAGGCATTATTGAGAGTTTGGGGAAATTATCGTCTTTTGTGGGTACCTAAGCCATTTTCACCGTTTTCCTTTCACCGTTTTTTTCTTTTTTTTTTGTTTCATTCGCCCTACCCAACACTGTCAGCCACCACACGTTCCTCCCCCCCTCCCCACCCTTGTCCGTCTCCCCTTTTTTTCGTTGAATAGTAGCTGCATTCCCAGTACGCCTCCGCTCCCGCGGTTGGCAGCCCCCTTTGGGGGGGGTTAAATTTGTTATCGCCAACGCGCCGTCCACGCGGTCACTCACCATTTTCTTCGAAGTTGCGCGGTTCCCTCACCCCTCCACTTCTTGGACTGTCAATCATTACTCACTTCTTTGCGGTCCTCCATCATGCTGTGACATGCTTTTTTTGTATACACAGAAACTGGCGACCGATTCAATAGTTGCTTCCACGCAGGACACACCTAGTTACTTCCTACCTGCCTAATAAATGGTTGCGTTGCTGGCACGTGCGCTCTTCTGTGACTTCTGTGAACTTGTAAAGTGCCCTGACATTCCCCACGCCGCCGGTAATTGGTGTTTTCAGGAATGGATGTGTCACCGGCGGCTTCTGTTCTGTATTTATTTGTTGTTCGTGTACTTTGCATTTCGTGTGTCGAGACGTTCCCTGCAAGATCCATTTATTCGTGTAATTCGTATGAAAAGGGTATTTGAACAGCTCCCTACCCTGTCTTTTTTTTATGGAAGAAGTTGAACATTGCTGGGCTTTTTAGAAAACAGTTTGTCATCATGTATAGTGCCACATGTATAATGCCCTCCCTTCCCTGTTCCCTCGCCCCAACCCGCCAATGTTGTTAAAAAAAGGGTACACTGCAGCACACCCTCTGCACCTATATAAGCGTGCGTGCTCCAACGTTTTATGCTACTCAAGATGAAGACTGTCCTCCAGTCGAAACGTCAGTAAACAACTGTTTTTGTTTTTAATCGTGCATCTACCATTTTCCCATTTTCTCAAGTATTTCTTCTGGCTCCTCGAGAAGTTTTTTTTTACGGCCTATATCTATATACATACTGTGAGGATTGGCCATAATTCTTGAGAAAAAGTGGACCAAGCGCTGGCGCACGAAGACGTGAAGGAGGAAGAAGAGGGCTGGAGGTGGAACGCGGTTCCGGCAGCAGCGGAGACTCGGGGCTGACGAGCGGGCAAGGACCGTGGGCGGACCCGCAGTTCCTGTGATCCCGTTCGAGTAGTACGAGGCGTGTTAGTCGGGGCCCGCCAACCCGTGTGGGACCAGCAGACGACCGGGGCGTGATCATGCGACTGGCCGAGGCTCGGGATCACGGCTCAGGGCGGAACCAGCGCTGCACCTGCCACATAGGACGTGGTGCATCTTCTTCCGTCTCGCTCGGGCAGAGCTGGCGACAGACGGCCAGCGCTCGACCGTGTCTCGGACCGGCGACGACCCGCCATCGATGTCGCCGAACATCCACCGACGATGCGGCTGTGAGAACGTTTTTTCCCCCCTCTATTGAACGCTGGTTAGGGGTATCGGACTAGTGTCTTGTTGCTGGTGTGCTTCGCAATTCTACCGCTTGTCAGCTGTCTCGTTTTCTGGTGGCGCTGTGAATATACTTTCTTTTCTCTTACCCGCTGGAGTACCGTTCTTACGCGTCGTACACCCACAAGGCCAAACGAGTCCATCACGCATACATACATATATATATATATATATATATATATATATATATATATATATATATACATATATACATATAAATATATATATATATATATATATATATATATATATATATATATATATATATATATATATATGTATATATATATATATATGTATGTATGCGTGATGGATATATATATATATATATATATATATACACACACAAACATACTCTCTTATCCTTTCTATCCTAGAAGTTCCCAAAATATCAATCGCGGCTGACTTTGACCAAAGTCACAGCTCAAACTATACAACCTTCTTTCCCCTTCAACATCTCCCCCGACACTCTCCCAAACTACTCTGTTTTCTCAATTTCAATTCCTGCTTTTTTTCTCTCCTCTCACCTGGGGACCTACCCCTCTATAAAGCGTGCCAGCCAGGCGACATGTTTCACTGACGAAGGCAAGTCTGTTTGCGGAAATGTATGCTACAATCGCGCTTCTACCTTGTTCGAAGTTTTCTCTTCTCATAGATATATATGAGGTTACTGGAGACAAAGACACACGAGGAAGACGTAGAAAATAAAAATAAATTTAATGACATCTCAGCAAGAGAACTTCCTTTCTTGATAGTACAAAAATAGTTGGTTTCAGGGTTATATATAGACAGAAATTAGCAAGGGCGAGGGCAACTTAAGGGAGAGTTTGTACAATGGGATCATGGTTGGTGGGCAGAAAAGAATGATATAAGTGAAAGAGTGAGGGAAAAAAGAGAAAAAAAAAGAAAACAAAAATTAATATAAAAGGATAACAAGAACCCACAGTCACGCGGTACGAACATGATAAGAGCCACAAAAGGTAATTCCTTCTCCTCCTGTGGCAACAGTTGTGAAAGAGGGGTTAAAACAGGATATGCGCATTCACGTGTTTAACATCTGCCAAAAAAAGCAGTCACCCGGAACGATGGCCCAAAGAAGAAATGCCCATGCACACAAAGGGCGAACATCTGCCCATACACACGCGTTCTAAGAATCAGAGTCATGTGATTGAAACATGATACACTTGGCGAAAAAGCAGTTGGTGCACAGGCAGTTTCGACAGAAAATGAGTGTACATTGTAATACAAATAGAAGAGAAAAAAATACAAGGTCCAGCAAATCATGAAAAGAAAGAAATTTGAAGGAATGTGCACGCGTATGACGCAGCACCGGGTGGTATGCGTCTGTCGGCGCATTGTACAGTTCATGGAACGCCGAGGCGGTCAGCAACAACTATAGAAAACAGCAATACGGAAAAGAAAGTGGAGAGGAAAGCAATCACGCTGGCGTGCACAAATTGATTACATGGTGAGGGTGTCAAAGCTAACAATCGTACCGCAGCCTTCTTTCCAGAACATAATGACCCAGAACATAATAAAGAACAGACTTACCTGTCATTTGGATTAGTGAAGCCATTGTGCTAAAATCGCGGTGCTAGCACAAAACACTTAAGACTCACCTTTGAAACGTTTCTTCACCTTATCCTTGAACTCAACAATTTTGAAATTCGTGTTGTCAATTAAGTGTAAGTCATCAGAACGTCAATGGGCACCAAAATCGGGCCGAACTACGCGAATATCTTTATGGTATGTCTAGAGTCAAATAACCTCGAAAGCCAAAATTTGAAGCCTCTGTACTACAAAAGGTATATAGATGATATATTCATAACAAGGCAGTGAAATAACGGTGAAATAGAACGTCTTGCGTTTATTGAGGCTTTTAACCTTGCGCATCCTACAATCTTCCTCTCTTATACCTACTCTACGTACAGCATCAATTTCCTGCATTTTACTGCCACAGTTTCTCAGGGCAAGCTTCATACTAATCCCTATAGAAAACCTACGGACACTCGCCAGTATTTCCATTTCCACAGCAGCCATCTTAGGCATTCCAATACTCCAATACCTCACAGCCAATCCTACCGTTTTGGGCGAATGTGCACAAGCCAGGCGGATTTCGATTCTAATTGCACAGAGCTTAAATCCGCGCTCTTGAATAAAAAATTCCCAGAGCAGGTCATCGATGACGCGATTACACGAGCTAACCAGTTGAACCGCACCGAGATTCTCTGTGAAAAATCTCCAAAACCCAACCCACAAACAAAGCTTGTTTTGAACCATTTGGCCTCTTCTCCGAAAGTTGCATCCATACTAAGGAAACATCACAACATCTTTGCTCAAAGTGAACGCCTAAACAGAATAATTCCCAATCCGCTACACGTTGTTTACACAAGCAGCTAAAATTTGGGCGACGTTCTCACAACACCCTGCATCAGCCCACAGCAGACTACTGGTTGCATGTCCTGTAACAAACCACGGTGTAAGGTATGCCCACAAATGACCACCACACAGCGCGCCGCCAGCACAGCTATAAGCTATTATGTTAATGTAAAAGGGAACTTTCACTCTAATTCCGCCAACGTTGTACACCTGCCGGAATGCACCCATTGCGGCAAACAATACATCGGCCGGACTGAAACACCCTTTTGTTTGATGTTTAACAATCACCGCTCTCACGCAAAAACCTGCCATTCTTTGCCTCTATCAAAGCATGTTAACACTGCTGCTCATTCTTTTGAACAACTCAAGGCCACAATTCTTGAATCGAGTTTTAAAACGCATCACGGCTGCGAGGTTTGTGAGTCCTACCTCATCTATAAGTTTAAGTTTGCGTCGTTTGGCATAAAATATTAGTTGAGGGAAATTGACGTGTCTTTCGTCCGAATAAAATGTAGGCTGCATTTCACAGGCTACTGCTATGCCTGTTCATTTCTTTCCCGCGATTATATTCTTCCATCAGTTGGCGAGACCCCGTAGATTGTTATAGTTTCGTGCTAGCACCGCGCTTTTAGCACAATGGCTTTACTAAACCAAAGAACATGTAAGTCTGGACGTTATGTTCTTGGTAGAAGGCTGCTGTACCATTGTTAGCTTTGACATTCTCACCGTGTAATCAATTTGTGCCCGCAAGCGTGATTGCTTTCCTCTCCCCTTTCTCTTTCATATCGCGGTTTTCTAGATTCGTTGCTGACCGCCTGGGCGTTCCCTGAACTGGTACCCAGCGCCGCCAGGTGCATACCGCCCGGTGCCGCGTCATACGCGCGCACATGCCTTTAGTTTTCTTTCTTTTCATGACTTGTTGTACCATGTATTTTTTTCTATGCTCTTTGTGTTTCAATGTACGTCCATTTTCTGTCGAAACTGCCTGTACTAGTTCTTTAGGGCGCGCCCTTGCCTGCCATTACAGGAGACAAGTGTCTCATTTTTCAATCACCTGACCTTGATTGTTAAAACGGGTTTGTATAGGCAGATGTTCGCCCTTTGGGTGCATGGACATATCTTCTTTGGACCTTCGTTCCTCGTGACTGATTTTGCTGCAGATGTCAAACACGTGCATGCGACTTACCTGTTTTGACCCCTCTTTCACCCTTCTTGCCAGGGGAGAAGAGGGGATTACCTTTTTTTTGGCTTTTCTCATTTTTGTACCGCGTGACTGTGGGTTCTTGTTACGCTTTTATATTTATTTTTTCGCCTTTTTTCTGTCTTTTCCCTACCCTTTTCACTTCTGTCATTCTTTTGCTGCCCACCAACCACGATCCCATTGTAGAAACTCTCCCTTCCCTCGCCCTCGCCCTTGCTACACTTTCTGTATATATAAAACCCTGAAACCAAGTTTTCCTGTAGTCTGAAGAAAGGAAGCCTTCTTCCTAGAAACGTCTGTAAACTCTCTACTACCACATTATTTTTCCCGCTCTGTTTGATTTTTTATCATTCCAAACAATACTTATATATATATTTATATATATATATTTATATAAATATATATATATATATATATATATATATATATATATATATATATATATATATATATATATATATATATATATATATATATATATAGCTCTAACTAGAGTGGGAAGGGGGAGCAGAGACGCAAAAAATTGAGAGAGAACAAAAAACGCGGGGGGAATGTATGTCGGCGGACAGGTGTTTGGTAGAGCAAAATAAACAAACTAAACTAAACAGGTGAAAATAGTTACGTTGCCCGGGAAAGTCGACATCTTTCACAAACTCTCATTAATGCATGAGGATGTGGATTTGAACATGTAAATGAGGTACGATACGCGGTTTTGTCGATTGTAGGGAGGAAGAAATCCAGATTTTAATATGGTGCATCTGAGGCTGTCAAAACAGTGCCCAGGAAGGTTAACGTGTTGTATCAGCTGAAGAGATGGGAGAGACTTGGAAGGTTACTTGTTAATAATAAATCTAGTTCTGAACGACTTCTGTGTTTGTACGATATATTTTAGGTGTCACACCAAGAAATGGAGCAAATATACCAAGTGGGAACCGTCACAGTTTACTTTTCCTCTGATTTCTAGACGAAAGTTAGCAGCTCTACTGACCGCAGTATATGTTGTGGACATGTGCGTGCATATCTGACACCGAGGCTTTCTTCCAGAGCTGCATCCGTCGGGCGTCTCAGTCCCGATGTTAAATGAAGTCCGGACATCCGGAATTTTTTTGTTTATCCTGTACACAACCCGTGGGCGCTCTGTTAAAGTACGTTTTAGGAGGTCACTTTGGGTAATATTGTTATGGTGTTTTATTGTAGACGAGACTCAAGGAACAGATGCCGAGTATTTTAAGACTACGTTCGTTTCGTGGCTGCCGTGTTAGTTTTTGGTGCCTCTAATAAGATCTGAGCGATTGTGGTTTTGTGCTCTGTGTATAGCGTTGTCAAATATTTCAGCGGTCTATTTTTTTTTTCGAAAGTGCACTGCGTAGCTCCTGACAATTATCATCGAATTCCCCTTATTTTAGAAAATTTGACGAAAACGATGAGCTTGGCAAAACGGAATTCTGGGTTTTCAATGTTTGACCTCACTGGTTTTAAAATGGAGGTAATGTGTCCTGTCGGTCTGTTTTCGTACACTTTAGTGATCAGTTTGCCTTCAAAGACCGAGACTTTTACATCAAGAAAATGAACAGTTGACGGGGAGTATCGGAAAGAAAAGTAAATGGAGAGATTGGCGGGGTTCATGCGGCTATGAGGTTAAAAGGTTCGTCTCTCTTTGGGTCAAAATTAGGATACATCATCAATGAAACCTTTACAATAGAGTGGCTTTGTTTTGTCTACTCAGAAATTCTCCCTCTAGGACGCCCATGCATATATTGGCATAGTCTGAACTACACGTATTCCCAAGATGTGCCAATTCTTTGGACTTAGTGTTTTCCATGAAACCGAAAATAGTTGAGCTCTAGAATTAAATAAAGAATATAGCTTAGTGTAAAGCTATCACCAAGTTTATCGAAGGTTGATTCACTGTAGACCTGAAGTACTCCTCAGATTTCATCGCCATGCAGAATATTCGTGTATAATGATGCAGCATCCTTTGTAAACAGGATGAAATTGCTGGGAGTGTCCGAACTGAAGTCGTTAGTAACTTTTGTGCACACAGTAAAGCTAGGCGGTATGACGCAAATAATCGGTTCCACTTACCGTGAAAGGTGTTCCGTGATGGTGCCTATTCGACTGACGATTGGGCGGCCGGGAATGACTTTTTTGTTGATTTTTTGGCAGCAAGTAAAGCCTGCCGGCTGCATGATTATCGGAACAAGTGCATGGGGTGTTCTTTCTTGTATTATTGGATCCTTCACCAATTTAGGGAGATGTTTTGTAACAGTTTCCTTAAATTCGGCTGTATGATCACCTTCTAGGGGTGTGTAGAAGACGTGTCGGATAGCTGCCTCTGCTTTTCAACGTAGTTATGCTGGTTTATTATTGCTATTGCAAAACCTTTGTTAGCGGGTGTAATTACAATATCAGTGCAGTGAAATAGGGTTTATACTGTTTTTTCACTCATGGTGAGGTTATGGTGGAAGCTAGACTGCTTTTTGTAAGCTGCAGTGTTACCTTCTTCCACTACTTTGATATACATACCTAAGTATTCGTCCCTCTTGGGGGTCGCGTCCAGTTTGGAGAGCTTGTAACCAATTTAGCAGTGTCCCTACGTGTTTCGCATTCATAAAAACAATAATTTAACCTTATGGTGTTGGAAACATTTCAGCAATATTTAAGAACCAGGAATTCAGAAAATTGTTCTCCCCTATGGAGGAATTTCGGGGTACATTTGTTCCCACGAATGCGTCGTTCGCGCGGTCTTTCACAATTCTCGTTGAGCGCGGTTTCTCAACAGCTCCGCTTTTTGGACAGTTTACCTAACTTTTAAAATATCTTATTCCCCACTTAGTTCCAAGACTTCATTCTGCTGTGACATGGCCTGATACTCTACACGGAAACGTCTTGACCATTACTGGTGACCGATTTTGTGGCTCCTTCCTTGCAGAACATACCTGGTTACTCCAAGTACGTATTGTCATAACTGGTTGTGTTGCTGGCATGTGCGTCTCTAGGACTTCTGGGAACTTGTAATTGTCCTGACATTTGCGACGACGCCAGTAATTGGTATTTTCAGTAAACATCAGTTAACGAGAACACAACACTATTTAATTCGTACCAGTCACTATCGCTATTTCCCCTCTCGTCTTTCTGTTCCACTTCCTCAGCCCATTTGTCGAACTAGCTCGAAGCCCCATAGGATTACCCTTTTCCCCAGGTAAGTTGTACTTGTCTACTTGATTCATTACAGTTCCACCCCTCCCCCGAGGGGTGTGAGGAGGTCGAAGAGAACGCCTGTGTAACAGTGGCGCCTCTGGTCCGCACTCACGGCACGTTTGACAGCAATTGCCTAGTGCCCATGGCTATGAAGTTGTGCCCTATGTGCCCGTGCTCGTTGCAGCGGTAGTAGACGTTGGCGGCAGGGTCGTCGACACCGGCCGCCAGACAGCTGCGGTGTGCAGTTGTACCTCATGCGGTTCTTGAGCCTACTTTTGGGGCAGTCCTGTGAGATGAGGTCAAGCTTGCACCAAATGCAGCACGTTTTCTCTCAGTCATTGTACTCGCGGGCAATGTAGCCCATCTTGCCGCAATTCTAGCAGAATATTTCACCCGGTCCATGCTGGCAGTTCTTGAAGATGTGGAAAGTCCCATTGCAGCTTCAACACCGGTCCTCAGCATCGGTCCTCAGCATCATTGCAATCTCTTGCAAAGTTTCCTGTCCGGTAGCACTTGTATTGCTTCTTGTGTGCGGCTTGTAGTGTATGCGGCCACTAAGGCCATCCCCGCCACGAACTCCTCCGCTTAAGCCCAAGTCTCCGTCCCTGTGTTCTGCGCAGACTCCATGTTGTGAGCATTGGCGGACAAAGTGTACCAGCTTGTGGCACTTCAAGTACTCCATCGTGCACCTCGTACTCTGTCACCTACTTGGCCTTCCTGCAACTCGCTGAAATTGGGCTGGGCAGAATACTGGCTCGAAGAATACGTGTTGAGTCATTCTGCCTTCAACCTCCGCTGCCACTCTAGTCCCTGACATTGGCACAAAGCATGTGCTAACACCGGCTGCTGCTCCGATGTAATATGTGTGCCCCATGTGCACCGAACCTCAAGAATACACGATCAAGAAGAGCTCTCCAGCTTGCACGCACACACAGTATGGAACGTACTACAAAAGCAAAAACAATTGCAGGAAGGCAGGACCAACGACCAGCTATGGTACGCGACGGAAGGCTGTTACACCAGATGCGCCTAGGTTTTGGCGAAAATGTTATTTCGACAACAGCCCGTTGCACCAACCGTATCCGACAATTACCCCTCAAATCGGGCTTCCCGTAACCATAAACTCGACATGGTGGAGCCTTCCGAGAATACCCACATCCTCAAGCACGTAACCCATCGTTGTGTCGCAGATCCCTTGAAGGCAAGCAACCATGCAACAAGTGCCGACTGGATAAAGTGGGGCTCATGAGTGACGACAGAACGGTCCAAGTTGTTGACGGTTGCATTTGTGTCAAATAAAAACTTTAGTGAGTTGCTCAGCTTCACCACACCTCGACACTCGTAAGGAGCGTCGAGGGGAACCTTAGCCACCGTGGGACAGACAACACTGCAGGGTTTACCTCAAGTCTAGTTGCTTGAGTGGTTTTGCCTACTAAAGCACCTGGTAATCCGATTCCGTATGGCCTGGAGTAACGTTTGGCGACAGGCGAGAGGCTTTGTAAGTTACAGGCATTCCGGGAACCGATGACCCGCGCAGGTGTTCCCAGGTTGAATACACATGATCTGCTCCGTGGTAGCAATCACCTGCATCTTGACTACGCGCCATCACAGGGAACAGCCCAGACGAGAAGGTGACTGCAGAACCCCGCTATAAGATAGCTTAGAGTGTGATAGGTGAAGAGACGAGGTCCACTTGTAGAGTAGGAGATTCCACAGCGGAATCTTCCAACGCCAATCCAAGAGCCACACGAACGATGATCGCCCCAGCCAGACGCACAAAATGCTGAACGTTGGATTCTGCAGGGCGTCGACAAATGCTGTAGTGCCAATAAGATCTTTTTTTTTGCGTTAGAGGAACCCGCGAGGGCATTGTACATTAGTAATTTTAAATATTTCGTGGGGTCTTCTAAAGTCGAACCTTGCTGCCGCACACAATTTAGCTAGGCAAAATGTAGCTTCTCAAAACGTGCGTCGTCAAAGCAGTCTTCCATGGCTCTCATTAGGCTAGGGTAGTCGAGTGTCGTGGACTCCAAGAAGTTTTTCAGTACATGAGATGCCGGAGGGCGTAGCTGTCTCACCAAAACACGAGCGTTGTCCGTAAGAGTCCGTCCATTCTCCATGTCAACTGACAAAACCTTGATACCGAAGACAGCGCACTAGCTTGAACCATTAAAATTGGGTGGACGAAGTAGCACAAGCCGGCGCTGAGTTGCCAAGGGCGGCACAACATGCATGGTGGATACAACGGGTGCCGTCAGATGTAGAACAACCGGCAGCATGACGATTCTATGACCGCCATATGATTGGACCCCTTAGCTATTCTACCTTTGCCATTCGCTAATGATTCAGTTATCTCAGTAATTGAGTTCATCGTTTCCTTAATGACGCAGCAGGGGAGTGCAGGCGGCCAACGATTGAAAAAGACAGCTTTAAAGTATCCTGAGTGCGCTTGATTTATCGCTGCATGGTCCGAGACAACATTGGGTCTTGATGTTGGTGGAACCGGGGGATTGTGCAGATTCTAATCCCTAGCGTGTGCCTCATCTTCGACACGCTGTACATACTGGGTGGTGAACGGACTGCTGGCCGAGAGATTCCCCACGGGAAGCGATGTGAATGGGTCACTTTCCGGTCCAACTGCTTGTGGAAAAAACACGCCCCCCTCTTGGTAAGAGTTGACGCCGCTTTGTCTTTCAGGGGAGTCGTTGCTGCTGGACACAGGGGAAGCAAGACTGGGTGGCATCTCGGCGATGGCTCGAGCTTGACTGCGGGTGATCGTGTTAATCCAACCGCGGGCACCAAAAATGGTACGGCGACTTTTCACACGTACAAATCAGTTAAAGAGTACACAGCACTAGTATATTGATTTAGCTAACAAGTCATTATCTTGAACTGTCTTGTCTTCCTCTTCATCTTACCCAGCCGATCTCTCTGTGTAACTAGCTAACAGTCTAAGGGTAGATATTATAGGTGTCTACTTAATTTAAACCAATATTATATACAATAAATACAATATATACCTATATATAGATATATTGGCATACTTTGTAACGGGGAAGAGGGCTCTAAATCAGGCCTTCGAGCAAAATGCCGAAATTCCAGCTGAACCCGGATCATCCCCACGAACAATACTCACGCATCAAGCATACTGCGGGCTGGACTCGTGGGGATTGTCGCGATTCTCTGTACTCCCGGTTACTCACTTCACCACTCACCACCAACAATACACCTGGGCCTCTGCCATTATGACGTGCCTTACGGCCACGACGGCCACTTTCCAACCACGACAACTACTATGGCAAGCCACTCATGTCGCTGTGTGGGAGGGTCTTCTATACCGTCACCACTATATATCCACGCAAGAAAATGGTTGCTCGTGATACCACGCCATCTACGAGCCGAAATATGGGCAGCTTTCCACGCTGAATCCGAATGCACGAATGCTGGCGTTTAGAAAACTTACGCTAGGTGTCGTCAGCGCTATTCTGGAGTGGAATGGACAATTTGTGAACAAGTATATCCGTAGTCGTGAGGCCTGCCAACGACACAAGCTACACCATTCAAAGCTTGAAGCAGGCTGGCAACCTCTACTGTACCCTTCGCGCCACTTTGATCGGGCTTAATTAGAACTTTATGAACCCTCACTATTATTGCGTTTTGGAGAGCAGGTAGATTACAGTCGCCGTACACCATCTCAGGTGCTGGGCAGGGACGTCCGCGCTTCCCAGCGCTACTGCACGTGACGTGGTCCTGTTTCTTCTTCATCACTTCATCCTAGGTCATGGTTCCCTTAAGGAGCTTCTCAGCGACAGAGGAGCAGTCTTTCTGTCAGAAATTTTGTGGGCTCTTATCACTTCAGGCAAGATTGTTCACCGGACGTCTAGTGCTTACCACCCGCTGACCAATGGTTTGGCAGTACGATTCCGTCACGTGCTTGGTGACATGCTTGTCATGTACATACATTCCAAACACTCTAACTGGGACGTAGTGCTCCCGTTCGTTTCTTTCGCTGCAACGCAAACACCATCAGGTATTCTCTCTCTTTATTTCTTCACGTACGCGAGGCCTCATGCATCATGGGCACCTTCCTCGCATACAGCCCCGAATCTTCGGAAAGCAATCCCGTCTTCGAGATAGCGCGACAAACTGAAGAATGTAGAAAGTTAGCTCGTTCCTTCACGGCCAGTTAACAAAACCGCCCAAAGCACCAACACGACCTAGTTGAGTCATCTCCTCCCTCTTTCCGCGCTGGTTCTGTTGTTCGTTTACAGATACTGCTTACAACGCATGGCCTGCCTTGCAAGATTCTCTCCAAATATCACGACCAATATCGCATCATACAGCACGCATCACCAGTGAAATACTTCGTCGAGCGACTCACACCATCTGACGATCTTCGTTGCCGAGGCCGCGAGACTGTCCATGCCAACCGTTTGAAGCCCGGCCACGAGTCCTACCTCTCGCCCTCGCCATCAAGCGCCAGGATGGCTCTTTGTCACCGGGGGGATTGTAATAAAACAATTACTGTCCTTTCATTCTGTGAAGAGGATGACCTGCAAAGGTGGACGCAGTCTACCGAGTGCACAAAACAAAGCAAGTTTATAGTAATTTGCGATGGAGCATATTTACTAGCCAATTAGCTGAATCAACCACTGAAGGAACCAACTATGGCTTTTGGAAAAAACATGGAGCTGCCTGTTCCCCCACCACGTCGTAAGCACTGACTGTGTAGTAAACAAACCCGATCCGCTCTTCCACAAAGACAACGTAGAGGTTCCATTTACCATTTATCTTCTTCGTCTAAACCTCGCACCAGTACAACGAATGATGATGATGACAAAACTTTATTTTCCCGAAACTGGGAGAAGAAAGGGGACGAAAAGGACCGGTCGACGGCCCTTAACCGTCAAATGGCGGCCAGGAGCCTGTGAGCCGTAGCGGAATCTTTGGCCAGTTGGACAAGGCTACGTCGAGTCTCTTGGTTAGAACTGAGCAAAAGGGCCTTCCAATTCTCCAGAGTCTTTATAACTCTTGTCTGTGATTTGTGTTGTGGTTTCTCGGGACAGGCCCATACCGTGTGCTGCAGGTTGGCTCGTTCCGAGCGCCATCTACATTGCTCTTTGTAAAGGTCTGGGTATATGCGCTTATATGATACGGGGTTCGGAAAGGTTTTTGACTGCAAGAGTCGCCAGTATACAGACTGCAACCGACTGAGAGAGGAATGCGCCGCCGGGTATTTCAGGCTGCCTCAGTGATAGTGAGCGGTTATGCCCCTATATTTTACAAGTCTTTCCTTTGCCGCCTATGTAGCGATTGCTCATCAAGATCGAGGCGGTCGCGGTAACTGAAACCTCGGGCCGCTTCGTGAGCATGGTCATTACCTGCACGAACGAATGTGCTGGCGTCTATATAAGAAGGACCTCCGGCGTTTAGACCCAATAAAGGGTTGAAGAGGGTGCTGCAGATGGGGTGAAATTCTACCTTTCTCAGAGATTGTAATGGCTGTTTTCTAATCACTCACAAATATTTTTGCGGGTGTGGAGGATATGGCAAGTGCAATGGCTGCTGCCTTCGCGGTCTCTGGGTGAATTAAACAAACTGAACCAGAGGCAGTTGAATTGCCTTGCTGATCCACTGCCACTATGCTCATGGCCACTCTGTCTGGGTATTTCGCGGCGTCGACGTTCAACACTTGTTTCTGCTCTCGAAGGCGGCGGTGGAGAGCAGCCGCACTGGCTAGGCGTCGATCAACGTTGTATACAGGGTGCATGTTTCCAGGAAGAAGAGATGTACGGATATGCTCCAGCTGTGAGTCAGTAAGCATCACCTTTTCCAAATGCTGGAAGGCGTAAACAATGTGGAGCAGTTGAAGGATAGTGCGCCCCAGTTTGGTAAAGGAGAGACGTCAAAATTGAGGTATTTTTTGCGCCTCAAGAAGCTCTTGGAGGATATTGTAGATACTCATTACTTGAAAATGTTCAGTAGATGCGGTGATGGTAATTCCGACCACCTGTTTATAAAGTTTCCTATTATTGCAGTTATAAATATTTTGTTCAGCTTTTTTGAAAGCCAGAAATTGCGCGACGTAATTCGACTCACAATAAATGCCTTTAAATGCAGTACGAGGTTTACTTCGTTGAGCCCATGATATCTATTTGCGATCCGGGAGATGAGGTGAATTATTTGCGTCGCGCTCGAGCGTAGCGCTCGAATGGTTTCTAAGTTGGAGCCATCAGCTTGTATTCTCAGGACTAGAACCCTAATGCACAGGACTCGATGAATAATGTGCCCTTCTACTTGCAGATGAATTTCTGGGGTAGCTTGAGGGCATCGGCGCCTGGGAATTGAAGGTTCGTAAAGAACGAGGTCGGACTTTTGCTGAGAACACGCAAGACCTCGAGCGGTTACGTAATCATAAACGATGTCCACAGCTTGTTAAAGCATTTTTTAATATCGCCTTGCTTGCCTCCAGACATCCATAACGTGATATTATCAGCATATAAAACATGTTGAAGGCCTGCAAGAAATTGAGTAGCTGAGACTGCTCTAAATTACCTAATGCGGATTTTACATGTTCTAGGAAAGGAGAGAAACTATACCAGACCACACCTCATGGAACCTGACCAGTAACCAACCTTGTGGCTTATAATCGATCATTATTCAGTGTGCCCTTTCTTTCAATCCAGCAATCTCCGGACATTCCTAACAAAACAAAGAATAAATGAGAAGTTTGTTGCGTCAGTTTCTCACTGTGATAGGTCTCCGGTTTTATCTGAAACAGATCCAAGTATTGTGTTTCAAACGTTCAATACAATTTTTCAGTGGGCTTCCCAGCAATCTATTTCTGTCAAGGCAACCCAATGGTTTTCGACCACGCGATATCCTTGGGTAACACGCGGTATCTTCCGTAGAATTACTCAGACACAATAGGTATACAAATACTAAGATAAAAATATTCAATTTAGATCTCAAATTACGATACCACCCCTATTCAAATACTCTCAGGATAGTACTGAAAAACGCCAACCGTAAATATTTTTAAGAGGAAATTATGAGACGTAATAACGATTCAAGGAAAACGTAGGATCTGATCAAGTCATTTTATAATCAGCCATCACGAGGGACACAGTTTTTAAAACAACAGTACATTGTGCACTCTCCTGGAACCAAGCTATATTGCAAATTCATTTATGAGTTTTTACCAGTACTTCAATTACTGCCACCTACAGTTACCTCTTTTCCGTTCATGTGTACAGGTGTCCCAGTCAGTTTACCTTAACCCTATGCAACCCTGAATATTTTTAAATAAATCCACCTGTCTCGGGTTTCATGAATTGGTTCATTCATCAATCAAAATAATTCGCGACCAAGTCTCCCTCCCTCTATGTCATCTTATTAGCTGCATGTTCAAAGAAGGTACATTTTCTGACCTGTTGAAAGCAGTTAAAACAATACCGGTGTTAACAAAAGGTGTTGAGAAGAGGTTGCAACCTATAGACACATTTGCATTTTACCATGTTTCAGTAAAATTGCTGGAAAGCCTATTGTACACGCCTCCCAAAATATTTCGACAAAGTCAATCTCCTCTGCCCTCATCAGATTGGTTTTCATCTAGGATTTTCGCCAGAACTTGCCCTTATGTCTTTTACGGATACCGTAAACCCCCCCCCCTGTGGACGTGGGTAATATTGTAAGGACTATATTTGTAGATTTTATAAATTATTTCATACGATGAATCATGCCATTCTTCTTCACACGCTTGATGCACTTGGCATTATGGTCCTCCAGTATCTTTAATGCTCAGTTACTTAGAAATAGGATGTATGTCGTAGAAAAAACCGGTTGTCTTTCACAACCCAAATTGAATAAAAGGAGTTCTCCAAGATTCTCTTCAAGGCCCACTTTTATTTTTAGTAAGTGTAAATAATCTTTAAAGTTTTCTTATTTTACCAATATTGTAATATATGCTGATAATACGCTGAAATTGGCTAAACAAAATTCCTAACTGAAGTCTTATCTTTTTAAATTCCCACCTACCTAACCTCATATTACAGTGCAATTTTAATCAACCCTATATCAACCCTGCCAAAACCCGTTTTATGCTTTTTATGGTCCAAAGCGCAATATTGATCCTACACTATCGAAAACTTTCCAACACGTTGACATTCGCACATCACGTGCCGTTGTAGTTCTGCGTGTACTAAGAGCACTCATGTAAAATTTAAACAACACATTACTATGCTATCGAGAAAAATGGGCTTTGGATAATAGTAGTAATATAAACGAGACGCTACTTTCAGTTCCCCTTTATACTGTCCGTATATTTCTCACTCATTCATAAATGCTTACAGTAATGTTTTTCATCATGGGGAAATACTTAACCCGAGTGTCCCATCTACATCATTTACAGAGACAAGCAGTAAGTATAATTACGATGATGGTTACCGTGTAATGGTGCAAGGCCAACGAGGGCAAAGAGCGCCAAAACAGTGGTTAGGTATGGACGATGTAAAGGTAAACTCTAAAATCGTTTAACAAAACAACAGTAAAATCAGTAAACGACAACGAGGATGGCTGGTGTAAAAGACCATGCTGTGGTGGTGCATGGCATAAAATAAGGTTCAAAAAAGACTACGCGTGATAGGAAATGAGGTGTAAAAACTTGATGTCACTAAGAAATTTAACAGGAACCACGGGATCATCCGCTAGAAAGAGTGCTGGGTGTTGTGGAATGTGTTGTCTGTAGAGTTAAGGGAAGTGATTACGTCTTGTGTGTAGTGCTTTGCATGTAATGAGGACGTGAAGTACGGATAGGCCCTCCCCACACCTGCTACACAGGGGTCTTGGAAATCTAGTGAGCAGATGGGAGTGTGTCGCGTGTGTGTGGCCTATCCGTAATTTAGCCAGGGCAACTTCGATGAATCTGTTGTGTTAATCACTAGTATATTGTCCTAAGTGTGGTTTTATAATGTGTAACTTCTTGTCTGTCTGTGTACCCCAGTCGGCTTGCCATGTTTTGCGAAGGTGTTGTCTTATGTGTGGCTTGAGGTCAGTGTAGGGTATTGTTGTTATGTCCACTGTATTTGCAAGTGCAGCAGCGGCGGCCATTTGATCCGCGGTCTCATTTCCGGCGCTTCCAGCATGGCCTAGAAACCAGAACAGGATCAGTTGAAAATTCTTAGCATATATAGACATTATGGCATTAAAGACAAGATTGACAATGTGGTTTTTCCTGGGTCTGTGTGACGACAATGCACGGACAACGCGCAAAGAGTCTGTAAAGAAGACAGACTTGGGAATTCGTTTTTCAAGAATGTGCTGAACGATGAGTAAAATGTCATATGCTTCTGCTGAGAAGATAGTGGTCCGTACAATCATGCTTCTGCAAGAAATAAAGTTGGGACCATGAGTCGCGCAGGACACCGTACTTGAAGTTTTCGAAGCATCGCAATAGTATTCGGCACATTTATATTTATCCTGAAGCGACCAGAAATGCTGCAGAATCGCAGCTCTCGGAACCCTGTTTTTATCTATTTTCATAAAAGAGACATCACAACAAACAGGCTGTAGGTGGTATAACGTCAGAAATTGCTGATGATGTGCATACATTTATAAACCCAACAGAAATACCTGAATCTTCCTCTCTGACCCTCAGAGAGCAGGGAAAAGACACAGATGGACGATTTGAGAATAGCCGGGTTGTAGATATATCGTTGAAGACAGGTTTAAAAGGATGGTTATTCAATGATGAGACCTTAAAAGCATAAAATAAATCAATGTACAATCGTTGATGATCCAGGCACCATTTGTTACTTTCAGAGTACAGACTCTGGGCCGGGCTTGTCCGGAACACAGCACACGCAAGGCGCACGCCCAAGTGGAGCACCGGGTCAAGCATTTCTAGTGCTGTTTTTGATGCCGACCCATACACAACACTACCGCAGTCTACCGGGGACCTGACTAATGCGGTAAAGACACGAAGAAGGAGTTCTTTGGCTGCGCAATAGAATTGGTGGGAGAGGACTTTGAGAATGTTTAGTGTTTTCAGACATTTATGTTTAAGTTGTTTGATGTGTGGAATGAACGTCAGTTTTTCATCAAATATGACACCTAAAAACTTGTGGTCCTTTTTTACAGGAAGAGAAGCGTAAGGAAGGGTAAGCTTAGGGTCTGCCTTAATCCCGCGCTTCCGGGAGAACACAACACACGTACTTTTAACAGGGTTCAGTTTAAAACCGTTAGCGCCCGCCCAGCCAGCAAGTTTGTTCACCTCAAGCTGGACTTGGCGTTCACAACTTGAAAAGTTACAGGACCTAAAAGATATTTGAATATCATGTACATATATAGAACAGGAAATGGTTGGTGGCAATGCCTTCTGATAAGAGTTCATCTTTACAATAAAGAGTGTACAGCTAAAGACACCACCTTGAGGGACGCCATTTTCCTGCACGTATACATTCGAAAGTGCACTGCCAACCCTCATTCGATAGCTCCTTTCCGACATGCAGCTACCAAGCGTGTTCAGCATGTTGCCAGAAACACCAAACGACTTGAGGTCACACAAATGCCGCACCGCCAGGCCGTGTCATATGCCTTTTTCATATCGAAGAAGACTGTTATACAATGCTGTTTATGAATGAAGGCATCTTTAAGATATGATTCCAATGCAACCAGTTGATCGTTGGTGGATCTCCCAGCCCTGAAGCTTGCCTGGCAGCTCTCGAGAAGACCATTGTACTCAAGAAACTACACGAGTCTCCTGTTTATCATATCGAGAAGCTTCCAAATGCAGCTTGTCAAAGCAATGGGCCGGTAACTGGAAGGAGAGTAAGCGTCCTTCGCCTCCTTCAGGAAAGCCAAAACTATGGCCTCCCTCCAAGAGCGTGGAATGTTCCTCGAAAGCCATATGTTGTTGTATAGATGTAGGAGTGTTTGAAGAGTGTCTTGGCGTAGGTGTTGTATCATGGTGTATGTGATTTTGTCTGCACCTGGAGCTGAAGGCTTACATGTCGTCAGAGCGGCCTTCAGCTCATAGATTGAAAAGGGGGAATTGTACGAAGTGTGCGCCTTGTTATCACGCAGAGACTTCTTCTCCGCAGATCTTTTGTGTTTTATGAAACTGTTTGTGTAGTGTGCTGAACTAGACACGTGTTGAAAATGTTGTGGAAGCGTGTCAGCCTGGTCTTCGAGTGTGTCTCCTGTTGTGTTAACCAGAGGAAGGTTGTGTGTCTGTTGTCCTTTGAGTTTGCGTGTTCGTGTCCAGACTTTGTGAGTATCGGTGTACGAGTTGATAGAAGTGAGGAAGGCGCGCCAACTCTACCTTTTCCCCTCACGACGCACACGCTTCCCAAAAGCCTTAGCCCATTTAAACGAAATGAGATTATCCGACGTAGGGTACCGGTGAAAGCCACCCCACGCCCGGTTCTGGGCCACTCGCGCTCGCCTGCAGTCCTTGTTCCACCAAGGCCTCTTAGGGTTGCGTGGGGCACCGGAGTCCTGGGGAATGGACCTTTTGGCGGCGTCATGGATGTGCGCCGTGAGGAGTTGGGTCGCCTCTTCTTCGTGTAGGTGTTTTATGGATGTGTAGTGTAGTTCAGTTGTTTCTGTGAATGTACTCCAGTTTGCTCTTCCCTCTTTAAACCTTTTATGAGAGGGGCAAGTGTTTGTAACTATGCCTATGTATGTCAATTTGGTGGGGAATTGGTCACTACTACATAGGTTTCTGTCCACATGCCACTCAAGAAATGCGAAAAGAACTGCAGAGCCAAGAGCCAAGTCAAGATGTGAATACCTGTTTTGTCCTATGTTATAATACGTAGCTTGGTTTTTGTTTAAAAGGCTTGCTCCAGATGATGTTAGAATTTTTTTAAAATTAAGCGACCTCCGTCATCTGTGCGGGAAGAGCCCCAGATAGAATTATGTGCATTGAGGCCGCCTAACACTAAGTGCAGTTCAGGTAGTTGATCTATCAGGGCCTCAAAATCAGCGTTCGATAGTTGGTAATCCGGAGGGATGTAGAGGGAGCATACATTTATTAACCTATCATAAATAACTCTTCCAATCACGACAGTTTCCAGCATGGTGTAGGTGGATGGTGTGACAGGCTAAGGATTTTGAGCTATTATGGCCACACCACCTGAAGAATAACTGCACGTGTGCCTGTATTTTCGAAATCCCAAGTATATATTCAAGAAATTAGTATGTTTACTATTTAGGTGTGTTTCCTGACGACACATGAGACCTGGCTGATGTGAATGAAGTATCTCGTACACATGATCTAGATTGTTGATAAGGCCTCTACCATTCCATTGAATGATGTTGTATGTTCCAATGTTCCAATTATTTACATTTACGAATGACTGGAGAGTGTGTGTGTGTGTGTTCATGTGTCGTCTTCCAGGGCTGTTACTCTGGGATTGGGCTTTTTGGGCCTTTCTGTAGGCTTGGAAGTCGGTGGCCGCTCCTTGCGCTGCGTTGCAGGCAGGAACGGCCTGACATCCATCTCCTCGTCGTATGACCGAGGGGTGCCCGACGGACCGGGCCCACGGACACGGCCCCCCCTTAGGGAGCCAATCATTTGATCCTCCACCGCCGAGGGTGTCCTGGGCACCAGAGGTGGCACGGGCGGTGCGGTGGCGGTGGGTGCCGGTGCGGGGCACGTGGTGTCCATCCCCTCGGCACCCTCCGACGTACTGGAGGACTGGAAGGCAGAACGGGAGCGGCACCGGTCGCTACAAAAGAGATTGGCACCACAACTGCTGGTGCCTCAGCAAGCGCTGTGGCGACGGATTGGGCTGCCTGAGGCACCCCATAGGGGGTGCGGGCGGGACCAAGTCCGGCTCGCGGTACTGGGTCCCCTCCGAGACCAGACGCTGCTCCGCCCCGCGGCGAGCTGCGTTGGCGCACCTCCACAGAGGGAAATAGGCGAACATCTTCCGCGCCTCCGGGAAGGTGATGTTCTCTGTTACTTTCACATTGATAATTTTCTTTTCTTTTTGGAATTTCTCACATTTGCGGGAGTATGTCGCGTGTGGCCCCACTCAGTGAACACAAGTGAAGGAGGAGTGGCAATTATCTTGTGGATGCTCCTGTGCGGCACATTTAGCACAGGTCAGTTGGCCGCAGCAAGAGTTTGTACCGTGCCCGAACCGCTGGTATTTGAAACAGCGGCGCGGGTTTCTATGTAGGGTCGGTCTGGACATCGTATGAAGCCTGCATTGACCGACCCTTGGAGCGTTGAGCAGTCAAATGTCAAGATCAAGTGTTTTGTACGGATTTTGGTGTTAATTCGACGCATGGTTATCCTTCGCACTGCCGTCAAACCCTGATCTCAAAGGCCCTCAGGCAGATCTATCTCTGTTTCGTTCATCAGGTCAGGAACGGGGATGACGCCCTGGGAGCTGTTCAGCGTGCGGTGGGGCGTGATCTTTAGCTCTGTATCTACAATGCGGGTTTGTTTGATGAGTTTGATAGATTGCTGCATGTTGTTAGGTTCGATCGGTATTTTCGTTGTTCTGAGTTTCTTGGCTTTGTAGAATTTCCCTACAATGCCCTCAAGGAACTAAGAGATACGAAAAACAGTCTGTGCACTGACGGGCTTTGACTGGTCAAGAGATTCTATGAATGAAAGCGGGAAATTGTCAGGTTTTGGAAATGTCAACTCTGGCAGGGAGGAAAGGACACTTCGGCGCAACCCCTTTTTGGGGTCCATCACGTTTTTTTTTTTTTGGGGGGGGGGGCAGTTTGAAATATTCATATGGCATAGGAAAAAGCAGGAAGACAGGGGTACTTTCTTCGTCGGCCTTACCCTGATAGCTGGAGAGATCCCGGAGTTCCCGGCCTGGTAGACAGACATGGAGCCCATCCGCCGGAGCTTTACCTGGGCTCCGAGGGGCACCGTTTGAAGTTTCTGCCCTTCACCTTAAAACACATCGCCATGGTTGGATCTAGCTTATGTATGGGGGCTCGGGGTCCATGGTGTCACCAAGACCGTCACCATGGTTGCTCAAGGTACCCCCTGCGGGGCAATAAGTATAATTACCTTTATAGTTATTGTTTAGACGCAAATTCAAATTTCAGGACTCTCAATGTACTACCATTATGCAACCTTTTCCAGCAAAGCTGAAAAGAATTATTTACCGCATAGTTAACAACAAAATTACCTTGTTACCAACTTGTTACCAAAAGTACTTGTTACCAACAAGTACGACCCTTTTGCTAGCATCTGGGCGTTAAAGCTACCCTGAACTGGGAACCACTGCAGTTCAGACGTAAAAAGTTAAAGTTAAATTTTTTCCACTGCATTTATTACAATCGTACAGGCATCGACAAAAAAAGGTATCTCCTCGAGCCAAACTACATATCACTTCGTCATGATAATCGAAAAAAGTGCGAGAGTATTCCCACAGTACAAATATTCTTGCAAATTCTCTTTTCCCTAGAACAATAAGTGACTGGAATATGTTGTCAGAGGAATTGGTTAGTCTTCAAAATAACTTTCTTTTTTTCTCCCGCTTATGATCAGTGTGGTGTTCGTTTTTTTAATCACTACGAATAAGTGCTTTTGAATAAAGTATATGGATGTGTATGTATTTGTATGCTCTGTTCTGTACATGTTGCATGTCCCCCCTACAAAAATGCCCTCGTGGCGATGTAGGTATCTTGTAAATAAAGAAATAAATAAAATACCCCTTGGTGCCCTATTGCAAACTAACTTGCTTAATCTCAGCCCCACGAGATTCTCAGAAAACAACAATCTGCTATTACCCAATGTTAGAACGAACTATAGAAAATTAACGGTGTGTTTTACGGGAATTACGTTCCGGAAAAAACCTCCTAGTAATATCAAAACTACTTCATCATAATCTTTTTTACAACATGTCAAACAGATCCTAGTTACCCCAAATGATGATTATTCAATGGCACGAACGCTGCCTAAATAAGTAAACATATCTCTGTTGCTGGTCTATTTTATTGATGTAACTTTTAGCAATGTGTTGTGATGATTCTTTGCGTTATACAATTGCTTTTGCAGTATATATTTTTGTCGATTTCTTTTTTCTGTCTTGTGTTTTCAATCATGCTGTGCAAGCATTCTTACACAGTCGAATTTATTCTGGTTTACTAATGCACTAATCCCACTGCCTTCGAAATTGTGCTTTTCCTCTGTTTAAGTAACAATATGAGGTCCCCCTGACAGTTTTGGAACCTTAGGAGCTCCTTTTGTTTTAAATGTTCTTGCTGTTTTCTTGTTGCAAAAAACGTGAAATTTTGTACACATTTTTGCTCGCACCAGATTTAGTCACGTGGCAAAGGAACAACTTGTGAACATTTTTTTCTGGTCGTACAGTCTCATTTTCTCCACGAAGTGCTTAGATATACTGCACTTCCAAGCTTTGGAAATATCTGTGCAGGGTTATTAGCGCATGGTGTCCCCAACTTGAATTTTAAACGAACAGCAATCCCTAGGAATGACAAATCCAGAGCAAAGTAAAGTCATGCTTTAGGTGAGTGCTCTCTTTTAGGATAACATTATTTTGTGAGACCTATGCCAACTAGACGTTCACGCAAGTAAATACCAATATGTTGTTTCCCATTTTAATTCCATAGAGGCTGGGTGTTCTGAAAATTATTCAGAAAAGCATTCAAAGTGTTTATCATTTACTTTTGACCATTCTCCTGTGTTGACTTATGTTGGCATATTAAGAATGCTTATGATTAAGATCTTTGTACGTATGGCTACAGCTTCAATTTGTTTGTAGATCAAAAGTAACGGTTTAACTCTCAATTTCAGCGCACAAACACAGGCGTCCGACCTGACTGTTAAATAATAATAATGATGGTTGGTGTTTAATGGCGCAAGGCCAACGAGGGCAAAGAGCGCCAGAGAAGTTACTTAATGAAGAGAAGTGATTACCACAAAAAAGGTAGATATAAAAATATGTAAACCGAACATACTAAAGTCAATTGAAGATAATGGTGATGGCTGGTGTATAGGGCCAGATTTGATTATGCGTGATAGGAAATGAGGTTTAAAAACTGAACGTCTGACAAATAAACACACGTTTCACGGAAACCACGGCATCGTCACGAAGAAACCGGGAGGGGGGTAGGGGGATATGTTGTCTGTAGAGTTCTCTGAAGTGTTTGTGTCGTGTGGTGTGAAGTCCTTGCATGAGATTAGTATGTGCACAACGAATAGGGCCTCTCTGCACCTGCTGCACTGGGGTCTAGAAGATCCCGTCAGCAGATACGAATGCGTTGCATGAGTGTGCCCTATCCGCAGCCTACGCAAGGCGACTTCTGTGTGTTTGCTGTGTGAGTAAGCTGTGTACCGTCCCCAATGGGGATTTATTACATGTAGTTTGTTTTCTGTCTGTTCGTTCCAGTGTGTTTGCCATGTTCTGCGCAAGTGTTGTCTTATGTGTGGCTTCAGGTCTATATAGGGTAACGTTGTAATGTCTACAGTGTTCCTGAGTGAAGCAGCAGCGGACATCTCGTCTGCCAACTCGTTTCCAGGGATCCCTGCGTGTCCTGGAACCCAGCAGAGGAGAGCCTCAAGCTTTTGTGCATAGACGAACAAGATTGTGTTGATTACAGGATTAACTATGTCGTTTTTTGTGGGGCTTGTGCGGTGACAGTGCGCGAACAATACTCAAAGAATATGTATAGATGATGGTATTGGGAATTTGATTTTCAAGAATGTGTCGTACAATCAGTAAAGTTCCCTACGCTTCTGCTGAAAAAATTGTTGTGTGCACACTTTTAAAATAGTTCCGGCTGCATTAAAATTTGGACCATGAGCACCGCACGACACCATAGTGGAGGTGTTAGAAGCGTCACTACAAAATTCTGCAAATGTGTAATTAAACTGCAAAGAAAGAAAGTGCTGCACTATTGAAGTTCGTGGTACTCGATTTTTGTCAAGTTTTATAAAACAAAGGTCGCACGACACAGGGCGAACTGGCCAAGGCGGTAAATTGTTTGAAAAGGATGACCTGCACACATCTAAAAACGATGCACTCAGATCCGAGGCTCGCTCTTTCAGTCTAAGTGAAAAGGGCAGAGGTACGGATTGGCGATTTACAAAGAGCAGAGATATTGATGTATCGTTAAGAACAGGATAAAAAGGATTGTTATTCAGTATTAAAATCTTAAAAGCATAAAGCAAATCCGTGTACGTTCGTTGGTTCTGAAAGCTCCACTTATTACACTCGACATAGACTCTCGACCGGACTAGTGCGAAAAGCACCCGAGGCCAGACGAAGCCCCAAGTGTAGCACTGGGTCAAGAATTCGCAACGCTGTTTTACTCGCCGACCCATATACCAGACTGCCATAGTCCAAAAGAGACACAACCAAAGCAGTATAGAGCCGTAGTAGGAGTTCTTTGTCGGAACCATATGATTGGTGGGAGAGAACCCTCAGAATATTCATCGTTTTCAGAAATTTATGTTCAAGTTACTTGATATGTGGAATAAATGTGAGTTTCTGGTCAAATACAACACCTAAAAACTTGTGCTCCTTGTTCACAGGAAGCGACACGCCATTAAGAGTAATGTCTTGGTCCAAAAGGATCCCGCACTTCCTAGAGAACACAACGCAGGAGCTTTTTGCGGGATTCAATTTCAACCCATTCTTTTCTGCCCAGCCGGCAAGCTTCTTGTCACTAAGCTGGACTTGACGTTCGCACATTCAGATATTACATGATTCAAAAGATATTTGCACGTCGTCTACATACATGAAATAAGAGATTGTTGGTGCCAGTGCCTTTCGAAGTGAGTTCATTTTTAGTATGAAGAGAGTGCAACTCAAGACGCCACCGTGCGGCACGCCATTTTCTTGGACGTGAACCTTTGAAAGTGTACAACCAACTCTTACTCTAAACGTTCTCTCTGACAAATAACTACAAGGGTGTCAAACATGTTACCCGAAACACCGAATGACTTGAGGGCACTAAGGATCCCATAACGCCAAGCGGTGTCGTAGGCCTTCTCGAGGTAAAAAGACAGTTAAACAGTACTGCTTATGCACGAAGGCCTCCTTGATGTATGAGTCAAGTGCAACCAGTTGATCGTTTGTCGATCGCCCCACCCTAAAGCATGCCTGGCAGCTCTCGAGAAGACAATTGTACTCGAGGAAGTACACGAGCCTGCGATTGATCATCTTCTCGAAGAGCTTGCACAGGCAGCTCGTCAGGGCTATTGGACGGTAACTTGAGGGGGACGACGGGTCCTTTCCCTCCTTCAAGAAAGCCACTACAATGCCCTCCCTCCAAGAGTGTAGAACGTGCCCCAAAAGCCATATTTTATTACATAGATGTAGAAGTGCTTCAAGTGTGTCTTTGTGTAGGTGTTGTATCATTGTATATGGGTCATTCCGCGCGAAATGTCCCAGCCCAAAAATCGACCATCGCCAATTTCATTGAAAAAAATTGTGCTAGGTTCCGATGAAGTGTAGCAGGTCGGCACGGAGTATTTCCCTTGAAAAACATTTTTCGGTCGTGGGAGCACTCCTTGAAATTTCTGCAAACACGCAAAATGTGGTTGGAGATAATACATTTTAAATAAATAGTGAAACTATGTGTAATGACAAATAATATTTTGGTTCATTCCCCTTGCATTGTTCTTTGATGTGGCACTGTGTCTAAAGCTGTGTAAGTATTTTGGCGTTGTATTGGCTAAGTAAAAAGACAAAAAATGGCACATATTTAGTCATTTTTCGCAAAGGCACCGTGAAAGTGTCACCCAAACTATTTCTATCGTGCATTGCTGTGGCCTTTGAGTGTGGAGTAAAAATAATTTAGGCCGATTACAGAGCGTACTTTTCAAGCAAATTGCTTACAAAGCTGCAAGAAAATGAGTATTTGCCGAACTTCACACCTAAAAAAAGCCCCAAGGCCCTCGAGGTAAAATAACATGAGATGGCTCATTATACGCACCAGCACCTTGCCTTTTAATTTAGAAAATTTGATAAGGGTAAATTTTGTTTGAGGCGAGAAAAAAATTTTTAGAGTTCACAATCAGCCGCACTTGTGTCCACTATGGAACTGCGCCCCCAACTCGGAACGCGTTCGTGCCGCCACCCCTTTTTGTGGCAGGCATGTGCACACGTGGCTCGATACTGAATGAACATTGGTTCTGTCGCTTGGAAACACAAAAAATACACCGTAAACAACATACTCCACTCTGCCACTTATTTATTTCAAAGTCTTTGCCCAGTGACTTCCCATCATTGCAGTTTACATATTTAAGAGCGCAGTGCTCGGAATAGAGAAACAAAATCATCCTCAACTAAAAGAAGAAATTCATTATTTCTTTGACGGAGCTTCTTCACAATACAAGAAAAAAAGTATCTTCGTGAGTCTCTTCTACACAAGGATGGCCATATACTGTCGGCATAATAAAATTTCTTTGCCACCTTACACGGCAAAAGTGGATGTCACGGCATTGGCGGCGCACTTAAACGTCTGACGGAAAGAGCATTTCTGATAACTGCCCGTACAAAACACTCCCTTGCTGTGTTCACTTTACGAAGACCCAAAAATAAAATTGACGGAAGCTCACACTAACACGCAAGACGAAAGTAGCGAAGCTGTACGCAACAGTAGCGTGTTTCCTCTTTTCCACCTCATGGCGTCGTTTAAGCCTCGCCACTTTATGAGTGACCACAGCTGGATATTCATCTTCCTTCATCGCACGTGGCTCTGCGCCGCACGTGGCCTCCTGGCCTCCATTCGTGCTGCGCGCTTATCACTGCGGCGGCGGCGGCTTGCTTGCACATTCCCGTTCCCTCCTCGCCTATCTCTCCTTTGCCGTCTATCTGTCCCTACCCTAAGGCCGCTGCTCCGTGCCGGGCACTTGCGGAAGGAGGTTGACCTCGAGTGCTCAATGTCAAAACTGGTCATCCCGCGAAGACTTGCCGAGATAGTGTAGTGTAGCTCCCGCCACAAAAGTGGCAGAGTGGAGTATGTTGTTTACGGTGTATTTTTTGTGTTGTCAAGCGACACAACCAATGTTCATTCAGTATCGAGCCACGTGTGCACATGCCTGCCACAAAAAGGGGTGGCAGCACGAACGCGTTCCGAGTTGGGGGCGCAGTTCCATAGTGGACACAAGTGCGGATGATTGTGAATTTTAAAAATTTTTTCTCGCCTCAAGCAAAATTTACCCGAATCAAATTTTCTAAATTAAAAGGCAAGGTGCTGGTGGGTATAATGAGCCATCTCATGTAATTTTACCTCGAGGGCCTTGGGGCTTTTTTTAGGTGTGAAGTTCGGCAAAAACTCATTTTCTTGCATCTTTGTAAGCAATTTGCTTGAAAAGTACGCTCTGTAATCTGCTTAAATTGTTTTACTCGACACTCAAAGGCAATATCAATGCACGATAGAAATATTTTGGGTGACACTTTCACGGTGCCTTTGCGAAAAATTCCCAAAAACGTGCCATTTTATGTCTTTTTACTTAGCCAATACAACGCCAAAAATACTTACACAGCTTCAGACACAGTCCCACATCAAAGAACAATGCAAGGCGAATGATCCAAAATAATATTTGTCATTACACATAGTTGCACTATTTATTTAAAATTTATTATCTCCAACCACATTTTGCGTGTTTGCAGAAATTTCAAGGAGCGCTCCCACGACCGAAAATTTTTTTTTCAAGGGAAATACTCCGTGCCGACCTCCTACACTTCATTGGAACCTAGCACAATTTTTCTCATTGAAATTGGCGATGGTCGATTTTTGGGCTGGGACATTTCGCGTGGAATGACCCATATGCAATGTTGTCTGGGCCTGGAGCTGAGGGCTTACACGATCTCAGAGCAGCCCTCAGCTCATTTAGGGAAAACAGAGAGTTGTAAGAAGTCTGTGATTTGTGGTTGTCGCGTAGGGACTTATTTTCACTAGAGTCTTTATACTTCAGAAAAGTGTTCGTGTAGGGTGTGAACTGAACACGTGTTGGAAGTGTTGTGCCAGTGTGTCATCCTGGTTTTAGAGTGTCTCTTGTTGTACTGACCACGGGCAGGCTGTGTGTCTGTTGTCCATTGAGTTTGCGTATACGTGTCCATACCTTGCGTGTGTCTGTGTATGAGTTTATAGATATTATGAATGAGCGCCAACTATGTCTTTTTGCATCACGGCGCACACATTTTCCGAACGCCTTGTCGCGTTTGAACAAGAGGAAGTTTCCCGACGTGTGGTACCGACGCAGAGTACCCCACGCCTTGTTCTGGGCCTCTCGGGCCCGCCTACAGTCCTCATTCCACCACGGCCTCCGCTGGTTGCGCGGGGCACCACAGGCGTGGGGAATGGACTTTACGGCGGCGTCGAGGATGTGCGCCGTGAGTACTTTGGTACCTTCTTCAACGTGTATGTGTCCTAAGGATGTGTGGTGTAGTTTGGATGTGTTCCTAAATGTATTCCAGTAAGCTCTTGCCTCATTAAACCTTTTATGGGAAGATGCACTGCTCGGGCCTGTACCTATATACGTTAATGAAGTGGGGAAATGGTCACTACCATATGGGTCCGTGCCCATACCCCCCTTAAGACATGGAAGAAAATTGCAGAACCAATAGCCAAGTCAAGATCCGAATATGTGTTGTGACTTGTATTATGGTATGTAGGCTGTTTACTGTTGAAAAGGCATGCTCCTGAAGATGTCAGAAATTTCTCTATCAGACGACCTCGGGCATCCGATCGACAAGAGCCCCAAAGAGAGTTGTGAGCATTATGGTGGCCAGTAAGGATATATGGTTCGGGCAGTTGGTCACCCAGCGCCTCAAGGTCAGATCTTGAAAGTGCAACATCAGGAGAGATGTAGATGGAGCATACCGTTATCAAACTATTAAATATTATTGTGCGGACGGCTACAGCCTCAAGGACGGTGTTCAAGGTTACAGGGTGGCATGATAAGGATTTGCGGGCGATTATGCCCACACCACCGGAAGAGTGTGTGCAGCCAACCCCGTCCTTTCTGTATACCAGGTAACTATACAAGAAATTTGTGTGCTTGGAATCAAGATGTGTTTCCTGGATACACATTAAACTTGGCTGGTTGGCATGCAGAATCTCATGCACGTCGTAAAGATTATTCAGAAGGCCTCTGCAGTTCTATTGAACGATATTTTGTCTTCCTATTATGATGTGTAAGAGCTACTGGAGTGTGACTATTTATGTAGGGTCCTTCGGGGCTTGGACTCTTGGAAGGGGTTTTTTGACCTTATCTACTTACCTTGACGCCCGAGCCCTTTCCTTCCGCTGTGTTGCACGCCGGAACGGCTCGACGTCTATGTCGTCATCCGAAGGCTAGGGTGTGCCCAACGGACTGGGCACCCTAGACTTGCACTTGGCACCCTTCCCGGTGCCATTCGTCGGAGCCCCGACCGCCGAGAGCGTCAGGAGCGCCCCAGGTGGCAGAGGCGGTGCGGCGGGTTGGGAACTGCCGCGAGTGCCTCCGTCTCCATCTTCTCCGTGCCCTCGCGTATGCTTTCGGCCGGTGGAGAGGAAGCGGTGGATGCGGTGTATGCAGCGGCATCCCCAACCGACGTGGTTGCCACCACAGCCACTGCTGGCTCGGCGAATGGTACGGCTGTGGCTTGGGCTGCCGGAGACAGCCCAGTGGGGGGCGTGAGCGGGACCAAGTCCGACTCGCGGTACTGAGTCCCGGCCGAAACAAGATGCCGCTCCGCCACCCGGCGATCTGCTTCGGCGTAGCTCCCCTGAGGGAAAGAGGCCAACCTCTTCCGCGCCTCTGGCTAGGTGATGATTTCTGTCACTTTTATGTTCATTACTTTCTTTTCCAGTTGAAAGTTCTCGCACTTCCTAGAGTAAGCCGCGTGTGGGCCTCCGCAGTTAGCACAAGTGAAGGTAGCAGAGTTGAAATTATCAGCAGGGTGGTCCTGTGCGGCACATTTGGCACAGGTTCTTTTGCCGCGGCAGGAGTTTGTGCCATGCCCGAACCACTGGCACTTGAAGCAGCGGCGCGGGTTTGGATTGTAGGGACGAACTGCACATCGGATAACGCCTGCATTTATGTTTTCAGGAAGTTTGGATCGGTTGATTTTCAAGATTATGTGCTTGGTTGGGATTCCCTTATCATCTCTGCGGATATTGATGCGCCGCACGTCCGTGACGCCCTCATCCTTCAATCCCTCAAGGTGGTCTGCATCTGTTTCATTCAGCAGATCTGGCTCAGAGATCACACCCTGGGAGCTGTTGAAACTCCGGTGGGGTGTGACCCTGATGTCCAGATCACCCATTCGTGTCTGAGCAAGAAGCTTTATGGCCTGCTGCTTGTTGTTTACCTCGTCAAGGACCTCACCAGTTCTTTGTTTTTTAGCCTTGTAATATTTTCCAATTATGCCTTCAAGGTATTTAGCAATCAAGAAAACTGATGTCGTTGAAATAAAATGGGCTGAATCGCGAGATTCCATAACAAGAAATCGAGAGTAGTTTTCCGGTTCAGGAAAGGTTAAGGCTGGCAATGGGGGAAACGATAATTCGGTGCGGCCCATTTTGAGGGACCGATCACGTTTGGAGGGGGGTTTTGAATTTTCCAGACAGCACAGAAAAAAGCAGGGGACGGGGGTACTTTCTTCTTTGACTTTACCCTGGTAGTCAAAGAGGTCCCGGGGCTCCCTGTCTGGTAGACAGGCAGGGAGCCCATCGGCCCGAGCTTGACCAAGGCTCCCACCGCCACCTTTCACGGCTTCTAACCCTTCACCTTTCATCTTCTCGTCACGGTAGGTAACAGCTTAAGTATGTGGGACTCGGGGTACGCGGTGTCGCCATTCAACGTCACCAAGATTACTCAAGGTGCCCCATGCGTTGCTGACTGTTAAATACGTGTAGGTTGTTTTGTGTTTACAAGGCTTGTAAAATATATTTATTTTGCAGCAAATTGTTCGCGTAACATTCACCATATAGATAACCTAAGCCGATCCTTGGTTTCATCAAGCTTTTGTTGGCGTTCTCTCCAAAGTAAACATTACTTTGTCGTCAAATCAGCTTTTTTAAGTTAAAAAGTAGGTAAAAAGTACATACCCGATCATAGTTCTCCTAGAAAAGATACGTTTTCAAGAGTGATGCACCAAAGCCACCGGTAAACACTGAAAATTTGTTTCCTTTGCCGTTAACGCTTTGCCGAATCATTGCGACGCTATAAAAACAGTAGAGGTTATACAAGAAATTAAAGAGTTTCGAGAGGCAGAATCGTATTGATCAATAGTTTTGCTGTGGTGAGCAGCTGTGCTTCGAATCGCTCACTGAACTTTCGAGGAGAGAATTGGAACGTTAGCTAGATTAGTCTCCGAAATACTGAATTGAACTGCGAGTAGCACTTAGTCATCAACTCTATGCAGCTGAACGGCACTTCAATCGTCTGTAGTATAATACTTTTTCGCAAGAATGTTTGTTCTCTATATTTCACGCAGCGGCGGGACGGCGAAGGGAGGCAGGAGCGCGCAAGACCATTTTTTTTCTCGGCCCTTCCTAATACAATTCTTAAAAGGGTTGGCATAATGAAACAAGTTTTTCTGAACCTAATACTGCTCTTTTGTTACAAAACAGCGTATGAACGTCCCGACACAATCCTTTATTGGGGAACATACGTAAAGGCAATCAATGCTAATAGATTCTTTTATGCACGGGGTATGGTACCTGAGCAGTGTGCGTGACTACCAAAAAAGAAAGCACGTGCTGCAGATTAGGTCACGGGAATTTATTCATTCAGGCGTTTTCAATATGCAAAAGGTGCAACATATGCTCCGTAAAGAGAATGCACAAACCCAAACGCGCAAAACAAAAACTTCTTTGTGGTTCTGTGCTGGGGTGCAAATATGGAGAGTATTGCAGTTTTTAATACCGTGCAGTTTGTTCCTGTTTATCTTAAACATGGGGGCGTGTGAGTTGAGTGTATTTTTGTAAAAGCGGTAAACTGTGCATTTATCAAAAGTGTGCTTTATAATTGTTGTTTTATGAACAGTTTTTTATGTTTAGGTGTCTTTTGTTGTGCTCCTTGTAGAAGTAGTACGTTGCAGCAAGGTACAATGTATGTCCGAAAAGGCTATATATGTTAGGTGCGCCATTCTCAGCAAACACATTTTGGTTTTAATGTTCTCACATGGTTTTGAATATAATAAAGAGCCGCTTTGCACGAGCACGAAAGCAGGGGCCAAGTTCGCTCCTTGCCCTCTGGCAGTTGCTTGTGACCACCGAGGAAACGGGGGATGGGCGCTAAGGTTTCGTTCTTGCGTCTCATCCCCATCCTTCTGATGTGAATAACGGGGGTGTGCAGTTTGGGCAGAGCAGCGAAGCTTCTGTTGGTGACATCGGGAGAGACTGCCAGCTTGCAAAGCGTGGTGTCCGAGGCTTCTTTAAGGTGACCTCTAGTGGCACAATCACCAGCGCAGCTTCGGAGAGAGAGAGAGATAAAACATTTATTATCATGTCCAGCAGTAGTGGGGTGGTGAAAGAAGGGATGGGGTGGCAAGGTGTGTGGTGGGCCTTCCCGCTACGGCCGCCTACTCACTGCGCGACCTTGCCACGCGACGATGTTCATCACCTGCCGGACCGTACCGCGTTGATGGCTTCTGAAGTAACCAAGGATCGCGTGGCTAACTGTACACGCGTACGAATGTCTACCGCATTGGCTTTGTATTCCGAGGTCTGCATAGAAATCTTAGGCACTGAGCCCCTCCTGTATTTCTTGTCAATAGCGTTTGTCGCGTCCTACCTCATTTGACGAGGTTGCGTGGCCTGTTCCAGCAGCACGGATTTTATGGCGGCAATTCCTTTCATTATAGCGGACTAAACTGTACCGCGGTGGCGGCGTTGTCTGTCCGTGCTTGAAGAATCCCAAAAGACAGGTGACCGGGTTTCCTCAACACGAGCACAGTTGGCGGACACCATTTGATGACAAAGACTGAAGAATCTGGCAGCTTCCAGGGTTTTCCAGCATTAGCATCATATAAGTTGGCGCCTTGTGACTTGTGTTGTCTCTCGTTGGTTGGCGCCTCCAGAATGTCGCGGATATGACCTTGGAAGGAAGCCCTGCAGTCAGTCCCCTGTTCTCTGGGCTGATCACGAGCAACTCGCCGACTTCAATGCGGGAGCAGGGCACATACCCCCATTGCTAGAGGCAATGCTGACTCCACCACATTGTAGTCGTATGCAGAGCAAAGCATACTTGATCCGCCACTTTACAACTCGGATCCACCAGGCTGCATTACGTTGCCTACGGTGCTGACACAAGCCGCTCTTGCTTATAGCGCCTCAAACTCTGCAACGGTTCTCGTGCTAGCTTTCCGCTGCATGGGACCACATGCTCGCAGAGTTTGCAGCAACGTTTCACAAGGGGCGAAACAGGGAAACGTAGCAAGCTTCCAGGCTCTACTTCCGCTATGGCAAGTCGAACCATTTCGCCTGTGTGCGCCTCATGGCGACCAGTCTTGTCTGCACTCGGGGATCGCGACGGCATCTGAGGCCCTTCTGTGACATTACGAATGAAGCACTATTAGACCTATTTGCTGAAAAGCGGTCTTAGTGGTCACGTTTTGATGGTTAAGGCTGCGATAGCTTTCAATGATGGTGAGCGCCACCCTGGTCAACACAGTATACCTGCAGACAGCACACACCTGGAATAATGTAATTCTTTCTATCGTGTGGCATTTTACAATATATTTTGTTAAATTTTTTCCCGTGGAAATTATATTTGGATGCACAGGGAGCCCTAATCACAATAAGAAAAAAGAAACCGGCCAATACTATGAAAACCAGTGTTGTACGGAACGGCGTTAAAAGGAACGGCGTTCCTGGAACTAGTTCCTTTTTGGAAGAATGGAGGAACGCCACCGTTCCAATAGGGGTCGGCGGAACTGTAACGGTAACTCGTTACGTTTTTGAAGGAACGGCAGGAACGGCGTTCCTGCCGTTACATCGCTAGGATTTGGTTGTTTTTGATTCCAAGGCTCGAGTACAAAAATCCACAAAGCGCTACTGCGTTTCACTTCCTATAAGATGGTCAGTTTGCCCGCCCTTCAGCCGTACGTGCTTCCTCGAAAGCCAAAAGCAGAAGAATAACCACGCAGCAGGCCGCAGCTTGTGCTTGCTTTCGTGCTGGTTGCTTACGCGGCGTTCGACGGGTGAATAGCGTAGCCGCGAGAATGCTTTTCACCCTTCATCGTTTGTCTGGGGATGCCAGAATGCGCGTCTGGCAGATAGAATTGTTCCCTGGCGGGGAAAGAATAGAGACTTTTAGCAGTGTGTCCGTTCTGTCGTATGCATTGTTACTGGGTTGCAGGGGATCCGGCTGGGCACTTGGGCATTCGTCGCGGTAGGGGGATTAGTTCCGCGGGCCTGCCACTGCCTGCGGGCCTGCGAGCCTGCCTGCAGCGGAGTGTCACTTGAGCTTTACCATTGCGTCCACTGGACTTCGGAAACTTGAAGACGATTGTGGCCGCTCTCGTCACACTAGCCTATTCATTTTTTTGCTCCTTATAATGGGAGGAAGCGATGTATAACTGCGGTGTCCATGATATGCGCGACTTGATGAGTTAATTCCCAAGGAGGCGACTGAAGGCGCAGAAAGAGCGATTCCTGGAGTGGGGGTGGCGTCGATATATGACCGCGACGCGCGGAAGGGCGTAGCCAGCAAACTATAGTGGCCATTGTGGTCTCAGCGGCTTTTGGGTGGCTTTTTGTGTCACTATATAGAGCTTTCGTGCGCTTATGGTGAATATAAAGCTTTTTCTCTGTTTTAAACGCGAAGTGTGCAATGTCATTGTTCTGAATGTATCACCCAATTCCCTGCAAAAGCCTCCACTAAGAGGCTAGCAGTATGTTCTAAATAAAAAAGAAAAAATCAATGCGGTGACGCTTCGGAGACCGTGAACTCCACCACGCCAGTAGGATTTTCAGGGGAAACCGAAAATAATATAGCTCAAAAAAAAAAATCTGCACGAGATTCAAGTGTACAGGTGAGAGGTGGGAGGGGGGGGGGGCTAGAACAAAGAATTAAAAAGTGGTAAATGTAGGCTTGTTAACATTAAACGAAGGTTGGTTGTCCCGAACACAATGGGTGGAATTTGTATGCACAACCGGTACATGCTTAATCAGCATTTAGGACATTAGAGCCTGCGGCTGTTTTCCAAAAGGCCTGTCTTCCTCCCCGACAATATCTTAGACCAGTGTTCGCGAATTCATTTTAGCAAGGTAGCCCAGCCTACGTAATACTCTTCATAAGGTTCTGTTCATTCTGGGGGGCTAGCTAATGTTTGTTACTTTTTGGATATTGAGAGTGTGCATGTAATTTATGTAATTCGGGGGTGTGTTTTTTAGAAAAATACAGAAGAGGCGAATGACCATAGTAAACACAGGTAATTGCCTTAGTTAAAAAAGAGTGAATATAAATTAACAACCTGTCATAAATAAAAAAACGCGTGCTAAAATATGCAATCGGCTGCATACCAGGTGTCCCCAAGAAGAGGTAATAAACAAAAATATATAAATGTAAAACTTCTAAAAATACCTCCAAAAATCTGGCACGGCCTCAATAAAAAAAATAAATTCACTGCTCCAGATTGTTTTCCATAACCCAGGTAAAGCGAAAATAAAAATATAACTGCTGTAGCAAACCGGCAAGCACCGGATAATTTGGTCGCCGAAATGTCCGTACACCGAAATGTTCGTACAACGAAATTTGCGTGCACCGAAACGCCCGTACACCGATATTTCCGTACACCAAAATTTCCGCACCTAAATATCCTGCATCGAAATGCCCTCGAGCCATCTGGAGTTTGCCCGGTGCTCCCTGAAAACATTCGCCTAGGAGCGTATCTTTTGATTATCTTTATCTCCAGATAATCTGCTGCCGGTGGTGTTAATATTCGTATAATATACGTAGTTTGATGTGACTTTTAAATGTCTCACTTAATTTCGACCCAGGATTATCCGACACTATATTTTAATTTAAAAATCTAATTGTAACGTTAATGTAACGACACGTTCCAATTTTCGAAGTTGAACTGGAACGCGTTCCTCTCGCAATAAAGGAACTTGTAACGGGAACTTGTTTCAAAATTGTCAAGGAACGACGAACGTGCACAACACTGATGAAAACTATTATATATTCAGTCAGGCCCAGGCCGCCTAAGTAAAAAAGACTATGTAAAATTTATATGCATGTTCTAGAAGTGGTGATTATCAAGCAAGCATACCTACAGAAATGTTTTTTCAAGCAAAGGACAAAATGTAAAGTTGCAAATCACCAAGACTTTTCCACATAAATGGTGTTATGTGAGTGAAGAACTCAACTGCATCTGTATCTTCTTCCTTGGAAGTGCACATGGTAATGTAATGTGAAAAAGTATGCTAAATGACTGTTTAGAACAGACCAAGCTTTGTCATGTTGTGCTTTTAACTGGGAGAAATATAAATTCCCATTTTAGGCGTAGCTTGCAGCCAATGACCGCAGTAGACTTTATTCTACGTAAATATAACAAAATAATTACTAACAATATCTTTCCTATACCGAAAAGAATGTTACCTCAGCAGTCATAATTACTTGCGACCTATACTAACACAATTTGACGCACAATAGAACCTCACCTGAGAACATCTAAAACTGACGTATCTTACGAAAATTAACAGGTCTTCCCCAACGTTTACACAAATATCTGTACCTTCCTAATTGCGGCGTATTATCCATCTGGTTAGCAGCCCCCGCCACGCGATGTTCACCTTCGTTTTCATACCAATTATAAAAATATTATGGTGGAACATAACCGCCTTCATTTTAAATAAACACGGTAAATTGTCCGAACCTGAAGAACAATAACGGGAAATGTTTGTGAACCCGCAGCAGGAAAGTTTCCCTGCGTTTGTATCAATTTGCACCTTCCACTCAAGGTTGTACACTTCCATCCTATTGTACATTCACATGCGCTTCTTTTCTCGTATGTTATCGCTCTTTCTTCATCGGTGGTTTACTTTTTGGCATTACTTCTATATTTGCGCGGGTTATGGAAAAACAAAATCCTACTTATATTTGTCAATTGCAAACGCAGTACGAGTTTGCACCATCATCTGTTACTTAGCTGCTCTGCTGTAGTAGCACAGCAGACGACGTTCGCTGCTCGCAACAAGTCTGTCCTTTTGGTCTTCGTAATTTGCACTGCAGGTAGGCTGGCATGAAGGGGCCTTTTGATTAGGAGTTACCGCTAGGAAGAGGGGACGAGCACGACCGCTAAAGCCAACGCTTGCCATTGGCAGCGGCTTAACGGGGGGTGTATGTCGCCCAAGGTCCCTTTAAACCTCTCCACGCATCACATAGGTAAAAGAAGCGAATTGTTGCTGGGCCACCCATCGGAAAAGCTTTCGAAGCTTCTGTCTGACTAGTACGTGGCGCGTCTCGACTGGTGTATCGGGACATAGCAGCTGATTGTCCATTCTGTCCAAAGCAACGCATTCACTAGGCGGTAGTATTTTGTTCTGCAAATTGCAAACGTTTTCCATATCTAGACCGCCTCAGTAATAAAATCAGCGACAAACTCCGATGAAAACGGACAATGACACAGCACAGCCTTTCTTGTAACGCTGAATAGAATGTTGTAGTTGCGTTTCCTGTACCATTTCGACTCCGAACTGCGAAGCAATACCTTCGTCTCCTCAACCAAGGTCACGCACCATTTGCTGTGGGGTTGCGTCTTCGTTGCTATAACATGCGGAGCTTGCTCCTTTTCAAGAATGGTAGTGCACCTCAACAAGGTGTTCCTTAATTACAGTCTGCTTGCCCGGAAAGGTGATTAGGTTTTGAAGCCAAATTTATCTACATGTTATAACAAAAAAAACACCCCGAAAGGTTTCAACGTACTTTCACCGGTTGAAAATTAGCCCACGCACTGCGTTCGCCAACGGGTCTTCTGGTTCCTCATAAGAGGATACCCGAAATGATGCGATTTTAGAGGCTTTTAATAAAGTCAACTGGGGTAGACTTACGAAACCGGTTATTTTAAATTATCCTCGGTGATATTTGACTCTTTGACGGAGGCAGTATTTCTGAAACTGACAAAGCAGTCGGCGGCGTGCTCGGGACGTACTTACCAGACGTTTTCTCTGGCGCAAGTTTCGCGAAGCGTACTTGTCTAGCAGATGTTCCAAAGAAAAGGAAAGCGAAAAATTGTTTACTGACTAACGCTTGCTTGAGTGTGGCTGTGCTCTGCAATCAGCAAAATTATACAATGTTGTCAGAAAGCCACTAAAGTAAGTTGTGGGCGCCAACGATAGTCGACGAGTAAAATGTGGTGGCTTTTACAGTATGAGTACTTCTTTTCAATACTTATTTTTTCCTGAACTTTATAAATTGAGAACAATGGTGGTCACAAAAGAGTGTTCTAGAGTAGCTGAAATGCGTAAAATACTCTCTCTAAGAAATACCTTATGCTTCATGGCTTGCAAAAGAAAAGGAATATAGCCCCGCTTAGCAACCTCTGGCTCGTCCACAGGCTGCTGAATAAATACAGTGGCAAACAATATAACAAGAAAAATTTATACCGTATAGCAATAGGATATATATTGCCAGGAACGTTACTAGGTGTTCCTCAAGGTAAACGCGTAAACAAAACTTACCAGTGCGCACACAATGCCCTAAAAGAAGCCGTGTAAAAGGCGTGAAAAAAAAATACGATCATTGAGACAAAAAAAAACATAATGCGTTTGGATTACACTTTCATGGTAAATAAGTGGTGGTTCCTATTGTTCGAATATATTCAATTTGTATCACATATTTTAAGGGCACAAAAGAACAAAGAAAAGCGTAATAAAAATATCAGGCACTTCCGCTAACACGTTCAACTATGCTTAGGCTTTATAATAAAACTTCCGCCAAAAAGAAGCAGGGATTAAAGCAATCTATTAACATTTTTCAGCACATGATCACCTTTAACATAATAGCACATATTCACCGCAGCACATAATCACCTATGTTCCCAAAATAGACGTGTTTAAAGACATAACAAAGAAGATTTTTTTCGAGTTCCTAAAAAGTGCCCTATCAATTGTTTTAGTTCAACAAAACTATTGTTTACTGGCACAACAGACATCTGGTTTTGGTTGAAAATGACACCGTAAGAAAGCGATCTAAGGAGATCTGATCTGGAATACAGAACAATAAAAAACTCGTGATGTCAACTGAAGTACAACTCTAGATGAATCGCAAATAATACCATCCCTTGACTGAATTGCAAGATACGATCGTTGCAAACTTTTTTGGCAACATCACTCGCTGCTATTTCTTTATTTGATTTAAAAACAACCACTTAGGACATAAATACGAAGCAAGCTATGTAGTGCCACTCAAAAGGTGTGCTCCTGCGTTAAGCGGTAACCACCGGCCCGTACTTCTGCAAGTGTGGACCGGCAGTTTTTTCTAGGTTACCGTATTGATTAAATCTGTGTACGTAATTATGCATGTAATACATTGCAAAAAAGTATGCAGGGCTTGGTTTACTCTGCGTGTGTGTGCTGCGTATCTTACTGGGTGTATTATTTGATGCATCCAAAACTCCTGAGAGAAGTCAATTTTACGTTGGCTGTTCAAAATTACCGAGTTGATTTTAGTGATGCTTGAGCAGCATTATTTAAAGGCGGGATAGCCCTTCGTTTGAATATATCGGACTCTTCGAATGATTGAATGACATATATTTCTTCTCCAATACGAAAAATAGAGACGGTTGAATTTCTACAAATCCAAGAAAACTGCTATGAGCAGGAGATGAGGTAGCCTCTTGAGTTAGGGCACGGGCAAGTCAAGCTAAAAAATATATATTGCTAATTTCGTTCTGCAATTCATTAGGGTTTATTTTATGGGGTTGTTGTGTGTGGCATTGTGCGGTTGTGAAAATGTTTTGTCGTTTTGACAGCAACTGGCCTGTTCGGTTGGTTCTCATTTATATTTGAGAAGGAGATTGTTATCATTGTTGTGTAGAGTTGAATAATATACTTTTCACAGACCTTACATGTTTTCACAGCAAAGAACACGCTTAAGAAAGATGCACTATTGTGTTATTCTGACAGGCTTCTTAGATGTTAGCCGTCACTGTCATTTCTTCCTCATATGGTTTTTCAAAGTATCCTAAACATCTACATGCTATTGAACACTGTACCTTGTGCTTGGTGGAGTGAACATCGAAAACTATAAAATTAATTTTCGATATGGTCTGATCTTTTCTACAGATCAATGAAAGTAACCGGCATTTTTTGGGGTATAAGACTAACCAGTTATCTTTCACTACCTTCTCATGCTTCGGCTTCCTTGATATTCAGAGACACACTCTGTTGATTTCTAGGAAAAAACATTTGCCCAGACACTTTACGCAAAAAAATGATAGTGTGCCGCCGCAGAAAGTCCTTGTGTTAAAATGGATTGACATCATACATTGTATTCATTTGATAGAAAACTGAACGGTTGACAGCTACAACAAGCGCAGTCAGTATCATCTAACCTACAACACAATATAGCCTTATAGAAGTGAGTCTCATCTTAGCGAGCTTTAAGGTACAGGAATACTCATGGGTCTTATAGGTTTACCTCGTGAACTGCACTCTAGTGATAGCGATAGTTTTAATAAAATATATTATTGATCAATTACTTTCGAAACTTCGAAAAAGTATGACGTTGCTATATCTTTTCTTGTACCAATACATAATTCATCCGTTTAATTACGTGATAATTGTGGTTGTAGTGCGACGCCAAACGTTGTTTCTACAAATACTCCAGAGACTACGTTATCAATATAAATATTCCGAAGAATTTATGGATATTCAGGATCATTACGGATATTTCAGCAGCGCAGGGAATCGAATAGTGTGACACCGAATAATTCGAAGTGATAAAAAATTACAAGTTTTGGTGCCACTACTAAGGAAGGAAGGAAGGATGTAGAAGAAAGGCACTAAGGTTAACCCGGCTAGAGCTTATATGGCTTTCCTCACGTGGGAAAGGGAAAATAGGCAAAAAGAGGAAGGAAAGAATGAAGAAAAGTTGATGAAGACACGTATGCCCAGGGCTGAAGCACTGACACTGATTGACACTGGCGTCTTTCAGTCTATAGTCTGGTGTTTAGGTTTGTCAGCTGTTGATAGCGTGAGAGTTCCTTCGTGGCCTTCTGAGAATATGAAAGAGAAGGCCATCGGCACTGAATCTGCTCCTCCGAAAATGGCGGCAAAGGGTCTGGGTTCCTCAGTGCGGACGACCCTTTTTTTCTTTCAGACGAGTAGCATGGGCACTCGCCTAAAAAGTGGTCTATCGTGTGCGGGGCGCCGCTGTCATTGTTATTATATGTATTAGCATTTTTGAAAGCCATCCCCAGCCAGAGACGGAAAATAAGAGTTGCGTCATACCATGGGAGGCTAAAGCCTCCCATACAAACTCCTTGAAGGTTGTGTAAGATAAGTATCACCTATTTATTTCTTTTTTGCCCTCGCAGATGCTGGTTTGAAATATTTCTTGTCGATATACCTGAGGTACTAGGGCAGGTGTGTTTATTGTAAGTTCGTTTTTGTCTGGTGCGAACATAAAATCACTAAGTATAGGTGGGTGTAATAAAATGTTGCTTGGTTGACATGGAAATGCGTGCATTCAATCTACGTTGATCAAACGTGGTTTGGTAGCAGAGGCAATTAGGTTGGCATGGTTGCCCTTGAGCTGTTCGTTCATGTATTTAAAATGCGATGCTTAAAATATATTGCCTTTTATTTCCTTGGTTACCGCATTTTACAGTACCAGATTCAATTTCAAAGGGCTGTACGACTTTGTTTCACGTCCACAAATTGTGGTGCGCAATCAACTTAACATACTTTTACACTTTCTGCCATTTTGCTGAGACACAAGCAAAAAATGCTGAATTAAGACTTCCTTTCCACATCCAACAATGCGACATAATTTCTGATGATTCGGTCCGCTTTCTAGCTACATGCGGGATGTTTATTTTAAACAAAATTTGGCAATTTAAAATTACCAAATCAAGTGAGAAAGCAAAACTAACATATTGCATTGCTAAAAAATAGGGCCAAACATAAGCAATCAAAGTTACTCAAGCGCAAAATGGATGGTAATTCCCCATAAAATGTGTAAATGGGAAACTGCCAAAAACAAAACCAAAAAAATCTGTGAACTCATATCTTTCTGCACCAAACGCATATTTTAAATACCAACACCTTTTTGCTTTGTATGTTCAGCAAGTGCGGCCAGCAGGTCGCGGAGCCATAAGAAAGTTAGCGATAACAGGTAATGTTTTACATGTAGATGCTACAAAAAAATGTACGGAATGTTTTAGCATCAAGGAAAGTTAACTAGCGTTGTAGAAGTGTCACGAGAAAGGAAAAGAGCTTGCGCCTTGCGTGTTGTGTGGCATCCGTAGATGCTGATGGGACTCCACATTATGATGCAAAATCTCCGATGGGGGTGAACAGATGGTTTTGTGTGTTGATTATAGAGTAAACAAGAAAGGAAACATGCTCAGCAAGTAATATCGCACCTGGTCACAATGTACAGATTGTACCAGGCAGACCATAGGAGCGAATATGGAAGAATAGAACAGTGCACAAAACAGTACCCAAGATAGGTTGGAAGTCTGTTAGAGAGCCGGAATATCACTGCATCAGCGTTCCTTAGTGATTTCTCAACGAAATAAGGCTCCGGCCAATCGTTATTACACAAACGGTTGCCCCTGATCGGTATGTCCCTGTGGCCCATCGAGATGCGGGCCTTGAAGACGGGGCTGCGGCACATCCAGCGCCTGCTGACCATACGCGCCGATCCTCCGTGGCCGGCCTAACTCGCTCAACGGAGGTCTGATCACTATCTTCTAAGAGGGCATCAAGGTTCCAAACCGTCCCCGTCTGGAGGCGCCACCACCACACACCGGGGAGGCCCTGCAGATCACCACGACCCTCCGCGGGGTCGCGAACAAGCGGGCCACTGCACCCCAGGCCATCCAACAAGAGGCCGCCGCCCTAATGCAGGACGAGCTGAGCAGCTACCAACATCTGGTCACGGACGGCTCCATCAAGCAAAGCACGTGCGACGGGGTGGCTGCGTGCATGGTGCCTGAGCTGGGAGCCAGCCGGAGCAGCCGCCTGCCCTTCCCAACTTCCTCCACATAGGCGGAGCTGGCAGCGGTGCACGTGGCCGCCGACCTCCTCCTCGGAGGGGGCCCCATAACCACTCCGGGGTGGTCATCCTCACGGACTCCAGTACTGCCCTCCTGCGCCTGCACGCGGTCGATCAAGTCACCGCCAGCAGCGGTTACCCGGAGCGCTCCCGTGCCGCCAAGCTGCGCACTGTTGTCTCCCAAGGCAACGACCTGGGGCTCCAGTGGCTGCCGAGCCACAGTGGCATGGGGGGCAACGAAGACGCCGATTCCCGCACCCGGTACACCCACCAGGAGGGCACTCCAGTCTCTCAAGATGTCACCGCATTCGACGAGCCCTGCTCTGCCCTGGCCCGCATGATGCAGACGATGCACCCCACCCTCGGGTCGTGATCGGCCTGGCGCCCAGACCGTTGCCCGCACGCATCAGCAGGTACGTCCGCTGCCTGTTTCTGCGCATGCGGCTCAACAGCTGCAGTGTGGCGGAGCGTCTGCACCGACACGGGCGCATGGACTCCCCTACATGTGTGGTCTGTTGCGAACTGGAGACGCTCGAGCACCAACTCTGCTCCTGCCACAGCATGCGGGGCCGAGAGCGGAGCTCCACTGAGCGCTCCGGCGTCGAGGCCTTCCCAGCACCAGCACGGAGGACCTACTGTTCCCGAACGCGCCTGCGGACACCAAGCAACAAGTCTTCGCTTATCAGCGGCAGTTCCTCGAGACGACCGGCCTTACGCAGTGGCTGTGGCCTGGAGTGCAGTAATTTACTGATGTGCCCGGACTGACAGCTTTCTCGGAGGGACAGCTCTCTTTATACCTTTTTCTCTCTCTATCTTTCTGCTTTATCCCATCACTCTCTACTTCCCTTCCCCTGGACTGGGTTGTATGCAGGTGAGCTTTCTAACCAGCTCAAAATATCTCTTGTGAATTTCCTTTCCTTTTCCTGTCGCCAACCACAACCACCCCCACCTCCGTCTTCTGTCTAGTTTGGTTTCGAGCCTCACAGGCAAAAGATAACATAGATATGACAATGTGTGCCCTTTTCTTTTCGTTTTCTTTCCAGAAAAAAACACATAATATTTTATTTCAGAGCCAGTGTTGCCATAAAGGGTATGCATTGACTAATGTTGATATCAATTTTGCTAAAAACGTTTAGTCCTTTGCTTTCTCTACAAAATAGGAGATAAAACTTTATTTCAACGAACAAAAGGTTGGTTGAATAAAATTGATATTTCTGCTTTCCAGTGGCTGAACACAGCTTTTCTAAATTCTTAGAATAGCTAAAAATGGTTTTCGGTACAATATCTCCTATTGTTAAGATAAGCCAGAAAGGAAAACACTGCATCATTGCCAAGATGTTCCGGTTGTAATTCGAGACATTTTCAATCATGATACAGAAAATACAAGGATGGTGTATTAGGGGTCCATAATTTGCAGGGAAAACATAGTTATCTTTGTTTGAAAATGGTATATAGCTAGAGGAAAAAAACTATTGCGGGAACAGCGTCAGATACAAGGGGAAAATTTAGGCATCTAAACGTATTGTGAGCATCAGGGATGTGCATTGAGGCGGTTCCCTGCGAACTTGGCATCATCATCATCTATTCTGGCCACCAAGGGGTATGCTCTTCAATCACTCACAGCTAGCCGCCCATCGTGATCATCATCTGCGGATAATCATCTTCATCGTGGGTTCGGCCTCCTCGGAACAGTCGGAGTCAGCAGCTAATAAACGCGGCCTCAAGGAACAACCCGTCTCTCTCAAGTGGTGGAGGGTGCTTTTCGTCCCGCTGTCTACCTCTCGCAGTCGCACCACTGGAGCTCCGTTCAGGTCGGAGGTTGCTTCTGCCCACCACCCCCGTGCAGCACGAGGGTGCCGGTCGGACAGCACCGCTGCGGCCCCGGTCCAGCCAGTTTTTGCCCTCACCGGCCGTGAGCGCGAACCTCCATTTTTCTCTGGTCTCCGCGGTGACGATTTTGAAGACTGGCTTGATCAGTTCAACCGGGTAAACGCATTCAACCGATGGGACGACAGATTCAAACATCAGATCGTCTCATTTTCTCTGATCGAAGCGGCGAAGACCTGGTACCGCAATATTGAGAAAGACATGTCTGATTGGGCCTACTTTGTCTCAGAGCTGCGTCGTATTTTTGGGACGTCCTCGAACCGGTCGGATGAAGCCAAAAGGCAACTGTCGGTCCGTGTGTAGCTCCCGAACGAGGCGTACTCATCGTACATCGAAGATGTCATCGCACTGTGCCGTCGGGCTGACAGTAACGTGTCCGAAACAGACCAAGTGCAGCACATCATGAAAGGGATCGCCCCTTTCGCCTTTAATGCTCTGGTGGTTCAAAACCCTACCACCATTGCGGATGTACGCACGATCTGCCAGCGTTTGGACCACCTGCAGTCTATTCGCCTCCAACATGATTGTACGCGTTCTTGCTCCCTTCCGGATTCAGAGCTCCGTACACTAACTCGAACAATCATACGAGAGGAGCTACAGCAGCGTGACACTACCTGCTCCCAGAACACTCCCGTACAAGCCCGTGCGCTGCGGGACTTAATAAAAGAGGAGCTAGCGTGCGTGACCGGCGTTCCACAGCCTTGTTGTATTGCTCCTGCGCACGTCCATTCGTACTCCGAAGCTGTTACGAGACCATCCCAGCCCATGGAGCGAATTCCCCCTCCTACTACTCATGGCCACTTGACGGCTATTTCTGCTCCTTCGCCGTCGCCCCCTCCATTCCCTGCGTGGCGACCACCGCGTCCAGCAAGCGAGCGGCCATTGTGCTATTACTGTGGCATCAGGGGGCACATTTCGCGGTTTTGTCGGCGACGCCAGCTGGACGAACGCCGGGGCTACGCACCGTATGAGCGCGACGCCTATTTTGGATGCGCCCCTCGTCAGCGCCTGTACTCGCCAACTCCGCGCCAACCTTCGCCCGTTCATGACGCTAGAAGCTTCCCTCGCGATTCCCGATCGACACGACGTCGTTCCCCTTCACCCTTCCTTCATGCTCTGTCGCCTCTCCGTCCTGTCTCCAACTCAAATGTCCCCAACCAGCGCGAGAAAAACTTGACGATGCAGTTTTTGGAGGGAAAAATGTATTTTGTGGACCGACTACAACTCCTCCCGAACTTCCGTGTAACCTGTTATCTGTTCTCGTTGAAGGAATTGAAGTGGAAGCGTTAGTGGATACTGGAGCAAGTATTTCTGTGATTGATGCTGATCTGTGTTCCCTTCTGCGAAAGGTCAAGACTCCGTATGGCGGTCCCTATTTACACGGCGCAAATAATCAGGACATCGGGCTTTCAGCTTATTGTACTGTGCGCGTATTAATTGGAGAACTCCGCCATTCTATTCAATGTGCTGTTCTTTCACCATGTGCTCACCAGCTTATCCTCGAATGGGACTTTCTTTCCTCTGCCTCTGCCGTTATTTCCTGCCGTGAACCCGCCATCCGTATTGACGACACTAAAAATTCCAGTTGCCTAGATTCGCCACAGCAGACACTCGAGCTGAAATGTGATCATGTTTTGGAAGCTGGTTGTGAGGGAATTCTGTCGGTCTCCTCGGACGAAATTAACGCTGGTGATGTTGTGGTGGTGCCCTCTACCCGGTTCTTACACCAGGGAATCGCCATCCCAACCTGCCTTGTTCGGTTTGCGCGCGGGTGTGCGGTGCTTGCTGCACTGAACACTACGAATGAGGCGATATTACTGGCCGAAGGAACCACTATAGCTTCAATTGCCGACCATGCCCCTGCATCAGTAGTTTCCGGTGACGTGCCCCCTTCCAGTCAGAACTTATTTGCCCCGCTTGATAATAATTCGGCTCTTGCGTCCACTATCAGTCAAGACCTGACGCCTAATCAGAGAAAGTCATTACTGGACGTCCTAACGAAGCACCAAGCCTCTTTCGACGCACACTCATGTAGGCTCAAACAAACGTCTGCAGCCGAGCACACAATTAAAACGGATGGGTCAGCTGTGATCCGCCGCAGGCCATATCGCTTCTCTTCGTCTGAACGGAAAATCATCGAAGACAACGCCGCTGACATGCTCAAGCGCAATATTATTCGGCCGTCGACTAGCTCCTGGTCTTCCCCAGTGGTACTCGTCGAGAAGAAAGACGGTTCTGTACGGTTCTGCGTCGACTACAGGGCACTCAATAAGATTACGCAGAAAGATGTCTACCGTATGCCCCGCATAGACGATGCCTTAGATTGTCTACAGGGGGCCGAGTACTTCTCTAGTCTGGACTTTCGGTCGGGGTACTGCCAAATCCCGATGCATGAAGGTGACCAAGAAAAAACCGCATTTACCACCCCCGATGGTCTTTACGAATTTAATGTAATGTCATTTGGGTTATGCAATGCCCCGGCTACTTTCGAACGGATGATGGGCACTGTGCTTCGTGGCCTAAAATGGAAAACTTGCTTATGCTATCTGGACGATGTTGTTATCTTTTCGTCCACATTTTCACAGCACCTTGAGCGCCTTGACGAGGTACTTACTTGCCTGTCCAACGCGGGACTTCAACTTAACACAAAAAAATGCCATTTTGCGAGCAAGAGTATTAAGGTGCTCGGACACGTCGTCTCCAGGGATGGAATACGCCCGGATCCGGACAAAACAGCTGCCGTTATTAATTTCCCTCGACCCCTTCAACAAAAAGATCTGCGAAGCTTCCTTGGCCTGGCATCATATTTTTGGCGTTTTATACGCAACTTCGCCACCCTTGCGTCTCCCCTGCATCAGCTCTTGCGCACTAACGTGCCCTTTATATAGACGCATGGTTGCCAAGCCGCATTTCAAGCTCTGAAAGATTCACTTACCTCTGACCCCGTCCATTGTCATTTTGACTACTCAGCGCCTACTATATTACACACTGATGCCAGTGGGTGTGGCATTGGTTCCGTTCTTCTCCAGCGCGATGCTCAGCTTCGAGAAAGAGTCATAGCGTATGCCAGTCGTTCACTGACGCCCGCTGAGAAGAATTACACCATCACGGAACAGGAATGCCTCGCTGTCGTCTGGTCTATACAAAAGTTTCACCCGTACCTTTATGGTCGTCATTTCACAGTCGTTACGGATCACCATGCCCTCTGTTGGCTATCCACGATGAAAAACTTATCTGGGCGCCTCGGCCGATGGATACTGCGTTTGCAGCAGTTTGACTTCACGGTTACATTCAAGTCCGCCAAAAAGCATTCGCATGCGGATGCCCCTTCGCGATGCCCGTTATCCTCCCCGTCGCAAGCTGCGTCTTCCGGGCCACGGCCGCCCCGTTTACCCATGGCACCCCTCAACCATGCCGCCGTAGAGACGGCCACCGAGCTGCCTTCGCTTCAGCGGGCCGATACATACTGCCGAACTTTATTGGACCGCCTGAGTGGCTTGGCGCGACCACCGAATAGCCGGTTGCGACGCCAACTGAATAACTTTCGGGTTAGTGATGGCGTGCTCTACCGCGCCAAACATCACCCTTCCGGTCATAAATGGGTGCCTGTCGTTCCTCGTCAGCTCCGCCTTCGCATACTCGAGGCTTTTCACGAAGACGCAACAGCTGGGCACCTTGGCTTCCAGAAGACTTATGACCGTGTTCGGAGTCGATTTTTCTGGCCGTGCCTCTCCACGAGCGTCGCCAAGTACGTCGCCTCTTGCGCGTTGTGTCAACAGCGCAAGCGACAAACGACACCTCCTGCCAGTTTTCTACAGCCGGTTCCTTGGCCTTCTGTTTCATTCGACACAGTAGGCATAGACCTGTACGGGCCGTTACCTTTGACATCAACTGAATGCCGCTGGATCATGACTGCTGTCGATCACTTGACCAGGTACGCAGAGACCGCTCCTTTACAGTCCGGGTGTGCTCACGAAGTCGCCGACTTCCTCCTGCGCAACATCATCCTGCGACATGGAGCACCTCGAGTTTTGCTCAGTGACCGCGGCAAGACGTTTCTTTCACAAATTGTTGCAGAAGTTCTTCGCGCTGCCAATACCATCCACAAAACTTGTTCTAGCTACCATCCGCAGACGAATGGACTTACTGAATGGTTCCACCGCACGCTCTCTGATATGATCTCCATGTACGTCAGCCGCGACCACCGAAATTGGAACATCATTCTTCCCTTTGTTACATTTGCTTATAATACCGCTGTCGAGCGCACCACCGGTTACTCGCCCTTCTTTCTCGTTTTCGGCCGCCTCCCCTCTTTTGCGCTCGACACCGTTTTTTTCTCTGCCCCAGTTTCCGCTACTTCGCCACTTCATGAACTGTTCATCGATCGGATCACCCATTATCGACGTATGGCGAAACAAAACGCAGGTGCGAGCCAGCAAGACCGAAAGGGCAAATATGACGACACCCATCGCTCCGTTAAGTTTTCGAAAGGTGAAGAGGTCCTGCTTTGGACACCTGTTAGAAAACCGGGACTTTGCGAGAAGTTCTTGCACCGGTACATTGGTCCGTACGTCGTCATCGACTAGACTTCTCCAGTCAATTATTGTGTGTCACCAGTTAACCCTTCTTCAGACCGTCGCTGTCGTGGGACAGAGATACTACATGTCTCCCGCTTGAAACCGTTCAACCGTCGCCACACGTAACCTTCTGCGGGCAGGCGCCCGCTTTCAGCCGCGGGGAAAAGTGTGAGCATCGGGGATGTGCATTGAGACAGTTCCTCGCGAACTTGGCATCATCATCATCCATTCTGGTCACCAAGGGGTATGCTCCTCAATCACTCACAGCTAGCCGCCCATCGTGATCATCATCTGCGGATAATCATCTTCATCGTGGGTTCGGCCTCCTCGGAACGGTCGGAGTCAGCAGCTAATAAACGCGGCCTCAAGGAACAACCCGTCTCTTTCAGTATTTCTATTTTAGTAACCCTACGTTATCTTCTTTATTATCCTAAAATGCCTCTGGGAGCCTGGGGAGAAATTGAAAAAGTGTGGTGTACGCTAAAGCATACACAATTGTAGTGTTAAGATGACCATGGCCTAGGCTGGTGTTAAAAGCTACAACCTATGTTTCTAGAGGTGGAGACTAGAGTGTGGACGATATTAAGAAGGGAAATAATTTCATCGATAAAATATCAACACAGAAGACCGAGGCCTAACGTAAGATGAAATAAAACAACCTGTTACAATGTTATACAAGGAGAGTGTTTTACCATCTTGCACGGTGGTTAAACTATTATTCTTTTAGAACGTTGTAACATTTTAAAATTACATATAACACTTCTTGTATGCAGCAATTACCAATTGTTTATTCTTTTGTTCTTTCCAATTTCAGACTGCCCACTGGGGAGTTTTTTCAACTTATGTTTGACACGTTTATGTAAGGTGTAACGTGCATACCACGTGAGCCAAATTCTTGTCCTGCTGAGAAATGCCGCAAAATATAAAATGACCACGGATGCTGTTTGAAGACGGCTTAGAGTCTCGCAGAATCTGTATGCGAAACATAATGTGCAAACGTTTCCTAGTATGGTTAGGTGGTGATCAGGAGGAGTGGTTTGCTAGGCGTCTTCATCCCAATGATCCTGTAAGGTAATAAAATTATCATACGAGAATTTACTACCGTTGAAGCGCACTTTCATATCAGCAGGTTCAAACAGATATAAAACAGTACTTTAACTTTGTACAGCTACGTGGTTTTGGAAACAAAAAAATGCCTCACAACAAATTGATTGTCTCTCACCAGCATGGGTGAAAAAATTCATAAAAAAGAGAGGTGTCAGCAATGTAAAAATTCAGGGGGTGCTGTGAAAAGAAAATTTGCATGGCACGCCTTCAGTTTGAAATCTCACGCATAATTACGAGCGTACACTACACTAGCTTGGGCAGAAATACGCCTTCTTCATTCTTGCAAGTGCGGGTGCGTTATCAAGGTGGCCACCGTCCGGCGCATAATAACACATCTGCCAGATGTATTAGGATGCGCCGTGAGGGTGACGAGAAGACAAAATGGTGACACCTGCCATTGGACGCGAAGTTGCGTTTGATAACGCGCCGCTTCGAAGGCAGAATGTTGGCCGACCTCAAATAAAACACCTGAGCGAGCTGCTGTTGTTGCCTTGCAAGAAGTCGGTCAGTGGTAGCAGTTCTTGGTCTTCCTGCTGCTGTTCCCGAGCGGTGGCCGCCTTTAGAACTCTAATCAATGGTTCATCGTCTTTATCATCTTTATCAGCGGGCGAGTTACCGACTGGCACTCTCGCGAGGCAGTCTGCTTCAGAATGCGACTTTCAGATTTGAAGATGACGGTCATATCAAACTCTTGTACTCTGAGATTTCGGTGTGCCAAGCGGCCAGACGGATTTCCCAGGTTTGTAAGGCAGCAGAGGCAGTCATGGTCACTTACAACTTTGAACGCACGGCCGAACAGGTACGGTCCAAATTTTAAGACGGCCCATACAACCACTCAACATTCCTCTTCGGTGGCCCAGTAATTGCATTGGGCCCGTGACAGCGTACGACTAGCGTAGGCAATGGCTCATTCGGCAGCAGGTTGCCATTAGACAAAAACAGCCTAGCGCTACATTGCTGGCACGAGTATGCACCATAGTTGGTGCATCCTCGTCGGAGTTCCCTAAAACAAGGGGCGGGGGGTCAGCAGGCAACGCTGTAGCTGCTCCAATTCTTCTTGCTGTTCAGCGGACCCGACAAAATGGACGTCATTACGATCAGGGCGTGGGCAAGAGGGGGCAGTATGTGTGAAATCAGCAATGAATCACAGATAAAACAAGGAGAGTCCAAGGAAACACCAACGGAAGTCATGTCAGTAGTTGTTTCCAAACGAGAAACAGCTGAACGCTTGTCAGGGTAGCGCGAATGCCATCGTTGCTAACGATGGGGTCGAGAAAAAGTAGCTCCTCATTGCCGAAGTGGCCGTTTTCTGACTTGAGCGTGACCGAAATGGTTTGTATGGCGTAGATGATGGTTGACGGTCGCTCTAGGTGTTCCTGGAATGTGTCTGAGAACCGGACGACGTCTTAAAGGTACACAAGGCACGTTTCCTACTTCATGCCAAATAAAACACTGTTGCTTGAACTTTTCACAACTACCAGAATACGCTGCGTGCGGTTCAGGCAGTTCGCACACGTGAAGCTCTCGAATGCACAATTGTCCGTTAAGTGATCATGTGCTGCACACTTTGAGGACGTTAGATTACCATGAAAAGAGGGTGTGCCGTGCACAAACCGCTGACACTTGAACCAGCGGCGTGGGTTTGGCCCGTAGGATCGGATTGCACATCTCATGAAACCTGCCATGATGGAGTCAGAAAGTGTTGAGTGGTCAAACGTCAAGATTTTGTGCTTGGTTGGAATTATTTATTCAATTCGGGGTATGGTGATTCGCCACACTGCTGCCACGCCCTGATCTCAGACACCCTCCAGCAGATCTGCTTCAGTCTAATTTATTAGAGCCCGATTAGAGATCAGGCTCCGGCAGCTATTGAAGCAGTGAAGGGGCGTGATCTTGTCCATATCGACCATGCACGTTTGCGTGAGAAAGTTTGAGGATAATTCTTAGCTCTTTACCTCAATCGAAACCTCTCCTGTTGTGAGTTTCTTAGTCTTCAACGACTTTCTGATAAGGCTTTCGAATAACTTGGAAGTCAGCAAGACAGACTGAAAGGAGATGGTTTTTGACTAATTCAGGGACACTATTATGCTATTATATGATGCCATAAAGATAATAGTATTACTATTCAAAGGTTTAGTGACATTAAGGCCGGGACTATGCTTAGCGCTGGACACAGAGATGGCACTTTTAGAGGCGTCCGTATAAAATTCACAACACTGATATTGTCACGAAGCCACAGACGACGGAGTTGTCTTAAATGAAAACGCGTTTATTGGAGCAAACCTATGCTCCCCTAAAAACTAAAAAAATACACAGGCGGCGAAGCAGCAGTCAACAATGTGACATGTGTGGGCGAGCGTCGACGATCGGAATGCCTTTGCGCCTGCTCTGCAGGCTTTTAGTTTTCGGCGCGAGTGTTTCTGGAACAATAAATTTACATTCAGAACAATGTAGATGAGAGAAGATTACACCAGACGAAACAGTCTGCTTATCTGAATGAGATAGCCGTGGCGGAATAAAAATAAAGAGTAGAAGACGCGTTTCGCTTAACACAGATAACATAGCTGGGTGTGGCCGAGCAGTAGAAACAAACAATGAGTATTAAGGTTTCAAGCGAACTACGTAGATGAATTCGGGTCGCAGGCGTCGTCGTGATGTTCGGGAATCACCATCGGGGATCATCTCGTAGGTACGTTGGCCGACACGTCGTAGAATCTGGTAGGGTCCGAAATACCATCACAGAAGCTTCTCAGTGAGTCCGAATCATCGGATAGGAGTCCAAACCAAAATACGATCCTTGGGTGGAACTCGGCGTCTCGGCGTCGGAGGTTGTAGTGCCCCGCCTCCACGAGCTGCAGGTCCGTTCTACGAACTCGAATAAGCTGGCGTGCCTCTTCCGCACGCTAAAGGTATCCTTGGACGTCAGGGTAAAGGTCGTCGTACCCTACATGCCGAAGCATGGCGTCGAGCATCGTAGTCCGCCATCTTCCGTAGACAAGCTCGAACGGCGTCATCTGCGTAGGATCCTGAATAGCCGTGTTGTACGCAAACATGACATACGGGACGTCTTCCTCCCAAGTCTCATGTACAACGTCGACGTACATTGACGGCATATCTGCGGTTGTCTTGTTCAGACGTTGCGTTAGTCTGTTCCATTGGGGGTGGTACGCTGTAGCGTGATATTGCTGTAGCGTTTTGCTGTAGCATAATATTCCTTGCATCAGCTCCGCAGCAAAGGCCATTCCACGGTCTGTGATTAAGACTTCCTGGGCTCCATGTCCCCGCAAAACTTGGCCTATGAAGAATGTTGCGACTTCTTGTGCAGTCCCCCTCGGAAGAGCGGCGGTCTCTGCGTAGCGTGTCATGTAGTCTGTCGCCACCACAATCCACTTGTTCTCAGATCGGGACGTTGAGGACGGGCCCAGAGGGTCTATTCCAATCTGTTGGAAGGGCCTTGATGGGACTGCGATCGGCTGCAGACGTCCGCCGGGCCTCGTCGGGGGCGTTTTTTCTCGCTCGGAGTTACGGCAGCTCCGCACGTAGTGGGTGACATCGGATGTATATCGGGGTCAGTAGTATTTTGCCTTGTTTTTTAGCTTGTTTTTTCTCGCAAAGGGCTGCGGGGATGACAAGAACATTATTCGTTCACGTTCTGGGGCTGAAATTCTTCTTCACGAGAAAGGAGGTTTTCAGGCGAAATTCTGGAAAGTTGCGTTTGAAGGTCCTAGGCGCGGCGAAGTTGCAGACTTCGAGATAGTCGATTATGACGGGTAAGTTGGGGTCGGCCCACTGCTTGGTGGCTAGGTCGCCCTCTGTCACGACTCAGAAGAACACGCTGTCTTCATAAGAGTCTTGTGCTCGTCGGTCGACGGGAGTGCGGGACAGGCAGTGTGCGCCAGAGTGTTTCCTCCCAGATTTATAGACCACTGTAACTTCGAATTCTTGCAGGCGCAAGCACCACCGCCCAAGACGCCCTGAGGAGTCTTTCACATTGGCGAGCCAACACAGCCCATTGTGGTCTGTCACAACATTGAATGCTCTACCATACATGTATGGGCGAAATTTTGGAATCGCCATTATAATAGCGAGGCATTCTTTTTCAGACGCTGAGCAGTTTTTGTCCTCCTTCGACAGACCACGGCTGGAAAAGGCGATTTCTTTTTCGCAACAGCTTTGCTTTTGGACTACGGTGGCTCCCAAGCCTATACTACTGGTGTCCATGTGCATTTCCGTTTCGGCGTTTTTGTCGAAATGGGCTAGGACGGGCAGGCTTTGCAGGCGTTTTTGCAGCTCGCAGAATGATTTTTCTTGATCAGTTTCCCACATAAAAGGGGTGCTGTCTTTCGTCAAGCGTGTGGGGGGCTCTGCAATGCGTGCCAATTTTCAACGTCTTCGCCATGGCGGCCTTCTCGGATGAGAATTTGGTCACCGGTTTGGGGCGTTGTGGACAAGGCAACCAAAAACTTTTTGCTTTACTTCTCGTATCAGAAACCTCAGTTTCTTTTCTTCCATCATAACCGGGTCCGCACTACGAACTAGTCGCTTCATTGACTTAATGAAGATTACGACTCCTTCGATGGGGTGTTGCGTTTGAGTTTCCAGCAAAAGCGCACTCGTCTTATTCTCACCGCGGTCGTGAAGGTCTTAAGAAACTCGGTTTCGAGTTTCGTACTGTCGGTCGAGGTGCTCTCGTGGTTCTCCAACCCAGTACGTGCTGCATCCTCCAAGTAAAAGAAAACATGCCTGAAGGTTTCTTCATCGCCCCATCCGTTGAAGAGCCACCCATACTCGAGCTTCTCCAACCATTCCTCCAGATCTTCAGTGGAAGCTCCGCGGATTGTTGGCGGTTCCAGGGGCTCCTGCAGCACGATTGGCGACGTTGGTTCGTACAGCATGGTGGTGGTTGCAGCAGTCGTTGTCTTGGGTCTTTCTGGCAGGAGGCCGAACTCGGGCGGCAATAGTTGCAGTCAGAGGCTGGCTCAAGTTGGACTGGACTGGCGGATTCCAGAGGTCGTAGACAGCATAAATGGTGCCTACCCCCACCGCCACCAAATGTCACGAAGCCAGAGACGACGCAGTTGTCTTGAAGGAGAACACGTTTATTGGAGTCAACTTGTGCTCCCCTAACAACTCAGAAATACACAGGCGGCGAAGCAGCAGTCAATAAAGTGACGTGTGCGGGAGAGCGTCGACGATCGGAGTGCCGTGGCGTCACCTCTGCAGGCTTTTTCTTTCGGCGCAAGTGTTTTGGAACCCTCGATTAACATCCAGAACATTGTAGATCAGAGAAGAATATTTAAGACGAAACAGTCTGCTTATCTGAATGAGATCGCCCATGCAGCATAAATATAAAAATGGAAGACGCGCTTAGCTTGACACAGAAAACAGAGCCGGGTGTGGCTACGCTGTAAAAACAAACAATAAGTAAAAAATAAATACATGGTTCATGGCAATATTTCTGTTGCAAATACAAGAAGTGCGTCGGAATTGCGCATCTCGGAGGTAGGTTTTTATCTATATGCATGAGAGATGTGTCGTATGATACAGGGCGGAAATTCCTTGGTGTTATAAAGCTTATTCAAGAAGTTTTGGATCGTATCTAAAAGAAGACAGCAAGCTCTTACGCTTCCTGTCTAACTCTGTAAGAGAAGGGCGCAGAGACCAGTGGTCGATTTAAAGGAGTTCAGTCATGAAGGTATCATAAAAACTGATATACCAGGATGCTAAGCCAAATCTGAAATTTCAAAGCATAATGGAGATCTGTGTATGCTCGCTTGCGTTCTAATCTCCATTTGTTGCATTGTACTTACAGGCGTTCTACTGGACTAGTCTAGAAGGCACCAACGCCAATCAGGGCCTTGACGAAGCATAGTGTTTAGCATTCCGGGGGATGTTTTAGTGGCTGACCCATAGACCACGCTACTATAGTTCAAAAAACGAAACTATCAGGCTGATAAAAACACGTAAATGAAATGGTTTGTCAGCACCAAAAGAAATGCGGGTGAGAACCTTCAGCAGAGTCATTGTTTTTAGCATTTTTGTTTTAGTTGTTTTGTGTGTAGGATGAATGTGAGATAAAAACTTGTGTTCCTTTTTAACAGGAGTCGAGGCACCATTTATTTGAATGTCTGGATCCAGCCTTATGCCGCGCCTCTTGGAAAACAAAACTCAAGTACACTTTCTTGGAAAAAGTTAAACCGTGGCTATCTGCCCTTGCAGCTAGTTTGTTAACACCAAGCAGGACTTGGCGCTCGCAGCTAGACAGGCTACAAGACCTAAAGTATATTTGTACGTCGTCCGGACAGAATGAGCAGGAAATTGATAATGGCAATGCCTTTGTGAGTAAATTCATGTTTACAATAAACAAAGTGCAAATGAAAACTGCGCCTTGCGGCACGCCATTTTCCTGCACATGAACCCTAGAGAGTGCACTTCCAAGTCTTGCACGAAAGGTTCTTTCGGACATGTAGCTGGCAAGCGTGTTTGGCATCCTCCCCGACTATCCAAAGGACTTCAGGTCGCATAGGATGCCGTTCCACCACGCGCTACCATACGCTTTTTCTAGATCAAAGAATACCGTCCTACAATACTGCTTGTGGAGAAAAGCACCTTAATTAAACGACTCTAACGCAAACAGTTGATCGTTGGTAGATCGTCCCACCTTGGCCTGGCAGCTCTCGAAAAGACCGTTGTACTGTAAGAAGTACATGAGTCCCCTGTTTATCATTTCGAAGAGCGTGCACAGGCAGCTTGTCAGGGCGATCGGACGATACCGCGCGGGAGAGGAAGGCTCCTTCCCCTCCTTCAAAAAAGCCACTACAATGACCTCCCTCCAAGAACATGGAAAGCGCCTCGAAGGAAATATTTTATTGTATACGTGAATCAGATGAAGATGATGATAGTTGGATTTTTTCGGCGCAAGGCCAGGGGGGGGCAAAGAGTGACAAACAAAAGTATACAACAGAAAACAGGGGCTACTAAAGTGTGTGAGCAAGCATAAGAGGAAAATCAATTAAAAGCAATGGTGATGGTTGCTGTATAGGGCCAGTCTTGGTTGCGCATCACAGGATATGAGGTTTAAAAAGTTAACATCAGAAAAATATTTTAAAAACTCATTGAAAACAAACCATGGTATTGTCAGCCAAAAAAAAGCAAGGGTGTATCGGAATCTGTTGTTTGAATAGTTAATTGAAGTGTATGTGTCTTGTTGTGTCGCATGTGATTAAGACGTGAACTATAGGTCGGCCCTCCAACACCTGCTGTACACGGGTTTTGGAGAGCTAGTGAGCAGGTGTGAGTGTGTTACTATGTGTATGGCCTATCCGTAACCTAGCTAAGGTAACTTCAATGTGTCTGTTTTGCGAGTCACTAGTTCATGGTACATAATGTGGTTTTCTAATGTGTAACTTGTAACGTGCGCCTGTTCACTCCAGTCTGTTTGCCATGTGTTGCGTAGTTGGTGTCCAATGCGTGGCTTCATGTCTGTGTACGGCACTGTTATGTTCACAGTATTCAAGAGTGTAGCAGTAGTGGCTATTTCATCTGCGGTTTACTTCCCGGCTATTCCACAGTGACCAGGAACCCAACTCGTTATTTCAAGACTGGAGGCGTATGCCAACATAAGGGCTTAAACACATTATGATTATATAATTTTTTGAACGTTTTCTAGACAAAAGTCCACGTACAACACTACAAGAATCTGTAAACACTATGGACTTTGAAATTTGATGTTGAACAATGTGATGTAAAACAACTAAAATGCCGTGTGCTTCAGCCGGAAAATGTTGTTGTGGGAGTTCATACTTTTACACAGATTCAAGTTAGGACCACGTGCAGCACGAGGCACAGCCATAGCTATCATTGATGTATCACAGTAATACTCCGCGCAGCTATGCTTCTCCTACAGGAGCAGGAAACGCTGCATAGTGGCTACCCTTGGGTCCTGTATCGAATTGCAGAAAGGAGAAGTCACAACAAACAGCCAGGAGTTGCCACGGGGCAATAAAATCAGTGATGTCTGTATTGTGGAGGTGTGAGAATGACACTGCTAGGTCAGACGCTTCTGCTCTCACTCTGAGATTGAACTTCATGGAAATAGATGGACGGTTTAAAAAGAGCTGCTGTGAGGATGCATCATGAATGTTTAAGTTAAAAGGATGATTTGTAATAGACATGATTTAGAGGCATTCAATTCTTTGTATGTCCTCTGGTAATACAGGGATCATTTGCGACACTCTGCATAGAGGCTTTCAACGGGGCTAGTACAAAAGGCCCCAAAGGCAAGACGAAGTCCCAAATGCAGCACCGGGTCAAGCAGTACTGGCGCCGTTTTCGTCGCCGACCCACACACAACACTCCCATATTCAAAGCGACATCCTACCACTGCGGTATAAAGGCGCAGGAGGAGCTGCTTGTCAGCACCGTATGATTGGTGTGCCAGGACATTCAGAATGTCCTTTGTTTTTAGACATTTCTGTTCTACCTGCCTCAGGTGAGGGATAAATATGAGTTTACTATTGAATACTAAGCTCAAAAACTTCTGTTCCCCTCTGAAAGGAATCACTACGCTATTACAACATATATCGGATCCGCTTGTGTACCGCGCTTCTGGGAGAACACAAAACAAGTACTTCATACAGGGTTCAGTTTAAAACCTTTTCTGTCCGCCAAGCCAGCCAGTTTGTTCACCCCAAGCTGGGCTTCGCGTTCACAATTTGAGAAGTTACAAGACTTGAAAGATATTTGGACATAATTTACATATACAGAACAGGAAATAGTGGGTGGCAATGCCTTCTGCAGCGAGTTCATCATAACAATGAATAGTGTACAGCTCTAGGCACCGCCTTAAGGAACGCCATTTTCCTACACATATACATTTGAAAGTGTACTTCCAACCATCACTCGAAAGGTCCTTTCAGACATGTAGCTAGCTAGGGTGATCGGCAGGTTGCCTGAAACGCCAAAATTACTTGAAGTCAATGAAGATGCCGTACCATCATGTGGTCTCATAGGCCTTTTTTTATATCGAAGAAGACTAATGCGAAACTGATTATGGATGAAGGAATCTTTTACATACGATTCCAACGCAAGCAGATGATCCTTGGTGGATCTGCCCACCCTGAAGCCAGCCTGGCAGCGGTCGAGAAGACCATTGCAGTCTAAGATGTACATGAGTTTCCTATTGATCATCTTCTCTAGAAGTTTACACAAGCAGCTTGTGAGCGCGATGGGACGATAAGTTGCGCGAGAGGAAGGGTCCTTCCCCGCATTCAGGAAGGCCACTACGATGGCCTCCCTCCTAGACCCTGGAAGGCGCCCCAACAGAAATATTTTGTTGTAGAGGTGAAAAGGGTTTCAAGTGTCTCCATGTGAGTGTTGTATCATAGTTATGTTGAAAAGCAGGAGGCAGACGCGTAAAACTAGCACCGGTTTATTAAGACTTTCGAGCGGACGATTCGGCCGAGGAAGAAGCTAGCGCGAGTCTCGCCCCTCGTGAGGCAGTCGCTTGTCCCTTCTTCCTTCTCGTCGTCTTCTTATCGTCTCAAACATCGCTTTTTGTAACAGGCTCCGGGCCGGCCAAATAAAATAAATCAGGTTGGTTTAGCTTCTTCAATCTTCAATGCTTGGAGTGTATGGATCTGAAGCCTCAAGACGATAAAGGAGTTGAATTGGTCGACGCAAAGTGGTTCCGGCCGATGTACGCACTTCACAGGAACGAACCTTTCCGTCTCTACCTTGGAAACCCTGAGTCACTCGACCCAACTTCCACATTTGGCGGGGCGCGTTCCTCTCTCCAATAAGGACAACGTCTCCGAGACGTATAGAATACGTAACTGTCCTTGGACTCATGTGCGCGGAGCGTAGTTCATGCAGGTACTCGCGTCGCCATCTGGTCCAGAGTCTTTCGAGTAGTTGCTCTCGGTGTTTCCATCTCCCACGAAGTTTCTCGGCAGAAGTTTAAGGGGCTGAATGGGGGCACAAACTTTCTTGGGGCAACATTGTTAGATGCTGCCCAATGAGGAAGTGGCCTGGAGTTAGCGGATTAGGTTCGTAGGGTTCTGAATAGACGTACGTGATGGGCCTTGAATTCATTATTGCTTCTACTTGAGTTAGAATGGCTGCAAGTTCCTCGAAATTCAGGCTGTTCTTTCCGATTGTTTTCTTTAGGGTTGTCTTGATTGTCCGAATTAATCGTTCCCAAAACCCTCCCCACCAGGGGGCTTGTTCAACAATAAATTTCCAGTGGATGCAGTTTTCCGAAAAATATCCCTGAATTTCATCTCCTTTCACGAGAGCCCATACCCGCTTAATGTCTTTAGAAGCACTTTTAAAAGTCTTCCCATTGTCGGAATATATGATCCTGCAGAGGCCTCGCCGAGCAACAAATCGCCGGAACGCGAGGAGGAACTGTTGCGCTGACAAGTTACAAGTTCAAGATGAACAGCTCGGACGACTGCGCAGGTAAAAACCAGTATATAGGATTTCTCCATCATTCCGTTCCGCTTGTGCAGTAGAGGTCCGGCAAAGTCTATGCCCGTTACCTCAAAAGGGGGAGATGGCACAGTTCTGTTGGCTGGCAGGGGCGCAAGTGGCTCGCAATAAGGCTTGGCAGAGTATCGTCGGCAGCCTGTACATTCGTGAATGACCTTCTTCACTACTTGCCTGGCCCTGATGATCCAAAAAACTTCTCGCAGTTCGGCAAGCACAAGGCTGACACCCGCGTGTAAAAGCCTGCGGCGTCCCTTGATTACCAAGAGTCTTGTGAATGGGTCTGTAGCAGGTAGCAAGACTGGGTGCTTAGAGCTTTCTCTTAGATTACTGAACTGAAGTCGCCCCCCTACCCTCAGTATTCCTTCCTCGTCGAAATAGGGGTCGAAGCGTTTTAGCGACGAAGTCATTACAGTGACAGTTGATCCAAATGCGTCTTGTTGAGTCTGCCGGGTCCAATACAATTCAGCTGCTTGTGTCTCACTCGTTTGGAGGTTTCCAGCACGTTTACTCATAGGGTTCTTGCAGTTATCAATGAACCTCTTCAGCCAAGCGGTTACTCGTACGAGACGGTTGTATGAGCTGTATGATTTGATATCTGTAACCGCACACAGGAGAATTAGGTTGGTTGAAGGCAACGTACTTTCTTCGCCTGTGCTGTCGATATCTTCGTAGTGGTCGAAATCCGGGATGTCGTTGATGTCGGGTACCGCTGACGCAAGAAAGTGCGGTCCATTCCACCAAAGTGAGCTTTCTAAAAGTTGTTGTGCAGTGATTCCCCTGGAGAGTAAATCCGCTGGATTTTGCTCCCCAGGAGAATGTTTCCAGGCGTTGACGTCTGTCAGCGACTGTATTTCGGCGACTCTATTTGCGACAAAGGGTTTCCATTTCTTCGTTGAGTTTTTTATCCAATGGAGCGCAATCGTAGAGTCAGTCCAGATGACGGTGTCTATGCCTTCTATGTCCAAAGCCTGTTTAAGTGACTTTGCAAGTCTAGCTGCTACAAGGGCTCCCATCAGTTCTAAGCGCGGCAAGGTCAACTTCCGCAATGGTGCCACTCTTGACTTGGCGAGGAGCACCTGGACAGTTTTTGGCCTCGTTCCTCCTTGAGCTTTCAAATACAGCACTGCTCCGTAAGCTACCGGACTTGCATCGCTGAATGCATGAATCGCTGTGTTGACACGCCTGTCATCCGGGGAACAACCGAAGTATCTTGGGAACGAAAACTTTGCAATATCTTTTAGTCCCTCCGTCCAGACTATCCAATCTTTAAGCAAGCACTCAGGTATAGGCTCGTCACAGGAGTACTTCTGCATCCATAACTTCTGTATTAGTAGCTTAGTTGGGAGTACGAAAGGGGCTAGAAGACCAAAAGGGTCATATATCTGGGAGGCGAAGCTTAGGATTTCTCTTTTGGTTCTTTTGGGTTTTTCCTGTTGGTTGAGCATGTGCTGTAGGGGTGGTTTTAGAGTGTCCGCCCTGGTGTTCCAGACCAGACCAAGGATCTTCTTTTCTTCACCTGCGTCGAACTTGAGGGGATCACTCTCGCTGTAACTATCTCGCAAACGTCTGCTGTTGGTAGTCCATTTCGTCAAGCGCATTCCCGCGTCTTGTAAAATGTGGAAGCAATCGTTCACAAGTGTCCTTGCCTCCTCGTAATTGCTGGCTCCGATTACGAGGTCATCAACGTAAAAGTGATCCTTCAAACGAGGAGCGATCTTCGGGTACTGATTTTCCACCTGACGAAAATGGTGTCGTAGTGTTGCTGCGAGAAGAAAGGGACTACTCGACGCACCGAAGGGAACTCCGGTCATTCTGTACTCCTCTATGTTTGACGAGTTTTCTTCATACCAGAGGAAGCGGAATGCATCGCGATCTCTCTTCACCAAGGAAACCTGTAGAAAAGCTTTCTCTATATCTGCAGTAATTCCCGTTCGATAGCTGCGGAATATAAGGAGTAAGTGAAGAATATTCGGATTCAAGTTAGGTCCCACCCACAAAACGTCGTGTAGAGACGGACATCCAGGAGCGTGAGAAGACGCATCCAAGACAATGCGCACCTTGGTTGTCTCTCTTTCTCGTTTTACCACAGCACGGTGGGGCATAGAGTACACAGGTCCTTGGATGGTGTCCGAGGTGACTTTCTCAGCAAAGTTATTGTGAAAGTAACTTAGAATGGTCATGTCGTATTCGTTTTGAAACTCTGGTTCTCGTCTTATCTTGCGCTGAAAAGTCTCAAGCCTTCGACACGCCACATCTCTGTTATCTCTGAGCTCATGACGATTCGGGCGCCATGGCAATTCGACATGGTAGCGCCCACTGCGCTTAAAAGTTGTTTCAGCGAAGGCCTTTAAGATGTCGTGGTCGTCTTCGGAAAGCTCTGCCTTATCACTTAGTCCGAGGTGCTCAAGTTCCCAAAACGCCTTCATCTGCTCGGATATACACTCTTCACTTGCCACGTGAAAACTGATAACCTCTTGTGAACCGATGATCGGCGGAGTAACTGTAGCATCTCCATGTACCGTCCACCCGAAGACTGTTTTCACCGCAGTGAGATTTCCGTTGAGGCGTCGAATGTCCCCTGTCACCAGTTTCCAATAAAAGTCCGCTCCGATAAGCAGGCTGATGCCTGGTTCTGTCAGGGTTTCAAAGCAGGACAAGTCGGCGAAGGGCATTGCGTTGGCATCGAGTTCCTGAAGAATTGATTGTTCTGTCAACCGAGACAAGTCATTACATATCTCGGGAACTTCGATGGCATCTATCTCAAACCCGTGGTTGTCGTACTGACTGTATAGGGTAAGCTGTACTCTTTTGTACCGCTTGCGATGAAACGATGAGTTCCCAAAGCCAGAAATCGTCATCCGCTCCTCGGCGAGTTCCTTTGGTCGCAATTTCTTAGACAGCGTTTCCGTTATGAAGCTACGCTGACTACCCCCGTCCAGCAGCAGTCTCACCAGATGTTTGGTAGCTGTTCCCTTGTCCCACACCCGTGCCGTTTGGAGAAGGACAGTTCTCTGAAGAGTCACGGACTCAGTCGCCGAACTCGACACCGTCGTTGGTCTTTCCGGTTGTCGGCGTCTCCAGTTTGGGTCGCACAAGGGAGTGATGTGGCGCCCCTGGCAATTGCGACATGAGAGTCTCCTCGCATTCTTGCATTCGTTGGCACGGTGAAGGGGCCTCGCGCATAGAAAGCAGCCTCCTTGTTTTTGCAACTTCGCTTTCTTTTCCTCTAACGTTAGTTGAGCTGCACAGTCCTATGTGATGTGGTCGTTAGAATCACAGAAAACACAGCCGTTGCGGGAAGACCGTACAGTAAGCATAGAAGCAGAACCTTGAAAATGGTCCTTGACTTGCCTACGGACTGGCTGTGTCTTAATTGGCGGGTCTATTGGTGATCCAGTCATGACCAAGGTGGTCTCACGACTCCGTACTTCAAGGTGCAACAGATCCAGTAGCGCTGATACTTCATCAGGCCGTTCACCTCCCGTTCCTCGTGCTGACGTCTCTTTTAAAGTCAGTTGATTGAATTTCAGTACGAGCTCACGGGGCAACGTCTGCAGTAGCGAAGTCTTCAACATTACTCCGTAGGCCGCGACATCCACACCGAGATTCTTCAATGATCTCACGTGGGTATGTATCTGTTCATAGAGCGTCTGAAGGCCGTTCAGGTCGTCGCAGGAGGTCACTCTAGGCAGGTTCAGCAATTTGCTCATGTGCTAGTTTATTATCAGTGTTTTATCTCCATAACGCTGCTGCAGCAATTCGATGGCTGTAAGGTAGCTCTCATTGGTTGTTGATAAGCCGCTTATCATGCCTTCCGCTTTTCCCTTAAGGTAGCTGCGCAGGTACTTAAATTTGTCCACATTGTCTAGCGATGGATTTTTATGTATTGTAGATTCAAATTGGTCCCAAAATTCTGGCCAGCGAATAAATTCTCCATCGAAGGGCTGTATGTCGAGCTTCGGCAGTCGAACCTGGACTCTTTCGCGGGATGGAGTGACCTCCTGACCTGTAGTAATCGCCGAAGGGCACGTGGCCGCAAGTTTTCTCTCCGAGCGATAGATCATGCGATCGATTGAGTCCTGGTAATGCTCTGCTGTGGCAAATTCCTCGTCTAGCTCCTCATCTGGTACATGCTGCTCTATCTCTTTGTCCAGGTCGGCTAATATAGTCATCTTCTGTTTGAGTATGTTGAGGTGTTCATTCAGCTCACCGATAGGTAGTGGGTTACCATCCAGCAGTGATTTCATCTCGTTAATGATCCTTGTCGTTGATGCGCGGTGCGTCCCACGTTTCCGTTTCAAACGGTCTATGGCGAGGCCCGGTACGTTGATGTTGCTCTGTCGAAGCTGATTCGATGCGCCTCTCGAGGCCGGGGTGTCCTTTTCAATAGTCTTGCCTCATCGTTAGGGGTCTTCAACTGTGTAAACCTTGCATCCTGGTCACGGCACCATTTTGTTAAAGAACCGAGGCGAGGACCGCGGGACGTGAGCGATTCTTTTTAATGGCGGATGGAACTGTACAATGATAGTGATAGTAGGAGGCAGCTGCTAATGGCCACCTCTTCCTCCTTTCGGACTTTTCCAACATCCTCCCGGCCACGCGATAAATGGCGGAGGAGAATGGGCATGACGTGAAGGATTGCAGTTTTCAACGGTCATCAAGCAAGCACTCGTCTTTCAACACAACACTTTCGTCTAAGGTCCCGTGATCAGTTCAATGTGCTCAAAATCCTTGTCATGAACGTCGTAGCCGCCCTGTGTTGGTCTAGTCTATACTTTCGTTTCCATCGATGCTTGGTGCGTTTGTGATACCTGCGCCTTGCAGAATCTGAGCAGGGTAATCGAGTCGATTGCTCCGTCGTCCGTCCTGGATGACGACCTTGCAGACTTCGTACAAACTTCATGCGGCATGGTCGTCGGGTTGACTGTCGGGTCCTAAGGAAATTCAAGTACCGGATATATCTCTTCAGGTGTATACAGGTCCTTCGACATGTGGCTTTCCCTTGATTCCTTCCTTTTAGTCTCACATTGTACTGGATCACACGTTTCGGTTGAGCCCTATTTGTGCTACTTGTACGTGCCTGTCGTAGGGTTGTCCGGCTTCGCCATTTTCGCCGTCGTTGTTTTGGCATCGGGGTTATAAAGTCTTCACGTTTTGTTCTATTCAATAAAATCCCCACCAAAGTCGTGTTTCCGTGATGGCAACATATAATTGAACGATCGACAGGTGCGCCTGCAACTGCGTCAAACTGTCGATGTTTCTGCAGTGTTCTTTGGTTCACCTTCGGGGTTCCATGAAGTCGTTCGTTGTGCGGTGCACACTTTTTAATCTCTTCAAAATCCTGCGCAGAAGACTTCTTTTTTGGTACCTCCAATGTAGTGTCGTCGCTTCTATCCCTCTTTATATTCATTGGAGGTAATGACACAGGTTCATCGCTTGCAGTGTCAACTGTGAAAAAAGTTCTTGTAAGTTCGTCTGAGCAAGCCTTAGGAGCCTCTGCCTGCACTTTGTCACTTGAGGCATTATGTTGTACTTTGAAAGTACCAGCTCGTTCGGTGACATGGGGCTCCTGACGATCGTCCTTCGGAGGTGCCGCCAAATCGCTGTTTTCGTTAGGACGGCCACTGTTCTTTAGTGCTGACTCTTTCATCTTTATGGTGCTGTCGTCTTGTTCGGAGGCTATTGCTACAGTGTCATTGCTAGGATATTTTTGTAATTCCGGGAACAATCGTTCCATTCTAAATTTTGTCAGCAGGATGGAATCTTCGAATTCGATTGATGCTTCACATTCTTTCTCTAAATCATCCAATTCGACAAGCTCTTCAATTTCACCGTCCAGTTTCTACAGCATTTTATATTTTTCTAATAAACTTTTTTTCAGCAAAATTAGCTCACCGATTGATGATGTCTCGTCAGTAATGCGGGACTTTATGTCGTCGATCAGTGCTTTGATGTCCTGTCGGATTACGCTTCTTCTTTGGCAAAGGTTTTGCAGGTCCATTCTCGACGTCGTTAATGTCTAGGTAGTCGTCGAGAAGGATCACGCTCGGTGGAATGTCGAAGCCGTTGTCGTTGTCTTTCAGTGGTCTCCGCGAGACGTCCGTCAAGAATCGGTAAAATGGTTGAGGGGGTGGGATTCGGTACATGCACGTTTGGCGCGTCCTCAATTCCTTAAGTTTTCTTGTGGACGCTTGCGGTCAATGGTCAGCGGTGACAGTTCAGTCCCATCGTTGCGGTCACTCACGTCATCGTTGTGGGGCAGTGCGCACTCAGGTCTTCAACTGTGTTATCCTTTGATCCTGGTCACGGCACCATTTTGTTGAAAACCAGGAGGCAGACGCGGTAAAACTAGCACCGGTTTATTAAGACTTTAGAGCGGGCGATTCGGTCGAGGAAGAAGCTAGCACGAGTCTCGCCCCTCGTGAGGCAGTCGCTTGTCCCTTCTTCCTTCTCGTCGTCTTGTTATGGTCTCAAACATCGCTTTTTGTAACAGTGTATGTAATGATGTCTGCACCTGGAGCTGAAGGTTAACAAGTACAGAGTGCAATCTTCAGCTTATGAAGTAAAAAAGAAGTGTTATACCATGAAGTTGACTTATTTCTACCTCGCAAAGACTCTTCTCGCAGGATGTTTTGTGTTTTTAGAAAGTGTTGGTGCAGTGGGATTAACTTGGCACATTTTGAAAGTGTTTTGCGAGTGTGTTAGCCTGCTCTTCGAGTGTGTCTCCTGTTGTACTGACCAAGGGCAGGCTATGTGTATGGTGTCCTTTACGATTAAGTATCCTTGTCCATACCTTGTGCCTGTCTGTGCATGAGGTAATGCATGTAAGGAAGGTGCGCCAACTCTCATTTTCCCTCATGGCGCACACGCTTAGCAATTGCCTTCGCCCTTTTAAATGATACAAGGTTATTGGATGTTGGCTACCGACGGAGGATACCCCACGCCTTATTCTGGGCCTTCCGCGCTCGCCCACAGTCCTCATTCCACCACAGCCTCCTCTGGTTGTGCGGGGGTAACCGGAAGCATGAGGAATGGACTGTTCGGTGGCGTCGAGGACGTGCGCCGTGATTAGGTGGGCAGCTTCCTCCACGAGATGTTTTACGGATGAGTGGTGTAGTTTATATGTTTCTGTGAATGTACTCCGGTTTGATTTTTGTTCATTAAACCTGTTATGGGAAGATGCACTTCTTGGGCGTGTGCCTATATACGTTATTAAAGTGGAGATGTGGTCACTACCATATCCTCGTTAGACCGGCTACCAAACTGCCGCGTGTAGTAGACAAAAACGGGTGCATGAGCCCATTACACCCAGGAAATTACAACAAAAAAGTTTTATTGATCTAAAATGTGGCATTGTCCTACCATGGCATGTGCAATATATTGCACTCTGGGATTCAGTGCGCGAAAAAAAAGAAAATCACATATTGCGCGTAATAAAATAAGACAGTACTCCAGCTAGAAATTCTAGCTATGAAACTGCTTGAACAATTTCTTGAGGAAGGAAAACAAAGGAGAACGTCGCAGCGAGGGCAGTGAAACTTCGTGCATTCAGAGCATCCGGGGTTACAGCTCCTTGATGGTGACCTTGCTTCAGAAAGCTCTGGCATGTGTCTGGCACCCGCTGCCCTGAAAGAGATAGGAAGCAATGTTGCGGTCGTGTTAGAAGAGGAAGCATCTGGCAGTGGTGTTTGCAGAACAGTTGTGTCCTCTTTGTCTTGTGACAAGTCGACATCCGATGTGTCCTGAGAAGCAATGGTTTACAATATTGCCACGGCAGGTTTCAGCTGCAGCCCTAGCACACTCCAGAAAATTGGATATTGATAACGTTGCAATAAAAACCAAAAAAAGCATATTTCGCAGACATAAATATGATTTTACTGCCTGGTCATTGTAACAGTACATACGGCACACACACGCGAAAATGGCTAATGCAATGTACCTCGATCCCAGGGTGCAATAAATTCTACACAAAAGAAATCAGCACAACAAAAAAAATACATGTTTGCGGGAAATAAAATTGATTCTAGATTATTCCTACACATTCAACAATCTATTCAACACAAATCTCAAACAATACCGTAAAGCGGTAAGAAAATAGGTAAGAAAAATAGAAATCTGACTTGGACGGGTCAAGTAGAACGACTTCACGAGAACGGAGGCGATCTTCCAAATTGCGCGCAAAAAGAACCGCGCAGTCGACTAATAACCCTCTGTGCTAGATGGCAGCACATGTCTGTACAATTTTTTGCACAGGCGGTATTTTCTTCTACGGCTGTTGGAAAACTTCCAGAGCACTAAGAACGAGTGGGCAATGTATTGTACATTGGGCTCAAGATGTTGTCGGTCCATGCCCACGCCCCACTCATTGTATAGAACGAGAACTGCGGATCCAAAAGCCAAGTCAAGATGTGGGTATGTATTGTGTCCTAAGGTATGGTAAGTGGGCTGTTTTTTTGTTGGAAAGGCATGCTCCAGAGCACGTAAGGAACTTATCCATCAGGCGACCTCTGGCATCCTCTCTGGTGGAGCCGCAAAGGGATTTGTGTGCTTTAAGGTTGACTTTCAGGATGTATGGTTCGGGTGGATGGTGAACCAGTGCCTCGAGATCAGAGGACAATGGTGCAAAATCATGAGATGTAAATGCAGCATACCGTTATCAACATACTGAATATGATCGGAGGCATCGCTCCAGCCTCAAAGACTGCGTTTAGAAGATAGGGTGGCATGCCAATGATTTCTGGGCGACAATAGCCACACCCCCTGAAGAGTGTGATGCCAACGCTATACTTTCTGAATTCTATGTACCTTTTTAAGAAAGTTGTTTGTTTGGAATTGAGGTGTCTTTCTTGGAGACACAAGACACTTGGCTGATTGATATGCAGCATCTCATACACATCGTCAAGATTTTCAGAGGCCTCAGAAGTTCCATTGAATGATGTTTTGTGTTCCTATTATTTACATTTAGGAATGAACGGAATTTGTGTGAGCGTTCATTTGTCGTCTTCTGGGGCTGTTACTCTGGGATAGGCTTCTTGGGCATTTTTGTATGCTTGGCCGTCGGCGGCCGCTTCTTGTTCTGCGTTGCAGGCAGGAACGATCCAACGTCCGTCGCCTCGTCAGATGTCAGAGGGGTGCTCGACGTGACAGGCCCCCTCAACATGAACCCCCTTCGGTGACCCTTCGTTTGACCCGCCACCGCCGAGGGCGTCTGGGGCACCAGAAGTGGCACGGCTGGTGCTGTGTCGGTGGGAGCCGATGCGTGGCCCCGGTGTCCATCTCACCAGCACCTCTCAACCTACTGGAGTAAGGGTAGGTAGCGGCGGTAGCGGAACCGGTCCTGACAAAGGCAGTTTACCCTACAACCGCTGCTGCCTCAGAAAGCGGCGTTTTGGCGGGTTGGGCTTCATGAGGCAACCGAGCGGGTGTGGAGGAGGGACCAGTTCCGACTCGCTGATCTGGAAGCCTGTGGAAACCAGACGCTGCTCCGTCCCCCAGGATCTGCTTCGGCGTACCTCCCTAGGGGGAAGGAGAAGAACCTCTTTCGCGCCTCTGGAACGGAGGTGTTCTCAGTTACCTTGATGTGTATGACCTTTTTCTCAATTTGAAATTTTTCACATTTGCGGGAGTATGCAGCATGCGGCCCCCCGCAGTTTACACCAGTGAGGTTGCGGATGGCAGTTGCTGCTCGGATGATCATGCACCGCGTATTTTGCAGAGGCCGTTCGGCCACGGCAAGAGTTGGTACCGCGCCCGAACCGCTGGCCCTTAATACAGCGCCGCGGGTTCGGGATGTAGGGACTTATTCAGCACCGGATAAAACCTGCATTTATATGTTGTGGATGTTTTGCCCAGTCAAAGGTCAAGACTGCGCTTGGTGGGAATGTCCTTGTCTTCTCTGCGGATGGTGATGCATCTCACTGCAGTGACGCCCTGATCTTTCAAGCCGGTAAGGAGATACGCATCCGTTTCGTGCAGAAGATCTGAATCGGGTATCACACCCTGCATGAAGTTCAGGCTCCAATGGGGGTGCGACCCTGATGTCTAGATCAGAAAGTATAGTTTGAGCTAGAAGCTTTGTGGACTGCTTATTGTGAATTATTTCGATGATTAGTTCACCGGAACATTGTTTTTGCCTGATGCGATTTTCCTATTATGGCTTTAAAATATTTTGCAATCTAGAAGACTGACTGAGATGCAAGAGGGTGGGATGGAATTATGGACTACATAACAAGAAATCGATGGTAATTATCCGGTTCAGAAAATAAAGATTGCAATAAACGAAAAGATACTTCGCTCTGGCTACTCTTCAGGGACGGATCATGACGGTAGGGTTTAGAAAATATCGTATAGCACAGAATAGAGGCAGGCAGACGGGGTACTTTATTTGTCAGCCCTATCCTTTTAGCTGAAGAGGCGCCGGATGTTCCCACCTGGTTAACAGACAGGGAGAAGTGAATCAGTGTTTCGAGTGTGTCTGCATGTAATTGTTGCATCATTGTGTATGAAATCTTTTCTGGACCTTAAGTTTAAGGTTTAAAAGTACCGAGTGCAGCCTTCCGCTCATTAAGTGAAAAGGGGGTGCTCTAAGATGAGTTTGACATATTGCTGTCTCGCAAAGACTTCTCAAAATATATTTCGTGTTTTATGATACTGTTAGTGTAGTGTGCTGAGCTGAACACGTGTTGAAGTGTTGTGCAAGTGTGTTATCCTGGTCTTAAAGTGTGTTCCCTTTTGTACTAGCCAGGGGCTGGCTACGTCTGTCGTCCTTTCACTTTTCGTATTCGTCTCCAGAATTTGTGTGTGTCTGTCTATGAATTGACAAAAGTGAGGAAGGTTCGCCAACTCTCCCTCTTCGCCTCACGATGCACTCGCTTCCAAACAGCCTTGGCCAATTTAAAAGAAATTAAAATTTTTGACGTGGGGTAACAACGATGGATTCCGCACGCTTTGTTCGGACCCTCTCGTGCACGCCTACAGTCCTCATTCCACCAGGGACTCCTTGGCTTGCACAGGGCACCGGAGGCCTCTTCAGCACCTCTGAGGAGGTGATGTTCATTATCTTTTCTACAGCGAAGTAGTATACCTTTCGTTGGTGGAAAAATGTCGTGATGTAAACTGACAACGCACTGCAGGAAAGCCAACGTTCACTGGCGTTGTTTAACCATCAAAAATTCCTGATTGATGAGGAGGGGGAACATTTAGAAGGAGAGCACGCGTTGGCGCATATTCATCGAGTGATTAGTGAGAAGTTTAGGATAATAGTGGTAGGGAAACCTGCACCGATAACATCAGCGCCACAAAAGACTGCGGAAAGGGAAATAGGTTTGAGCAACCTTGATTGGAAAAAAGCAGAGCAAAAGGTTTCCCCTCAGACAGCAGTGGGCCCGGACGGAATACCAATGCAACTGATAAACCTACTTGGACCTAAAAGTAAGGAATCGTTTATGAGGGCAATAGATAAGGTAATAGAAACCAAACAAGTACCAGAGGACTGGTTAGAAAGTAGGATGAATTTAATATATAAAGGCACAGGAGACAAAGCCAGTATTGAGTCATACAGACCACTCACAGTAACGTCAGTGGTGTATAGATTCGTAATGCAGGCGATAAAATCAGAAATTCAAGCATGGATGGAAGAAAATGAAATACTTGGGGAACTGCAGAATGAATTTAGACAAGACAGGCGACTGGATGACAATCTGTTCGTGATAACGCAATGCATTGAAATTGCGAAAGCACAGAATAGACCACTATGGATTACGTTCTTGGACATTAAAGGGGCATATGACAACGTAAACAGAGAACGGCTGTGGAGAATGTTGAAACTCCAGGGATTAGATGACGAGTTAGTACAGTTCCTTATAGCAATCTATAAAGACAATAGAGGGCACCTTACTTGGGAAGGACAGAAATGCGCCCGGCAGGTCAACATCCATCGGGGACTGAAACAGGGATGCCCTTTGAGCCCAATACTGTTCATGCTTTACATGGCAGGGTTAGAAAAGAAACTGGAAGAAAGTCAAGTAGGGTTTAGCCTAACCCATATGCTGCAAGGCGAAGTGGTACAACAGCATATTCCGGCAATGTTATACGCAGACGACATTGTTCTTTTAGCTGATAACCAAGCCGATATGCAGCGGCTAATAAATATTTGCGGCCAGCAAGCCACTGACCTCGGGTTAAATTTCGGTGCAGAAAAATCAGGAATAATGGTTTTCAATGACGCTACCACCGACGTAGTGTCTATCCAGCAAGGCGAATTACCTAGAGTTAAGGAATATAAATATTTGGGAGTGTGGATAAACAAAGGGGATAGCTACTTAAGTACTCACGAGGAGCAACTTAAGGTTAAGGGAAAGCGAAACGCAGCTATAATGAAGCATAGAGCTCTGTGGGGGTATAACAAATATGAAGTAGTAAGAGGAATGTGAAAAGGAGTAATGGTTCCGGGTCTCACGTTTTTGAATGCTGTACTCTGCTTAAAATCAGACGTTCTATCACGCCTTGAAGTAAACCAGAGAACGGTAGGACGTCTGGCCTTAGGCGCGCATGGAAAAACAACTAACGAAGCAGTTCAGGGAGATATGGGCTGGGCGTCGTTTGAAATTAGAGAAGCTCAGAGTAAAATATGCTTTGAGATGAGGTTGAGGGCAATGGATCAACGAAGGTGGGCAGCTAAGGTTTTTAGGTACCTATACTTGAAAAGCGTGGACACGCAGTGGTTAAGAAAGACTAGAAGGCTAACGATGAAATACGGAAATAACAGTGGGGAATCCAAAACAGCCAAGGTAACCAAAAAAGAGGCAAGGCAGATTGAAACGAATAAATGGAGGGAAAAAATGGAAGCCAAAACGTCGTTAGAGATGTACAGGGCTGAGAAGATGAACATCAGAAAGGAAAATTTCTACGATAATTCCCAGGGCAGTCCTTTGCTTTTTGAGGCTAGAGCAGGTTGCCTGCGAAATAAGAGTTTTGTGGGGAAGTATTCACAAAATGATGGGGTATGCGTGGTCTGCGGAAAAGAAACAGAAACTATGCGGCACATCGTGCTAGAATGTGAGGGTATCCATCCAAATCTACATGAAGGGAATATTGGGCTGTCAGAAGCCCTAGGATTTAAAGGTATCACAGAGGAAGTTAACTTCAAGGCTGTCGAGGGGACGAAAAGAAGATTAGAATGCTGGTGGACGAAAAGCAGAGAGGGGAATATTGCCTAGGACAGTTACCACTTGTAACAGAAAAAAAAATATTTTGTGCCTAATAAGCTTTTTGTGCCTGCCCTAAGCAGCGCTAGTATTGAACCAAAAGTGTAAAACATAGGTATATTAGTCTTTTTTGGTAAGATGACATGTCATCACCCCGATACAAAGGGGAAACCAATAGAAATCATCATCATCATCATCATCGGTGATGATAGTGGGTGGATTGAAGAAAAAAATGGTTCCCGTGTTCTGATTCGAGCTGGGTCTCTCGCTATATTTACCCAACGTCAATACGATTGCGCCAGTCCGACACCGTCGAAGCAGTTCGGATTAGGAGAGGGGTACATGGACGTACTAAGTAATATCGCGTAAACATACACCCCTGAGTCCTACGATGACGATGCTTTAAAATTCGTTTCAGTAGAATCAAACCGTATATGATGGATTATAAAATCTTGTCAACAATTGGCCAACCCTCGCACGCTTTCCCAGTAAAGGGTAGTTTGCAGCTCCATTCGAAACAGCGTTTAGCGTCATTCGAAACTCTCGTGTGTATAAAACCCCATAATGGCTTATAACCGCAACCTTATAAACCGCATACTGGTTTATAACCGCGCCTGCGGCAATAGGAGCACGTTCCTTCACCCCGCGTGTGTTCACCGGTTGCATGAGAAGGTAGCAAAAATTGTTACAAAACCATTCACGGTCTACCATAGCGACCACAAAGCGATTATCACCAAATTTACTTTAAAGTAATAATAAAACATGCCCCCAATGAACACGTGCGTGTTTGATACAGATTCGCTTGACATTCGTGTTTGCCAGGCGGGATGGCGGCCATTTTTTTCTAGTTGAAATTTTACGCACTTGCGAGCGCATGCTGCATGCATCTCACCCCTCTTCCCCCCATAAGTTCACAGAAGTGAGGGTGTCGGATGGGCATTTGTCGCTCGGATGATAGTGTGCCATGCGTTTTCAACAGTTCGTTTGACCGCGACAAGACTTTGTACCGTACCCGAACCGCTGGCACTGAAAACAGCGCTAAGGGTTCGGGATGTAGAGACGTATTAAGACCCGATAAAACCTACATTTATATGTCGTGGAATTGCTGAGCGTCAGAGGTCAAGATTATCTGCTTTGTCGGAATCTACTTGCCGCCTCTGCGGATGGTGATGCGTCTCACGGAAGCGACGTCCTGATCCTTCAAGCCCGCAATGAGATCCGCATTGGTTTCCTTCAGAAGATCCGTCTCGGATATCACACCCTGCGAGCTGTTGAGGATCCGATGGGGTGTGCCCCTGATGTCGAGATCAGCCAGCAAGTCTAATCTAGAAGCTTTGTCGACTGCTGCTTGCCACTGACCTCAATGAGAAGTTCCCCAGTCCTTCGTTTTTTCCCCTATATGGTTTTCCCAATATGGCATCAAGATAATTGTGATCAAGACGACCGACTGCGATGTAAGAGGTTTGGCTCTACTGAGTGATTCCATGACAGGAAATGCGGAGTAATTATCCGGTTCAAGGAATGTTACTGCTGGCAATGGGGGAAAACATCTATTGGTGCCGCTCCTTTTCAGGGACCGATGAGGTTGGGGGGTTGAAAATACCATACAACATAGTATAAAAGCAGGGAGACGGTTGTTCGTTCTTTGTTAACCTTACAGTGATAGCTGAAGAGGTCCCGGAGGCACTCCGAGTCTATCCGCCGGAGCTTCTCCTGAGCTCCCAAGTCGGCCGCTTGAGGTTTTCATCCTTCACCTCAAAACACATCGTCACGGTTGATAGCAAGTTATGTATGGGGGCTAGGGGTCAGCGGTGTCGCCAACACCGTCACCAAGATTACTCAAGGTACCCCATGCGGGGTGATATCCAGAGGAGCAGCTTTTTTACGATGAATTAGAATATACACTATAACATAGCACAAAGCAGTTGCATTTTCAACACTGGAATGGGAGAGTGACATAAACCCGTAGTGTAGCCAAAACTTCCCAAACTTCCTTACAAAGTTAGAAAATCGTTCAGATAGTTCACCTTCCCCAATATTGTTCAATGGAGCGAAATTGAATTCGGTGTCAACTACACCACACGTCAGCAGCACGTCAACACGTGGAGTAGATAAACGAATTGATGATGGCGCAGACTGTTGACGCTGCGACAAAATCGATTAGCCAGTCACGCGTTCCGATGAAACTAATGGAGACCCTGGTGGATCCACGACTATATGTGAGTGCCCGGGGTCCAGCAATAGGGTGGGGTTATATTCGTCGGTACCTGACGTAAACTATTCTCATCTGCTTTAAAAGGGCAAAGGCATTTTGAAAGCGTGGTTGCCGTAATGCAAGATGGAAGAGTTGGCCGGCCTTTCCGGCATTCATAAACTAATACACGAACAGTGTATATTCTAGGCACTAATATGTAAACCAACAAACACAAAAATCACATATCCTGGCCTTTGCCAGCCATATACGGGACGCACTCATAGACCTGGCGAACACACCTGTACAACACTTTCAAAACGTGCCCTCTTCTGCACACTACAAAACCACTTTCATGATATACAAAACCTTCGAAAAAAGTCTTTGCGTGATAAGAATAAGTCAAACACTACCTCCAATGAGGTCATGCGGGTAATGACACCTGAAATTTGCACAACTGGGCGAGGTCCTCAAAATGTCTTTCGCGAAAATACGTTTTAGAGGCACTGCCATGAGAGACAAGAACCTGAAAAAAGCGAGTTCAAAGCAACGATGGTTGAGTGAGTTTCAAATGTATTTTTTAAGCACTGCAACCCTTTCATGTTTGTGCAGGCATCGAAAACCTGAACTTACTCAATGGCCGGCATCAAATGGGTAATGTAAGAAATTTTTTGAGCCGCTTCATATATGGAGAGGTTGGTAGTGTGGATGCAGCCGCCAATGCAAGCACCCTGGATAATCTCTCACTTATTCCCAAACATGTACTTAAAGGGGTCCTGAAATACCTTCCGCTGATGCATGGGTGTACATGTAACCAAATAGGACAATGTATTAGCAATCTCCTCCTGCAAGAATTTTGTTAAAGCGAGGAGTATTAGCTGAAAAATCATAAATCAAAAATCGCGCATTATCGTCGCGCCGCGTTTCCTCCTCCTTTCAACTTACCCTCCGCTGTTGACGCCGCGCCAGCCTTCCATCCCGTGATGCTGCGCTCCTCGGTGGTGACGTACTTCCGCTATCGTGCTGCTCATACTGCCGTCTGCTACGGGAAAGCTTTGTTGACACCTTGAATCCCTCACTCCGCTGAAGGCTGGAAAAGCGAACGAAAAATCTGGCCGCATTTGTACGGCGGCCTGGCCTTGCCCTTTCGCGGTGTGCGTTGCTGCAGGGCAGCACGTGACTTTTAATCGGCAGCGAACTCGCAGCCGCTCGGGGAGGATCATGCGCTCGGTCCCTCATGCCCCTCATGCACCGCGCACTATTTATCCAAAAAGCGCCGTATCAGATGTGGCCCCGCTGGTGGCGGGTGTTATTTTGCGGTGGTTGTAATTCCTGCCGGCGGCATGTGAAAAAGACATTTCAAACCGATACAGAACCCGTGCACAAAACGCTTCAATCATGTGACCAGTTCAGCTTGGGGCGACGCGAGGTGGAGAGCGGCAACGTTGGCAAAGCATGCTCCGGCGTGGCTCTGAGCTTTCTAGCGCTGGAGCGAGCACCGTTTCTTTGACAATCTCAAACATCGGTTGCCTTGGCAACAAGGCACAAACCGCCCCAGAAGTCAGTTACGGTTGCGCGATCCCGGTTCAGCTCGGGGCCCACCTCGCGACATGTGGGCACTGCAGGCGTACCACTCACTCCCATTGGGAAGTGTGAGATGCGTTAGGCATTACAGGAGGCGAGGGCGTGTGTGTTGTGGACGCCTTTGTTTCGCGATGAAATGCGACGTTGTGCTTCAGCGGGTGGATAGTGCTTCCCATGGTCTGGATTATCTTTCTCGAGCGACGTATGACTCAACCTCGCGTGGGGTATGTGCAATGTGCGTGGCTAAAAGCCTTCTCGGCTTGCGCGACTTGCTGTTCGTCGCCGCAACCGCGCGCGAGATGGCAGTCCTTCAACCAGATCGCAATGGACCTTCTATGCTCGTTACTGACGTCACGAGCATCGAAAAAGTGAATTGTCGTAGCAACATACTGAATGACGGGCTACGCAGGGACCGTCGCTCTTTGCATGTGGACGGGTGAAGAAGTCGCCAAAATTTTCATTCCACAAAATCGTTTGACATGAATCCTCTTAAATCCTAATCCCTAACCGCAGAATAGCATTCACTAAAGAGCGTATGCAATGCCTCATGTGCTTGAGCAACACAGATAACCGAAAGACGATGGGTTACTGTCACGTTGTAGTATGGCGCGAAAGAAGTGAGGCAGTTTTAGGCGGACAAAAAACACGTTGGTTTATTCCGAAGCTGTATTTAAAGATGCGAATGGAAAGGGTAAACAGATTACATGTTCACAGAGCATGCGCTATGATACGTTCAGACATCCCGCTTGTCGTGATCGGTCTAATTTTAACTGCCGAAACGTCTTCCTTTCTTTGCAGGAATATTGCAATGTAGCATTACGACGCAACACTCAGTACTACAATCTGCGACATGCGCCGTGAACAAAATGGTTGCCGCCGGTTAGGCGCTCCGGGGGTCTTGTTTTACGCGTGGAACTCGTCAACCATTGGATAGAGGTAGTAATACTGGGGACGGGTTGTTGACCTAGGACATCTTCCTTACCGCCTGACACTTCGTGTGAGGAGCTATCTTCAAAGCTGTTGTGGAAGTCTTCGGTATCAACGAGATGTTCGCAGTAATGTCGCACAACCTTGCCCCCTTTCGGTGGTAACCACGTATGCCGTCCCCGAATCCTTTTGACGATATTTGCCTTTATACCCATAGTGTCTCCTTGAACACAAACTACCGGTCTTTGATGCAATAGCGGAAGGTGTTTTTACGCCGCCAAAATCGGCTGATGCTTGTTTACTAACTGGCACGCTGTTTTGTCGGAATCTGGTGTTTCAGCTTGCAGTCATCGCCCTTCGCGCAGCTCGCCTCGTGAGTGGCCACCTACGCAAGGACTAGCTCTTGTAATCGAGCAAACCGAATAAAAATCATTCTTGCCTACCGGCGTTTTTTAAGTATAGTTTATCAACGTGATCACTTTTTTTGCCAACCCACTTGAGCGGCCCAATCTAGGGCTAGAAATCGTGTGCTTGAAGTCAAAATTTGTTGCGCAGTTCGCAAATTTTCGGCTTGGGAACTCGGGCCCTTCATGTGTACATAATTGGATGCAAATGCCGTACTTAGCAAACATCGCGCTTAATTTCGCAACGATAGGGCAGAGGATGTGTCCTGAGCAACTCTACTTTCGAGTATTTGGACAACGCCTCGTATGTGCATAGCTAGAAGCTGCTTGCGTGTTCAGAGAATCTACACCGACACTCGACCACGCGTGCTCGAGAACAGGTTACATCATGACGAGATCACTTTGATGTTTATAGGCATACTTTCTGCAAACTACGGACTTGTTCACAAAAGCATCAATGTCTGGTTCATTAATAGCCAAACGACGACCAGCTTAGTTCGTGATTTGCACTTGATAAGCTCCATCTGTTCGTCACTAATATTTGCCGTGCCTCTGGCTGCATAGTGTTTATTATGACAACCTTCAAACCATTGAACACCACTCCGTTTACCTAAGTCAATTCATCTGAGAAGTGATTAAGCGGTCCTTCTACCGGCCGGTTATTTCTTAAGGCTTCGATCAATAACTTTATCTAACCATCAGTGCTCGTTTCCTGCGTCAACCGTACTCGATTGGCCACGCTGACAACCGATGCAACGAATCTGATGGCATAACATTCCACGTCTTTGTTGTCTTCGTTACTGTGAGGTCGGCTGACTGGAGCCCGTGCTAGCGTATCTGGAAGCACCAGCTGTTTACCTAGGACAAACTGGAGTTCGAAATCTAATTTCAACAGCCAAAGGAAACCCTGTAGCCGTGGCGGCATTTCGCCAACTGTTTTTTTTTCGGTTATTGCTATCAAATGGTGGTGATTGGTTTGCACGAAAATCTTGCACCCTTACGCGAAATGACAAAACTTTTTGCAACCAAATGCTAAGGCCATCGCTTCATTTTCAAATTGAGAGTACCTTTTCTAGTTATCCATCAGTACTTGCGAGGCATAGGCAACCGGTTCCTCTGTTTCCATGTCCAGGTGTAGATGAGCCGACGCTATGCGGTTTTGGAAAGTGTCCGATTCGATCTTAGTCTCGTTTCTGTGATGCAAAATGGCCAGCTCAGGCTGCCTGCTTACGCACTGACGGAGATCCCCCCTACCTCTTGCATATTTCTCACTACTCTGGAACGATGTATCCTTCTTGAGCATCTTCCGCATCAATTGTGTTTTCTCAGCCAGCTATGGCAAAAAGTTTCCCAAGTAATTAACCACGCGCAACATTCTTTGTACCCCTGGTATGGCTCTGGGTGATGGAATATCAAGTACAGAGATCGCAGCAGCAGGGGTTGGTTGTATTTCCTTGTCCTAGACTAGGTCGCCTAAAAATGCAATTTCCGTCAATTCTATTTCGCACATTGCCGCATTGAACATGAGTCTCGCACTTGCTCTCCTCAGGAGTGCCCTGAGCCTCTCATCATTTTATGCTCTTGTGGGTGCTTATATAAGAATATCCTCAACATTTACACATACCCCAGGCATCGGGTCAGAAATCTGGCCTATGATCTTCTGAAAGACCTCCGACGCAGAAGCGATAGCCTGCGGTAGAGTCAAAAGCAGTAACCCCTGAGAGATGTCATAAATTTGTATACTATGGCAGATTCGTCATCGAGTGTTATTTGGTGGAAAGCGGAATATTATCGAAGTGCGAAAAATATTTCGCTCCCGTGATTATAATTGGATGTCTTGTCGTCGCGTCACCTCGTAGTGTTTACGCTTTAAGCACTCGTTTATTTTCGCGGTGTCCATGCCTATTCTAAGCTCGGTATTCTTTTTCCTTTTAATCACCAAAGGACTCACCCAATCTGTTGGCTCCTCTTTACAGGCGATGATGCCTGCCTTCGTGAATCGGTCGAGTTCCAGTGGGAGTGAATTTTCAAAGGAACTACGCAATCACCCACCCGTTTTAAGGACAGGTACGGCAATTATCTTGCATGAAATAGATGCACCTCTTGCAGCAAAACTCGAGGGAACCCCTTCAGCCCCTAACCGGCAGTGGTTGATGTTAAGGCTTTAAGCGAACGTTTGAAGAACCCCAATGTCTCACCGGCGTGATATTCTATAATGGGCCGGCGTCCATTTCCTACAACAAAAAATGTCTACTTCTGCTGACTTGTCTCTAATGGCAGCCATGGTTGTTCTAAGTCCGAAATCCTTAATATTGCCCCGGTCGTACAAACGCAGTAAGAAGCTGCTAGCTCTCAGTTGCATGCTTGGTTGGAAGCACTGATACATACAGTACGGGAGAAGATTCGCGACAGCGTCCATGTCCAACTTTGAGCTGAAGTACTTAGTTTGCCACATGTGCGTTGACCACCCAGTCACGTTCGTGTATAGCCCTCTGACAGAGACATCGAGGATGCCAAAAAATCTTCATCACTGCCTCTCATTTCGGCGTTGAGTGGTGGTCTTGCAACGAATTGGAGAATGATTTCTATAGCCACATTGCAGGCAGGTTAGACCAACTACTGGTATCTCCGTGCTGCGTGCTTTCCCCTCGACTACCACACGTGAACCATGCGGACGCCTCGATGTCTTGATGTCGCGGCGTACTCGTGATTTTGTTTCGTTTCTTTTTCCTTGTGAGTAACGCGAGGTTTGGGAATCGATTTTGTTTTATTGGCGCCGACTTGCCGTTCCAATTCCAAAAAGTAATTTTGGGTAGCCGATAGCTCAGCTGCCTAGCGCATATATTCCACTTTCACCAGAGTCGGGGTGTTGTCGCGTAGAAGCTTTTCCCAATTTTTTCCGCTGTTTGTTCCGAAAACAATTTGGTTGGCTATCGTCGATTACATCAATGTGGAGAAATTGCATTATTTACGGCTGCGCGTAAATCCCTTATAAATTCTTCCCATGGCTTACCTGGTGCCTGCACTCGTTGATCAAACCGGTAGGAATTGTGCCGCTCGTTCAGCTGCGACCGCACTACTCGTCAGATTTTTTCATGATTGTTTCATAATTCTCGCGGTGTTCGCCTGCGTTGAAGAAGAAATTGTATACTTCTAAACCCTCGTCACCGGCCATGCTGAGTAGAGGAGTGGTATTTGTGAGTGCTTAGGGCGGCTTCCATTGCCGCGCAGATGCGAGTAGAAACAGTTAGAAGTTCTGTTTGTAGAGGAGCCAAATTTTTCCCTTGTCGCCGGCCAGCTGCAAGTGCTCTGGAGGCTTCAGCAATTCCATGCCGTTTCTTCGGATGCGTTGGCTGCTTGTACCACGTGAGCACGTCTGACACCATGTATCGCCGCACAGTTCCAAGACATGAGCGAGCGAGCTTCAAGTGGGAAAGGAACAAGTTCGTTTATTCCAAAGCATTATTCCAAAGCAAAGATGTTCGCAGAGGGTGGGCGATAATAAGTTCAGATATGGCTCATGCCGTGATCCGTCATGATTAGACCACTGATGCACCGTACCATGCAGAGCCGAACGGACGAACCGAATGCCTGAACAAGACGTTTTTGGATATGCTATTTATGTACGTCAGCGTTGAACATAAGACGTGTGATAAATACTCACGTATCGTATTGTTTACGTACAACGCAGCAGTTTAGAAAACTATGCAGATTACACCATTCGAGCTTGTTTACGGAAGCCTGCTGACTACGGCGCTTCGCGCCATAATTCTGCAAGGACAATTCGACGACCTCAAAACCGACGTGGAAGGATACCTTAAGCATGCTGATTACGACTTTCAGGTTGCTTAAGTTCGTACAAAGGACCAGCCGCCAGCGGTAGCTGGACGCTACAACCTCCCAGGTCTAGACGACGAGTACCACCAGGGAATATTATGTCTATTTGTACTCCCGTCTGAAGACGCCGACTCAGTGAGAACCTTCTCCGACGAGTATTTCGGACACTACCGGATTCTACGACGCTTTTGCAAACATACCTACGAGATGACCGGCGACAGTCGCTTTGGCGCTTCATGATGGCACATGCGGCCCGAAGTCGGTCACGTGGTTCGCCTCAAAACCTTACTACGCGAGATCACGAACTAATCGCCACCGCTCACACCTCTTTTGCAAATATTCTCCCCCTCGCCTGCAGCGATGACCCTCTGCAAAGCTGCGCACTCGGCAGCTATCAGCGGTAGTGCTCTTATGAGATGATTCCGGGAAATATGCACATGTACAGATGGGCGCGAAATAAATGCACTGACGATTACTTACTACACTCCCTAATATAAAATTAGTGCGCAGTGTAAGCTGCAGTCTTCTCGTTGACGGCACATTTGTGCTCCGTCGCAGGTAGTGTTCGCGTGATCAGCAAACGCACAGCGGCATGCGCTACTCTGCTGCTACCTTGCAGTGCGCCGCCGCCGCCGGCTAGCATATTGCCAATCGTGTTTGAGCCTCCAGTGCAAACGTCTCGCGGTTCGGCTTAGCCCCACACAAGAGAGCAGCGAGCATTTGTTGCATATAGTGTTTGAACTTCGTGCGCAAACGTCACGTGGTTGGGATCAGCGTAGAATGGAACAGCGTCTGGGGAAAATGTCAGGGGGAGGGCGCTCCTTGTTAGTGACGCATGAGACGTGTGAGGGAAAGGCAGTGGGAGGGACCACGCCGTAGAAGCGCTTGTCGTACTCCACCTCACCCTTCGCTAGACGTTCCTCTCCGTTTTCTTTCTTTCGTCACTGCTGCGTTCGCTTACTCGGTTATGCCGTCATAAACAGACGCTGCTCTCACGAAGCTCAGGTAACGGCTGCCAGAGGGCTGCACATAGAACGTCCGAAACACGCTGTCGTTGTTTCTTCTCAAATTCTACTTCGCCAAGTAGCTGCGAATTCCTCCCTGTAGAAGAGAAACTTACGCAGTTGGAATCCCGGCTTGAGAACACATTTCATTTTCAGTTGGGAAGGCCTTCTGAGCGGCATTTTCACCAGTGTGTTTCACGCCTATATATGTGCCATTATCGGTTGCCGGTTTATGCGTGCATGGTTCGCCGTAGAAAAAGGGGCACGTGCAAGCACAGGCAGGTTTCATGCAACAAACGATGAAATGCTGGTTATGCTGGCGGGAAATTTGGATGTCGGAATTGCATGGCCTAATGCGGTTTGTCGGCTGTCCTCCCTAATTGAGTGGTTTGGGACCGAGTTGATGTTTTACAGACATCTTACATAAAGAGTAACATGTATACGAGCGGAAGAAAAACGGACAGCCTTATGTTTCTGGGGCGAGAACAGAGCTCAATGCCTTCCTGGTCCTAAATAGTTATGGAATGGATCCAGGCCGTTTGTCGGGAAGAAGAAGAGCAAGAATTGAAGCATTGACCCGAACACAATAAGAATAAGCCAAAGAACAAGCGAAAGCTGCTGGCATTGCCGTTACCCCATCATGATCAGCTCGTCGAGTAGTGGCGAATTTATCCCGTATCAACCGCAATTTGTCCGCTTGGAACGCAGATGGGAGGCAAAATCACGTTCTCCCAGGGCTTTCAAAGGTTTGTAGAGCAGGATAGTGGAAGGGAGGAGAAGGGCGGGCACGCGCAGCTATAGGGTTTATGCCCGTACTCATGGATGGCCTGTCCGTTAAGCTTGAGCGAGGCTTAAACCAGGACGTACAACGCCTAATAGAAGCCTTCCGGAGTCCTAAGTGGTAGAGCGGATTGGGTTTGTGTGGTAGACTAGGTTCACAATACCAACGCAAATAACGTATCATGATCTACAGACGTAAAAAAACGGCGTGTCAGGCAATTAGGTTGGCTAAGAAGGGAAATGACGCCATTCCATAAATTAATAGGACAGTTGTGCAACAGTCTCACCCCGGCCTTACACGAGTAGAGATATGCTTATGACGCAGAGGAACACAGGCAGCTCGATGTTTATCTGCATGAACAAAGCCTGCATATATCAGAGGTTCATTCAGCTAATTTGTTAGAAACTGTGCTGTGCCGCAAATTACGATAAACGTGTTTTGTTTCGTGCACTCCGTAAACTGCGTCTAGCTTTGCACGTTGTGCTTCTTCACAGAATGGGAGGGCACTAATTTTTCGGAATGTTTTTATTCGTTTTAGCATCGGGTCGCTGCACTCTTAGAGGGGTTTAGCGTTACAGGAATAGAACCGCCGAACTACTTCGAGAATACTTCACATAACACAATATTGTACTCAAGTAACGCCTACACAACACACTGTAACTAACATCAGAGATAACCCGTACGGCATAAACAAGAAAAAATGGAACACGCACTTAGCTTGATACATAGATAACACAGCCGCTCAAGACAGCGCAATAAATCAAAACTCCTAAGTACACAAAGCCAAATCACGTGTAATGCAATGAAATATAATCAAAACAAATTGTTTTTAAAAAGTAGTAGCAAAATTTTAATGAAAACCGGAAACGGCTGGTATAAACAGGGGAAGGGAAATGGATAGGCTAGTAAACACACTGTGGTACTAGTGCAGTTCCTGGCTTAACTAACTTCTTGATCTCGATTATGACGGTTCATTTCTTCTCATCTTCACGCTTGAAATGAGTCCATTACAATTGGTGTTCAGGCAAAGTAGTTCATTGTGAGTACGACCGTGAGGTCTCCGCTTAGATAACTCGTGCCATAATGCTCCTTAGAGCATAAAGTGCTGTTTGGTGGATTAAATTTGTTGAAGTCTTTGGGGATCAGGGTGCAGTTTTGGTGTCTTGAATGCTCGGTGTTTGGCAAAAGTACATGACCACGCGAGATAAGTGCGGTTTTGTGAGGTACTTGTGTGACAGTATGATCGTCTTGGGGGTGTATGGGGAGTTTACTATTTACGATGCATTTCAGGTGTGTAGGCTGCACTGCCGAGATATTTTTTGACAAATATTTTGCTGGACCATTGAAGTGGTTTTAAAGCGCTGAAATATCCTGCTGGAGTTTTGTTTTTCAGCCAGTCTTTTCGGTCATTCTTATACCGGTGGAGTCGCACAGCTGGTGGGGGTATAGGCGACCATGTCGGCTCTTTGTCAGGCGCCAGCAGAGGTTGGAAATGTGCACTCTTTGGTGCGAACTCATGGGCCGCCTGGTCGCCCGAGGAAGAGGGTTCATGGCCTGGTACACAGTCAATGCGAACTCCTGTTTTGATCCGTTAAAATTCGCGCTAGTGTAATATTTGATGTGACAGGGCATTTATGGCCTTTTAAGATGTAATTGTTTTCCATGCTTCGTACGAGTCTGTGAGGGTATGAATAGATGGCGGAAGAGCATATTCTGTATCGTACACAATGTCATGGCTTTGTTGATGACAAGCTGTTGGGCATCAAGGGTCGTGGCATGGTTTTTGGAAATGGTGTGATACTTCGACAGGGCAAAACCCCTGTGCATGTCCAAGGAAGTGTGATGGTATTTAAGCTTACGCTGGTCTCTGTATCGATGTCAACCTCGTTTTTGAGTTCTGTCATCTGAAGTACTCGGATGCGTTGTTGGCGTTGCACGGGATTGTTCCGCCCAATCGGCTTGCTGTGCGTAGTGGGTAGGATTTCTGGGTGACTCCATGGATCAATTGGGGTTAAGAAAGTGCAGGGTGTTGTTGGGCGTAGCCTATCTCATGCAGTCAGGGGATGTCCTTGGTGTGTTGAAGGACGTTTTACTTCAGCCGGCGCCTTGGCTTCGTTCATGATGTCCTCAAAGGGACGAAGGGGAACTGCCTGTTCGAGTTTTTGGTTCGGTTGTGCTTAAGCCAACCACTGATGGTTCGAAGGATTGCCGTGTGCAACACTTGCAGGGCTCTTGTCTGGCTCTCGTTGAGTTCATAGGCGAGAGCACCGTAGGCAGGAGGGCTTAGTGTGACAGCTCTTGCCATTGTCAGGGTGGCCTTTTGGGTTGCTCCTCTGTACTTGTTCGAAAGTGTTCAGATAGTTTGGAGCAGACTCTACCACTTTTGCTTCAACCTCTGCAGCCATATTCTAGCGGTGTTCTTTGTTCTGATTTGTAGGCCAAAAAGAGTAATGGGTTCTATTGGGGCTTGTATTACATATTTTGCTAAAATAAATTGTATGACATGGGATTTAATGGGTGGTTTCCAGCCGTATACCGCCATGAGCTGAGACTTTTTAGAAGGGAGCTCAACTTTCAGGTAGGCAAGAGACAGTTCGACACCGTGGGCCCGGCTTGCACTACGACTGGTTTTTCCTCAAGAGAGTCGAAGTCGGCTGCTTCAGTCCAAACTTTGACATCGTCCTCACAAAAGAAAAAGCGGGCAGCTGGGCGGGTTCTATTAATTTTCGTGCCACCCTAGTAATGGCTACAATAATTAAAACCGCGCCTAAAGTCGAACCTTGAGGTTCCCTCGGTGTACGTATAGGTAGTTGGATCCAAACCACGGTGTGTCCCATAGAATCTTATAGGTCCTCCTTATAAGAAAACTCGTATCCAGTTTTGAGCTCCTACACTCGGATACGCCTTTGCAAGTTCCTAAAAAATGAATTTTTGGCTGACGTTGCCAAGACGTTGCGTAGGCCAATGGCCATGACAATATCTGGGTTTCGTCTTGCATGGTAGGTTCAGTTGATGACACGGAACAGTAGTCACACACTGTCATGTGTGCTTATGTTGGGACGAAAGCCTGTTAGGGAGGGGTGCAAGTATAGTTCACATACTCCAAATTGAGCGGGAGCCGATTGTTCATTAGTCTCAATTTATTTGCATATGACCGGTGTTAATAATATGGGGCCTAGGTTATTTGTGTTCCTCTGAGTTGAAGTTGGCTTAACCGGTTTACGTATATGGAATATCAAGGACAGCATTAGATGGTCAGGGGGCAAATCTTTTTCTTAGAGGTCATTGATGTTGGGGATCAGGTGGAAGAGGACTTGAGATGGCAAATTTTCAAGGTGCTTCTATGTTACGCCATCATGACCGTGTGCGGATTTCGGACGCCCTTGCCCAATGGCTGATCGTAGTTCAGTCATCGTAAACGGTTCGTGAAGATTCGAGTCTGATTGGAAAATTAGGATGTCAGTAGGAGCTTCAGGGGGTAATGCAAAGGCATGTGGAAAAAGGGGGTTATAAGACGGTGTTCCACTTCCCTCGGATCTTCAATTAGAGCAAGGGTAGAAAATAGGGGGGTTATTTTCTTTACTTATGTGGTGAGGCTCCGTTGAATATTCCATATTGCCGGAATTCCTCTCTCATGACCGAGATTAAGCAGATAGGGTGGTCCCAATGGTAAGACTTGGCCGCTTTTGGTAATCCATAATTAGGCGATATTGCCCCCGGATTCTCTGCAGGTCTTTGTGTCACTTAGCGTTGGCACTGTAAACATGAGTGAGCTAGCGAACTCGCTCCCAGAGGCTTGCCATAGTTTGTCAAATTGGGTATTTGAACCGCGTAATCTATTTTTTCCTGTGCATGTATTGCTGAAGAGAGAACCAGAGAACAAAAGTCAGTCAGCGAAAGCGGCGGAGATGACCTGATAATGCTTTCTCAGAAAACATTCCATACTGGCCACATGACTGTTTTCTGCTGGCGGCGTTTGTTGCAACGTAGGTGAATTAAAATTGGTTGGTGATCACTGCCTTAAGTCGTGGAGTATGTCAGCTATGTCACCTGTGGGCAGGAGCTAAAGGCATTGAGTGCCTGACGAGGGCTCCTCCCCCTGTGGAGTTCACAAGAGAGGAGTTCACATCGTAGGACACGTTCAAATCAAACATGTGTGCTTAGCAATAAGATCCAGCAATACAGAGATAAAAAAAATAAGTAAATTAGAAAAAAATACAAAAATCGTACATTTCCAATAATGAGAATCCCAAGTTACAGAATACACAAAATTTTTTCGGCCATACCTGTTACCAGCAGATAAGATAGTACACGGCACATTTCTTGACTGATTGTTTGTCATGTCTATGAAAAAATCACGTCTTCACACAATTTTAAATTCATTAGATTGAGACAAGCCTAGTTATTTTCATATCTCACGTTCTTTTCTATAAACATCACCTTGGTTTCAGTCCTAAATATGGTTACACTAGCGTTAAATTTTAAATTATCCGCCAGGGTATTCCAGACATGTGGTACTAGTTAAGTGGCCGATTGTTTGCTGTAACTAGTCCTAGTTTTAGGTGTGCGCCTTATTGGACGCCGTACACAGTAAAGAAGGTTTTGTGCGTCACCATATACATTACACCTGTTTTTGTGTACCATCTAGAGAATTCTAATGTAGTTCAGCTTGTCAGCTCTAAGTATTGAGCGTTTTGAAAACAAAGGTGGAGTTGGCAGGTATTGGAATTTCCCTTGAAAATTTTTGAAACACCGTAATATCTTTTTTGCAGGACAAGAAGCTTATTGTAAATATTTTGTGAGGTTTCCCACACCAGGATTCCGTACGTTAGTTTCAAATAGAATTGAGAGCAATACATGCTTCTTTCTAGGCATAGCGGTAATAAGTGTGATATTTTATCAAGGCATCGAACTGTTCGTGCAAGAGTCGCCACTAAAGGATTTACGTGTACTGACAAGTTTAACCGTTCTTGGAACAAACATCAAACAACGTTTGCCGGCGCAACTGTGAAATACCATTACCTTCGTATTTATGATTGATGTCTTCCTTTAAGGGCTCATTGATTGGGCGGAAAATTATATAAATTGTCTTCATGGCATTTTTTCGCAGCTTGTTTTGTTGTAACCAGTTTGAAAGATGCCCCAGATATTCGTATACAACAGATTCCAGAAATCTTAAACTGTTTGATAAGAAAAAAAATATTCGTGTCATCTGCATGCATAATATCAGAAGAAGCTTATATTTTAACACTATCATTTATGTACAGAATAAATATTAACGGGCCAAGTAAGGTTTTTGTGGGACAACTTATTAAAAATTGATTTTGGCAGATAATACGCCATTGATGTCAATTATTTCATATTGATCATGCAAGTAGTTTTCCATAATTTGTAATGCGATCCCACGAATTCCACAGCTAGGTAGTTTTTTTTTTTAACAGCAAATCAATATATCTTGAATCAAATGCGTTTTAAATATTAAAAAAAGCCAAGTGCGTATTTTCTGTGTTTGATATCCCTGATTATCTCTTCTTGGATATATGCCAGAGCTTCCTTTGTTGACCTATGCTTTTGGAAGCCCTATTGGTTGCTTCCTATTATTTGGTGCTCGTCAAAAAAAGAAGTCAGTCACTCATGGATTACGCCTTCGAATATTTTAGATTTAGTTGGGAGCAACGATATAGGGTGATAGTTGGACTTGTTGTTACATTCACCACCTTTGAATATAGCAGTGACTTTGGCCAGATTTAACTGTCTGGGAAAGATGTCTGTGGTCAAGGTGAGGTTAATAAGGAAGGATAAAACTTCGCACAACAATGGTGATATCAGTTTGAAATCTGCGTGCCTTTTTCATCTGTGACAGATACAGCATTTGTTTTAGGATTGCGGATGAAGTTTCGAACCTCAACTGCGTCTTTTTGTCGCACAAAGATAGACAGGGGCGCATTGGGGCCATCTGTTAACGCGTTGTTAGCGCTAATGCTAGGTCTTTTGTGCACGAGCCCAAATTTATGAAGTGGGCATTGAAAGGACCGGCTAACCTCTTTCCTACAAGAGCTTCGTCGTTCAATCTATATTCTTCAATACATCCACTACTTGTAATTTTGCAGTAACAGCGTTCACAACCTCCCAGACCCGTTGAGAAGAAACAAAAACTTTAATTTACATTTTTTACAGTTGTTTACAAAGAGGATACTTTGACGCCGTTCATCGCTATATGCCAACGGCAACCCGTCAGAGCCGAGCCACAACTCAACCCGGTCTGCTGGATAAGCACACAATTGCAATCGAAGAAACCTCGCATTGGAGGGAGGAGGGTGCGCTAGATCTGAGCGCTCTCCCTACGCACCTGCACTGCGGTGGGCCCTGTATGCAAGGGCGTGCAACAATACGCTCCTCTTCAAACTAGCTCACGTGCACAACTATGTACGCCGCCGCAACCTAGCGCTTGCTTCGCCGGCGCGCGCAATTTCGCGCAACAAAGCGCGGTCTTCCACCCAGCAGCTCTCGCGATTGCCTCCGTCTTCCACTCAGGGCCCAAACAGGGTACACAACGGGGGGGGGGGGGGGGGGGATTCGGCTACGCCCGCGAGGCCATTGCCCCGTTGCCTGGCTGGGAATGCAATCATGACTATAATGAAAGGAACACCGGACACTTACACGCCCTTCCTAAGATAAACATAACGGCCCAAAGGCATCCTATGGAGATACCACCAAGACACAGAGAATAGCGACCGCCACTCCCTTAAAACCGAACAAGAAAATAGGAACCCAACACAGAGCAAACCCGACAAAATTCCCCATGGTCACTTCCCCAAGACAACACAGCCTCTTGTCCATGAGCATGCATAGTGTCCTCGCGGTACAAGTGCGGCGCGATAAGAAAAACGCACTCGCGCACCCAACCAGCGCTCGTGCCCGAGGAACACACTGAATGCAATTTTTCTGTCACATGCTACCTGCAAGATTTACTCAATGTTGGGTGCTGCAACATTGAAGAAACAAATAAAAACCACTGGCGTGGCCAGAAAAAGACATCACAGGTACCCGCTCACAAAAAATACCACGCTGTGTGTACAAGTTGTCTCTCACGTCTATATTCTCGGACGAGTCCGCTCTTCTGCACACACAATGTCCTACTCGTCAAAGTGTGCCCCTTCACCGTATAGTTGAAACCCGCAAAATTTGGTCGCACACATATCTAGTGCAGCGCACCTTCCGTCAAACTACCTAAAGTCAACTACACTTCGCCAACCACTCGCCCGCGCGCTGACAGTTCGCAGTGTCTCTTATCACCATCTTCTCCGGCTACTTGTCCGGCCACTGCCATGATACTGGGAGGTCCGATTCACGGTAAGGTTTCCCTTCGCCATGCAGCCACACACGAGCACTGCCATTTCTTTAAAACACGCGTAAAAAAAACATTTTCGTGTTCGCACCAGCACTGCTCTTTGGGGCAGCTTAATCTGGAGCTTAATCTTAACGCCGAACAGCAAGACCTGCCCGAAATATTCCCACGCAACTAAAACTAAAAATGAGCGCCTGAAAGCTGCCGGGCCTTGAAGTGGCATTGGAGAAAACGTCCCGTGTCTTTACCATAAGCCCTCACCAGCTCGACAGCGCACTGCCTTTCCTGCGGCGCTCTTACAAGCCAGCAAGCGCTTGCCCACACCCGAGGTGCAAGCCAATTGCCTGCTACATGCACCGGTTGCCTCGACCTTCCAATCCAGTGGGCTTTCCGAACCGACAAAATGCTTGATTTCGAGTGGCCTGCCCGCCTGTTTGCTCTGAGCCCCTTGCCCCGCTGGGACCGGTAAGTGTGTTACGTCTGCCCACTGCAGAACAATGCCCGCGGGGTTTGCTGGCAATACTCTCGCGTTCTGCTCTACCCTGTCGCCCTCTTTCACTCGCGGGAGTGCTACAGCTTGCTGCCCCTGACGCCCGGGGCGATGACATCTCCTTGCGGCACGAGCGCCTCCAAAGCACACTGCCCGTCCACCGCATCGCTCTGCTAGCGGTGGTCGTGCTCTGCGCGTCCAGCGGCTTTAAGGTTTCCGACCTCGTCACTCGTCCCCTGCTCCTCAAAGTCAGTTAACTGGACCGTCAGCTCAGTTTCCTGGATGTCAACCTCGCGGTTGACTAGGACCACTTCCTGTCCTTCCTCCTCCGGAATTCGCACGCAGTATGCACAAATTGACCACTCCGCATCCGCATTAGGTGGCCACTTCTGAGTCCCGATCCAGCCTCATCAGGTGAGTCGCATCCTACCGCCTCCGCTGCGAATGAAACGGCCGCTTTGTCGAGGCTCAGTTGAAACTTCGGTGTCACCCCACCCAGCTTTTCAACCGCCGCTATTTGCCGCGCCGACCACCGGGCTTTTTCGTGCTCATCCTTCATGAACTCGAGCCGACTCTTCAAGATCCTTTTATTTTCCATAACCACTCTGAACAGGTTCGCCTCTTTCCTTTCAAGGGGGAAAGAGGCGAACCTGTTTCGCGCCTCTCTAAAATTTATGTTTAATATTTTCTTCTCAAGTTGAAACTTATCGCATTTTCTAGAGTACGCCGCATGTGGGCTCTGAGATTTATAGCACAGGTGTTGTTGTAACTACAATTTTCTGTGGGATGGTCACGTTGACCGCACTTGGCACAGGTTACTTGGGCCGACACGAGTTAGTACCATGCCCGAACCGCTGCCACTTGCAACAGCGCCGCGGATTCGGGATGTACACTCCCATGGAGCACCGGATGAAACCGGCATTGATGTGGTCAGGAAGGAATGAACGGCGAAAAGTCAAGATGATATGTTTAGTGGTACTACCTTGTCGTCTCTTCTTGTGGTGATGCGCTTGACTGCCGTCACACCATGACTTCTGAGGCCTTCAAGAAGATTGCATCTGTCTCATGTGCAAGATCTGCCTCCAAGATCACGCCCTGCGAGCTGTTCAGGCTGCGGTGGGGCGTGACATTGAAGTCAAGATCGGCAATATGTCTGCTTCAACAGTTTTGTGGCCTGCTGCTCACTGTGTACCTCGACCAAGATTTCACCGGTTCTTTGTTTCTTAGCTTTGTAGGACTCACCTACAAAACTTTCCAGAAACTTCGAAATCAAGAACATGGACTGCGGAGCAATAGGCCTGGCATGTTCAAGAGATTCGATTACCAAGAAATGGGAATAGTTATCAGGTTTTTGGATTGTCGGGGTCCGAAGGGGAGGATAGGATACTTCGGTGCGGCCCCTTTGAGGGGCCGAAAATTGGGTTTGGGAAATTTAGAAAAAAATCATACAGAATGTATAAAAGCAGGGAACGGGGGTGCTTTCTTCGTCAGCCTTACCCTGATAGCTGAAGAGGTCCCGGTGATCCCTGCGTGCTAAACAGACAGGGAGCCCATTCGATGGAGCTTGACCTGGGCTGCGATGGCCACTGTTTGTGGTTTCTGCCCTTCACCTTACACCTCGTAGCCACGGTAGATTACAGAAAGAGAATGGTGGCTCGGGGTCCGCGGTATCGCCAGTACCGTCACCAAGACTGCTCAAGGTGCCCCGTGCGGGGGTGACGGGAGAAACGGATTGATGCATACGCCAAAGACCCAAGTTACCCGAAGCATCAAGAGCATAGACGGAACCATGTGACATCCAGCTACATGATTTTGTCGTTCCGAACCAGAAAGCTCACGGTGCTTGTGTGTATCCGAAGGTAGATGATGAAGTGGCAAAGCAACTTCCGCTCTAATAGTAGCCAAGTCAAGGATAGCCCCTCTGAAAGCTCTATTATTGGCACGACTAGCCCTAATGGGCGCATTGACAGGAATTAGGTTGTTAAAGTATGAAGCAGAATCCTGGAGCGAGCTAAGGAAAGAATGCAACATTTCAAATGGACGGACTCAACGATAGGGCTTGGCTGGTTACATTGAGGAACTTCGACCCTACACGTCTTTGTGAAAAGCCGTGTCAAGGAAATGCTGTCGAACACATCAGGCTGTAGCTGGCGACATTGTGCAGTGGAAACCAACCCTGCAGATGTACTGACCCGAGGGGTCCCCTTAGAGGCACTGGCTACCGTCGGCAACTGGTGGCAGAGACCAGCTTGGCTGAGCAAGAGATCATCCGAATGGCGAGACATCAGGCAATTACAGCCCCAAAACAACAAAACCTCTTTAATAGAGGCCGCAACCCCAACAACATATCACGCAACTCGAAGCACAGTAAATTTAGCCCCACCTATCGACCCCGCCAGGTTTGGTTCGCTGCGCAAACTTGTCCGAGTTATTGCATGGATATTATGCTACGTCTCCAACGTTAAATGCCAGACGAAGCAGCTGGAGTCCTCTCTGCAGAAGAAATATTGGCAGCCGAGAGATACTACATTCACAAAGTTCAGATGGAATTGTTCCCTCAAGAAAAAGGTTGCTACAAGAAGGTCACGGTCAAAATTCGCCATTGGCGAGTAAGTCACGATTAGCCCAACTCACCCATTTTTAATGAGCATGGTATTCCCCATGTCGGGGGAAGGCTACAGAACCTCACCGACAGCCGGGATGTGAAGCGCCCAATGCTACTTCTATGTACACATCGCTTCACGGAACTAGTGTTTGCGGATGCCCATTGTCGAGTGATGCACGGAGTAGTGACGGAATTGATAAACAGCGTACGAGAGCGATTTTGGGTCCCAAGAGCACGTCAAGTGGCGAAGAAAGAAATCAATCGATGCGTGCAATGCTCCCCGTTTCGCATTAAAGTCATCATGTCGCCGTATCTAACACTTCCCACCTGCAGGATGGAGAAGGAAATACACTCGTGCCCTTCGTGCGCGTTCCGTCATAACGCTTGAAAAATGCACCCTCATATACAGTGCGCGTCAGGCTTGTCTAGGGCAAGCGAGCGCGCGGCTTCTGAGCATGCTGGCGACATCTGCTGATAGTGGCTGGGTTGGAGATAGCTTGCCATTGCGCGCGCGTGGATCTCGGACAGGCTCGGGTCGGTCATCTTATAGCAGCGGGCCTCTCAAGCTTAGAGGCGCCACGCCCCACAAGGGGCGCTTTTACTCTGAAGTGCCAATCGTAGGCGGTGACACAGGGTAAGCGCATAATTTGACGCCATGCATTATCAGTGCAGCCGTTACTTAATCGCACAAATGTTTTGACGGAAAGCGCTGCAGTGCTTTCTTGTTGCGTGCTTTTCGTTTGCTAAACATGAGATTCAGAAGATTAGCGGAGGTAGTTTTCTAGCATTGCGTAACCGCCTGATGGGTTACTGCACCGCGTCGAACGACGCGTCTATCTGGCCTGTCAACGCTCCCGGCTGCCACTGTGAAAGACAATCTCCCCTCGAGGGTGGTGGCGTCTGCAAAATCGAGCGGCACATGCGAAACGAAGACCGGCCTGACCCTGTCCGAGATCGGCGCACGCGCAATGGCAAGCTATCTCTAACCCAGTCGCTATCAGCAGATGTCGCCCGCACGCTCCCAAGCCGCGCGCTCACTTGCCCTAGACAAGCCTGACGCGCACTGTACGTCTTGGCAGTGCTTTTGTCGTTACGAAAATTTCGCTGCTGGTGGGATCGTGCACTGCAGCGCTAGCGCTAAATAATTTTTTCCTGCTTCAATGGTGTCTCATTTATTCGCGGTTTTGTGCGGTCTCGTTGGCAATGGTTTCTTCCGCCTCAACCTTGAACTAGTTCCGTAATCACTTGTAATAATATTAATAAATTATTTATATTTTATTACATGCGAAGCATGTCATCCTCAGGGCTGGGTTCCTCCTTCCCTTGTCGTTGTCCGCCGTCCGCACCCCCACAGCGCATGCCTGGCCAGGCCCAACTGATGATGATTGTGGCAGGATGCCTCTAGGAATTGGCCAACGAAAAAATCTATCACGAGAGAGCTTCGTGTTCAACTACCGTCACATTTTCCGGTAGGGGGACCCTTAGTAGTATGCGAGGTATTACTCCTCTCCTCTCCGACATTCCTCAATTCTCCGGCATTCCTCCTCTCCTTTCTAAAGCTCCTCTCCTCTCCGGGGTAGCGAAACGAATGGCAACACTTGCGGCTCCGCGCGCGATAATGCGAAGCAGCTTAGGGCTAGAGGCGTCACTGTAGCCGCTGCATATTACGCGGGGGACGCGACTGTAGCTCCGTGGTATAAATGGTGCGCGCGCGGTCCGCTCCCCACATTTTCCTCCCGCAATGCCGCGATCGTTCTGAAAACTAATGGGAACTTGAACCGACCCAATGGCTGCTTCGCATACTACTCTGGGTTCCCCTGCGGGAAGATGGTGAAATTTTGATTTAAAATACATAATTATTTATTCACACAAAATCTTTTTTATAATCAAATCTGATGCCGTTTCTAGGATATTCTTACTATGCGCAGATTGTAAGATGAGAAGCCCAGCCCACACATGCGCGTGGTTTAGTTTTCTATGTGAAATACTCAGAGCTTTTCATTTTTTCTTGTCAGAGTAATTAGGAAGTGGTAAATACACAAAATTTATTTACTTGTTGCCATTCGTTCTAAAATATTTTTGTTTGGCATGAAAGGGTTATGTAGATGCAGGTCCTTGCTGTATCGGTTTGTGTCAGGTGAGTTGCGCTAGATAGGATTCTGGAGCGGTAGTTCCAATTAGGTCAGCAAATGTATCCTTGGGAATATCTTTATTGCTGCATTTAGCAAATGGTCTTAGCACAAGTTAGAAATGAAGCCTACTTACCCTGTCCATCCGAGTCACTTTGTCGTGAGCGTGAATGTGTTTGCAGTTCCCTCGTTGGTCATGTGACATGACCTGCTGCGACGTGATTAAACGGTTCTGATGAGATTCGGTGTGGGTTTGGTTCTGTCGTGGTAAGCTCACCGGCACTACCTCGGTGTCTTCATCCATCGGCGATACAGGATCTGGGCGCAGTTTGCGGGATAGGGGCTGTGCTTGATGAAGCGGCGATTCCGGGTTCGATAGGCATTGCTAACGGCGGAGATTCAGCACGAGGTGATGACGTATAGGAGCCTTCGTGCAGCGGGAGAAGCGTCTGCTGTGTCTGCAGAGGCGGACGTAGCGCCGGCGGCCGAAGCAGCGGTGCATGAGCCGGCTCCGTCGACATTTCGGCAGTGTAAGGCTTATGGTCTTGAAGGTCTTTACCGCTTCTTTGTGGCACTGTTGTGGCGGTTCGGCGGGTGTCTGATGGTCAGATAAAGGCACAGGACATCGCGAGTTTCTTGAATCCTATTTTATAGTATTGTGCAGAATAAAACTGCTTGTTTTAAGAAGAAACACGGTGCCCATGTGGAACCATCTGATCTGGCTGGAAGGTCACGTGATCGTCTGTTTTAAAAGATACCACACCTATTAAAGTCAAACGGTTTAAATGAAAACTTCAAAAAGGTACAAAAATTTCTGCTTAACAATACTAGTAGGTATTCAATCTTTAAATGCCTAATACAACTTCGCAAAGAGAAACATGCTACCTGTTAATGAAATTGGCCTGAAACGGCAACATCAATGCAGTAAAAACATTTTAAACTGTGCTCATGGCAAGACATTATTCATTTTTCAAAAGATGCTTGAAAACAATAAATGGCCAAAAGCTTTAGTCTTGGGATTAGAGTAAAACAGTATTGCTGTGAAGCAAGTTTATTTTTTCACGTTTGTAGCACCCAAGGCTACGTCACTGACGTGTTTAAGAGTTTCTCTGGGTCTACTCGTCGGAATGTGCAAGAGCCGGCAGTTGCAAGCAGTGGACAGTTCGGCAATGTCTGCGACTATTTTGAAAAAGTGCCGGTAACAACCTACAGCCCGAGGAATCTTCCCGATCGTCTTGTGTAACTTCGCGATCGTCTTGAGCTGGAAGACCTCATTCAGCGACTGGACGCTGACAATCGTAAGAAGCTGACGCTAGCCACTCAGTTCAAGAGAATGCTTCCGCCTCATCCACCGCGGCGCCTCTTACGCTAGCCCCAGCCACAGTGAAGAGCCTTGCCTTGATGTTTCAAAAGCTACTGAACACTGCAATGATGGGGATGACATTGCCTGGTATGTCATCATCCATCCCAAAGCTTGACAGTTCGCAGAGCCACATCTTGCTGGTATGAGTCGACAACGTGCAACAAGTGAGGTAGCTCGCTTCGTGGGATGCCGCTACCACGCGCTTGATCGCTGCTAGCAAGCTGAAAGGCACGGCGCGCAACTGGCTTCTCACGTTCGGTAACGAATACGCCACTTGGGCAACCTGGAGTGTAGCCCTGAAGAACACATTTTCAGCAGACCCGACCTTCATTGAGTGGCTAGATCAGGTTATGAAGGTATCACAGGCCCCAGGTGAAACCTGACATCAGTATGCTTTGCCAAGTTGAGGATCATTGATTGTTGCCCCATAAGGCTCTCTAATACCCGAATGATTGACTACCTGCTGCAAGGTTTGCGCGCATAACAAATACTCGCCGCCATAGCAGCCAATCGGCCACCAACGGTAGCTGATATTTTGCCGCCTGCACTAGCCTCGTCAAGAGCGCGCAACATCTCCAAAATAAAGCAAGCCTACCGCAAACTGCTAGTTTTGTGGAGCCGCTCACGCAACAGTTTCATGCCTGTAAGCCTGCGGAGCGTCAGGAGCCTCACCCACAACCATCGCCGACGCACTCTCCTCGAGCTGCACCTAGAGCGCACATTTCTGTGCTGCCCACTGACCAACAAGAAGCCGCTTACGCGGCTAGTTCGGCGCATTCTGGCGCCTTAGCTATTCTTCGTGGCCAAGACCTGTCCCAAGCCGTTTGCTGCCAATATCATACATCACAGCACCTGGCATCCAAATACCCTACTCGCACAATCAGCTTACTTCCTCCAATATCGTCAGCTCCTCCACCGCATCCCTTGGCACAGCTGCCTCCAGCACTGCACAGTGCACCCGTTACGCTTGAAGGCTCGCAGCAGAAGTGCCCCTTCTCCAACGTTACCGTAGTAGGAGTAAGCGAATGCAAGCGTTTTCCGACTCGGAATCTAACCTGACACTGATATCTAAAGCCTTGGTGCCTCCAAGCATGGTGTCACCATGTGCTGAACCCCCTCTTCCTGTGGCCGAAGTAGGCAAAGTGCATCCCGTTCATGCTGCATATTAAAGATATCAATTTGCCCATATAAAGAAGTTGTTGATGCTCCCGTTTTAGAGGATAGTGTACTCCCCTTCATTCTAGGTGAGGCTAGTTCACAGTAGCAAAGGCACATCTTATCTTCAAGCCACCATAATTAACGTAGTTTAAGCAAACAGCCACGAATGTCACTGTTGCCGCAAACCAAAAAGCCAGTCCCAAGAATGGCAAATGCTGTCATCCCCGGCTAGGTCACTCCTATTTCTTCAAGCCAGCCCCAGTGCTAAAGACTACCTCCAATACAATCCGCTGCATTTGCCAGAGCAGATACCATGGCAAGCTTCAGCAGCCCAAACGCTGCCCTCAAGGAGTAGCCAGAAAACGTCAAAACCACGGGTGTTCAAGCCCACTTCCTCGAACCCCGTAAACAACCTAAAGCAATTCTTGAATGGCCAGAATCTCTTCAACAGCCAGAAAGAGTGCGTACCGTCGGTGAGCCGCCGGCCAACTGCCTTCAGTCCCGCGAACGGCATAAAGCAAGCACAACATTCTGCCAACCTTGACAATGGCAGGAAAAGTTCAAACTGATGCTGAGACAACTTCCCACTAATTCCAAGCCTGTCCACAGCCCACCAAACAAACACCCACTCCACCACTGTTACCACCAAACTCACCGACAGCTCTGGTACCAGAAAACACAACAATTTGTGCCAACCCCTGGTTTAACACTGCGTGAGTGTCGTCGACATGCGTCAGCAAAATGAAGCCCAAATCTGAACATTTGGCAGCAGCTTCAATCATTCATCGTTTGGCTCGAAGATGAGCACGCACTGTGTGCTTATCCTGGTTGTCATACTGTGTATGACACGAAGCTCGCCCACGGTAATGAGACTGATGATGATGATAGTTGGTGTTTTTTGGCGCAAGGCCAACGAGGGCCAAGAGCGCCAGAGAATAAGTTATTTAATGAAGAGAAGCGATTTCCACAAAAGGTAGGTGTAAAAACGTGTAAACCGAACACAGTAAAATCAATTAAAGTAATGGTGATGGGTGGTGTATAGGGCCAGATTTGATTATGCGTGATAGGAAATGAGGTTTAAAAACTGAACGTCTGACCACTACTCCCATACACGTTTCACGGAAACCATGGCATCGTCACAAAGAAACAGCGATGGATGTAGAGGAATATGTTGTCTGTAGAGTTCTCAGAAGTGTTTGTGTCGTGTTGTCTGAAGTTGCTTGCATGTGATTAGTATGTGCACTACGGATAGGGCTTCTCCACCTGCTGCACTGGAGTCTTAAAGATCCCGTCAGCAGATACGAGTGCGTTGCATGGGTGTGCCCTATCCGCAGCCTACCCAAGGCGACTTTCGTGTGTCTGTTGTGCGAGTCAGCTGTGTACCATCCCAAGTGTGGCTTTATTACATGTAGTTTGTTGTCTGTCTGTTCGTTACAGTGTGTTTGCCATATTCTGCGCAAGTGTTGTCTTTTGTGTGGCTTGAGGTCTGTATAGGGTAACGTTGTAATGTCTACAGTGTTCCTGAGTAAAGCAGCAGCGGACCTGTCGTCTGCCAACTCGTTCCCAGCGATCCTTGCGTGTTCTTGGACCCATAAGAGGAGCACCTCATGCTTTTGTGCACACACGAACAAGATAGTATTGAATACAAGATTAACTATGTGCTTTTTTGTGGGGCTTGTGCGGTGACCGTGCGCGAACAACACTCAAAGAATCTATTGATAATGGGATTGGGAATCTGATTTTCAAGAATGTGTCGTACAATCAGTAAAGTTCCATACGCTTCTGCTGAAAAAAATGTGTGCACACTCAGAGCATAGTTCTGGCTGCATTGAAATTTGGACCATGAGCAGCGCATGATACCATAGTGGAGGTTTTAAAAGCGTCACTACAAAATTCTGCAAATGTGTATACAAACTCCAAAGAAAGAAAGTGCTGCAGTATTGCAGTTCGTGGTACCCGATTTTTGTCAAGTTTGATAAAAGAAAGGTGGCACGACACAGGGAGAACTGGCCAAGGCGGTAAATTCTTTGAAAAGGATGACCTGTACATATCTAAAAACGAAGCGCTCAGATCCGAGGCTCGCTCTCTCACTCTAAGTGAAAAGGGCAGAGGAACTGATGGGCGGTTTACAAAGAGCAGAGATGTTGATGTATCATTAAAACAGGATAAAAAGGATGGTTATTCAGTGCTGAAATTTTAAAAGCATACAGCAAATCCATGTACGTTCGTTCGTTTTGAAGGCTCCACTTATTACACTCGACATACAGACTATCGACAGGGCTAGTGCGAAAAGAACCCGAGGCGAGACGAAGCCCCAAGCGTAGCACTAGGTCGAGAATTCGCAAAGCTGTTTTACTCGCCTACCCATAAACCACACTGCCATAGTAAAAACGATACCCAACCAAACAGTATGGAGCCGTAGTAGGAGTTCTTTATCGGAACCATCTGAGTGGTGGGAAAGAACCTTCAGAATATTCATTGTTTTCAGACATTTCTGTTTAAGTTCCTTGATGTGTAAATTAATGTGAGTTTCTGGTCAAACACAACACCTAAAAACTTGTGCTCCTTGTTCACAGGAAGTGACACGCCATTAAGAGTAATGTCGGCGTTCGGAAGGATCGCGCGCTTCCTGGAGAACACAAGGCAGGAGCTTTTTGCAGGATTCAATTTAAACCCATTCTTGTCTGCCCAGCCGGCAAGCTTCCTGACACCAAGCTGGACCTGACGTTCGCATCATGACACATTATATGATTTAACAGATATTTGCACGTCGTGTACATACATGGAATAAGAGGTTGTTGGTGGCAGTGCCTTTCCAAGAGAGTTCATCTTTACTATGAAGAGTCCGCAACTCAACACGCCACCTTGCGGCACGCCATTTTCTTGGACGTGAACGTTTAAAAGAGCACAACCAACTCTTACTCTAAACGTTCTCTCTGACAAAAAACTAACAAGGGTGTTCAACATGTTACCCAAAACACAGAATGACATGAGGTCACTAAGGATTCCATAACGCCAAGCGGTGTCGTAGGCCTTCTCGATGTCGAAAAAGACTGTTAAACAGTACTGCATATGCACGAAGGCGTCCTTGATGTATGAGTCAAGTGCAACCAGTTGATCGTTCGCCGATCGCCCCACCCTAAAGCCGCCCTGGCAGCTCTCGAGAAGACCTATGTACTCGAGGAAGTACACGAGCCTGCGATTGCTCATCTTCTCGAAGAGCTTGCCCAGGCAGCTTGTCAGGGCTATTGGACGGTAACTTAACGGGAACGATGGGTCTTTTCCCTCCTTCAAAAAAGCCACTACAATGACCTCCTTCCAAGAGTATGAAATGTGCCCCGAAAGCCATATTTTAATATATAGATGTAGAAGTTCTTCAAGTGTGTCTGGGTGTAGGTGTAGTATCATTGTACATGTAATGTTGTCTGGGCCTGGAGCTGAGCGTTTACACGTGCTCAGGGCAGCCCTCAGCTAAAGTAGTGAAAACGGGAAGTTGTAAGAAGTCTGCGATTTGTTGTCGTGTAGGGACTTCTTTTCACTAGAGTCTTTATACTTCGGGAAAGTGTTCGTGTAGTGTGCTGAACTCGACACGTCTTTGAAGTGTTGTGCTTGTGTGTCAGCCTGGTCTTCCAGTGTGTCCCCTGTTCTACTGACCAAGGGCAGGCTGTGTGTCTGTCGTCCTTTGAGTTTGCATATACGTGTCCATACCAAGCGTGTGTCTGTGTATGAGTTTGTAGATGTTATGAATGAGCTGCAACTATCTCTTTTTGCCTCACGGCGCACACATTTTCCGAACGCCTTGTTCCGTTTGAACAAGAGGAAGTTTCCCGACGTGGGGTACCGACGCAGAGTACCCCACGCCTTGTTCTGGGCCTCTCACGCTCGCCTACATTCCTAATTCCACCACGGCCTCCGCTTGTTGCGCGGGACACCAGAGACGTGGGGAATGGACTTTTCGGCGGCGTCGAGGATGTTCGCCGTGAGGAGTAGTGCGGCTTCATCTACGTGTAGGTGTCTTATAGTTGTGTAGTGCAGTTTCGATCTCTCTAAATATGTTCCACTTAGCTCGTGCTTCATGGAACCTATTATGGGAAGATGAACTGCTTGGGCCTTTACCTATATATGTAAGTAAGGTGGGGAAGTGGTCACTGCCATATGGGTCAGCTCCCACACCCCACTCGAGAAGAGGAACGAGAAATGCGGAGCCAATAGCCAAGTTAAAACATGAGTATGTGTTGTGTCCTATGTTATGATATGTAGGCTCTTTAATATTGAAAAGGCATGCTCCAGACGATGTAAGAAACCTCTCTATCAGGCGACCCCGGGCATCCCTACGAGAAGAGCCCCATAGAGAATTGTAAGCATTCGGGTCGCCTGTTAGAATGTATGGTTCGAGCAGCTGGACAACCAGCGCCTCGAAGTCACAGCTCAAAAGTGCAACATCAGGAGGAATGTATATGGAGGGTACCGTTATCGACCTATTAAATATTATTAAGCGTATTGCTACAGCTTAAGGATAGTGTTTAAAGAGACAGGGTGGCATGCTAAGGATTTCCGGACGATTATTGCCACACCGCCAGAAGAGTGTGTGCAGCCATCTTTGTCCTTTCTGTATACCAGGTAACTATTCAAGAAATTTTGGTGTTTGGAATTCAGATGTGCTTCCTGGACACACATTACACTTGGCTGATTGGCATTTAGAATCTCATGCACGTCGTTAAGATTATTCAGAAGGCCACTGCAGTTCCAATGAACGATATTTTGTCTTCCCATTTTATTGGTTAGAGCTACTGGAGTGTAACTATTTATGTAGGGTCATTCGGGGCTTGGACTGGTGGAAGGGGTTTTTACCTTCTCTGGGGGTTTAGATGAAGGGACCCGCTCCTTCTGCTGCAAAGCAGACAGGAAAGGTCCTACATCCAGCTCATGAACAGAATTGGAAGGGGTACCCGGCGTACCGGACGCCCCGAACTTGGCACCCTTTGCGGTGCCCTTGTTTTGGCCGCGACCGCCGAGGGCGTCAGGACCACCCCGGGTGGCACAGGCGGTGCGGCGGAGGTGGTATTTGCTGCGGTTTCCTCTGTCTCCATCTCCTCCGGGCCCTCGTGTGTGTTTCGGGCCGGTGGAGAGGAGGAAACGGTGGGCGCAGCAGCATCCCCACCGGACGTAGATGCCACCACAGCCGCTGCTGGCTCAGCGAGCGACGCGGTGGTGGGTTGGGCCGCCGGAAGCAGCCCAGGGGTAGGGGGCGGGAGCGGGACCACGTCCGACTTGCGGTACTGGGTCCTCGCTGAAACAAGACGCCGCTCCGCCACCCGGCGAGCTGCGTCGGCGTACCTCCCCAGAGCAAAGAAGGCGAACCTCTTCCGCGCCTCTGGGTAGATGATGTTCTCAGTGATCTTAACATTGATTATCTGCTTCTCCTCTTTGAACTTTTCACAGTTTCGTGAGTACGCTGCATGGGGTCCCTGGCAGTTGGCACAGGTAAATGTTTCGGATTCACAGTTGTCTGAAGGATGGTCATGTTGGCCGCACTTAGCACAGGTAAGCCGGCCACGGCAAGAGTTTGTGCCATGCCCGAACCCTTGGCACTTCAAGCAGCGCCGTGGGTTCGGGAGGTACTGGCGGACAGAACAATGTATGTAACCGGCATTTATAGACTCTGGCAGGACGGATCGGTTGAAGGTCAAGATAATGTGTATCGTTGCTACCTGTTTGTCATCGCGGCGTATTGATATGCGCTTTACAGCCGTGACGCCCTGATCTCTTAAGCCTTCCAAAAGGTCGGCCTCGGTCTCGGACTTGAGATCCGCCTGAGAGATCACACCCTGAGAGCTGTTAAGGCTGCGGTGGGGTGTGACCCTGATCTCCAGATCTGCCATGCGGGTTTGTTTCAGGAGGATTGTGGATTGCTGCTGAATTTTTACTTCAACGAGTACTTCGCCTGTTCGTGGTTTTTTTTTTTTGCGGGGAAAGATTTACCAATGATTCCTTCAAAGAACTTGGAGATGAGGAATACAGACTCGGAGGAGACGGGTTTCGATTTATCTACTGATTTTCGGGGAGTTATGGCAGGAAGAGGTGGAAAAGATTCTTCGGTGTGGACCCTTTTCGGGGTCCGATTAGGTTTGGAGGGGGTTTTCTTTTTACCATATGGCATAGGAAAAAGCAGGGGACGGGGGTACTTCCTTCCCTCGGGTTACCCTGCTACCGAGAGAGGTCCCAGAGCTCCCTGCCTGTCTACCAGGCAGGGAGCTCATCGGCCGAAGCTTGACCAAGGCACCGACGGTCACTGTTTACGGCTTCTACCCTTCACCTTTAAACAACTCGCCACGGTTGGACACAGCTTATGTATGGGAGCTCGGGGTCCGTGGTGTCGCTGCTCACCGTCATCGTGAATACTCAAGGCGCCCCGTGCGTGGGTGTCATGAGAGTGTGCCAAGTTCAGAGACCGTCACCAGCCTTCTGTGAAAGTACGATTGCCATGGCGTTTACAACTTTGAAGCCATGTCAAGACACTTACGACACTTAGTGCGCATCGAACTGCGAGTGAGACAAAGAGTACCATGTACACTCACCTCGCCAGTTCGGCAACCGCCTCAACGGCCACAACGCCCTCGACGGCTGCCTAGGCGCCTAGACAACTTTGTGCTCGAGTGCAGCATGCGGCAGTGTTTCCCTGCACCTGTGAGGGTAGTGACCGATACGGACGATGTGTGGACATGTTTGACCACGAGACGTGGTGAAACAAATTTGGGTGGGGTGTGAGCGCTAGCCTATGTCATAATCACTAGCTAATCTGCAGCGCCATCTTCCCTGCTATTACGCCGAAGCATCTCCAGGCATTAGTGAGGTCTGGGACGCGCATGTTGTTGTGTTGTTCTTTTGTCCCCTCCCGCTAGTGTGGTCGGTCGTGTACTGCCATGGGCAAATAAACGTTCTTTTAAATAATTCTGCTTCACCTCGCCATGCCACTTCAACGCCCCAGCCTACACGACCAGCTCTTAGAGGAGAGGTTCCTTCTTAGTTTGCAGCGGTGGATGCGGCTTCGGCCGGTTTGCGTTACAATCCCCAGATTCAATCATAGGGAGCGTCTCTGATTACGTGGCTAATCGCCCGAAGGGGTGTGTAGAGGTCAATCCTCTCGCTAGTGGGTATCTGCTCTCTAAAGACTAAAGATGTGTCTCTGCTCGGCGAAAATCGTCAGTACCTGTTACATAATCCTCGTTACAAAGCGCCCTGCTCTTTGCGGGACAATGTTATGTTTATGGAGATGCATTTTAAGCTGCAGGGTCTTGGGATGTCAAAGACTGGAGGGTAGGTGAGGGCTGACAGGAACGTTTTCGATCTCCGCAGGGAAGTGGATGAGGTGCGCGGTAGAGGAACGGCGATGGGGTCGTCGAAGTTCGGCCTCCGCTATTCGCTGAGCTGGTCAGCGCTCGGTGGCATCAGCAATCTTCGGTTTCTTCAAGGCCGGCATCTTCGGCTCCTTCAAGGCCGTCGTTCCTGTGGGTGTCGTCCTGCCCGAGCATGCTTTCTGCCTCCGGCTGAAGGCTCCCTAGGAGTCTTGTGCACGAGACATAGCATGTCTCACGAATTAAACTTTCAACCCTCCAGACAACGGGGCGGGGATTGTAACTTTTTGGCGTTGACGGGCGTGACTGGCGGTGAAATCTCAGGTTGGGCAGTATTTGAACAATCTGGAGCAGGAAATTGCGGTGAGTCTAGTCATGACATCAGCGCTGGAAGTTACAGAGCCAGTTCGCTGTGAGTCTCAGTTAAGAAATTTTGTTGTTGATCCAATCATTGTTGCCGTGGCACTCCTAAACCATTTTAACGCTCCGAAGAGCCTTAATATCTCCCCTGTTCAGTTCAGGCAACCCGCCGTGTTCACGAAGCGGATTGGTAGGAAGATGCACATTGTACAAGTCGCGCCGTCTGTGTTGTTAACTCTGAGAGAAAAAGAGAAACTTCACGTAGGCTGGTCCTTTAGTTGGGTCACAGAAAAATTGTACATGCCGATGTGATTTAGGTTGTAGTTTTTTGGCATAATGGCGACGTCTGATGCATCTCATCCCGTCAGTAATAACTACGGTAGGGAACACAATACAGCGGCTTACACTCTTGAAGATCACGAAAGTTACGTTTGTAACGAGTGTAAGCAGTGGAAATGGGCTTCGAGTCATTTTTTGGAGCAAGCTCCCGCACATCGGTAGACGCGTGGGAGGCGGGTTTGCGGGCTCGCAGACTTCATTGTGGAGTAGCGGTTTAACCGCCTTCTAACTAGTAGTTGGTAATTTTGGGGATTTATTTTGTTTTGTATTTTTGTATTTCTTTATTTTTCTTCTCTAGTGCACGCTTTTTCTCCTTCAACACTCCTTTCGGGCACTAAGAATGCTTCGATTTCTACTGCCAAATCATGACCAAACACCAGCGGCTACTCCTCATTTGGTAAATTACGTCGATGCTTTTTCAATAAATTAGCGATTGTCTGCAGCAGGCGTGCATGTCTTCGGAACAGCCGAAACAAGATAGCGATAACAACTGGTCAGAATGGGTTGATGCTGTGTACAGGCTGCCACATTTGATTGTTTAGTACTAGCGTCTCAATTCGTCATGGCCCGAAAGTTCTCATATCTATCTTTTTTTATTAGTTTCGGCTGACTATACTCCCTTTATTGCGATATCTCGAACTTTAGACCTTACTTTTTACGTACTCCTGGCCACAAATGTTCAGCGAGTCGTTAACGCTGGAGTTTTTAATGCAAAGAGCCCTTTGTGGGCGGGGAGGTGCGGATGACGGAGGCGCAAGGGAAGGACGTAACACAGTTCTTACCTTCGTCCTCTTTGGTGGCCTTTAATGACCATGTTGTCAGACCACATTTTCCACAGCTTATGCTCAAGCTTCGTTACAAATATATATATTCTCTTAGTCGCTTGGTTATCTTGTACTAAAGGGGGGCGGCGTGATTCGCCCGCCCTCTCTGACCACAAATACATAGATTTCTCTTTGCACACGCACTGCCTCTCGGTGACCCGAAGGCTCACTCGGGTTGGGCAACTTTGTGTATTGTCCGAGCTGTAAAGAACCGCTGGTTCGAGCAGGTGTCTATGCGCGATATTCACGCCCCCTAATGTTGGAAATTCACCTTTCGTCATTTTTACGACATTTTCAGAAGGTTGTATGCAACATACGAGTGGAAGATTACAGAGTTCCCAAGGCCAAGAATTGGTTGTATTGGGAAATCGCCAGGCAGCGTTCGGCGGTCAGGTCTTTGCGGCGCCGTTCCCACGTGGAGCGTGGCCCAGCAGAGCACCTCATTCGTAGGGGCACATATTGGTCATTCACACGTTACAAATGTAATATACCCGAAGCAAAAGAACCGCCCATACCGGATTTTGTGATAAAAACGCAGGTAAATGTGTACGTTCTGAAGCTTTCAAAAATATCAATCGGCCATTCTCAGTCCTCGTTTGCAATGTCCCGACGGATCGTTGGTGGTGTCACCTGAACAGTCTCATGCAGTTTTGTTAGCGGCCCAAACAAAGACGGACCACCCGCTCACAGATTCGGAAATCCTTGCTCATGAACGCACTACATGAGCTCAGCTTACCCAGAAGGCAGGCACGGTGAGGAATTTATAGAGTTGGAGGTGGAAGCCATAGCTAGCTCCAGCAACTTTCGCTCAGTGGGAGGGGTTTAAAGCGGATGACTCCGTCAATAGTGCAAATCTTTTGTAGGGTTCACCCTTCCTTCTTTTTTCCGTTTAATTAGGCTCTGGGCCTAGGGCACTGCGGAATTTCGGAAGCAATGGCTAGAAGTTTCTCTACCCAAGCCTGGACGTACTCCGTTGAGTCCGCTCTCCTACAGACCCGTAGTAGTTAAACACATTCGGTGTTTGGAACGAGTAAAGAGCGGTGGCTACATTCTCACTTATATTTTTTTCTCGCGCAAAAACATCTGCTTCACTCGTCTCAATTCAGCTTTACTCATTTAAAACGTACAATATCGGATCATTACAATTTGATGCGCAAAATCTCTTACATTCTGTTTAAATCTAATAATATTTTCAGGGCGCTATTGATTTTGTTTGGCATCGTGCAGTTCTGAGGTTTCTCCGTCGGAATTCTTGTCCAACTAACTTGTAGCGGCTGCTCGCCACATTTCATTCTGTTCTCCTTGTAGCTTTTCGAAAGACAAGACGGGATGTGCCTTCTCCTGCCTCTATCCGCAGTCCTCAGGGTTCTCCCCTCAGACCACTCTTTTTCACCACTATACCACACGCACTGTGAGACACATCCTTTCAGACGACGTGTATTGGCGTCAAAAGAAACGCGAACACAAAAATATGAACCTGAATGTACATAATTTAAAATACTGTTCGTAGAGTTCATATAAAGGCGTGCTATTGGTATGTTTAAAAATCCACTTTTCCAAACTTTGTTTTTGTAACTAATCCGCTCGTTTTTTGGCTTGCATTGAAAGAAATTGCGCTATTTGTGTGTTCAGGTTCATATTTTCGTGTTCGCGTTTCATTTGACGCCGACAGTACATCCAAGCGTATGCGGAAGATACGGGGCTCATTGTTTCGGGGAATCAACGCCACCAGTCAGAACGAATAGGGAAGTCTGCTTTGCAGATAGTGCAAGCTTGGGTTACAATGTGAAAGTAACTCTTAACCTAGTGAAATGCTCATGCATGTTGCTCACTTACGGACGGTCCATTATAGCAAGTCGTTGGCCGACAATGAGCTTGGGCAGAACCAGTCTCAAAACAGTTGGGGAAATGAAGATGCTGGGAATTTTTTAAAAACAAATGTCGAAATTACCACTCAAAATTTATTGAAATGAAATCCTGATTAGAAACTTAGCAACTGTGTTCTCAATTGTGTTTACCCATTATTACGTACGCTTCTCCAGCGTGGTGGCCGAGCTGTCCATCGCACATTTAAGGGCGCAATAGAAGTTTATTAAGCGAATACCGCTTCTCGCAGTGACTGGGACTGTTCGGATTGTGAGGTCGAGAGTCTTGGACGTTAGGACTGGCCGGCCCCTATCTGTGTAGTATTGGATAAAATGCGGTATTTTTTGTTTGCTTCAGCTCCACCAGGAAGTTCCTTTAGGTAGTTTTGAGATAACGACAGATGAGGCACCCGAAACATTTGTTCTTTGGGTCGACCATTCGGCAGCAAAGATTAGTTGTGCTTTTTGGTGCATTTCACCAGCTGAGGTACCGGTGCCACCCGGATTTCTGGGATTTCATGTTTACAATTATAAAGAATTTTCCAGTACATCGGCGGGAATGGCGTTCCTGGCGTTCTCCCCATCGGGATGAATTGTCATGTAAACGTTTAGACATTGTTCTTTCCACGAGTGCTTACAGTGCTAAAGTTACAGAGATGAACGCATCATTCCTATGCTTCCTTGACTATCAAGTTCTACCGACGGTGTTCGCATATTCTGACTGTTTCTAGCTGTCATTCAATCAGTCCCATCATCCCGGAAGTGACGATGTTCCGGATATGAAACCTCTGTACTCGCGTCTGTTGCAAAAGGTGCCGTAAATTTGTGTTACGTCAAGGGACATCGGGGGCTTTTCGGGACTGAGGTGGGCACATCATTTTGCGGGGCGAGCCTTTACAGTACCCTTGTTGGGGGAAGGGCGGTACAGGCAATGAGTCATTTCCACAGCTTTTAAAAGCGAAGATTTTTAACCATTCATAATTCTGCGTATCCGGAGTTAAAATAGCAAGAAATAGTCGAGCGCGCGCACGTGAGCGCGGGCCTCGCGGCGACCGCCTGGAAGTTAACAAAAGAAAGAGCCCTCCTGAGCGTGTCCACGTGAGCGTGTGCCTAGCGGTAACGACCAAACAGGTAAAACCCCGACGCACGTTTGTCACCCCAAATATAGCCACTTAGAAAGATTGGCCAAAATTTACCAAAAAAGTGGCCCAACCGCATCTTCCCACGGGAAGAACCCGAGTAAATGCGTCGCATAGGAGTGGTTGTATTGCGTGAAAGTTGCGTAATTGGGTAGTTTGTGGTTAACGTTTGGATGTGGGGAGGGTTTGGAATGCTGAATTATTTCTTTCGTCTTTATTATTCTTATTTATTGTTTCGTGATTGTGGGACACAGGTAGGACAGGTGAAGGTATTGTCATCATGGTGGGGTAACGTTGCCTTCAACGAGTAGAGTGACGCTATTGTTGCATTGTGTCGCACTACTTGTTGACGGTGCTGTTGCTTCCATCGCTTATACTTCATCTGGAGCCAAACGAAAGGCAAGCAAAGACGCACTTGACTGAAGTTCTAACGCGCGCTCCGCCGCCTACATACACTGCCGCACTGTCGAGGGAGATGAGTAGGGAGGAGAGACGCGCATGCGCGCACTTCTGTACACAAGCACGTGACGCTATCACGTGTACACCTGCCGCTGTTGCTGCTGAGCGCGACGGAGCGCACGGGGTAGCTACTGCGCATTCCCGCGCAGACGCGTTCCCCCCGCACCGCCGCAGCTGTGGTTGAGAGCGACGAGGCGCACGGGGCAGGTATGGCGCATGCGCGCGCAGACGCGCTCCTGCCGCACCGCCGCAGCTGTTGTTGAGGGCGAGGAGCGTACGGAGGAGAGGCGCGCACCTGCGCCTCGACGTGACGTCATGAGCTGCGGACGCCTATGGACGGAGGAGTTGGTCAGCCTAAGGAATGCTCCAGGAGGTCCCCCTGCAGTCATTGACTTCGGGACCTCCTCCTGTATATACCCTTTGTATGTTGTTTTTTTGGGATAAATAAACCACTATCGAATCGACATTTATAACACTCCAGCGTGATAGACCTACATTGGCAAAAAATTTGCAGCCTAATCGTGGCAACACTCTGCTATCACAATAGCACCGTTCGCGTTACTCGATGTCTCTGCTGGCGATATAGGGTTGTGCGTTCGTGATTCTGATGTGTCTTAAGGCGCGACGGCTCAGGTGGAGGGATGAGTCTCCCACGGGATGTTCACACCCCGAATGAGGATGCCGCTCGACTAGAGGCTCGTTGCGCCGGGTATTAAAAATGGGAACGAGTCCTGATAACTAACAGAGACCACATGGCCACAGAGAATGCTGCCAAGAGACGTTGGTTGGCCCAAACCAACGAACCCGTTAAACAAACCAGACAAAGGTGCGGGACTGGTACCGGCAATGTCCATCCGTTACAGCTCGTCAGCAGCGGGGACGTCCGTCGGTAACGGTAGCCGACGCTTGCTTCCACAATGTGTTTCGATCAGCTGAATTTGGACACTCGTGTAGCGTGTCCGATGGGCTGTGATTTGACTAACGTAACCGTGGCAATTTTTTTTTCCTACTACCAGAAACACACAAAATGTCTTCGAATGCTACAATTAGTAGAGATGAATAGTACTAAACTACACTGCATGATAATTATTGAGCATACATCCAACACAATAGTGCCATTGTGGCGAAACATGCTGATGCGCGCGCAACGTTTAAAGACGCATGATTATAACCTACAGAAATAAAGCTAACACTTATACCAAACCTGACAGGAGGAGGAGGAGGAATAAACTTTTATTCAGGCCCAATCTGACTCCGTGTGTGGAGGCAGACCAGTGGGGAGACTCCTTAGTCCAGGAGTCCCTGGCTCTGGCTGGCAGTCCGGGCCCGTCTCACCAGGTTAAGCTGGGAGCCGGGTTCAGAGCTGGACAGCTGCGCCGCCCACTGTGAAGGGGAGGGGTGGGGATTGGAAGGGAGGTCGGGTGTGTGGGAGCATTCCCATACGATGTGATACAGTGTACCCCTTTCGGGGCAAAACTTGCACTGTGGTGAGTGAGAGGTGGGGAAAATCAAATGCCAAAGTGTATTGTGAGGGAAGGTCCGGGTTTGAAGTTGACGGAGAGTGATTTCATCGGCTTTTGTTAGAGACAGGTGAGGTGGAGGGAAGGTGCGACGAGAGAGCTTGTAGTGTGTGAGTATGTCATTGTAGGTGAGTAGGGGGTGGGCATCCAGGGTGGTAGGAGGGGGGTCGGGGGCAATGGCCCGGTGTACCACTTCTCGGGCCGCGTCGTGCGCCGCTTCATTGCCGGCCAACCCACAATGGCCAGGGGTCCATAAAATGTGGCACTCCTCAGGGAGGTAAGAGGAGTGTTCAATGATGCGTAGGGCAGTGCGAGGGAGTAGACCTTTTTGAAGGTGTCGGCAGGCTTCCTGCGAATCCGTGATTACTGTCACGTAGTCACGACGAGTGGAGGTAAGGGACAGCGCAATGGCTATCTCTTCCGCTTCAGTTTGTGTTGAGGCTCGCGTGGAGGCAGTGGCGACGGTACGTTTTTGACTATCTACAGTCGCGACGGCGTAAGTCGATCGGTTGGGGTATGGGGATGCATCGACGTAAAGCGTGTCCGGCAGATGCTGGTAGTGGGTGCGGATGTAGTTGGTTCGCGCGGTGCGACGACCATCGTGGATGCCTGGGTGCATGTTCCGGGGTAGCGGGGCGACTTTAATGCGAGCGCGTAGTAGGGGGGGAAGACGTGCCAGGCGGTGAGGCTGAGTCGGGGTCGGATAGCCCAGGCGAGCTAAAGTACTACAGCCAGTGGGTGTAAGCTTAAGGCGTTGGAATTGCGAAGTTCGTTGAGCTTCGCACAGCTCTGTCCAAGTATTATGTATTCCCAAGCGTAAAAACAAGTCAGTAGAGGTGTTAGTGGGGAGGCCGAGTGCAATTTTGTATGCTTGCCTAATTAAAATGTCAAGTTTCTTGTGCTCTGCTGGTTTGAGGGACAGGTAAGGAGCTCCGTATGTAAGGCGACAGATGAGAAAAGCTTGAACCAGACGGGAAGTTTCAGCTTCTTTGAGACCAGTACGTTGGTGGGTGATGCGCTTAACTAGTTGTGCCAATTGAGTAACTGTGCGTTGAAGTGCGAGAATGGTGTGCGAGCCGGAGCCATCTCGTGGGATTGTAAGTCCGAGTACCCTGAGTTGGGTTACTACAGGAACGGGGCGAGTCTCTATAGTAAGAGCCGGGTCCGGCGTCGGCGCCGTGTGTCGTCCACGAGTTCTCTGCTGAAGGGTTAGCAGTGCGGATTTTTCCGGGGAGCAGGTAAGACCACATTTAGAGAGATATGTGGTAGGGATGTCGATGGCTCGTTGAAGCGATTCTTGTTGTTCACCGATGGAACCTGTGTTGGTCCATATGGTAAGGTCGTCGGCATATAGGGCATGGTGGAGGGATGGAACGGTGTCCAGTAGCGGAGGCAGATCTTTGAGAGCTATGTTAAATAGCAAAGGAGAAATGACGGAGCCTTGTGGTGTTCCTCGGGGAAGCGCTGGGAAGGAGGGTGTGCGTAAATGAGAGATCCCCACTGCAGCGGTGCGGTTGGTAAGGAAGGCTCTCACATAGTTGTATAGTCGTGTCCCAACATGGAGAGTGGCCAGGCTGTTTAGTAACGCGTCGTGGGAAACGTTATCGAACGCGCTCTTGATGTCGAGAGCGAGGATACAGTGTTTGTGATGCTTCGGAAGGTTATTGAGAAGGTCTTCCTTGAGCTGCAGGAGGACGTCTTGGGTAGACAGTTGAGGTCGAAAGCCGTACATGGTCGTGGGGAAGAGGTTGTTATCTTCTATGTACGCCGTAAGGCGATTGGAAACCATGTGTTCAAGCAGTTTCCCGAGGCATGAAGTAAGGGAGATGGGACGCAGGTTGGGTATCTCGATTGGTTTGCCAGGTTTGGGGATCAGTGAGATGTCAGCGTGTTTCCAGGCAGGCGGAAGCGTCCCTTGTGTCCAATGATCATTGATAAGATTCAGGAGCTGGTCGAGGCTGGCAGGAGGAAGGTTGCGTATTAAACGATTCGTGATTTTGTCTGGACCTGGAGCTGTGTTGCGCGTGAGGTTGCGGATTGCTGCCTCGAGTTCTTCGTAGGTAAAAGGCGTGTCCAGCGTCGCGTTAGGATCACCAGTATAGTCCGAATAAGAAGGCACAGGAGTCTGTGGAGAAAGTTCGTACCTTTGTCGTAAGGTGTTGAGGAGGCCTTGTTCATCTCCTGGGAAGGCATGCATCAGTCGGCGGATGTTATGTTGATTGGTGATCTTCTTCTCTCGGGTACCCATTAATGATCGAAGTAGGTGCCAGGTTTTGCGCGTACTAAGCGTTCCTTGAAACTGGGCGCAAAATTGGAGCCAATTCTGCTGACTTAGTTGTTGTGCGTAGTCTTCCGCTTGCTTTGTGAGGTGAGCTATGCGTAACTTCAGGCGCCGGTTTGTTTTGTTACGCTTCCAGCGTGTTACCAGGCTGTGCCTGGCTGTCCAAAGGTGATCGAGGTGCGGATCTACAGCGGGGTACTCGGTCGTTATCGGGATTCGTTTGGTGTGTTTTTGAAGAGCACGTTCAATGGTGGTCGTCCATTCATCGAGGTCCGAATTGGCGGGTGGGGTAATTTGTAGAGTATCCCGGAAGGCTTTCCAATCTGTGAGGCGGGCGACGCCTAGTTGGGTCTTGGTTATGCCCGAAATGGTGAGGTGAACGATGCTGTGATCACTTCCGAGAGTGTGGGGGAGGCATTGCCATGTGTATTGGGGGACGTTACGAACGAATGTTAGGTCTGGGGTGGTATCCCGGGTGACGCTGGAGCCGAGGCGGGTCGGGATGAGGGGAATGTTGCAAAGAGTAAAGCCGTGACGGTGTGCTGCATCCCAGAGGGTAGTTCCTGATTTCGCATTGCGCGCATAACCCCATGCAGTGTGCGGTGCATTAAAGTCGCCGAGGACTACTAATCGGTGGTGCTTAGCTAATTTAATGACAGTCCGGAGGAGTAGAGGAAGTTCCTGGAGGTTGCCAGAGGGAGGGGAATAGACGTTGAGGATAAAAACACTTGGTTCCTTCTTGCTGGTAGGTAAGAGTTCTACTAGTATGCAGTCAATTGCAGTGCTCAGCGGATGATGTTGCGCTGGGTAGGTATTGTGCACGAACGTGGCGGTCCGCGGTGAGTTGGGATTTTGAAATGTGGTGTAGTCTCGGAGAGAGGGATTGGTGAATTCTACTTCTTGTAAGGCGAGTACTGCTGGGGGGTTAGGGGCGATAAGCTGGTGGAGGGACGATTTTTTCCTGCGAAAGGAGCGACAGTTCCAATGCCAAATTTGAAGGGACGGGGAGGTGGTACATTTAGGCATTATAAACAGTCCGAGTCTTCCTCGATCGCTTCGTCAAGTGGAGCGGTTGTAGGGGGTGGAGGGGTAGAACTGGGCGGGCGGTGCTTTTTGCGTTTTACTTTCTCAGCGTTGCGGTCTTCTATAACCTTGATGCGGCCCGAGAGTGAGGTGACTTCTTCTTGCAGGGCCGTGAAATTGGTTTGAAAAAGTAGCTTGAGGTCATCCAGGGCAGAGAAAATGGGTGCCAGCGCGGAATTGTCGGGCATTGCTGGATTTGCTGGTGGTGAGGGTGGGACGAAGGGAGTGGGTGGTTGTGGCAGAAGTGTCTTAAGCTCCGAGAGCTGTTGCTGGAGGGTAGCAATTTGCTTGGCGTTTTCGGCTAATTGTGCTTTTAGTTGTGCATTTTCTTGTGCAAGAGTCGCTAGGTCGGAAGATTCAGCAGTTAACACGGTGGTTTGAGGGGTGGGCAAGGGGGGGAAAGGGTCATCGTGGGGGGTGTGGGCGGCTACAGCTGACCAGCTCACCTGAGAGGGCTTGGAGCCTGGACCGGACGATCTTCGGAGTGTGGAGAGGGCTGGTTGCCGGGTTTCTTGTGCTTGGCGTTGGAGGCGGGTGCGCGCGGGCGGTGGTGGGGGCTTGAGCTTGCGGCGACATTCTCGACTGGCCGTCAGGTGGGGGAGTCCACACAGCTGGCACTGAGGTTGGCAGGGGTGGTCAGGAGCTGGGTTGGGGGTATGGCACCGGGAGCACAGGTTGGGCTGAGGGTTGGGACAGACATCGGGTCGGTGTCCGAGGCCGCCGCACTTCGCACAGCATTGATAGGTATTCCGGTAGGGGCGACAGCGTACCAGGGTGCCGTACGCTTTCACGTAAAATGGCACGTGAGGACCGTCAAACGTGAGTGCTGCTGTGTCCGAGGTGCCGAGCATGCGGGCTTCAATGATGGGCGGTCCGGTGGACGTAATTATGGCTAGGAGTTGCTCAGGAGGTGTTCCAGGGTCGATGCCTTGGATTACTCCGCGAGAAGTCCCCGGGGGGTTCTTGAGGTACGCTGTGACATCATATGTCGTGTCGCCAAGGTGGAGGGTGGTGATCTTGCGCAGGGCGTCGGCGCATACTTCGCTAGGGGTGCTTGTCGTGATAAGATTCTGCTGCGGTTGCGGGAAGGTGATAACTTGCTCGTAGAACGTAGAGGGTGGGATGCCGGTGGCTTGTTGCAGGCTGTGTGCGAGCTGTCGCGCCGGCCAGGCTTCGACGCGTAGGCCGGACCTCGGGCGGATTATCACCTTGTAGTCGTTCATGGGGAGTTTCGGTTGGATTGCCCTGCGTGGAGCAGAGACGGAAGCTGGCACGTGGGTAGTGGAAGGAGTGATGCGCTGGTTGTGGCGCGATCGTAAGATCTGACGCCAGGGGTCATAGGTTGGGAGCGTGCGGCCGCTGTCCGGGTCGTATGTCGGTGGGGCTTGGGGCGATTCTTGCATGTCGACTTCCAGACTCCGCGCAGGTAGTGAGGCAGGCCGGGCGCCCGAAGGCGTCCACGATTGCAGTTGAGCCGTGTTCTTTGGAACGTTAGGGTTAGCAGAGACGATCACCGCTTGAAACTTCGGGTGGGTCCGGCGAGGTGAGAAATGGTCCAAGGCTTTTGTGGCGGGTATCAGGGTGAAGCTGATGACTTAGCGAACACGATGATACTAATTATAGAGCGCTGCTGCACGGAGGTCCAAAGCCAGGGCGGTGCAAAGCAGTAGCCCGTGTGAAGCGGGTGTGGGCTCCGCAGCCCCCTGGTGGCGTTTTTCCCAAACCTGACAGAGGAAAATTGTTGAAGCAGCGAACAAGCAAATCGGCAGCAATTCTGGACTTAAATTGTCGATATGATCGCAACTAGTTTTAGTTTTGGCGCTGTTTGGTCCTAGACACCTTGCACCAATAAACAAAAACATGCGTACATACACGGTCATAGCGCTTGCGCACAGCTTCGCTACCTTCTAATCTCACGTTTTAGCGTGAGCTTAGCAAAATTTTCTCAGAGCAAATTAACAAGCTCTGGTATTTAGATTAGACCAATAACTATAATGACCCGGCAATATTTAGTTCGGCACCTGACATGCTGAAACTTCCGCTTGAATTTCCGCTGCCAATTCAGGTGGTCTATTTATTCACCGGACATGGCCGCTTTGTTTTTTATTCACATCGGGTAATATTATTGCCATAGTCGTTCAGTTTTAGTGGGGTAAATTGTCGCAGTATTGAACATTTCACGCATTCATGAGCTGGAACTACTGCTTGTGAAGTGAAGTGAAGTTTATTTTGTTTTCATAGAAAAGAGGAGACCGATGAAAAAGGCGGTTAAGCCTGACGAGGCCTCGGTACCCTTAGCCTGTACGCAGTACAGATACAAACGCAAAAACACTTAATACATAGAAGGGGCAGGAATAAAAACACAAAATTAATATATAAGCAGTGACACCTACTAGAATATAAAACACATGCACAATCATCGGCAAATACAAATTGGTACTTGTACAAGTGCAATATTGTATTTACGGATGAAGTAAAGTAAATCATTCGACTCAAGTACTTGTTGACAAAGATAAAACTATAGATATATACACTTACATCCACGTACGCAAATACATACACATACGCATATATATCGAAGACGGTAAATTGCAGTTTTGCATTAGAATTTCACCTTCAATCAGATGTTGTTTTGTCTTTTTCTTAAACATGTTTCCAGATAGAAAAAACTTACCTGGAAAGGGGAATATGATTAGGGCGTTGTGTACTTGACAGCTCAGTTTATGTTCACCATAATTTGTTCACGCTCTGAACTCTTAGTTTTACCACGTGAAGATTCTAACCTATGTTGCTATCTGGAACAGAGTACAAGCGATTCTGGTGAATGTACTGAAGCAGACGCAGACAATACCCTTGATCGGCTTTTAATATAAAGTGTTTAACAAACAATGGTTGCGTACGTAAGTTTCGTGGTGCACCATAATATCCCTCAATGGCCAGCAAGGCTTTAATTTGCAGGACAAGTAATTTTTGGCAATTTGAAGACGTGGTCGTACCCCAAACCGGATTACAATAAGAAAGTCGAAGAAAACTGAGAATTATACATATGCACTTTTAACCAAACGGGCAGTAGATAAGGAATCCTATTAAAAAGGCCAACAATTTTACTTATTTCAGAAGCAAGTTTGGAAATATGAGCACACCAGGAAATATTTTTATTAAACCACACAGCGAGAAATTTTCGGGAAGAAACCTGATTGATTGTTATACTGTCATAATGAATATGTATACAATTAGTTTCCACGGTGTCGATGGGCTTGAAAATAATTTTGTTTTACCTATATTTAAACTAAGCTTATTCTTGTGTAACCAATCACGAAGGGTGATTAAATAGGCATTGACCTTATTTTAAAGCGCCGGTATTGAAAAGGAAGAGAAGGAAAGATTAGTGTCATCAGCGTACATTACCAGATCGGGAGAGTTATGTATGCCGGCTAGGTTATTGATATATGTAATGAAATAGAACTGCACCAGTACTGATCACTGTGGGACACCATGCTTAACCACCTGTATATCAGAGGATATGTTATTTGTTCGAACATATTGGGACCTATTACTCAGATAACTCCGCAATAGGTTCAACGCCATACCTCGAACCCCATACTTACAAAGTTTCTTAAAAAAGGGTCTCATGGGGTTGGTGCATGCAATCAATTTCTTTCTAAAAAATCTAAAAATAGGCCAAGGGTATCTTTTTTGTTTTTAGTATGATGTACTATTTCGTCTTCAACAACTAACAGTTCGTTGCCCTGTGGTCTTTTTTTCCGTGAACCCATTTGTGAATGAACAATAACAAAAAAATTGTGCTGAAAATCGGCTAACCTAGAATTGATAATACCTCAAACATTTTTGACAAAACAGCAGAACGGAAAGTGGTCGGTAATTCAACCGTTCATTTATATAGCCTTCTTTATGTACTTGAACGACTCGGGCCTATTTGAGATTCTCAGGAAAAACACCAGTTGACAGCATTAGATTTGCAATGTGTGACAAGACATCGCATATAACGGCGCAGACGTGCTTTAACAGAACCGCATCGTACCCCGCAGATACGCCATTTTCTAAAGAAAGGATCAAAGTAGCTACTTCTTGAGGAGTTCTGGGCGCGAGTACTATAGAATTAAGTAAGGAAGTGGTGAGGCGCCCAATTAGCATCTTCGATTCGTTTGTGAAAGTCGTTGAGCGCAAGATCATTGAAATCTCTGATCATATGGGTAACAGTGTTTGTTATGTCATTTATTTTGAAACGTAAGAAGCAAAATATCGGCAAATGGTCACTAATATCACAACACGTTTAGCCAGACTCAGTGTGCGGAAGCTGTACATTGGAGATACAAACGTATAATAATGTGACCGTGCTGCAAGAGTTTCTAATCGGTAAAGTGATATAATTAATACATGCTTACGAGGAAAGGATACTCTGCAATATCCTTGCATGAGCGGTGTCCGACAATAGGTCAATGGTAGGTCACCTATTAAAATGAAGGGAAGCTTAGTGGAGTCGAGGAAAGGGAAAAGGCTTTCCAAGCAATCTAAGAATTGTGATTTGTTACCCTGAGGGGGTCTGTACAAACAAAAATGATTATATTCTTCAGAGATATAGCTAAACATTCAACATTGGGATCTGTGATTGTAACATCGCCAATCACAGAATGTGAGTGACATTTTACATATACCATAAGCCCACCCCCTCTTCCATTGGGCCGGGATAAACCATTGTAAACATAGTTATCGAAGGAACACACATCGCTCTCAGTGTCAAACCATGTTTCTGAGAAAAGCATAATGTCTAAGTCAACCGACAGTGACCCAAGTAATAAATAAACCTTGTCTCGCTTGTTTTTCATGCTACGAATATTATTATGGAAGGCTGAATACAATATTTTGTTAACATTCCTAAAGCTAGAATTAAAGTGATCGGTTTCGTATCTAATACAGGCAGGCGGAAAATGCATGGTGAAAATTCAGGGGAGACGAGAATGCTGCAAACGTCATATCCTTATTTCATCATCTTGGTTAGATCAGACAAGTCCTGTATCCTCACAGCGTCCATATGTTCGTCTTTCCGCGCGAAAATATTCCTCCACTCGTCCAGACAAATTTTCATGCCGCTTCATTTTGATTGATTGATTTACAAATAGAATGTAAATGTCTCTCTTTCCGGAGCGACTGCCCTGCCGTCTGGAAAAGTCAGTGAGGGATTGAAATTTTGTGTGTTATGGTGAGGCACATTATGATTTCATGTCCTTCATAGACGACCTTCCTCCTAACCCTTTCATTTGTACCTCTTGGGCTAATTTGTGTGGATACGGCAGCTGTACTCGTAACGCGAGGAATAAAACTTTCGAATGGAGTCTACTGCCCACCGGATTACTTGAATGGCTAGAGTATGTACGGGTAGGAAGCTCTTCCGTACCAGAATTTTGCCACAATAAGACGGAGTGGTTATAAGCCGTCTACGGTGACCGTATTTACGGTTTCCTCATTACGGCTGCTTCTCGTGACACTATGTACTTAGGTCAATTGATGGGAGACATCTCCACCTCTTTGCCTTCTGGCTGCGTTTGTACGGGTGGGGGGTCGGGATCATGGACACCGAGTGGTGTTCATCACCATGGCCAATTGTTGCGGCTGTGGTCCGGGGTTTTTTGGGGTCACTGCCTGCACTAGGTGCTTTCGTGCATCAATCGAGATAACTTGAATAACGCAGCTGGGGAGAGAGGGAAGAATGCCTTGGGCAAAAGCTCACATCATTTCTCATACCTTGGAAGAGGGCGGGTTGTGTTCTGTAGGCATTTCCCCATCCTTGGTGGTGGGTGCTTCTGTATTGTGGGGGCACATTTAGGGGACCTGGTACAACGGTTATATATTATTCTTTACCGGTTTTCTGCGCTAGGTTCCAGCACCTCGTCGGTGCTCCTCTCAATGAGAAGGGGGTGCGTAAAGTGGATGGAATAAATTATGTTGCAGAGCAAGGGGATTTCCATCGGTTTACATTTGCTTTTTTTGTCTTGGTATGTCATCCCCTGGGAAAGCTAGCACCCTCTGTTAGGTAATGGTTTGCATGGCAACCTTTCATCTGATTTTATAAGAGGCGCTGAGATCTTGTACCAAGAGTTGAATGATTTTTTTTTTTCGGGGAATCTCCTTGTGATCGTTACGTGTCTGGATGCGATGGTCCGTTTCTATCCGGATATATCTCGGGCATTATTATAGGGCGATTCGTTGTAGTTTCCATATTTTTATTGGGAAAGTGGTGTCTAGTTAAGTTTAGCTCTTTATGTAAAAGAGGTGTCTAACAGGATTGCCCCGGCAAATTCATTTCGCTGGTATGTGGCGCAATAGAATCCAATTGATGTTAGTTCAAATATCATCAGATACATCAAGCAGAAAGTTTTCTTGGGAGTTGTTTTCTTACCTAAAACGTAAGAAGGGGTAGTAGCGTCCCTGGTTCTGCAAAGTTTTGTGCTGAGATTTTGATAGTCAATCCGCTTGAGAGACATTTTCCTTTGTACATGACTGGGGAGACTGACCATTTTGTAGGGAATACCCCATGCAGGGATGGTCAAATTGATGCCTTTTTCTGTAATAGCGGCTGTAAAACTGAACCATGCTAAAGAAATTGAACGGGAATTTCTACAAGAGCTTCATCTCCCGTGTTGTGCGAGTTTTTTGATAAATTGAGGAGCCAAGAGTTGAGTGAACGTTTTGTGTGGTTATGAATTGGTTGGTAGCGCTTGCACGTAGTGGTGTTACAGGTGCGCTTTGAGGTTGTATTGTTGAATATTTTCATATAAACATGCAAAATGGCTTTTTCAGATTCTTTTATAGCAGAGCGATCCTTTATCTTGGAAATCTAGCTTTTTTATAAAGGACTTGGGGATTCGGGTTGGGCGGTTTTGTTGTCTGAGGATTAATCACATTTTACATGCTCCAGGTGGCGGTCCCGAGCTGTTGGAGCTGTTGGCCGCAATGCTCACCGTTGCTGAACAGTTTGCACTCTTCTGGTCTCGTGTCCGGAATGGCCGTCTGGGAAGGTGTTTCTTGTTGGCGGGTGCTTCTGCCGTATTGTCAGCCTTCGATTGTCACCACCACTTGAGAAGAGGAGATGCTGCACACTCGTTTGTAAACGGTGGATAGCTGCAGGATATGGGGTACCTCACCCAAGCACTTACGTGTCCTTCGACAAGCAACATCTCTGTTTTCATCATTGATGGCTGAATTAGAAGGAGTACCTTTGTTCGGTGTGAGCTCGTGGGGAATTTTTCAAGCTCCGAGGATGTGCACTATCCAAGTAATTGGTATATTGGTTGGCTTGACTTGAGATGACTTGACTCGGGGGCCATTGATAATAAAGTTACAGCTCCAATTGTGGACGCAGAGATGGATTGGACTTGCTGGTTTAATCTCAGCTGGAGAATGTAAACTGTGCGCATTGCAGACTGTTGGGACGGACTCATGTCTGGTGTTGGCACGGGGGACTCCATTTTGTGGGGCGTGCTTGTGGGCAACCTGGAGGAAGGTGTCTTATTCCTGGTGCTGGAGATTGTCGGTAGTGGACTGTGAGGGGTGCTGGGTGATTGCGGAAGGTCTCTTCGGCGTTTTAGGGTCTTTTATACTAGGGATATTCTTGTTTTGTGGGGGACTGCGCACTTTGCTCTGTGCGACTTTTTTTTCAGTGGTGACCATGTTAGATGGGATCGAACTGCAAGTGAAGAGATATATAGAGGTCTCTGATGTGGTTTGTGAAAATATGGGGGGTGGGAGTTGCCTGACGTGTAATAGCTTTTTGTCCCATTGGGCTTTCTTCCAAAAGGTATTTGAGCCACAACTTTATGTTCTTTTATTCGTGTAATCAGCATTCAGCTGCCATAGCCTAACTTGTGCAGGGTTGTTCCGCTTTTATTTAGGTTGTTTTCGACTATTAAAACAAACGCAATGTCGCCGTGCCTAGGGTTTTCAAATTAAACTTACCAGCATTCAGCCAGAAAAACTCCGTCGTCGTCAATTAAACTTTCAGGCCCGGAATGAGAACGAATTATTTTTTTATAGTCTCTGCATTCCTTCGTGGCTAAGATTTAGAGGCGTGCAAGTACGACCATCGTTCGGACACATCGGCACAGCATGTACAATTGCAAAAATTAAGGCGCAGTACTACTAGCCAGGCCTTAAAACCGATGCGGCCCACTGCGTCGGAGCTGCAAAAACGCCATCGACGACACAACCCAAACTTCTGAAGCCGATTGCCGTCGCATTGATTCCCTTCCACCAGATTGAAATTGACCTTTGGGGCCCATTCCCTACGTCACAATCAGAGAACAAGTCGATTGTCGTAGCGACAGACTACATGACGCGCTATGGAGAGATCGCCGATCTTACAAGAATGACTGCACAATAGGTCGCCAAATTTTTTTATCTAAAGTTGTGCTGTGACATGGAGCCCCTGAGGTCCTAAGCACGGACCGCCGAACGGCTTTTAGGGCAGAGCTGATGCAACGAATCTTACGCTGTAGCAACACGGATCAACGATGAACGACCGCGCACCACCCTCAAACGAACAGACTTACGGAACGTCTGAACATGACCATTAGCAGATATGCTGTCTGTGTACATAGATGTTGATCATCAGACCTGTGATGAAGTGCCCCGTAATTCACGTTTGCGTACAATGCTGCTATCCAAGAAATTACGCCGATTACACCATTCAAGCTTTTCTATAAACACGGCCGACTGCGATGCACGTAAACGGCCGACTTCCACACGTAGAAGACGACAACCTGAATGCTGACGTCCGAGTATACCTTCAGCGTACAGGAGGCCCACCAGCTCGCTCCAGTTCGTCCAGCGCACCAGCAGCTGGCGGATGCCAGAAGCTACAATCTCCGACATCGAGTTCCCGAGTGCCACCCAAACAATCGGGCGTGGGTTTGGACTCCCATTTGACGACGCGGACTCAGTGCGAAACCTCTGTGATGGTATTTCGCAACCAACCGGATTCTACGACGTGTTGTCCAATTTACCTACGAGGTTGTCCCAGACGGCGATTCTAGAACATCCCGACAACGCAAGTGTGCCGAAGACGTTCTCGTGGTTCGCCTACAACCCTATACCGCAAGATAATATGCTCTTTTTTGTGGTGTTTGTTTGGACTGTCCTTTTATTTTAGCATCGGGTAGCGCACTCCTTACGGAGGGCTGAGGAGTCATGCCACGATGCGTGCATTGGGTTTGTAGATGTTTTGGTTTGGCCGCCGGGCCATGCCGGGCTGTGCTATCGGTTTTAATTGTGTGCCAAGTGAAGCGCCTGTTTCATTCTTTACTTTTATGCTCCCAGTGTTACCGCCTTTGAATGGGAGAATATCATGAGCAAGCCACACCAGCCAAGAATATTCTTCTTTTCTCCACCGTGTTCTGGCTATCATTCAATGGTTGAAGAAACGCGCGTGGAAAGATAAACACCCGAAACACCCGTCGAGCGAATGCCGCGCTATTAGCTGCGGAGTACCTTAAGACCGCACGACGTCTGTCCGCGTCCGTGCGCATAGCATTTACATTCGCGCAGAATCACACAGGCACCGGCAGGATTCGAACCTGTGTCTGGTAAGCCAGACAGAGTTCGTGCCAGTCATATTAGCCGTTGTGCTACTACCGTCTGTTAGTACCCGAGAGAAAAGCGCGTTACTCCCTCGCCTGTAACCGTGCGGAGTAACTTTGGACGTCGTAATGTCCATCCGCGTTCATCCCTGCGCACACCACCATAAATAGAAAATCATGCGAACTTCCATTTGAGCCGGGAGTTGCAGTTTCATTTAGGGAATTATCAAGGTGCAACTTATGGCTGAAGTCGAATGACGGTCGGGGCGGAAATGGGATGTAACTCGGGATGAGACTTTGTTGTCATTTCGAGTCCACGTTCTATGCATCATTAACATTATCTACGAAGCGGAGATGCTGCAATTTTAAATTCACGGACACTCACCCGCGCACGTCCCATTGTTGACTGCTGCTTCAGCGCATCTGTATTTAGGGTGTTAGGTGAGCACAAGTTCGCACCAAAAAACGTGTTTTCCTTCAAGACAACCACGTCGTCTTTGGCTTCTTGGCCATATACTGTGAACAAAGAAGCATTGACATTCTTTTGCTACGCCGAAACGACATTAGTTGTTTAAGGGTAGACTTGATGTGTTCGTTCAGTTTGATGCAAACAATCACGAAAACTATGGGTCTGCTGTTCATAGAAATCCGTTTCAATGTGTTTGTTTCTAGCATAATTCTTCTGGATGACGAGCCAGGTGGTAATTATCTCTTATTCAGTCACACAAATATATTTCGGCGATATCGTATAAACGTCACGCTTTCAAAACTCTTAGTGGCTCTTACCACGCTCCAAAGACTTCTTTTGGAACGTTTGTAAAGAAAGGAGTAACTACAGTTTACAGTTTCTTCTGGGTCAGAAGTTCTGTTTCGCAGACAAAACCGCGAAATCGTTTTGGTTGTATGGTGGTATATTGACCACTAAGAGCTAGAAAGTCTTGTTTCTAGCTCAACAAAAACTCGTAGGTACCAGTCAGTTGACAGCGGAGTACGTTAGGTCAAGCGACTTCTTGGGTTTTGACATGTTGCTAGAAAACTAATGAGGTTGTTGGGAAGGAAGTAGGAAGTTCGGAAGTCACTTTCTGTAATACATTGCAGAAAGTATTAGTGAAGAATATTCCTTATGCTTTAGTATTAACAAAATGGTACATTCACATTGCCATGACAAGCTCATTTACATTTCTTTATTATTTTTGCTCAACTGGTGTACCAGGCCGCAAGTTTTCCAGTGGTTCGCGCCATTTTTTAAAATGTTTGCACAAAGTTAGCAATACATAATGCAGTAATTTTTAAAGTACTCTCCAACGATGCTATATTTTATATGATGTAAAATTTACCGAACGATAATTCAACCCAATTGATAATGCATCATCAACACGAAATAGGTTGCGTTTTACTCACGGGATCCTTTTGAAGAAACCATAAATTCTCCTCAGAACAAAAGGTTATGATCAATATTTTTATCACGAACACAGGAGCATGTGCTTCTAGAAACATTACAACAAACACGCGTGGTAGTACGCCTTAGTTGTGAAGTCGCTCTGGCAACCTTTTAAGCAAGTTACGGAGAATGAAGTTAAACAATAAATAAACAAAGAACCAGGAGTTTTATGCTTAACTTTATTCTGGGCGAAGACGGCCGAGCAATTGATAGTATGTTGAAGATCCACGGTATCATTTTATATTCGTTGGTACATTTGCATATAAGAAAGCATATTTTAATGACGTGTGAGATGAATGGGTAAATAAAATACTGCGGCAAGGAACGAGAACGCGAGATAAGAGGTTTGACGGTGCATACTTTTATTGTAATATTTGAACTGTGTGCCAGTTGCCCTTCGAGGTTCCTGATTATTACCCATAACTTATTGTGCTTCTGTGTCAACTTATTCTACAGGCAGGTACGCAAACGCTCCCGTTTGACCTCATGAGTGAATCTCATAAGGTATTGGTGACGGATCTTCCAAGCCTTGTTCTGGGATGCTCGAGATTCCTGCCATAATTGTTTCAGCAGAGTCTCTTCGGGTTCTGTAAGACACCGGAGGCTTGTGAAATAGACTTTTGGAGGCGCCATATCCCGTTTGGTTGCCACTTCATCATGTACGTGGTTCATTTTACTGAGATAAAATTGACATGTTTTTGTAAGTGCATTCTGAGTTGCTCTTTCCTCGGAAAATTTCATGAAAACGTAAACTGTTTTGGCCTTAGCTGATAAATAAAATGCGGTAGATAATATATTATCACCACATTGGTTCGTGTCTTCTTCTCAATCAAAGGATAAAAAACGAAGTACAGAGGCAATACTCAAGTCAAAATGCGTATAAGTATTTTTGTTCTGTTAATTGTGTAGGCTCTTTTTTGTTCAAGAGCCGTGTTCCCGCAGATGTGGGACGCCACCATTTATGTGTAAAAAGCCCGAAACTGCTATTCGTATTCCGAACACCATCAAGAAGAATAATTCAGACGGGTGATCCACCAACCACTCAAAATCAGAGTTTCAAAGCTGGAAGTCTTGAGAGATGTAAATAGAGCATGCCAGTAATATTTATTAAAAATATTTGCTCGACTCAATATTGCGTCTTTGACCATATTTAGGATGATGCTGCGACACTAACAGGATATCGGGCAACGATGGACACACAAACGCAAGAGTGTGTGAAGCAATCCTTCCCTTTTTAAAGACCATGGAACTTTAGTGTACGTTTCCAGTCCACTTTAGATGCGATTCTTGTAGACACATGAGAGTTGGCATAATAAAACGCAATGTGTACATATCGTCATGCATTAGAGGTAGACTTCTATAGTACCGCTGGTGGTTGTTTTCCACTTTTGCTTGTGTTCAGAAGTTTATTGTATATTATATGTCTCTATTTAGTGTAAAATGTACTCCGTTGTGTATGCTTATGTCACCTCGTTCGGGGGAGTGTTCGTGCTGTCTTACTTATCCTCAGGCTTGTCTAATCAGGATGTTTGGACTGTGCAACTTTTTGGTTTCTTTCGCCTGAGCCGCCAACACCAAAGGAGAAGCACGAGCCTCTTTTGAAGTCTCTTTAATTTTCGACTCATAGCTATTTTTGAAAATTTTAACTGGCTGCGACTATATTTGCAACGTGAATATGGTACGGCGGCAGGTGAGCAACCAGCAAGTGCACAGCATCTCCTGCCCCAAATTCATTAACCAACTGCTAAACTTTACGCCGAGCCTGCGATGGCGGCCGCTTCTGAGTCAAAGCTGTTCCGCTGCAGCCGGTGCTTTCGCTCCTACCAGTTTAATTTCTGAGTCCAGTGGTCTCCCAAGTACGCGCCGTTGAGACTCTTGACAATGTCAGCAATCCAACTTTACACTTATGAGCCCCATCTAAGGAACTGTGGTCACAGATCTATTAGTCTAGAAAATTGCTGACGCTTGGTGTTGCATTGTAGCTGTTTGCGCGATCCGAAGATTAAGACAGAAACTACAAACCGTGCTGATTTTGCTAGCCACTGAAACTGCACCGTATCACGTTAATATTGGCTGCATGCGGTAACGTGTCTTCTAATACAATAAACCTCACAGGGAGTGATAATATGTCAACGTTTAAGCTGTGTGGCTGTGGCTGGAACACCTCTTTTGGGTTTAATCATTAGGCTTGTGGCCTTAAAAATTTTTGCTGTTCCAAATCTATTCAGCTGCATGAGTCAAAATCTGTTAACTGTACAGTTCGCTGTAAGAATGCGATCACTAGGGTTTAAGAATGCCAATAAAACTAATATGCCAGCAAAGACGATTGTGCACCGCCAATATAGCGCAAGGCTAAGTTGACTCCAAATAAGCGGATGAAAACGCGTGATACATTTTCTTTTATGTGGAGAAGGATTTCACACCTTTACCTCTCCGCCAGTGGGGGAAGTCAGAGAAACCCCACACGACAGCAAGAGAAGCTGAACCTCCTACTAAAGCCACCTATACAGCTGCACCATCAGAGGCGACTGCACATAAATCACCTGTTTCACCTTAAGTTGGAACCCCATACGACGCTCTAACCTTGCCTACAGGAAAACTAACTACTGTTACTATTCCAAGAGAGACTCATTACACCGGACTTCGGAATCACCACATCGTACGTATTTTAACCCTAAGTCTGAAACGTCCAATGAACAGGGTTTCGGGAAATTATTCTTCTTCAGTTATGCTTGTTTTGGGTGCGACGCGGACATTCCTAGCCTCGTTTTTGTAGCCACAAGCTGAAGCCCTCATTGCACTTATAAACTATGCAATTCAGTTACTGACTGACTGGCTGTAGGTAATATTACTCCCTACGGTAGCACTAAAATGCAACAAATACCGAATATATCTACAACGTTTCTGTGGAATTCGGGTGGCCTACAGTCACGTATACCTTTTTCCGGAGATTTGTAAAACGCATCGTTTTTAGGTCATCGGAATCGCACAATCACGTCTATCTCAGTACGTACCCCTTTCAGAATACACCGCATTGCGTTTCAAAACTGGTTTGAGATCAGCTAGACTACTTTTAGCACCTAGAAGGGAGTGTACTATTATAAATCATATTGGACCACCAAGTGCAGTGAACAAAAATGTAGCAACCATTGTGCCAAACGAAGGCTTCTTCTCCACTTTCATTTCCGCCGATATCGCACCCCGAAATGTGTTTGTGATAGTTTAAAGAGTATCATTTGTGCTACGCCTCCTCAGCATATATTCACTGGTAATTTCTATGCCATCACCACTGATAGGGTAGCCGTAAAACAATACTTTCAGTTCAGCGCTTATTAGTTATTGCTTACAACCAAGGCATGGCTGTACTTCATACTGGAGAACAAACGTTTTTCCGCACAGGCGTTTTAAGTGCTGTTATGATTACGGTGGTTTCCTCTGCACTGTTTTCCAGGATAAGCTGGTCTGCAAACATTAATTCTTATGGCAGCGACCCCCTTCCTACTTACATGACACTATGTGGTGTTTAGGGGTTCGTATAAACCATCAAATGCGATTCTCAAATTGGGATGTTCTTACCACAGCAGTCTATCAGGGCCCGAGTTCAGTTTTGTCGTGTGACAACCTTGTATGCATGATACCTAGGGCACGCAAAATGATTAAACGACATTCATATTAGCGAAGGCATACTCTTTCTCCGACGCAGACCTATAAGGGATTCGTCTCTTAGGCCTACGAGAAGAAAAAGAGCGCGTATAACTTGGGCACCTGAATGCATCTGAGGATACAGATCTGTGCAGAACCACATTCAGTGGCATATGTGTAGTTTGGCTAAGCGTGCGTGGGCATCCTTCTGCTCTAAGGTGAACGCCAGGAAGCCACTTACAAGAATATTGAGCCTGGGCAGAAGTCTTCGCACACCACAGACGTGTATCTAGCCATTTACCTAATTCAAGGTTTTTGCGAACCAAGTTCACCGTGTCACACGTCGCGAAAAAGTTCTGTAGAGAATTCCGGGTGCATACACGTTTCCTCGGGCACTTGCCTTCAAGGATACTGATTGGCTATTAGATAAAAAGCGCCTCATTGATGACCGTTTTACAATGGCAGAACACGACCTGGATTTGCTATCGTTTAGGAAGGCTTCTTTAACTGGCTGAGATGTTAAAAACCACACTACGCTGGCCCATCTGTGGAATGTGGGGAATTTTTCTCTTGGACATTTTTAGCGAATCCTGGGGACCGGTCGTCTTCAAACACCTCGACGACCGCTGGCATTGTGCCCATTATAAAACCAGGAAAAGATCCCACGGACATTCAGTCGTACATACCTAATTCGCCTTTGAGCTGTGTAGGGAAGCTCATAGAAAAAATGGTGCTGCTTCCATTAGATGGGTATGTCACCACAGGAAATATTTACCCGCCACACACGACCGGTTTCAGAAAGTAGAGGAGCAGTATCGACAATTTTATTGCCCTGACAAAGGGTTTTAAGCGCGAAAAAGCACTGCGTGACGCTGTCATAGCGGTGTCGTTGGACATCAGGGCTGCGTATGACTCTGTCACGCGTGACACTATCCAATTGAAAATGAAATTTTTAGGTGTTCGTGGTCGTATGTATGTTTGGCTGTCGAACTATCTCTGCGATGGAACCATCTTGATGACCACCTCTGAGCAGCACAACGACGCACACCGGAACTCATGACATTTTAAAAAGTGGAGTATTGTACCCTGTGCTTTTTTTTATTTTCCTCATCGGCATTGAAAATTCTTTCCCGAAAGAAGTCTCGATTTCTCTATACGCTGATGATATTTGCATATAGTGCTCGACGGGCATTAGGCGTGTGCTGCGAGCGAGGCTTCAGCGGGGAATAGATTTTACCTAAGGGTTCCTGGCGGCGCGTAAACTCGAAATCACATAGTTTTCACAAAGCGAAACCCTAAACGACATATCTGTACGCTAATTTGAATTCCTATACCGTACATCGCAAATCACTAAATTTGAGTCGTTAATTTTGGTAGATTGTTCAGGTGGACACCAGATATCAGAAGTTTGGAAAAAAAATTCTCGTCTTTTTTTTTGCGAGTTTTCAATGCTTTCTAGCAACACAATCTGCTGCACAGTTTTTTTCTTTTCGTTCGCTAAGACGCTTTCTGCGCATATCTCCCACGCTACAACCTTCCTGCCTTCTTCCCCTTAAGCAGAAACGTTGAAGGCTATGTACGCATGCAGATCTGTGTATTGGGGCCCCAAAACTACCATCCACTGCGGGATCTATTACTGAATGTCGACGCTTGATGCCTATAGCACTGCGTGAAGAGTGACTGCTTTGGATGGGTTTACATTTTGTGACAAGACAGCAAACCACCCTTCGGCGGAGTCGTCTGTTCTAGATCTGCAGGACCTCTCACCGGAACAAAACCAGACCCCATCTGCTCTTCGATATTGGTACTCCCGCCCATACGTATTTTAACAACGGTGCCAGAATCACTTGAAGAGCATAATTGCAAACTCCAGCCAACGTTTTTTACCCTGCATCTGCTAACCTGAAAATACGCCTGCCATACTCCAATTTGTAGTGATGGTTCAGACGCTGAGCGTTCCCCATGATTGCTGTTTTGATTTTAGCGTCGCTTCTACGATAGACAAAAACGTCAGCCATCCGATGTCACCTACAGTGACTGAGCTCGCGTCCCTGCATGTGACTCTTGAATACATCACCACATAGTGAGCCAGTGGTAGGGCTGGTAATACAACATACCGCGTGGTCCTTCAACGTCTTCAATGTTTTCCTAAACGGAACTCTGGGACCAAGTTTTGTAGATTACCAAGCCTTCAGTGCTCACCATTTCTCGGCATCTAGTGTATACAGGAGCATTTTGTTTTATTGGGCGATTCTACAGCCAACGCTACAACTCCCCAAGCTCACTATCACCACGTTCCTTGGGGCCGTACCATTATCCCAGAAAGATGCGGCCGCACTGGCTTCTCGTGGTACGCAGCAGATAGTTTTCAATATGTGCTCATGCCTCTAGTCGCTACTCACTGCTTTATTCTGTGACCCAGAATGTACTTTTCGTTTGCCGCCTCGTCTCAACAAATATGAAGGAGCTGCAAGAAATCGGATACTCCTGAACGTTGCCTACATTCACCTCAATTGTTTTAAGCTACAGCAGACTGGCTCACCCTTCTGTCCAGCCTCCGATTGTCCTGAAAACATTCACCATGTCGTATGCGTGTGAAAAACAATATAACACACTTATGCTCTCATTTATAGGGACTGGGCAGGCTGCAGACATTGCGTCTTACGTTACATAATAAGCTTAACTCCGGGTCTAGAGAAAAAAATGGCATCACGTAAAATTAAAATCTTTCACAGCTTCCTCCACAGTTCACGACTACTCAGTAGTATTTACCATTGCCAAACAGCGAATATACATGTATTATTACCCCGTTCCTGGCCTTTTCCCTCTTAAACTATGTGGGCTGTCAAAGTGAGCATTTCGGGCGTGTGTCTAGAAAAGTTGCAATGCGGTCACTAAATCTTTCATGCTCGTACGTGGTTACTCCACACTTTTAGAGCTATGTTTGACTGGTAGCGAACATTTTCTTGAGTATACTTCAACTGAACCGTGTCCAGGAACCAACACTCATCATTCCTTTTTTGTTTTTTTTTCGTCTTCCTTTCCTTATTTATTTTTCTTTTTTCTCTTTTTTGTTTTTTCCCACTCCTTTCTATTTTCCACACCCCTAGCATTTCAGCCTTCGCTGGACAAACTTCGTTAATGTGATAAATCTGTATATTCTCTCTCTCACCTCAGAGGGAATCGGTGACGCCACAGGTGAAACAGCGCTGTGTTGTTTCTTGGAGCACTGCGGGTATTTCACGAGGTGAAGTGACAACGATGATGAAGACGCGGTCTACGGGATGATCTCCAAACACCCTGAACATAATCATCGTTTTCTCCAACATTATCATCGTCGTCTTGCCAAGAATTCAATGTCAACATGCCAGCAACGACGGAGTGATGCAGTGACTGGGAAGTAGAAGACGTGTGTTGGATGCGGCGTTCATAGCTTTCGGGCGTTCGGACCCGAGGACAAAGCAGCAGTAACCGACGGGTGACGTCCGCACCTACCGTCAGCCTGGGAGCCACTCAAAAATCGGAAGGCGTAGACCGTTCGTCCACGAGGACCGCGGTTGGTGCCACCGTGAGAACCCAGAACACGGTTCATCACAGGGAACCTCCATGCGTCATCTGGCCCCCATATACGCAGCCATGTCGCGACTGGCCCATACCGACGCCCGCACGCCTTGACCGGACTGAATGTGCGACGGGACTGCAGACTCGTAAAACTGAAAGCCATGTACTTTACTCTTACGAGTAGTTGAAATTTTGTTGTAGTCTACACCGCATTGTTAAGCTGTCCTCTTTTGGGTTATAAGTGTCTTGTTCCGTGTGTCTGTCGTGGGTTGACTGGTAAATGAACCCAATTATCTCTGGTGCTTTTCTCCATTAATTCGCTTCGACTATGAACCTGACAGGTTCCCTCTAATGTCAACTTCTCGGTGTCCACCAGTGTACTGAGGTTTGTGTAGTTGATACGGAAGAAGCAGCATCGCTTGTACCGGTGTTGGCACCGGAGGCCCTAAGGTCTTGCACGTAGCTGTATTGGGGAACGTTTGCTACCAGTTGCAACCCTGTGCGGGCGAAGGTGGGAACGAATATTCTTTGTTTACTAGGGTAACAATTGGAAACGTGACACTGTTCCTCACCCCGGAGGGTTGCATCTGCCCCCTCCTCCTGAAGTAACAGGGTAACCTTGCCCGCCTCCATGGGAAGGCGATGCTCATGGTGACCTTGGCGTTAATGATCTTTTTTTTATGTTGTGCCTCCTCAGAGGTTCCTGAATACGTGGGTGAGGTTGTTTGAGGGTTGACGCGTATACAATTTGTGAAAATACAGTTTTCAGTGATGGTCTTGTGATGCCCATTTTGTCCAAGTAATTTCCATCAACACAAGTTTGTTTCCTTCCGAAATTGGTGAAATATCATCCTGAGGGGTGGGCTAGCTATGTGAGTCAGAACTGTGCAATGAATCAAACATCCCTTGATGTATTCTGCTATTCTTCTGTAGTTAAAAGTAACAATGGTGTGTTGAGAAGCTATTTCTTTCGTATCGATCCCTATGATTTCGCCGCGACCTGATCAGTGTCTGTTTCGCTTGGGTGATATAAAAAAACGACACACCCTAGTAACTGTTTAAGCTCATGAGTGGTGTCACCTTGATCTCAAAATGAGATATGCGTGATGGCGAACGGCGTTTAATGTCATGCTGCTCGCAACTCAACTCACGTCTACGAGGATGTTGCTGTTCCTGCGATTTTGTGCTATATATAATTTTCAAAACACCAATTTTATGTACTTCGAAATCCGAAATACGGGCCGCTAGTAGCAATACGTTTTGTGTCAGAAGATTCTATTACTAACAACTGATGGATAGCTTCGAGAAAGGTAAGGTAATGGGGGGTGGGATCAATACATCAGCATTGAATCTACAAAATTTGCAAGCGATAGCCAATAAAAATGAAGGAACCGGGGTACTTTCTGCATTGTCTATAACCTTATGGCCAATGAGGTCTTAGAGCTCCACGCCTGCTACACGGACCCCTAGCCCACCGGCCGGAGCTTGTCCGCGACATTTCCGCCCTCGGTGAAACTTCTAACGTTCACCTCAAAACTCGCGCACGCGGTCCAATAGAGCATGAGTGTGAGGATTCGGGGTCTGTGCTGGTGCTAATACCTTCACCCCGAATACACAGGGTGCCATCTGAGGGGGAGACGGTGGAAGCTTACGGTGCGAGGACACACGAAGTGCACGACGTGCAGCCTGTAGGGGCGGCGATGAGGTTCGGTGTTTTTCTATTTCCTGGTTTCGTGGCCACAACATGAGCATTTATGTTTAAGCAAAATATACGAAATTCCGGCTGAGAACAACGGCAGCAGCGAAAGGTGTGATCTGGCTAATCACCGTGGATACAAAGCGGGCGTGTATTTGAAGTTTCACAGAAATCTGCATTCTGAACTCAACGCTGCTGTGTACGATAGAAAAAATAGTACGGTGACTCAATAAGATGTTGTCGTGGAGTGTTTCCAAGGATTGCAGCTAGGGAATATTGCAGTTTGAGTGTTTGCGCGACTTACGTATTCGAACGACGTTTGGGGGAGACTTCAAACATTATTTTGGTCGCAACAGTGTGACGCGCTAATCTTCTCAAATCTTGCGAAATTGTTGGGTCGAAGTACTGTCCCTCCCTTGTGAAACCTTTTGTAGCTTTTTGTGGAACACGGCATAGATGACCTCTCGGAGGTACTTCTGTTTGGTGCTGTCTAGGCCGATTTGAGAAGCACTAGCAGCAGAAATTCAGGGAGCATCCACTACAGTGAGATAGTGGTCGCTCCTTGGTGCTATCACCTATTCATTGTTTGTGGATTCAGTTAGAGACTTCGAACTACTACCTCCGGATTTCAAATCAGACCTCAAAAATGTCGTCCTTCAGAACTCTCATAAGGGAAACACCTTGATTTACTTAGTAGCCAGTGGATGCGATCGTGGACTCAACCGCAGAACGCGCTCTACGAGACTCACAGAGTAAGTTCATGGACGGTCTCGTGGTTGACGAACTATTTGGAAGCAGTTTCTGGCTAAGAAGCATACATCCTCTGACAGCACTTTTCTATCATCTAACAAGTATGGCGAGCTACACGCACTCACTCTTCCGTGCATTATTCTACGTCCTAAAAGGCGTCGCCACTGCATAGGGCAATAGTAGGAGGTGCGATGGACGGGTAAATAAACGTGGGCGCGATGCCACGTGCGACATCACGCCAATCTAGTGTCTCGGTGGCATCCTTTTGCGATCCGCGTTCCACTGCCGGAATGCTGGTTCGTTGGCACGGAGGGGTCCGCTGATCCGAACACGGCACTTTTCGAGGAAGGGCACAGGTATCGGGCTTGGCTACTGAAGCCTTGGGGGAGTCGTCACCATAAATCTGGCCTACCCGGTACCTTATCAGAAAATGTCACATGTCACGCTTGGGGCTTCAAAAGTGGTAGGCTATTAGTAAGGTTAATAGCTGTACACTCGAAGCTACACATAGAGTCGCTACGCCAAGCGCTTGTTTGAGGGTGCTTGTTGTCCTTGCTCGATTCCTGATAAAACTTTTATCGCAATATTTCTTCCTCGACTTTCTTAGATAGATCAATACTTTTTCTTCATTTGTCTAAATTTTTACTTCTGATGAGAAAAAAACCCATTAGAATGAAAGTATCACGCCTTGTTGCAATAGTGGATGGGCAGCGCAGCTAGAATAATCACTGCATTGACAAGTTGCATGCGGGGGCGCATGGAATTGTTCATTTTTTTTCTCATAAAAAATGGAAATGACTATGTGGTTATTTTGGTGTTGACAAATGAGTTAAGGTAACTATTTCTAGTTCGTACAAAAAGTCTCTTCACCACTGAAGTTGTATGTTTTCCAGAGTGTCTCTCCAAACAACCCACAACAACTCTGTTTTTGCCCCACCTCATGTCTTCTAAACAGTGATAAGTGACCACTTTTCATGGGCGGTGACGTACACCACCGAAAAATCTTTAAAATTTAAAAATCAACGTGTAGGTTAGCAATGAATTTGTGTAAAGTTTCAAAAAATAAATGAATTATAGTCACATTTGTTTTCTGTGCTTTCCTCCAGGCATAGATAATTACTCGTACGCCTATATCGCTGCCTCCACCGGTTTTTTGTCGACGTCGAAAGTTTGATCTCGGCATTTCCTACACCCACACTAGCACGTCTACTGTAATGGTTAATACCTGCTTTCAATGTACATTTTGATATCTACGGAATCATTTCTCAATTTTTGTGTAATTTATTGATGCTTTATATTGAAACTCTCTCGATAGATTAATTGCTCATTTAATCTTATGGGTTAATCGTTCAACATTGCTGTTGAGTAGCGGGCGCATGAGCAGTTCAAAGCTGCTGGTCTTATCAAAACTGGACTAGCTATGCACCTAAGAACAGGCCGACCAACAGGTGCAGAAGCAGTTGTACCGTAATATTTTTGTTAGTGTGAAAATTATGAAATGCTTATTCTCCGGGTGTAATTTAAGATACTTATACGTATGCAGAATCATCAAGCCAAGAAATATATACAAAACTATGAAGTCAGAGTATAATGGCATGGAAAGGAAGGACATATATATGTACTTACTTTCCTAAGCTGTATATTAAAAGCAATACAGTCGTTATTTTTGCAGTGATACCTATGAATTACACCAATGTGTTCTGTTGGATAGATATAAACGCATCATTTTTGTTAATAATCTTAAAAATGATGTGTTTTATCTTTGGGCACCGGAGGCTTCTGTCTGAAATTGCGGGTCACGGCAGAGCGAATCTCGGAAACTTGAATGGCAGTAATGAGGGTGTAACTAAGATCTTCACAGCATTGGGCTATTCAGACTTGCTGTCACGAAGGTTTATCTAATCATGACGAAAGGGATCTTCAGTATTCGCCCTGATTGTAAGTGTAAGGGTTGTTTGCAATTTCTTTTCTATTGAAATTTTTTTTCGTTCACGTTTATGGCATGTATTCTATCTGAACACAAAACATCAAAAACAATGGTCCTGTGAAATCTTAAGCTGTCAAACATCGAGATCATTTATTGTGAAAGAACTTTTCTTTCAAAACTTTCTGCTAAAATTAGGTTTCTATTTTATTGCAAAAATATTGTGCCAGGGCTATAATGTAAATGAAGCAAACCTCTCCTTGAATGGTCTCATGCACGGTAGCTTCATTTATATATACAAGATGTTTGTTGTTTTACAAAGCTTCGCTGTAGAAAAGCATTGAGCTTGGAGGATCGATACAAACTTTAAGCAAAGGCATAACTAGATAACAAGCCGTACGCGTAAAATGGGTGTTCGGATTTCACTAACTTCACTAGTCCTGCTAATCTGGTGGTAGCAAAAAAAGTGTAAATTTAAGAACGTCGTTTGTTCATCAAGTAAAACAAACAAATCTTGAACACACATATCAAATCATGCGGCCTTTACACCATACCAAGCCTGGACGATACTCCGTCATGACAAAGATTAAAGTGGCCACATCTCAATTAACTCTGAAATGTTAGTTGATGTCGACCTTAAAATAATAACGTATTTGTAGTGACTCGAATGCAGGCGCCGAAACAAAAAGACTATTGCGAGCAACAGCTTCTGGTTGGAAACAAACCTGCTTTTCCTGTGATGCTTTGTCTTAGGCGTTTACTTGCCTGATTTCAATTCACGGAAGGACTTAAAAGCAAATCACAGATGGGCTCCCTTGAGTATAAATAGTGATGGTATTTCCGATACCGCGGACTCCGAACCCCCATTCACGCTGTATTCAACGTGGTCTTGAGGCCTCTAACTGTGCCTGTCGAAACCCTTGTCAAGCAAATGCCGATAAGGACCCTCTCTCCGCTTACCAGGCCGGGAGCGGGTGGACTTTCTGGCCATCGGAGTACAGTCAAGAAATGGAGAATCCCGAACTCGGTTTTATAATATAGCGTATGATATTCTCTAATCCCTCAACCAAATAATAGGGCGTGTAAAGGTTGCCCATCGAAGTTGCTTACAAACCTAAGAAGTAATGACAACTTTCCTCGCTTCCTGTATATGGAAGCTGTGGATAAAGAAATACTTGTATGTGAGACATCGGTCTTTCTTGCTGTAAATTGCATAGGTAGTGTTGCTGGAAAAATTATAGGACCACAAACATGCTTCCGAAGAAGGACTCATTGAAGTCAGCTACAAAAATTAGGCTAGTAGGCTCCTAACACAATGCAACGGCCGTAGTCAAGACATTAGGTGACAACTCATAAAACCCTAAAGTCTTTTCAAGGCGTTATGTCTGAACTCCGCCTGATCAAGGATACCTAAAAAAAATTGGCCGCGTATCTGCTCCTTTCGTTGCAAATGCCGTCAAAAGACGATAGTCTTTATCGGCTTTTGCGAAGTAAATGCCTCCCTTCGCTTTACCGCTCACCTCTCATGTTGTTCCTCTTGCGTCGCGCTCCTCCTAAGGTGAAGACGCCAAATGTTTGCTTAAATCATTCTAAATTTCCCGCGTTCCACTGCTCCAAACCGGGCGTCTCGATGCGAACGCTGCCGTACGGCGAAGACGCGCGTTAATCGATGCGCCCTACTTCAACGTTTATAGAACCGCGTTTCCCTACTCCACGTGCGTTGCAAGCAGAACGTGGTTACTTATATAGTGGAACCTTGCATAGCTGTTGCCGGTTGCTTTCTTAAAATGGCGCCAGAAGCTGTAGTGGCGCGGGCGACACCAGGCGACGGCGGAGTGAATTCTTTTTCTGCAATTGACGAAGTATTTAATTTCGCAAAAGTCAAGCATGTGTGAATTTTTATAAAGGAACGCTGCAAATATCACTTCTGCATTGATTTGTTGTCTCATATTTGCGTAATGTCTTGTTCTTCTTTAACAATGTTGAGAAGTATGAACATTACACCGGACATAGACAGGTAGATTTAGCTGTGACTATATAAGACTATTACGCAGGAGTTCTTTTGCTTTGGCCGGGTGGCGGAATCGAGTCACAGACAGACAGACGGACAGACATACAGACAGACTAAAATTTCTGGGTTTAAGGAGCACAAGAAAGACTATCGTCATTAAAAATAATCCCAGAGGAATTGGGTTACCAAGGGGTCACAACAGTGTGGCACATCACAATAAAAGGAGGCGGTAAAAAATAAATACTAACCATATCGCACTACCTTTTAATGAACCCCACTGTTAAATTTTATGACCGCCGGGTTTCTGTGTCATCCCCCTGTCCCACACGAGCCAAACCCAGAGCGCTGCATCAAGTGCCAGCGGTATGGGCACGGTATGCAAACTGCAACCTGCCAGCGTTATGGGCACGGTATGCACGGTATGCAAGTGGCAGCGGTATGAGCACGGTATGCAAATGTGCAAACTCTGCTGAATCTCATCGTGCTAGAGATAACAGTGACCCTAACAACTTCACTTCTGCTAGTGGCCGTGGATCTCACCCCAATTATGCACGATCGTGTGGTAATTTCAAGCACAAAAATAATATTACCACTTCGGTGCATGACACCATCAGCTTTCTGGACGTCCGAAGAGGTTGGATCTTTTATCGCCCGGAAGGCACGCCGACGCTGCTCGGCGGGAGGCGGAGAGTCGCCTGGTTTAGGCCGCAACGTAATGCAGACTAGTTACGCGACCCCACCCCCGCCCAGCGCCGGCGTGCCTGATGCTGCCGCCACACAGCGCTGGTACGCCCACTGGCGTACCAGCACTGGTTAAGTTGTTGGCAACCCCCACAGACTGTAGCGGAGTTGCTCCTTCGGTGGACGAGTCTACAGTGCTCGAGTACACATCGCGGCTTGAAGGAAATTGATACGGAGGCATCTGCGGCTGCTGAAACACCGCCGTCCCAGCTTTACTTCCCCTCGCTCTCCAGACGAAACGAAGGGCACCAGAAAGGGTGCCAAGTTCACAGGGACCGGTCCACGGGGCACTCCCAGGACATCGTATGATGAGTTGGGCATCGGAATTTTCCTCTCTGCGTAGCAGGACAACGAAATGGCCGTGGCGTCCACGGGAACCCAACCACACAAATCACCCCCTCCGAGCATAGAAGCCCCGAAACAAACATAAAATATGTACAGAAACAGACACACGCACACACGTACACACACTCTCTCTTGTAGGTCCTCATTTAAATTATTTATTCATTTATTTATTTGAAGTGCTCACCAACAGCACAGTGCGTTCTCGGGTACGTAGGTACGAAGAATACGAACAGGCAACATACATAGATGCATGGATACAAGGAATACAAACAGTACAAATATGAGCAGCGTAGAAATCAAAAATTCGTAAATGTTGAAGTGCAGATAGATAAATACAAAAGTGTAGTGTTATCGAAGGAGACACAAACATTTTTGAACGGTAAAGGCTCGGAGGACGTGTCTGGAGCATGCACAGTAGAACACGTAGGAACATGGACAAGGTAGCGCGGTATGTGAGGAAACACGAGAGCAGGGAGAGAAGTGCAGGAGCGACCTCTCCACAGCATGTGTATTCAAAATATCATACATTTCAGAGAGCGCTTTAACAGTAGCAAATCGGTGCAAAAAACGTCTATAGGAGATATAAACAGACTGTTATAGGTGAGCTGGCACCGGCTGGCTGGTGCCAAACTCATTGATCTGTCTACATCAAAGCATCCATGCGGCCGTTGTGGTCTGCATGGCACTTGCAGATGGACCGAGCTTACGAGGCAAGGGCAGTCGAACTTCGAGTGAATACAATTAAACAGAAAAGCCAGGTCGCGCCTGGAGCGCATCGCTGATAGCTCATCTAAGTTCACGATCTTCAGAAGCCCACCGCGCTCATATCGGCTCATAGGTGAGTGGCGAGAAAATACGGTTCTAGTAAAGCGCTTCTGAATCCTTCTAGTCAAAGGGAGGACGAAGGGCTTAAACAATTCCAAATTGAACTAGCAAAGTCGAGCTTGAGCAAAATGAGAGCGCGATACAGTGAAACAAAGCATGATCGGTCGGTGAAATCCCTGGTCGGGCGGGAAATTACGCCAAGCGTACGAAGACTGGAGTTGGTCAGGTAGTTCCCATGCGCGTTAAAAATCAGTTTCGCATCCATAATTACGCCTAAATCGCGCACTACGGTAGCTCGTTTTACAGGTTCACCGAGCAGCAAGTACGTAAGAGTGAGCGGAGAAGACTTGCGAGTGTATGATATTACGATGGTTTTCGAGAGGTTATGTTTTAAATAGTTGCAGTCACATCATGCAGAAACTGCGTTGATGTCATTTGGCAGCAGTACACGATCGTAAGGTGAAGAAATAGTGCGACAGAGCTTCATATCGTCAGCATACTGGGAGAGCGAACCGTGCCTAATAGCGGGGTGTGTGTCATTAACAAAAATGTTAAAAAGGAGAGGGCCCAGTGTCGAGCCTTCAGGTACCCCTTAGGTCATCGGGAAGGGCCGGGAAGTAGCGCCTTCGTAACACAATTGGATCTGCCTCTTAAGTAGGTGCCGAACCACTGGCAGAACTCATGGAAAGACCGTATGCGGACAATTTGCGAAGTAGTAGATCGTGATTAACAATGTCGAAGGCCTTGCTACAGTCAAAGAATACTGTATCTACCTGTTGGCGAGACAGTACTGGAGGGCCGATGACGTTTAGAAAACAGGCAAGATTTGAATCTACCGACCTTCCGGGCATGAAGCCGTGTTGGTTGAAATAAATTCGTGGTTGCATAGCTGATAAAAGGTTTCGATGCAAGACCTTTTCGAAGACTTTGGAAAATGAAGACAGAAGAGAGATTGGCCTATAGTTTGCTGGGATTGTGGCCCTTCCGAATTTGTGCAAAGGGAAGGTGGAACCAATTTTTCAGTCAGTTGGAAAATGTTGCTCAGCCAGTGACAAACGTTTAATGTGATAGAGCGAAGGGGCAAAAACAGTGCAACAACCCTTCACGATGAAGCAACGGATGCTGTCACAACCTGCCGACTTTTTCGATTGGAGTTTGCGGATGGCAGACACACCATCGTTCTCGGTTACGTTGGGGATTGGCAATACAGGACCGTGAGAATCGAAATCCATTTCGCTGCCGAGGTCGTGAGAGGTCGAGTATGTCGAAGAAAAATGAAGTGCGAAAAGTTCACACACGCCTTCAGGGTCAAACACAATCTTGTCACCATCCTGAAGGGTTATGCTTTCGCGTGGATGACGTGCGCGGAATTAGACGTACCGCCAAAACTCCCGATGGGAGTGGGTAAGAGATGTTTCGGAGTAGTCCGTAAACATCTTTTTATCCCGGGCAAGGAGCTCATTCACTGAGGCGCGCCATTCTCTGTAGCTGGCGAGAGCAGACGGGTCATTGTGGGCCTTAAACAAGCGGTGAAATTGACGTTTTATTCGAAGCGCGCCTCGCAGCTCATGGCTAAAAGAGAATGGAAATTTAGAGGAGCGAATTCGCCGCTTGGGGATGTGTTGGTCCATGAAGTAATGAACAGTTTGGGTTAGCTCCTGGACGGCCACGTCCACAGGGGGCGGGTTGTATACAGAGGTCCTGTCTGCGTTGTCGAGCGAATGGTAGAGAGATGTGTAATCTCCGCGAGCAAAGTCGTGTCTGGGAGTTGAAACGCTGTTGTCGTGTGCCATGCATATGTGGGCTGAGGCTCCGAAAGGAGGGTGCCACGCGTCAGCAGCCACAATAGGTTCGGGGAACTGATCGACAACAACAGAGTTAAGGTTTGTGAAAACAGTGTCTAGTACGTTTCCAGCAGGGTTTGGGTGCAAGACGGCAGTTTGGATGTTATTGAAAGAAAAGAAGTTAAAGAAAGGAGCTGCTTTGGACTCTCCGCTGGTATTTTGTGCGGGGTCCCACCAAGAGCCTGGGCAATTAAAGTCGCCAAACAGAAGAATGGTATAGCTTCCAGGTTTTCGGACCTCGGTTAAACCCTGTAGGGCTGAAGCAAGCAAAGAATTTTCAAGAGCGGGATGGAAATAGTACCCGCCAATAAGAACTTTTCTCGCACATTTAACTTTCGCCTCGATCCATAGGCATTCGCTGTAGAGCTCAATATCGGACCGTCTGACCGCACGGAAAGGATTCTTCAAGGCGATGAGGACTCCACCGGCATACTTTTGCCGTGTCTCAGCATAATTTCGGTCATTGCGAAAAACGGTGTATTCGTCTGTGAAATAGTCGGTAGACACAATGTGGTAAGGTAGCCAGGTCTCTGCGATACAGTAGCCATCATAATTATTCAAGACGACGTTATCAAAGAAGGGCTTAGATTTTGTGCGGAGCCCTCGAACATTCTGGTAGTATAGTGTGAAGCTCATACTGCCAGAATGTTTGAGGGCTCCGCACAAAACCTCATAACTTCTTTGATAACGTCGTCTTGAATTGCGAAAAACGCTGTTTTCGTCTGTAAAATAGTAGGTAGACACAATGTTGTGAGGTATGTGACCACCAAACAATATCCAACATACCTGTAGAGGCCTCGGTTGAAGAATCGACACTGTGTCTAAGATTGTGCATTGTAAACAGCCAAGTCGTGTGTGTTTGTGAAAACATTGCCTTAATAGCAAACACACAATCTTTCTTAATAGATATCCGAAATCGAGTAACGACAGATGTTGCCAGTGTAACCCAAAATTTTTACATGTAATACTATCTCTGCAAACTCTGTCGTTGAGGCAGTATGAACTCGTGCTAAACGGTTCAGTAGATTGAGAACAGTATGCTACCTATACGTTCCTCCTGACTTCCAGGTCTCAAGCTCCGATTTTAAAATGGTTGTAGATAAGCTTTCCGAATCTTTCATACCTATTGGCGACCTAAATTCACAGAACAGCCTCTCAGGCGCTTCTAGCACAGTTCCTGAGCTATCTTTATTGAAATGTTATTAACAATATTGAGAGTACAGCTACTTAACCGGAAACAGCATACGTATACTGACATAGGACAGAACACTTCACACCTTGAGTTGGCTATTTCCTCTCCAGTTCTCTATCCACCTCGCAAGTGGGACGTTAACTCTAACCCATTATGTAGAAACCAATTTGCAGCCACATTATCATACATTGGTAAATCCCCTAACAGGTGCCTTCACATAGCAAGTTTAATAAAGCTAGAGCATACGTGGTTCGCCTAAAACCCTATACCGCAAGATAATATGCTCTTTTTTGTGGTGTTTGTTTGGACTGTCCTTTTTTTTTAGCATCGGGTAGCGCACTCCTTAAGGAGGGCTGAGGAGTCATGCCACGATGCGTGCATTGGGTTTGTAGATGTTTTGGTTTTGCCGCCGGGCCATGCCGGGCTGTGCTATCGGTTTTAATTGTGTGCCAAGTGAAGCGCCTGTTTCATTCTTTACTTTTATGCTCCCAGTGTTACCGCCTTTGAATGGGAGAATATTTTGAGCAAGCCACACCAGCCAAGAATATTCTTCTTTTATCCACAGTGTTCTGGCTATATTTCAATGGTTGAAGAAACGCGCGGGGAAAGATAAACACCCAAAACACCTGTCGTGCGAATGCCGCGCAATCACCTGCGGAGTACCTTAAGACCGCACGACGTCTGTCCGCGTCCGTGCGCAAAACATTTACATTCGCGCAGAATCACACAGGCACGGGCAGGATTAGAACTTGTGTCTGGTAGGCCAGACAGAGTTGATGCCAGTCACATTAGCCGTTGTGCTACTACCGTCAGTTAGTACCCGAGAGAAAAGCGCGTTACTCCCTCGCCTGTAACCGTGCGGAGTAACTTTGGACGTCGTAATGTCCATCCGCGTTCACCCCTGCGCACACCACCATAAATCGGAAATCATGCGAACTTCCATTTGAGCCGTGAGTTGCAGTTTCATTTAGGGAATTATCAAGGTGGAACTCATGGCTGAAGTCGAATGATGGTCGGGGCGGAAATGGGATGTAACTCGGGGTGAGACTTGGTTGTCATTTCGAGTCCACGTACTATGCATCATCACCATTATCTACGAAGCGGAGATGCTGCAATTTTAAATTCACCGACACTCACCCGCGGACGTCCCATTGTTGACTGCTGCTTCAGCGCCTCTGTATTTAGGGTGTTAGGGGAGCACAAGTTCGCACCAAAAAAAGTGTTTTCCTTCAAGACAACCACGTCGTCTTTGGCTTCGTGGCAATATATTGTGAACAAAGAAGCATTGACATTCTTTTGCGACGCCGAAACGACATTAGTTGTTTCATAGTAGACATGATGTGTTCGTTCAGTTTGATGCAAACAATCACGAAAACTATGGGTCTGCTGTTCATAGAAATCCATTTCAAGATGTTGTTTCCTAGCATAATTCTTCTGAATGACGAGCCAGGTGGTAATTATCTCTTATTCAGTGACACAATTATATTTCGGCGACATCGTATGGGCGTCACGCTTTCAAAAATCTTAGTGGCTCTTACCACGCTCCAAAAACTTCTTTTAGAACGTTTGTAAACAAAGGAGTAACTACAGTTTACAGTTTCTTCTGGGTCAGAAGTTCTGTTTCGCAGACAAAACCGCGATATCGTTTTGGTTGTATGGTGGCATATTGACCACTAAGAGCTAGAAAGTCTTGTTTCTAGCTCAATAAAAACTCGCAGGTACCAGTCAGTTGACAGCAGAGTACGTTAGGTCAAGCGACTTCTTCGGTTTTGACATGTTGCTAGAAAACTGATGACTTTGTTGGGAAGGAAGTAGGAAGTTCAAAAGTCACTTTCTGGAATACATTGCAGAAAGTATTAGTGAAGAATATTCCTCATGCTTTAGTATTAACAAAATGGTACATTGGCATTGCCATGACAAGCTCATTTACATTTCTTTATTATTTTTTCTGAACTGGTGTACTAGGCCGCACGTTTTCCTGTGGTTCGCGCATTTTTTGAAATGTTCGCACAAAGTTAGCAATACATAATGCAGTAATATTTAGAGTACTCTCCAACGATGCTATATTTTATATGATGTAAAATTTACCGAACGATAATTCAACCCAATTGATAATGCATCATAAACACGAAATAGGTTGCGTTTTACTCACGGGATCCTTTTGAAGAAACCATAAATTCTCCTCAGAACAAAAGGTTATGATCAATATTTTTATCACGAACACAGGGGCATGTGCTTCTAGAAACATTACAACAAACACGCGTGGTAGTACGCCTTAGTTGTGAAGTCGCTCTGGCAACCTTTTAAGGAAGTTACGGAGAATGAACTTAAAAAATAAATAAACAAAGAACCAGGAGTTTTATGCTTAACTTTATTCTGGGCGAAGACGGCCGAGCAATTGATAGTATGTTGAAGATCCACGGTATCATTTTATATTCGTTGGTACATTTGCATATAAGAAAGCATATTTTAATAACGTGTGAGATGAATGGGGAAATAAAATACTGCGGCAAGGAACGAGAACGCGAGATAATAGGTTTGACGGTGCATACTTTTATTGTGATATTTGAACTGTGTGCCTGTTGCCCTTCGAGGTTCCTGATTAAAACCCATATCTTAATTGTGCTTCTGTGTACAATTATTCTACAGGCAGGTACGCAAACGCTCCCGTGTGACCTCATGAGTGAATCTCATGAGGTATTGGTGACGGATCTTCCAAGCCTTGTTCTGGGATGCTCGCGATTCCTGCCATAATTGTTTCAGCAGAGTCTCTTCGGGTTCTGTAAGACACCGGAGGCTTGTGAAATACCCTTTTTGGAGGTGCCATATCCCGTTTGGTTGCCTCTTAAACATGTAGGTGTTTCATTTTACTGAGATAAAAGTGACATGTTTTTGTAAGTGCATTCTGAGTTGCTCTTTCCTCGGTAAATTTCATGGAAACGTAAACTGTTTTGGCCTTAGCTGATAAATAAAATGCGGTAGATAATATATTATCACCACATTGGTTCGTGTCTTCTTCTCAATCAAAGGATGAAAAACGAAGTACAGAGCCAATACTCAAGTCAAAATGCGTATAAGTATTTGTTTCCTGTTAATTGTGTAGGCTGTTTTTTGTTCAAGACCCGTGTTCCCGGAGATGTGGGACGCCAGCATTTATGTGTAAAAAGCCCGAAACTGCTATTCGTATTCCGGACACCATCAAGAAGAATAATTCAGACGGGTGATCCACCAACCACTCAAAATCAGAGTTTGAAAGCTGGAAGTCTGGAGAGATGTAAAAAGAGCATGCCAGTAATATTTATAAAAATATTTGCTCGACTCATTACTGCCTCTAGGACCATATTTAAGATGATGCTGCGACACTGTGAGGATATCGGGCAACGATGGACACTCAAACGCAAGAGTGTGTGAAGCAATTCCTTCCCTTTCTAAAGACCATGGAACTTTAGTGTAAGTTTCCGGTCCACTTTAGATGCGATTCTTGTAGACACATGAGAGTTGGCGTAATAAAACGCAATGTGTACATATCGTCATGCGTTAGAGGTAGACTTCTACAGTACCGCTGGTGGTTGTTTTCCACTTTTGTTTGTGTTCAGAAGTTTATTGTATATTATATGTCTCTATTAAGTGTTAAAATGTACTCCGGTGTGTATGCTTATGTCACCTCGTTGGGGGGAGTGTCTGTGCTGTCTTACGTATCCTCAGGCTTGTCTATCAGGATGCTTAGACTGTGCAACTTTTTGGGTTTCTTTAGCCTTAGCCGCCAACACCAAAGGAGAAGCGCGAGCTTCTTTTGAAGTCTATTTCATTTTCGACTCGAAGCTATGTTTTAAAATTTAAACTGGCTGGGACTATATTTGGAACGTGAATATGGTACGGCGGCAGGTGAGCAACCAGCAAGTGCACAGCATCTCCTGCCCCAAATTCATTGACCAACTGCTAAACTTTACGCCGAGCCTGCGATGGCTGCCGCTTCTGAGTTAAAGCTGTTCCGCTGCAGCCGGTGTTTTCGCTCCTACCAGTTTATTTGTGAGTCCAGTGGGGTATCATTGCCTCCATTTCACGTAAGCTCAGTTTTGAGCTTTGTATCTTGCATTCAAACGTGACCTGATGAAAAAGAGCAGCTACCTCAAGTATCGATCGTCGCTTCTCCAGCTGTAGACAGTGACACCCTTCGGAGTCTGAGGAATCTCACAAATTCCGTCCACTCCCAAGTACGCGCCGTTGACACTCTTGACAATGTTAGCAATCCAACTTCACACTTATGAGCCCAATTCAAGAAACTGTGGTCACAGATCTATTAGTCTAGAAAATTGCTGGCGCTTGGTGTTGCATTGTTGCTGTTTGTGCGATCCGAAGATTAAGACAGAAACTACAAACCGTGCTTATTTTGCTAGCCACTGAAACTGCACCGTATCATGTTATTATTGGCTGCACGCGGTAACGTGTCTTCAAATACATAAACCTCACAGGGAGTGATAAAATGTCAACGGTTAAGCTGCGTGGGTGTGGCTGGAACACCTCTTTTGAGTTTGATCATTAAGCTTGTGGCCTTAACAATATTTGCTGTTCCAAATCTATTCAGCTGCATGAGTCAAAATTCGTTAACTGTACAGTTCGCTGTAAGAATGCGATCACTACGGTTTAAGAATGCCAGTAAAACTAATATGCAGCAAAGACGATGGTGCACCGCCAATATATCGCAAGAGCTAAGTTGACTCCAAATAAGCGGATGAAAACGCGCGAAAACGTGCGAATGAAAACGAGAACAATTTCACACCTTTACGTCTCCGGAAGTGGGGGAAGTCACAGAAACCCCACACGACAACAAGAGAAGCTGAACCTCCTACTGAAGCCACCTATACAGCTGCACCATCAGAGGCGACTGCACATAAATCACCTGTTTCACCTTTAGCTGGAACCCCAGACGACGCTCTAACCTCGCCTACAGAAAAACTAACTATTGTTACTATTCCCAGCGAGACTCATTACACCGGACTTCGAAATCACCACATCGTACGTATGTTAACCCTAAGTATGAAACGTCCAATGAAGAGGGTTTCAGGAAACTAATCTGCTTCAATTATGCTTGTTTTGGGTGCCACGCGGACATTCCTAGCCTCGTTTTTGTCGCCACAAGCAGAAGCCCTCATTGCACTTATAAACTTTTCAATTCATTTACTGACTAACTGGCTGTAGGTAATATTACTCCCTACGGTAGCACTAAAATGCAACAAATACCGAATATATCTACAACGTTTCTGTAGAATTCGGGTGGCCTACAATCACGTATACCATTTTCAGGAGATTTGTAAAACGCATCGTTTTCCGGTCGTCGGAATGTCACAATCACGTCTATCTCAGTACGTACCCCTTTCAGAATACACCGTATTCCGTTTCAAAACTGGTTTGCGATCAACAAGACTACTTTTAGCACCTAGAAGCGAGTGTACTATTATAAATCGTATTGAACCACCAAGTGCGGTGAAAAAAATGTAGCAACCCTTGTGCCAAACGAGGGTTTCTTCTCCACTTTCATTTCCGCCGATATCGCCCCTCGGAATGTGTTTGTGATAGTTTAGAGAGTATCATTTGTGCTACTCCTCCTCAGCATATATCCACTGGTGATTTCTATGCCATCACCAGTAATAGGATAGCCGTAGAACAATACTTTCAGTTCAGCGCTTATTAGTTATTTCTTACAAGCAAGGCATGGCTGTACTTCATACCGGAGAACAAACGTTTTTACGCACAGGCGTTTTAAGTGCTGTTGTGATTACGGTGGTTTCCTCTGCACTGTTGTCCAGGATAAGCTGGTCTGCAAACAATTATTCTTATGGCAGCGACCCCCTTCCTACTTACATGACACTATGTGGTGTTTCAGGGGTTCGTATAAACCAGCAAATGCGATTCTCAAATTGGGATGTTCTTATCCACAGCAGTCTATCAGGACCCCGAGTTCAGATTTGTCGTGTGACAACCTTGTACGTATGATACCTAGGGCACGCAAAATGATTAGACGACATTCATATTAGCGAAGGCATACTCTTTCTCCGACGCAGACCTATAAGGGATTCGTCTCTTAGGCCTACGAGAAGAAAAAGAGCGCGTATAACTTGGGCACCTGAATGCATCTGAGGATACAGATCTGTGCAGAACCACATTCAGTGGCACATGTGTAGTTTGGCTAAGCGTGCGTGGGCATCCTTCTGCTCTAAGGTGAACGCCAGGAAGCCACTTACAAGAATATCGAGCCTGGGCAGAAGTCTTCACACACCACAGACGTGTATCTAGCCATTTACCTAATTCCAGGATTTTGCTCACCAAGTTCACCGTGTCACACGTCGCGAAAATGTTCTGTAGAGAATTCCGGGTGCATACACGTCTCCTCGGGCACTTGCCTTCGAGGATACTCATTGCCTATTAGATAAAAAGCCCCTCTTTGATGACCGTTTTACAATGGCGGAACTCGACCTGGAATTGCTATCGTGTAAGAAGGCTTCTTTTCCTGGCTGAGATGTTAAAAAACACACTACGCTGGCCCATCTGTGGAATGTGGGGAAGAGTTTTATCTTGGACATTTTTAGCGAATCCTGGGTGACCGGTCGTCTTCAACCCACCTCGAAGACCGCTGGCATTGTGCCCATTACAAAACCAGGAAAAGATCCCACGGACATTCAGTCGTACAGACCTAATTCGCCTTTGAGCTGTGTAGGGAAGCTCATAAAAAAAATGGGGCTGCTTCCATTAGATGGGTATCTCACCACAGGAAATATTTACCCGCCACACACGTCCAGTTTCAGAAAGTAGAGGAGCAGTATCGACAATTTTATTACCTTGACAAAGGGTTTTAAATGCGAAAAAGCACTGCGTGACGCTGTCATAGCGGTGCCGTTGGACATCAGGGCTTCGTATGACTCTGTCACGCGCGACACTAACCAATTGAAAATGAAATTTTTAGGTGTTCGTGGTCGTATGTATGTTTGGCTGTCGAACTATCTCTGCGATGGAACCATCTTTATGACCAACTCTGGGCAGCACAACGACGCACACCGGAACTCATGACATTTCAAAAGGTGGAGTATTGTACCCAGCGCTTTTTATTATTTTCCTCATCGGCATTGAAAATTCTTTCCCGCAAGGAGTCCCGATTTCTCTATACGCTGATGATATTTGCATATTGTGCGCGGCGGGCATTAGGCGTGTGCTACGTGCGAGGCTTCAGCGGGGAATGGATTTGACCTCAGGGTTCCTCGCGGCGCGTAAACTCGAAATCACATCGTTTTCAAAAAGCGAAATCCTAAACGACATACCTGTACGGTAATTTGAATTCCTATACCGTACATCGCAAATAACTAAATTTGAGGCGTCAATTTTGGTAGATTGTTTAAGTGGACACCAGACATCAGAAGTTTGGAAAACAAATTCTCGTCTTTTTTTGCGAGTTTTCATTGCTTTCTAGCAACACAATCTGCTGCACAGTTTTTTTTCTTTTCGTTCGCTAAGACGCTTTCTGCGCATATCTCCTACGCTACAACCTTCCTGCCTTCTTCCCCTTAAGCAGAAACGTTGAAGGCTATGTACGCATGCAGATCTGTGTATTGGGGCCCCAAAACTGCCATCCACTGCGGGATCTATTACTGAATGTCGACGCTTGATGCCTATAGCACTGCGTGAAGAGTGACTGCTTTGGATGGGTATACATTTACTGACAAGAAAGCAAACCACCCTTCGGCTGAGTCGTCTGTTCTAGATCTGCAGGACCTCTTACCCCAACAAAACCAGACCCCATCTGCTCTTCGATATTGGTACTCCCGCCCATGCGTATGTTAACAACCGTGCCAGGAATAACTTGAAGAGCAAATTCCCCGCTCCAGCCAACTTTTTTTACCCTGCATCTGCTATCCTGAAAATACGCCTGCAATACTCCAATATGTAGTGATGGTTCAGACGCTGAGAGTTTCCCATGATTGCTGTTTTGATTTTAGCGTCGCTTCTACGATAGACAAAAATCTCAGCCATACGATCTCATCTACCGTGGCTGAGCTCGCGTCCCTGCATGTCACTCTTGAATACATCACCACATAGCGAGCCAGTGGTAGGGCTGGTATTACAGCATACCGCGCGGTCCTTCAACGTCTTCAATGTTTTCCTATACGTAACTCTGGGACCAAGTTTTGTAGATTACCAAGCCTTCAGTGCTCACCATTTTGTCGACATCTAGTGTATACAGGAGCATTTTGTTTTATCGGGCGATTCTACAGCCAACGCTACAACTCCCCAAGCTCACTATCACCACGTTCCTTGGGGCCGTACCATTATCCCAGAAAGATCCGGCCGCACTGGCTTCTCGTGGCACGCAGCAGATAGTTTTCAATATGGGCTCATGCCTCTAGTCGCTACCCACTGCTTTATTCTGTGACCCAGAATGTACTTTTCGTTTGCCGCCTCGTCTCAACAAAGACGAAGGAGCTGCAAGAAATCGCATACTCCAGAACGTGGCCTACATTCATCTGTATTGTTCTAAGCTACAGCAGACTGGCTCACCCTTCTATCCAGCCTCCGATTGTCCTGAAAACATTCTCCATGTAGTATGCGTGTGAAAAACTATATAACACACTTAGGCTCTCATTGATAGGGACTTTGGGCAGGCTACACACATTGCGTCTTACGTTACATAATAAGCTTAACTCCGGGTCAAGAGAAAAAATTGTATCACATCAAATTAAAATCTCTCTCTGCTTCCTCCACAGTTCACGACTACTCAGTAGTATTTACCATTGCCAAACAGCGAATATACATGTGGTATAGAACCACGTTCCTGGCCTTTGCCCTCTTTAACTATGTGGGCTCTCAAAGTGAACGTTTCGGGCCTGTGTCTAGAAATGTTGCAATGCTATCACTAAATCTGTCATGCTCGTACGTGGCTACTCCACACTTTTAGAGCTATGTTTCACTTGAAGCGAACATTTTCTTGAGTATACTTCAACTGAACCGTGTCCAGGAACCAACTCTCATCATTCCTTTTTTTGTTTTTTTCCTCTTCCTTTCCTTATTTATTTTTCTTTTTCGTCTTTTTTGTTGTTTTCTCACTACTTTGTATTTTCACCACCCCTAGCATTTCAGCCTTCGCTGGACAAACTTCGTTAATGTCATAAATTTGTATATTCTCTCTCTCACCTCAGAAGGAATCGGTGACGCCACCGGTGAAACAGCGCTGTGGTGGTTCTTGCAGCACTGCGGGTATTTCACGAGGTGAAGTGACAACGATGATGAAGACGCGGTCTACGGGTGAGCTCGAAACAGCCCGAACATAATAATCGTTTTCTCCAACATTATCATCGTCGTCTTGCCAAGCATTCAATTACAACATGCCAGCAACGATGGAGTGATGCGATGTCGGGGAAGTAGAAGACGTGTGTTGGATGCGGCGTTCATAGCTTTCGGGCGTTCGGACCCGAGGACAAAGCAGCAGTAACCGACGGGTGACGTCCGCACCTACATTCAGCCGGGGAGCCACTGAAGCATCGGAAGGCGTAGACCGTTCATCCAAGAGGACCGCGGTTGGTGCCACCGTGAGAGCCCAGAACACGGTTCATCACAGGGAACCTCCATGCGTGATCTGGCCCCCATATACGCAGCCATGTCGCGACTGGCCCATACCGACGCCCGCACGCCTTGACCGGACTGAATGTGCGACGGGACTGCAGCCTCGTAAAACTGAAAGCCGAGTACTTTACTCTTACGAGTAGCTGAACTTTTGTTGTAGTTTACACCGCATTGTTAAGCTGTCCTCTTTTGGGTTATAAGTGTCTTGTTCCATGTGTCTGTCGTGGGTTGACTGGTAAATGAACCCAATTATCCATGGTGCTTTTCTCCATTATTTCGCTTCGACTATGAACCAGACAGGTTCCCTCTAATGTCAACTTCTCCGTGTCCACGAGTGTACTCAAGGTTGGTGTAGTTGATACGGAAGAAGCAGCATCGCTTGTACCGGTGTTGGCACCGGAGGCCCTACGGTCTTGCACGTAGCTGTAGGGGGGAATGTTTGCTACCAGTTGCAACCCTGTGGGGCCGAAGGTGGGAACGATTATTCTTTGTTTGGTAGGGTAACAATCGGAACCGTGACACTGTTCCACACCCCGGAGGGTTGCATATGCCTCTCCTCCGGAAGTAAGAGGGTAAGAAACACACAATCTTTCTTAATAGATATGTGAAATCGAGTAACGACAGATGTTGCCAGTGTAACTAAAAATTTTTACATGTAATAGTATCTCTGCAAACTCTGTCGTTGAGGCAGTATGAACTCGTGCTAAACGGTTCGGTTGATTGATTACAGTATGCTGCCTATACGTTCCTCCTGACTTCCAGGTCTCAAGCTCCGATTTTAAAATTATTGTAGATAAGCTTTCCGAAACTTTCATAGCTATTGGCGACCTAAATGCACAGAACAGCCTCTCAGGCGCTTCTAGCACAGTTCCTGAGCTATCTTTATTGAAATGTTACTAACAATATTGAGAGTACATCTACTCAACCGGAAACAGCCTACGTATCCTGACATAGGACAGAACACTTCACACCTTGAGTTGGCTATTGCCTCTCCAGTTCTCTATCCACCACGCAAGTGGGACGTTAACTCTAACCCATTATGTAGGGACCATTTCGCAGCCACATTATCATACATTGGTAAATCCCCTAACAGGTGCCTTCACCTAGCAAGTTTAATAAAGCTAGAGCATACTGGAACACCTTCAGAGAGACACCTAAATTTTCCTACACATCACATTACCCCCCTACGCTTGGAGGACGCACCTCAAGTCTTTATGGTGCACTTCCTTGAAGCCACCTAAACACCATTCGGCAGGTCTCCGGTGCTCCGCAAATCCCAAAGAGTCACTCCGGCAATGAGCACTGTAAGTGGGCGTGAGAGTCTGAGAACAAGGTGACGGATATCCTTCGGCGCTATGCCACGGCGAATGACCTGTTCTTTTTAAGAAACTAGCACATTTTAATGGGAAGCGTTCACACTATGAGTGAAAAAGAGGTGATTGACGTGCTTTCATTACATCCTTGAACTCATCCAAGGATACACAATGACAACATACCCATAGCCTACACAGCCCAAGGGACACACTCCCAGACCAGGCCAATACAGTCTCACAATACTACCAAAACGTGTCCATTTTCACACACTAAACTAAGACGTTTATGCAACACGAGATTACTGCAGAACAGAAGTGCGTACCCGAAAATAACAACTCAAAATGTGCTTACAACTCAGAATATACACGTTATGAGTTCAGCACTGCCATAAGTACATGTAGCCCTTCACCCCCAGGGGCAGACAACATTACATACACTATAATACGTAACCTACGACTAGACACTATGAAACAACTTCTACACCTCTACAACAAGTAATGGCTTTTGGATCATATTTCTCGGTCTTGGAGGTATGGTCATTGTAGGGACAACTTTCAAGGAGGGAAACACCGTTTTTCTTCTGCAAGGTACGTCTTATCGCGCTGACAAGCGGTCTATGCAAGCTCTTCGAAATGTTGAACAGGAGGCTCGTGTAAATTTTGTGTACAACAAACTTTTCGGGAGTTACCGGGCAGGCGATTGGGTTGGGTGATCTACTGAAGATAAACTCGTTAACATAACATCATACATCAAAGACGCTTCCCCGAGGAAGCGGTACGATATGATTGTATTCTTGAACATTACAGATTCGTATGGTCCTGCTTTGCGGTATGGCACACTCAGCGACCTGAAGTCTTGGCTTGTCGGGCAACATAATCACTGCGCTAGTTTGTACACGTCTGAGAGAACATTTCACGTGATAGTTAGAACTGCAGCCTCTAGGTTCATGTGTGCCGCATGTATAGTGCCGCAAGTTAGACTTTCAGCGGCTCTTTGTTTATTGTGAAAAGAGAGTCGCTTAGCAAGACATTGCCATTTTTAAATTTCGTTAAATCTATGTAGACTACGTGTATTTCTCCTTCAAGTCCTCCCTTGTCTACATACGAGCGCCAAGTCAAGGTTGTGCGTTAACCAGCCAGCCGGATGGGCAGATAACAATGGTTTAAAATTTACGCAGCAAAATGCACTCGTATTTTGTTTTCCAAGGGGCGTGGAATTTGGCCGGATCCAGACATCAAACTAAATGGAGTTAAATTCAAGTAACAAAGGAACACAAGTTTCCAATTGTAGTCTATGTTGAAATGCCCACGTTAACCTCACATATCATACAACTAATATATAAATGGCTAAATACAATGCATGTCCTCTATGTTTCTCTCAGGCATTTCTTTTGGTGGTGAAAAACAACTTCTACGTTTTTTTACCTGCTTAGCCTAAAAGGTTCACGATTGTATTACGGAAGTGTCTTCGACGGGTCCGCGACCTAAGCATTACTGAAAATGTGGGACTTGGTGCGTCATTTTGGCCTTCTTCACCTGTCTTGTGGCGCTTTCCGCACTAGCCCAGTCAAAAGCCACCATGTGGAGTGTAACAAATAGAGGCTACAGCGCCAGGCAGCATACAGTGACGTGCTTTATGCTTTAAGATCTCATCAATGCCTACCAATCTTTCTCAGTACGTTTTTACTGTACATCCGTATCTCAAACCCTTTTCCGTCATCTATACATATCTGCTGTATTCTGTGTCACAGTAAGAACTTCTGGCCTCGTTTTTAAACACCAAGGACACCTCAGGGACCGATTTTCTGAAATCATGGCAGCTTCGCCCGATGTCATGTGATGTATATTTCACAAGTGTGGAGAAAAATGGAGTGCCCAGAAGCTCAATCCTCCTACATGTTTTTTCTCTGCCGCCCAAATACAAATGTACAGTTCTACTCTGGTGCGTCAAAAGAGGCCACCACTGTGTCCTGTGCTGCCCATGGCGAAGATATTTGTGCCAGTAAAACATGAATCGAAATACTAGTACCCTCAACACAGAGGCTTATGGCATACTACTTGTTGCAAGAAATTTTCTTATAGCTCGATTTGACTCAATTGTATATATACCGGACTTTGGGTTTTCAGCAGCCATTCATCTCAAACTTTTTTGAAAGCTATTTATTCCATCTTCTTATTGTTACCTTTACGTGTATTTACGCGTTTAAAATCCAAGTGACTGTTTGCTGGGTCCGAGGTCACGATGGTATCGATGGCAACCAGTTAGCCATTGAAAGGGCGACTGCATTTGCACTGAGCAACACAATAGATATGACAATGGCACCGTACACTGGCCTCAAGCCCACATCAGACAACACCTGCGTAAAACATTTTATACTCACTGTAGTGATCAGACAGAAAAAACTACAATAATTAAGCTACACGTGTGATGATACACAACTAACTCACACAACGTGCCCACCGAACTGGCCTTACCAATGTTACAGACATGCCACACAAATGTAACACACTTCCATGTGCTCACTCTATCACCAAGAATTATGTGCAGCGGGCGTGGAGAGGGCCTATCCCTAATCCAGCTCCTCAGTCAATGCAAGGCCGTGCTTACCAATTAAGGTGTTTACGTCTACGTCTATGATATTGTAGCGACAAGACGTTGCACGGGTGGAATACAATTATCTTATTGAGGCGAACTTGTGCCCGCAACGTAAAACACCGACGGTTTCGAACGTCTCCCCACGAGCGTATCCTCCAAAACTAGCCCCGCCGCACGAGCACTCATTCCACGTGGCTTCGTGGAACAGTGCCACGAGAGCGTGCTCCCAGTGACGTAGGAGGCCCATTGTGGGAAAGCTTTCTTCGCGGCATTGCTCCCCTCCTTAGCAGCATCGCCCCGATGCTGTGACACAAAAAAAGTGCGGAAATAAAGCCAGAAATAAATAGAAGCACAAAGAAAAAAATACAAGCAAAGAACGAAATCTAAACCCAAAGAAGAAAAAAAAATTAAGCTAGTTTAAAAAGATAGCCCATCAGTGTCCTGTGCAATTGAGTCTTAAGTGGATCTACCACGCATAGTATGGCTTCATGCACACAACATGCACGACTTCTTTGCCGGGTGATCGTGGGCGAGCTGTGGAGCGAGAAGGGCGAGGTACAAGTTCATAGGTAACGTCATTGATTCGGCGCGTCACTTCATAAGGGCCAAAATACCGCCGGAGAAGTTTTTCTCAGTGTCCACGGCAGCGGATTGGCGTCCACACCCACACAAGGTCTCCTGGCATGTACTTTGTAGCTCGGTGGCGGAGATTACACTGTCGCGCGTCGCTTTCCTGCTGGCGCAGAATGCGATGCCTGGCCAGCTGTCGTGCCTCCTCAGCCCGTTGGATAAACTCTTACTCTCCGTTGTCACCTGAGTCGCAATCATAAAGGGGAGCACGGCATCGAGTGTTGCCGTTGCTTGACGTTCGTAGACCAGTTGGAAGGGTGTCCTCCGCGTCGCCTCTTGCACAGCCGTATTGTATGCGAATGTTACATATGGCAGAATTTCGTCCCATGATTTCTGCTCCACGTCGACGTACATGGATAACATGTCAGCCAATGTTCTGTTCACACTTTCCGTAAGCCAGTTCGTTTGTGGGTCATATACGGTGGCCTTCCGATGGTGGCTCCCGGTCAGCCTGAGGACGTCTTGCACCAAATCGGCAGTGAAAGCTGTTCCCCGGTCTGTAATAATAAATCCGGGTGTGCCGTGGCGTAAAACAATCTCTGCACAAAAAACTTTGCCACTTCTGCTGCTGTTCCTCGAGGAAGAGATTTGGTTTCGGCGTACCGTGCAAATAGTCCGTTGCTACTACTATCCACTTGTTTCCAGAGAAAGACATCGGGAATGGCCCGAGCAGGTCCATGCCAACCCGGTAGAACGGCGTTTTTGGTGGTTCCAGCGGATGAAGTTGTCCGGCGGGCTTCAATGGCGGTGTTTTGCGCCCCTGGCAATCGTGACAGGTCTTCGCGTAGTGTTTCACTGTGGGAAGAAGCCTCGGCCAGTAGTAGTTTTGGTGAATTCCCTCGTACGTCCGGCTAACACCTAAGGGACCCGCTGTTGGCTCATCCTGGCAGGCCTGTAAGATTTCTTTGCGAAGTACTGAGGCTACGACAAGAAGGAAGGCCTCTTTGCTGCTGTCATGGTTCTTTTTGTATAGCAAGTTTTCGCGGAGGCAGTAGGATGACAATCTTCGAGCAAAGGCGTGCGGTACGTCAGTTCGTTTTCCTTGGAGGTATTTGATGAGTGGGCCTAGTTCCGGGTCCTCACATTGTAAGTCGGCCATTTGGGATGAGTTATTGCCCTAAAAAGTGTTAATTCTTTGTCGTAATCCTAGGACTCTGCTTATATCGGTGCTCGCGACAAGCAGTCAGCGTCGCTGTGCTTCCTTCAAGATTTATATACAACAGTTATGTCGTATTCCTGAAGTCGAAGACTCCACCGAGCCAATCTACCCGAGGGGTCTTTTAGGTTGGCGAGCCAGTACAGGGAGTGATGATCGCTGACTGCTTTAAAAGGCCTGCCGTAAAGGTAGGGCCTAAATTTGGTGATCGCCCAGACGACGGCCAAGCATTCCTTCTCCATGGTGGAATAGTTTGCTTCGGCTTTTGAAAGTGTGCGACTCGCATACGCTACGACTCGTTCGGCGCCCTGTTGCGACTGAACAAGTACAGCTCCGAGGCAAACATTGCTAGCATCAGTGGGAATCTCCGTGTCAGTGGTTTCGCAGAAATGTGCGAGCACTGGAGCTTCCTGCAGCCGTCTCCGTAGTTCCTCAAAGGAGCACTCTTGCTCACTTGCCCATACAAATGGCACGCCTTCGCTTGTAAGCCGCCTAATAGGTTCAGCCATTCTCCAGAAACCTTCGACGAACCGTCTGTAGTCTGCGCATAGGCCTAGGAAGCGTCGTACAGCCTTCTTATCGGTAGGTCTGGGGAACCAAGATACCACGGACATTTTGTCAGGGTCTGGGTGGATACCGTGTTGGCTGACTATGTGGCCGAGGAATTTAAGCTCTTCGAAACCAAGACGACATCTTTCGGGCTCTATTGTGAGGTCTGCGGATCGGATTGCTTGTAATACGCCTTTTAGTCGTGTGAGATGTTCTTCAAACGTGGCCGAGAACACCACCACGTCATCTAGGTAAACTAAACACGTTTGCCACTTCAATCCGGCGAGGACAGTGTCCATCATCCGTTGGAGTGTTGCAGGGGCAGAACACAAGCCGAAGGGGAGAAGTTTGAATTCATACGAGCCTTCAGGTGTCACGAAGGCCGTTTTCTCCCGGTCCCGCTCATCGACTTCTATCGGCCAATATCCTGATTTGAGGTCCAATGATGAGAATAATTTTGCATTCGCCAAGCGGTCTAGTGTGTCATCAATTCGAGGTAAAGGGTAAACGTCTCGTTTTGTCACACTATTCAGTTCACGGTAGTCCACAGAGAAACGCAGAGTGTTGTCCTTCTTTGTCACCAGGACTACAGGTGAAGCCCACGGGCTTTTCGATGGCTGGATGACGTCAATCATGAGCATTTCCAGTACTTGTTGGCCGATTGCTTCCCTTTCTTTTGGGGATACTCTGTATGGATGCTGGCGGATTGGTCTCGCCGCCTCGTCGGCAATGATGCGGTGCTTCGCCATGAATGTGCGGCGCACATGAGGTGATGATGCGAAACACTCAGAAAACTATCTCACCAGTTCCAGTAACAGCTCTTTCTGCGCGGAGTTCAAGTTGGGGTTGACTTCTACTGGTGGCCGCAGCGCACCTCCGTCCAGGTGATCTGACTCTGTTTCTTCCAACATACAAATATTCGTTACGTCAGCAGCATCCTCAATGAAAGCTATGGTCGTGCGTTTTGCGACATGTTGACACTGTGTGCCGAGGTTTGTCAGCAGCACTGTTGTGCATCCGTTTTGTAGCTTGACAAGCTCCCTTGCAATGCAAATGCCCCTGTCAAGCAAGAGACTGATGTTTCCTTCCGCAATTCCTTCGTAGTCCTGAAAAGCGTCGTTCTTGACAGGAATAAGCATACTGGTTCGGGGAGGCAGCATTATGTTGTCGCCGATGACGCGCAAGGCAGTGTCCCGTCGGTCGTCGATATCCTTAGCTACCGATCTCTTCCTCGAGAAGCTTACGCTGAGTATCTGTAGATCGATGAAAGCACCATTGTCTTGTAGAAAGTCCATGCCGAGGATTAAGTCCTTCGAGCATACGGAAAGCATGATAAAATGTCCGACGTATGTGGAGCCCCTAATTTTAACGCGTGCTGTGCACCTTCCGGACGGAGCAATGAAGTGGCCGGCAGCGGTGTGAACCGGTGGTCCTGTCCACTGCGTTAGTACCTTTTTCAGGGTAGTAGCCAATGACTTGCTCATAACTGAACAATCTGCTCCGGTGTCCACCAATGCGACTATTTCTTGCTCGTTGTCAACCTGCACAGGTATATCGGAACAAAGCATAGCGTCGCCGGTTGGTCGTCGTCGTTTCATTGGAGGATCTTCAGCACTTCGATGGTCAGCGGCCCCAACTCCCGAGGTCGCTGCTCTTAGTTTTCCCGGACGGAAGGGCTCGGAGAACGGCACCGTGAAGATTGTGACGGGCTTGGACTCAAAGGTCAGGGAACAAACGCGTGCTAAGCACATATATCAGAAATTATGAAAATAAATGTGTGTGGCAGGGCATGTAATGCGAAGGCACGATAACCGTTGGCCATTAACGATTACGCTGTGGATCACTAGAGAAGGCAAGTGTGGCAGGGCGCAGGAGACTGTTAGAAGGGCAGATGAGATCAACAAGTTTGCGTGGAATAATTGCTCGGAGTTAGCACTGGAGCGGGATAATTAGAGTGTAATATTAGAGGCCTTTGACCGGCAGTGGACGTATATATGTTTGCGACGATGATAACTAGGAAAGATCGCTTCCCTCTTAAGTTACTCTCGACGTACATGCGCGGCGAGTGGCTCACTGTCAAACCCGTCATGGGAGGTGCCTCTGCGAAAAAAAGTTTGGTGCTAGACTATAGTAGCGAGATTTATGGAAGAAGAGAGGTAGCCTTTATCGCATCCAGAAGATGGTAGGACGGTACAACCATTGTATTCTATTATTTCTCTTTGCTATAAGTATAAGGAAATGCCCGCAAGACTTAGATGGGTTCCCACAATGCGGCTAGAACATTTCCACCTACTCTGAAGACATGATGTCATAGCCACTTTTTTGTTACGAAAATTCTGTTGCGGGAATAGGACATGAATAAGGCAGTGGGCATTGCGGCAGCGGCAAGGGCAACATGCCTAGAACCTCTTTCTGCTGTATGATACAGGTGACAGCTGTTCAGCTTGGGAGTCTACCAACTATCAACAACGTAATGTAAGGCGCCGCACGTCTCGATCGAGTAATCGTGAGGCACTCGGAATCAACAAGCACCGACCGCTACCCGGTCATCGAAACTGCGCCGTTCATCTCGGCGCACACGGAGACTGCGTGGCGTTCCACCAAAGCAACGTCACATCACGTGACCCTGCCAAAAACTACAAAAGCATCGCCAAAAGCTTGGACCTTCAGTGGGCATTGCGGCAGCGGCAAGGGCAAGATGTCTAGAACGTCTTTCTGCTTTATGATGCAGGTTAGTAGTTACCTACCTGGATATTGTCATAGAAGCGATAATCCTTACTTTTTACTTGGTGCTGCTGCTGCCCTGCCAACTGCGCATGAAAACTTTGTTAGCATTCATTTATTAACTGTCGGTTGATCTGCTTGTATGCGGGGATATTAAGCAAACCCTGGTCCCGATGGTAGTGAAATGTTGGCAAAAAGTTTAGAGGGTCAAGCCAACACACATTCCTGCATTGAAAAAATACAGGCTTCGCAAGACATGATAGAAAAGAAGATTTCGGTATTAGCAGAGCGCTTTGACAAAGTGGACGAACAGCTAAAAAAACTCAGTTCGCTACCATCCAAAGTCCAAGATGTGGAAGGAAGAAGAAGATTAAACGAAGAGATTGTCTTCTTGACGAATAAGGTTGATGAAATGGAAAATATAAGCCGCCAAAACAACCTGGTAGTATACGGAATAGAAGAACCACGTAGGGAAACTGCAGATGGCCTGCTAAAACAAGTGAAAGATGACATTTTCAGACACACGCTGCAGGTTACAATCTCGGGCATCGAAAGATGTCATCGCAATGGGCATAAAGCCAAAGATAACTCTCGACGTGTCATTCTCAAGTGCCTGGATTATCGAGAAAAAGCAGTTGTATTAAAAACTGTAATAAACTAAGGGAAGTTCGATATCAATATCGGAAGATTTTTTGTACAGGGTAAGAGAAACAAGAAAAAATTGTGGATCAGCTCAGCTGGTGAAAGGGATAACAGATCAAAAGTAAAGCTCTTTTTTGATAAGCTAAGTTTGGATGACGTCATGTTCTGGTGGAGCGAAACTACCAGTTCACATTATGGGCTAAATAAACAGGATAATTGACGGCAACAGCAGGACAACCTGTCCCTTAAAATAATGAACATGAGTTTCAGAAGTATCGTTAATAAGGTTACTGATCAAGAGACATTGTTTTTACCCACAGCGTTGACATGACCATCCTCACAGAAACATGGTTACATGCGTCAATTTATGACAGTGAATTCATCCCCTCTGGATACAGTGTGCATAAAAAAGACCAAGAGAACAAAAGTGATGGCGTCGCTAACCTGTATAATAAAAGGCTAACTATGAAATGAACGCCTGGCGTGCCTGTTGTAGAAGCTATCTTTTGCAAAGTGTACTGTGGGAAAGTTAGGTACGTGCTTTTTAGAGGTCTCCTGATTCCGGTAGTGACATCCTGGAAAACCTAAAAACGTATCTAGATGCGTAGGTCAGCTTGGTGACAGAATCATTCTAGCAGGCGACTTTATTCTTCCCAATGTCGACTGGTCCACTTTCACAGTAGGTAACCGAAATATTCACTGTGAAACGATGCTTGATATTGCTTTCACGTTTGACCTAGAGCAAATAGTCAAAAACAACACAAGAATTCATGGTGGCTCAAAATCAATACTTGACTTATTTTTTCTAACTGGCTCGATTACAGCCCAAACACCGTGTGAAGTAATACCAGGCATATCGGAACATTCTGCAGTATTACTTGAATTACAAGTGTAGCACTCGAACGTAAAAACCTAATGTCCAGTTTCCCAAACTTTTCTCGAGCAGACGACGTCTCTATAATTGACTTGCTTGCCTTTTTTACGATGTTTTCTCGTCCTATTCCGGACATATAAAAGTCCTTTGGTATGAATTCAAAATAATAGAAAAGGAATGCATTGGCAAATATGTTCCCCGCATTGTAAAGAGGTAGGAGCACAAAAACGCTTGGAACTCTCGGACTCATTGCGGTTACAAAGGAAACTAGAATGACTTAAGACAAAGACAAAATCTTCTAACTCTACTTGCATTGCAAATGAAATACCAGGCATTCAATTAAAGTTAAAATCACAAGTACGAACTGACAAGCAAAGGTATTTCGGAGAGTTTTTACCAAACTCTATTGCCTTGTCCCGTGAGAGATTCAGGCGGCAGGTACGTCCGACTTCTGGCGGGTGTGATGTATTTGATATTGAAGATGAACAAGTAGATGACGCAAAAAAAATCTCACAGGCTTTCAATGAGCAGATTAAGAGCATTTTCACTGTTGATGACAATATATTACAAACTTAGACGCAAATTTTCCGCCCATACCAGGTGTTGTAATATTTGAAGCTGGAATTTTCAACATGCTGTATAAACTAGATGTCAAAAAGGCCAGAGGGCCTCACGACATACCCAACGCCTTTTTAAAAACATATGCAGAATGGACATCAAAATGCTTGTGTGTCCTGTTTACTAAATCTTTGTGTGACGGGCAAATACCCGAGACTGGGGAAGCTCCATTGTAAAACCTATCCATAAAAGCGAAAAAAAAAACTGCATCAAGAACTATCACCCCATCTCCTTAACTTGCACGGCATGTAAACTTTTAGAACACATTATTCATAGCCACATTATGCAGTTTATCGATCAGCATATTATTTTAACAAAGCATCAACATGGATTTCGAAAAGGTTATTCTATGTGTACCCAACAAGCGGAAACAATATATGATTTTGCGCTCACCAATAATAACGGCAAACAAATTGATGTAATTTTTATGGATTTCCAAAAAGCGTTTGACAAGGTCCCTCACAAGAAGTTACTTCAACAACTACGCCAATCATACATAACCACCAGCTCCTTAATTGGCTTACAGCACACATTACCAATCGTAAATGGTTTGTCGTATTCAATGGGGAAAGTTCTGAAGATGTTTCTATAGACGCTGGTGTGCCTCAGGGGTCGGTGCTTGGGCGCCTTCTTTTTCTGCTATTGTCTGCATTGTCTGATATTGTCTGCAACATTCCTGTGAAAATACGGTTGTAGGCCGATGACTGTGTTATCTACGCGGAAGTGAACAGTGTAGCCAATCAGATTCTTTTAAATGACGCACTCAACAAAATTGTTCTTTGATGCGACAAGTGGCAAATGTGCATTGAAAAAACAGCATTTTTGAGAATTACTAACCAAAAGAGTCCTGTAGCGTATATGTAATCCGCGAACAACAATTTCCTCCATGAAGTATCTGAATACAAATACTTGGACCTCTGGATTTAAAATAATTTAAATTGGGCTTACCACATTGATTATGTGGCAAGAAACACCAACTGTAAGCTTTTCTTTTTACGAAGAGCTTTAAAATACAGCACTCATGACGTTCGAATGACCGCATATAAAGCTCTTATTCTTCCCTCATTAGATTATGCAGCTATTTTTTGGGACCCATTCACTCGAACCAATATTAACAAGCTTGAAAAAATACAAGAAAAGGGGTGTCCGATTTATTTATAACAGCTACGGGCGTACTTCTGTTTCAACCCTGTTATCCAGAGTCAATTTACCACTAATATATGAAAGAAACCGTTTAGCCTGGCCAAACTTTCTCTATCAAATAGTAAAAAGCCACTACATATTACACATTTCTAACATAACATTTTCCTCCGGATATTCCACAAGGCAAAGGCACCAACTGACAATTACTCCTTTTAGTACACGCAACAATACCTTCAAATATTCCTTCGTTCCCCATACCATTAGTGAAGGGAACCAGCTTACTAGCACCCAAGTACAACAGCCTTCACTTACCTTGTTTACGTCATCTTTTATTTAGTGCTGAAATTATGTCATTTCATTTCTCTTTTTTACCTATGTATTTTTTGTTTGCCTTTTTTTGTGATCTCCTCAGGATTTGTTCCCTCCTGCCAAAATCCCAATGTGGGATTGCAGTCCCCATAGATAAAAAATGAATAAAAATCCAAAGTGTTGAATTTCGGTTTTATACTTTAGTTTGGCTTCAACTTGATGGGAATCTATGACCCTTTTAGCTCGAGAATTGTCCTCTTCCCGCATTAAGGTTTATTTTTATACGTACATGGTTCACAACACAGAAGTGAAAAGGCAAGTACAAAACTTTGGTTTGGGGACTGTGTGCAGCATATGGTAAAACAAGAGAGTTATCTGAACTGGCAGTTTCACTGTCCAGGCAGATGAACACTGACCACCCACGTGGTGCCACCATAGAGAATGCACTTGGCAGGATTTCAGAATTCAACGAGTGTAAGCTATTTCTTATGTTGGAATTCTTTATGCACAAACCACAGGAACAGGACACAATAAAAGCTACGACGAAACAGGCTGTGCCAGTGCTCTGTTCCCGTCTCTCTTTTGTGTCTTGTTCTTGCGGGCCATGCATAAAGAATGCCCCACAAGGGATTGCATGAGACAACAGAATTGATACAAGAGCACCGCTGACAATCCGGGTGAGCAGTATGAACACACAGAACCCAGTTACATTGTGTAGTGACCAATGGAGGAATGGTTGAAATGGAGGGATGGAGGAACAGAACTCGCTAGAATAAGAAAAAAGGACAGCAACCAACCTTTTGGGACAACGACGTCCTAGTACGTATTAAAGAGTGCCCCTTTACCTGTGACGAAGAAGCCGACAAACTATCGTCATAATTGTCATCTACTCTGTGACCACTCTGGTGCCTTTAATGTTTTCGTTACTTTCTTTTTCCCACGTGTCGGTTGGTGTGTTTTTGGTGATCGGGGATTTATACATACAAAGGAAGCACGCAGCAATTGGTGGCTATTAGCCAGCAATTGCTATGAGCATAAGCTATTAGCTTATGTAGGTGGATGTGCCAAAAAGCAGCAAGATCTGGTGGCATCACACTTTTTGTTAAGACTGTAGAGAAAGACCGCAAATTGTAATGCAGAACTCAGCAACATCAGGACGCAAACTCAATACAAATTAGAAGACTTGCCCTCAGCTTCAGAATTTCCTCATGTCAAATGAAACAGTAGACGCAATTCCTAAAACTTCAACTATTTAAATCAAACAAGTGCAATAGGTAAAATTTCCTTTTATTCTCGGCAATAAAATTAACCTATGCGAACTGTGTTATTACTTTTAATTTTTCTGGAAGGTCTTTTAAACATTCTTCGTTTTTTCGTCAGAAAGTAGGCACAAATGTTATGGATGTCTGCAATAAGTTTAAATAGCAAGGGTAATTGTGCGTCTCACGCTATATTTCAGATAGTAGAAACTTTTTCTAGCACCTCATACTATGTGCTCTACTGATTCCGACTTGCTGTGGGCCTTGTGCTTGAGTTTGAATTTTTTTATTTTTCTCTTATTCCTCTCTCCCGCAATTCTTCCTCCATATTTCATTTACATATGGCTGCATCAACGCGGTTGCTCCTGGTTTCTATTACACATCATTGTTTCACATCCTTAAGAGATGCTTAGGGGTATTATAGAATAACAGGGAGCAAAATTGCCCTAGCCAAAGTCGGCGTCGTTATATGGTCTAAAACGTGTAAATTCTAAAAGTTACATCCACATTTCTTTTCCACCATTTCATTTGAGCGACTTTTTTACTTTTGATTAAGGCCTTTTTGAAGCAACGATGTGCTTGCAGTATACCAGAGTACATTGACATGCACTACTTCTTTAATACTTATTACTTGTAGGATACGGGTAATATAGTATATTACTTGAATATACCTGAGAAAGGATAGCACCGCAGGCAAAATGCTATTACAAATGTTGCTACGATTTTCTCTATTACAAGACAGCTAATGCCGAGAAAGCAATTTTCAATTATCTTGCCACTGCATAAAAGCTTTCATTCAATCACTGTGGAAACACTACATTAGATTTTATTGTTATAATATAGTGCCACTTTTGAAACAAAAGTGTGAGTAAAACAAGGAAAAGCTTTTTATTCCTGGGAACGCTTGCTGTACGAGAATTCTGTTACTTGCTATTCTTTGTGAGCAACGTATGGAAAGTGAAAAGAAATTGCCTAGTGTCAGGCATACGTTATCTCTATTCTCCAAGAGGCAAATAAAGTCCAAATATACAGGAAGGAGAAATGCTTTCAAAGTGCATAGAGTGAATGGAAAGGGAGACAGATTTCTGGTTGGAGTCACCAAGGAGTGATCATAAATCAGGCAGGCGAGAAATAACAAAACTGGAGGTAGCTATTGATCAGAAATTGGTGAAAAAACCTGAGCGTTAAAACCTCCGCAGAGGAGTACAACACTCCTTTTGAAAGAAGGTACAAACCGTTTGAAATTAAGGACTGCTTAAGACACTCAAAATGACGTGAGGTGGTAAATATTGCCCTACATCAAAAAAAGGAAGGAAAGAAGCGTTTGTAATTTACTTGGGCATAATCATTACATCAAGGGGCTTTTACAGTCAAGTATCAGTGATATGTTTTTCACAGGGTTACGTTAAATATTCGAATCCCTAAAAAGTCGTATCATCAAAACATACACAAAATGAAAGAAGAATACATTTATCTACGCCAGAAACAAATACCCTATGTCCTCCTCCATTTCATTTCTACTGAAGCCTTAATAGATGTACCTGTACAGAATGAAAGATAAATTTTTCTGCGGCAGAAACAAATTCCCTATAACCGCCTGCTTTTCATTTCTACTAAGGCCTAACAGATGTACTTCTGGAAGGCATAGAAGTTTCTGAAAATGGTTTCACGAATATTTTGGCCTGCCACTGTGCGCCCCAGCACGTCGAGCTCGATGTGGGTTTCAGGTGTAGTGGGCGGAGGTGATACGTGAGCGGTGGCTGTAAGTACGTTAATTTTGTCCCTCTAGGTCCACCTTATGAAAGATATCCAGCTGTTTTTAAAGGGTAGGAGCTTTCGCTTTTGCGACATCTTGGCGACGTGTTAGCTCCCTAGACCAGGATGCTGCTTGGAAGTGCACTTTCCCGTGTGCCTCGCTGAGTAGAAAACAGCCAGGAAATACATCTGGAGAAGAGACAGACAGAGAAGGAATAACACACAGCCTTCAGTATTTAACAAAAAAGTAACTGAGGGTCGGGCCAACACGACCTGGGAGGAAGGTGGTGGGCACGCTGCCCTTTTCTCATGACTTTCGGACGCATGCTAGCACGATTGTGCTCAAGGTTTCTTTAGACCTTCCTCTCTCGGCGCGGAGAGCAGGGTACATTCGTCTCAATGAAGGGGTCACTCAGACATCATGCAGCGGTGTGATGTAGCCGGTTGTGCTAGGCGAAATTGGATCCCGACCAGATCACGCTCTCTCTACCGGCTAAACCGCCGGATTGCGCGCGTCTAGCTGGTGGCCCCATCGTATGATCTGCAGCAGCGCCGCAATGCGTACAGGCGAGCGGACGGGTTTTGCATTGTAAACAATGTAATACGGTCGGGAACATTATAAATTGGTAACTAACCTAAATGTGTGCCCACCCTTGCTGTTTCATCAACTTTTGGCTGTAGCTGCCTTTACATCTTTGTGTATGTTGACTTTGACACCCTGTTGACTAGGACCTTCTCTACGTCGTCAAGTTGTTAAATAAATGACGTTTCGTGGAATTACCCATAGCTTCTATGTAAACCTCTACATTCAATTATGGCATCTATTAGAGATGCATGGATGAATACATGGTCAAATTTCTAGGGGAGCCACCTGAAATTACATAAACAAGAAATACTAAGCAGCTTCTGGTTATCCGTAAAATTCTCAAACTACGCTTTTTGCTTATTGGTTTGTTTTGCAATGGTCACTTCAACACCTTGTGTATGTTTGACCCCTCTAAGCGGCCCTACTGTCGCTAATCTGCAGTCGCATTTGGCTTTCCTGTTTTCGCGCTTGTAACCTCGCCGTCTCCTGTTTAAAATGTCTAATCTCCCTCCTGCCCGTCTTATTGCCTCTTGTCACTCTCGTCTGACTACCCATTGGAGTATAAGATGTGTATGTACTTCTGACATATTGTTACTAAAAATGCACAATGGTCGTATAAGAACGCATACAGTGCAGCCAGGTAAGCTGTTGATGAACGCAGAGTTGGTGTTGAAGACCTTCGAAAGGACTGTGCTTGGTTAGATTAAATGTTAGGAATGGGCAAATACAGCAGAACGGCCAACCCGCTCTTGCTTAGTTTGAAGCCCAATATTGTTTTGGGGTTGCAGCGGTGGGGTAGATGTAGAGCATTCGCTTCACGTGCAGAAGGACCGCTTTTCGTATTCCGGTGCCGGACAATTCCAACCGAATTTAAAAAAACAAAACAAAAAGCCGCGCATTCACCGAATTGCCGAATGGCGCTTTGGGGAACGGCCTGATCTCGGCGACCGTTGTCGGTAACGCACTCCTTCACACTAGCAGCATTGGCCACCCTGTTGTAGTAAATGCCACAACCTCCCAAGAATACGATAATTAATCAGACCTGTGATGCACCAGAGGTTTCTAAGAATCCCTGGACCGAGACAAGCCACCATTGGAATCTGAGCCTGGCAACTTTGAACACGCGAACCTTATCTAGTGAATCGAGTCTAGAAGTGTGTTTCGAGGAGTTAAAGGTAAATAAATGCGATGCCACAGTTCTTAGTGAGGTTAAGCGCATTGGTGAAGCCCTTACGGTGCTGAAAAATGGACACGTCCTATGTTACCGTGGTGTAGTGGGCAGAAGAGAACTTGGAGTGGGATTTCTAGTCAATAAAAACATAGCTGCCAACAAAGAAGAATACGAAAGCATTAACAAAAGGGTAGCAGGTCCTGTAATCAGGCTCAATAAAAGGTACAAGCGAAAGGTGCTACAGGGCTATGCGCCCACATCCAGCCACACGACCATGTAGTAAAATGCTTCTATGAAGATGTGGAATCGGCAATGGGTAAAGTGAAAACACAGTATATAGTAGTTATGAGGACTTCAGTGTTAAAGTAGGCAAGAATCAGGCTGGAGACAAGACAGTTGGGAACTATGGTCTGGGCCGTATAAATAGCAAGGGGGCCTAGTAGTTAAGTTTGCAGAACGGAATAGCCTACGCATATATAATACCTTCTTCTCTAAACAGGAGAGCCGGAAGTGGACGTGGAGGAGCCCGAATGGGCACCATAAAAATGAAATCGACTTCATAAGCGATAACTCTGACGTCGTGAAGGATGTGGAAGAGCTCGGAAGGGTAAGGTGTAGTGACCACCGTATGGAAGATGTCGAATAAGGCTACATTTGAGGACGAACTGTAACGAGCTAAAACGAAAGAAGCCGAATAATGAGCTAACAGGAAGACGTAAAGTAAGAGAATTCAGGATCGCGCTGCAAAACCGATATTCAGCTGTTACCGAGGAAGCCGAGCTTACAAGGGAAGCCAGCGACAACCTTACATGCATTATAACGGAGTGTGCAGTAAAGTCGGGGGCACGATGGCTAAACAGGATACTGGTAAACGTTCCCAGGAGACAAAAGTTGCAATTAGGAAACGGCAAACTATGACGATCTCCACCCCAGCTGAGAGAATAGAACTAGCGGAGATTTCAAAATTAGTCAATATGTGTAAGAAAGATGACATACGTAAGTTTATTATGGAGAGGATAGAATACGCTGTAAAGAATGGAGGTAGCCTGAAAGCAGTCAAGAGGCGTTTTGGCGTGGGGAAAAATCAGATTTATGCACCTAAAGATCAGCAAGGCAATATCATCAAAATAAGGATAAAATAGTGTTGCGGCAGAGTTCTACAGGGATCTGTACAGTAGCCAGGGCATCCAGGATAATGCCGTACGAGAAAGTAGTTCAGCGGAGATGGACATACCAGCGGTAACGACCGAAAAAGTATGGAAGGCTTTGAAAAAAATAAAAGGGTGCAACTCACCTTGCGAGGATCAGATAACAGAAGACCTGTTGTATGATGGCGTAGAAATTGTACTTGAAAAACTGGCAAACCTGTATACGCAATGCCTAAAGACCGCAAGTGTACCGGACTCTTGGAAGAACACGGACATCATTCACATAGTTGACACAGTTACAGGGGAATGGCGGCGGAACCTTTTAATGCCGTTTCTTGCATATTCACAGCAACAAAGGTTGCCGGAGTAATAAAAAAAAAAGAAAATGTCTACAACCCAGAGGACGTGATCTAAGCAACTCTCTTTTTTGTCGCGAAATTAAACTGAGCAGCGATCAATCAACACCCATCTCCCCCACCCGTTTCTCTTAAACATCATTCACTGGCTCGGCTTCATGCCTCCACTTGCTGGGAAATCTGAGCCAACCATTGCTGTCAAAGTGTTGTTCTTTTCTGGAGTAACCAAATGCGAGCAGCGCTTCAATGTAACTTAGTTAATGTCTACGGCTGTATCTTGAAAATACATCGGTCGTCTGACCCTTTCAGCAGCAATTTACATGCAAAGTATGCTCTCTGCATTGTGTGGGTACACATTATTACGGTATTTTATTTTCTTTTTACGAGGCACGCACAAAACCGACCGACGCCGATCGGTGCGGATGTTTTTTTTGCTCACAACGCAATGCAGCAAATCATAGCGAAATATTGTAATTCTGTTTTGGGAACGACAGGCTTCTTTCTCTGGCGATATTTTGCGTCATAACGACAGTGAAATAGCGAATGTTTGTCGCACTTTCCCCTGTAAATACATTGGCAGCCATCCACGAAGCAGGTTATTGACATTACCATTCGCACGAGAAGTTTCAGCACTAGCAAATACTAAGCCTATTTCAGTGACACATGAGAGGGAAAGAACGCGCACACATGTAGAGATTTTGGGAGCCTTTGGCCATCCCATAATGGCTCTCCGACCAGTTCTCCGGCTGCCCTGGGATTATTTTTAAGGCATGTATGTCAGTGCACAAAGCTCCTAAATAGCATGATGGCAGTTTCGTGAGCAGCAAAACAATAAGGTACATTTTTTCTTCAGCGAACGACTGGAAGTAGTTTGTATTCTTCAATCCTGCTCCTACTATGGTGCTTTTTCAACACTTCTTTTTCTATTGCATAAGTGGTGATTTAAGTTTAGTGAATTAACGTCTTCTTGAAGAGGCAGTGAGCATCAAATAACCTTTTTCAAGGCGCTCCCCTTCCTGTGCTCTCCAAGGTGGAACCCGTGAGGCCCGTTCACAGTTGCGACTGAAGCAATAGAAGCGGCGTGATTGCTGTCGCCTTTGCTTTCCGTTGATGGCTTAAGTCATTTGGTCTCGACTACTTCTAAAGCTAAGCTGAATTGTTCTCACTGATGGTGTTCCTAACGCGAAAACAGGTCAACTGCAAGAAAAAATGCTTCACGAGGTGGGAATTTACCCTAGGTCCTGCGCGGCATGGCGCAGACTGATTGCTGTATTTCTACATGACCAAGGTGGTTTGGATTTGGAGAGCTGCATGGCCGGGCAAAATTAGGCAGAGAAATTTTGCACCCCACAATGTAAAAACGACGATGATCCGCCACGAGAAGACCTCGGGTTCAACCATCGTTGGTGTTAGACGGAGAAGGTCAATATTTGATTTGTTGCTGTGACAAAAATCACGTCAATGTTATCGGAAGTGGGAACGGGTCTTTACACTTTGCTGCCTGCAAAGTAGCAAAGTTCAAAAGAAATGGAATCGTTGGAAAAGGCACGTTATTTTTGGCACATTTATAATTTTTTGCGAAGCAGCAATCGGTTAGAGAAAAATTAACATTACTTTTGGGATATTTCCGGGCGAGCACAGAACTCATGAAATGCTGAGAAAAAAACGAAAGATGTGAGCGTACATGCATGTTTGATCTATAATGGGATTTGCTTTTTGTCCTAAGCTCACTGCTAAACAAGCTTTGTAAATGGTCTCAGCGTTCACTATTTATTAAGTGGTATTTCGCAATTTCGCATTCCAAAATTGTTTTTGCTATATAGAGAGGAACTAATTAATTTTCTTCACTCCAAAGCCGACAGTCCTAGTTGGAAGTAAGGTACAGACATATAAATTAGGCCACATTACTTTGCGATTAGTAATTTGTGATTCCATTAAATTCCTCTTTAAGGCCTTTGAAATGGTGTCCTCCTAAAGAATGCTTCCGTTATAAAGCTGTTTTTCATTCCTACTTCAAAGATACGGAAATATAACTATTACTTTTTGGGGAATAAACCACTAAAGCCACCTGGACTGAACCCAGAGCAGCAGGAATCTGATATCGCTAAGGTGTCATCGATGGTGCCCACAAACTCTCACAAGTTGGTGGTATATAAATAGTGAAAATAAACGTATTTCTTGTTTTCACACTGCCGCACACTTTAGGACGATTGTGTGTGTCTTGGTTTAGTGTGCTCCACTGGACCCGTGTTGGAAGTGTTGTGCGATGAGTGTCAGCTTGGTCTTCGAGTGTGTCCCCAGTTGTGCTGAGCAGAGGCAGGCTGTGTGTTGGTTGTTCCTTCAGTTTGCGTATTCGTGTTTTTATTTTTTAGGTGTCTCTGTAGGAGTTATTTGATGTGATGAATGAACGCCAACTATCTCGTTTTTCCGCACGCCACACACGTTTTCCTAACGCCTTTGCCCTTTTGAACAGAAGGAGGTTTCCTGGCGTGGGGGATCGCCGGATACCCCTCCCGTTGTTGTGGGCCTCTCGCAGCCGCCTACACTCCTTAATCCACCACGGCATCCTCTGGTTACGGAGGGGGAGGAGCCAGAGGCGTGGGGAATGGAGTTTGCGGCGGCGTCGAGGATTTGAGTCGTGAGGAGTTGCGTAGCTTATCGCACCTCTTATGGCTGTGTGGTGTAATTTGAATGCCTCTGTAATGTGTTCGAGATTGCTCTTCCTTTATTGAACCTAATATGTGAAGATGAACTGCTTCGACCTCTACCTGTATATGTTAATAAAGTGGGGAAGTGGTCACTACCATATGTGTCCGTGCTCACACCCCTCTCAAAACGTGGAAACAGAATTTCAGAACCATTAGCCAAGTCAAGATTTATGGTTAATCTTATGGCCAATGTTGGCCAGTCTCATGATTGGGGAGGCTTTGCATAGCAACTGGTGCCGGCGACTCTGGGCAGTCGCGACGAGGGAGGTACAAATGAGCACACAGCAGGTCACTGCAATCTTGGCCAATGTCCCGTCGTGGGTATACGTTTGGCTTGACAAAAGTGTTTCAAGAACGATGGGCGCAGCCCTCGAGGCACGCACATGCCAGCGGTCGCAATTTTCGAATTTCTCAACAGCCTGAAGGTCGTCGCAAAGAACGCGCATACGCGCACTTGGCTTTTTGCCATTCTTAACGCAGACACTCAAAATATCGATTTACAAAAGTCCTTGGCTTTTACAATACTTGCGTTGTGTTCGCTCAGAAGCACTACATCTATGTGGACTCTCAGGTTACCATTATGTAACATCTATCGGTGTTGCAAAGAACAATAGTATTAGTTGCAGTGTTGGATAAAAGTTCCATTTATATCCCTCATAAATGAAGAAAACATTAATAAAAACACTACACATGCAGAACGTCTAGTCCCACCAGTGCTATGGTTCGGACAAGGAACTGTTACTGTGTCTAAATACCGACTTGGTGCGGTCTGGGACGGCTGCAGTGGTGCGGTGTATAGGTCAGTCACAAAAACAGTACTCAAAATGTACCACCCATATTTGCCCTTGGGTCTTTGCTTTTTTGTGGCTCTTCCCGTACTGGCCTGGTCCAGAGTTTAAATTTGGAGTGGGACAATTGGTGATTGACGCACCAGCTAATTTACGTTCACTTGTTATACACCTTCAAAGTTTGAACAATTTATAATCCCTTAAACATGTATTTGTGGGCAGTGTATATTCAAGGCGTTTAAATATCTGCCAATCGTTTCTGTGTGTTTCTCATACATCAGAGAGCAAGAATATAAACTGGCTGTCTTCTTTTTACACACGTCTAAAACATCTTGTACCTATCCCCCCCCTGGCATCTCCGCCATGTGACATATAACTTGTCATTTGCAAAATTGAAGGAAATCAAGTGCCAAAAACTGCAATTATGCAGGACCTTTTTGTTTTACGAGGCACATCGATGTACTGAATGACGTGTTAAAGATGGCTTGTTGGTGATGACGCAAGGCCAACTATAGAAAAGAGCGCCCGAACAGTGGTTATATGTGAGAGATGACGCAAACCATAAAATTGGTCAACAAGAATCAAAGTAATATCAGTCAAATATAATCTTGATGGCTGGTGTCGAAGGTCAGGTAATGTTTCTGCCTGGCATGCAATAAAGCATAGAAAATTTACTTGTCCTGAATATTTCGATTAGCGCTTGACAGAAAACATGAAATCGTCAGACATCGAAACGTACGTGTCGCGGGATGTGTTGCCTGTATAGTTGTCGGAAGCATTTGAATCCTATGGTTTCAAGTTTCTTGCATAAAATCAGCAAGTGGGTTATAGATAGGCTCTCTCCATGACCACTCCACACGAGTGTTGGTGATTTAGGGAGCGGGTCAAAGTGTATAGCGGCATAACAATGAACTTGCTAAGGCAGTGCATTAAGTTAGTTCTGTATTTCTCCAAGTACGGCTTTGTTATTCGTAGTTTGTTTTCTCTCTGTTCACTCCAGTGGGTTTTGCCATTGTTTAAGCACGTGTTTTTTTTTGTTGTGTGGATAGAGGTCAGTGCAATGTGCCGTAGTTATATATACTCTGGTCCTGAGTGCAGCAGCAGCGGCCATAACATCAACAGCTTGATGCCAGTGATCCGGGCATGTTGCGGGGACCAGCACACAGCAACAGTCAAATTTGAGGCACACGTCATCATACAACCCCTACAAACGAGATTTATAAAATATTTAGAAAATGGTCAGGATAATAATGCACCCACTACAATTAGTGAATCTGTGAAAGTGACATACTTACGAATATGATGTTCGACATTGTATGGGGATTATTTGGGTCCAGTTGTGGGTCCGGTTGCGGCATGAATTTCATCTGGAACATCTTTGTGTTTTCATTGTAGATCGCCACATGTAAGCGTAGCGATAATCTACGTGACGATACTCGCCTGGCACAACCACAAGGCATCCAATTCGACTGCAAAGATCATGACCACGACCTTGCGGCTGTCATCAACTACGTCACCAAGAAGGGCCACCGCGCATGAATAAACTGGCTTTCAGAAGCACCCCTTGTGATTGCGACTCTACGAGCGGGACCTCTACATGGGTATCATGGCCTATAAAGCCGGTGCACACGAATCAGTTCTTAGGTGGGTCCGGTTGCGGCTTGGAGCACAGCTGCAACATAATAGAATTTACCTTGCAGGTATGCTGCAATACAATTACAAAGGCTACAGAAATGATAATCTTTTCGTACGACCGTTACCGGACCCTGGTTGTCTTTTTGATGCTTTTTGTTGCACTGTGTATTTCTTGAAACTATGCTGATGGTGTCTGGAGATAATGATGTCAAACCTGGCCCCGATCATGAAAGAACGGCGATCGGATGTTGTAAGACTCATTCGCAGTTCAAGCGCGCATTAGTCAAGAAATACGTGCTCTAACTCAAAATGTTGCTGCATTTGATAAACGCCTAGTAAAAGCCGAGTCTTGGGCGTAAGCGACTATCAACGTCACTGCTTAGGTGCCGGAGTTGGAGAGGGCAGTTCTGAAACTATTGAGCGCCATCTATGAACTGGACACAAAAAATGATGAATTAGAAAACCCGTCGGGCAGAAAGAATACAATACCTGGCTCACCTAAATCGCCGGCCGAAAATTCAGAGGAGCAGTCTATTGTGGTCCCCAAAATGATAGCACATAAGCTAGAGGTACTATGTGACAAAACTGAACACTGCCACAGTGTCGGGTCGAAAAATCAGAGCAATATGAGACCATATTCTTGAAGCTTCTAAGGGCCGTCCAGAGGGCCAACCTTGTGGCAGTGAGGCTCGGCCTCCCCGTCCCCACGAGGGAGCGTCCCGCAGCGCTGTCGCCCTGAAAAGCGGCAGTGGTCCTCAGGACCTTCAATGAAGTTCATTGTCTGTCTTTCTGTCTGTTCTACATTTCAGAACAGAGACTAACATTTGGAAGAATGCGTATAAATTAAAAGATCCGAGACCAACATGAATAAAGATTTCACAGCAAGGGTTTGGAAGCTGCGTAAGTGTCTTGGGGCACCACTCACCTGATGTGATATATAATGGACACAAATACGACTTCCTCGAGACGGCCTGTTGGCAGTTAGGGTTTGATACACATGGTAAGACGCAAAGTTCGCCATTGCAAAGCCTGTGGAAATGCGATCATAAATTGCAGCGTCTTCGCTACTGTTGGAGTGTCGGCAAACGCGCTCGGAAAAATCACTGGCAATCCATCACCCGATCGGAAGCTTTGGCGCTTCTTAATGTAGACGCGTATAGCTATGGCAATAAAATCACTGAGCTTCACTGACTCGTACAATGTTTCCACCCCTCAGTCATGTGTGTGATGGAAACGCGGCTTAATGACTAGATAACTTAGGGGGAAGTTTAACCGCCTGGATGCATAGTACCGCGAAAAGACAGAGGTGCGAGGCGTGGCGGGGGTGTGGCGCTATTTATTCAGAATAACATCGAATTCTGCGTGCTTCCTGACATACCCGAAAGCGGGTCCATTTGGTGCATGGTTAAATATAAACGCTTGGCTATAGTTATTGTAGGAATAGGTCATGCTCCGAATTCCAGTGATGTATTTGGCCTTCTTATTTATCATAGCAGAACACAGGCTCTAGGAATATGGACTCGTGATCACTGGTGCTTTCGACACCAGTTGTATTGATTGGATGACTCTTACCTCAACTGACCGCAAAAAGGTATCCCTGATTCTTCACTTAACCTCGCAGCCCTAGGACCTAACCCAAGTGAGAAATCCCTGAACGCCATGAAATTCCAACTTAGATCATGTCTTTTTCTGTGAAGACCTCCTGCAGCGTGGTATCAAACAAGAAATAGTTGAAGGTTTTTTACCTAACCGGGGTGTCCTAGTAGACTTCAATATGACGGGTAAACAGGGCAGGCGACCTTACAGAACTGTGGCCGGCTTCACACGCGCCGATGGTGCTTCCGTTGTTTCTACTCAAGCTTTTTTTTATTTTGACAGCTGTTATTCTCCAGCTGGGTCTTTTCGTAACTGCTTTGTAAAATTATTTTGCTGTATTGTCACTGAAAGTATGAATAAATTTGTTCCAAACAAGTGTGTCAAAAGTTAACATACACACGCATGGTATATTTGGGAAATCGTACAGGTTATACGGCATAACAAGCGGCCTCGCAAGCTCAGTGTGCTGGGCGATCGATATCAAAATACCAATTATCTTAAATAAATTCAGCCCCAAAGGCTAAGATGAAGGATACAAAAGACTTTTACTACAACCACATGCTATTGATATTCATGAAACATAAGCCATCAAATTTGGAGACACGTATTGCCCTATTAGCAGCGATTCGCAGATTTTCTTAATCGACAATCAAACGTGGTCTGATGACTGTGTTATATCCGAGGAATTTTTTTTTCAAATCCGCGATAGTCTCTGAAAATGCCATATTCCCGAACCTGCACAACCCGAGCCATTAAACTCGTTTCCTAAGCTTGAGATTACTTTTGATAAAGTTCATACCGTTTTAATAAACATCGACTTTGCAAAGAGTGCCGGCCCTGATAGCATTTCCAATATTTTTTCTGTAAATATACTGCTCTCAATGGTATTCCCACAATTGAAGCTTTTTTATTGAAAAGATCGCATGACTGCGCATCTGTCCCTGAAATGTGGATAACAGCCAATGTGGCCCCGGTGTTTAAAGCTGAAAAAAAGCAATATTTACCAAATTACATGCAAATTTTTTATTATCTACAAGCTGTAACCTATTGGAGCAAATTGTCTACAAGCATATTGTAAAGTACCTGCCTAAAAACACTTTGGTACATGGTACCAGCACGGTTTCCGCGCACGATATTATACTGTCACATAGCTGCTTATGTTCACTCGCAACAGTGCTTCAGAGCTTAACAACTGGGGACAAATTAAGTCGATTCTCATTGACTAATCTAATTAGTTCGGTAAGGTCTGTCAACAAAAACGTCCCCACAAAAACGAACAGTTTTGGAAACAGCCCATTGTTTCCGTAATTAAAAGAATGCTTGCACTCAAGATCTAGTTGGTTACATATAAGTGGGCGGTCATCACTAGTGCAAGTTTCACAAGCCGTTGCAAAAGGTTTATTTTTTGGGCCGCTGTTTATTATTTTCAAAAATGACGTGGCTAAAATTACTTGCGGCACGCCTGTTGAATTGAGGTTCTATGTGGATGACTGCGTTTTGTATTGCAATGTCACGAACATTCAAGATCGGCGGTGTCTGAATGATGTGTTTTGCAGGTTTTCCGCATGGAGCCGGGACTGAAAAATGTAGATTACATTGCAAAAACAGTGCCGATAACTTTTACCCACAAAAACAACCTTATAATTACAAATACGCTGACGCAGGAGGATCAACTAATGTCGATGAGTTTAAATATCTAAGCTTTACTTTCACACCAACCCTAAAATGGCGCAAACACATCGACTTTGTCTGTGTGAAGGCAATCCAAAACCTTGCCTATCTAAAGCGGACTTTAAAAAAGTCTACGATATCTCGTAAAATACCTTTTTAGAAAACCCTTAACCGTCTTGTAATTCAGTACGCCTCAGTTGTGTGGTCTCCTAAGGCAATTACGTTTTTAACAGTCGCTCCGACGGCACATTTCCCGTACATTTTTCATTTATTTATTTATTTATTTTTTTATTTTTTATTCTTTGTATATTTATTTGTTTGTTTGTTTGTTTGTTTGTTTGTTTGTTTGTTTATTTATTTATTTATTTATTTATTTATTTATTTATTTATTTATTTATTTATTTATTTATTTATTTATTTATTTATAATGCCTCAAGGGCCCCAGTCAGTGGGTGTTACATGAGGGGGTAGACAGTTGACAAACATGAATTGTTCGATGGCTTCTTTGAAATGGGCGATGCTGGAGTGATGCACGATGTTAGCAGGAAGATCGTTCCATTCTATTGATGTTTGCACAAAAAATGAAGAGTGATGGGCAGTGGTATGCGCACGGGGTGAATGAACCGCTTTCGAATGGCTGATACGGCATGAAAGACGATGAGCTGGAACAATAACATGGTTTAGCTGCAATGCATGATAAAATTGATGAAACAAACACAGTCTTGAAACTTTGCGGCGCGAAGCTAAGTTAACAATGTTAGCTTGAGATTTTAGTTCGGTGACACTACTGTGATATGAGTAGTCTGAATAAATGAATGTTGCTGCGCGATTATAGATGGATTCAAGTGTTTTAATAAGAGTGATTTGATGTGGATCCCAGATGGCACATGCGTATTCTATCTTCGGGCGAACTAGTGCTACATAGGGTAAAAGTTTAGCAGAAGGTGGGGCTAGACGTAAGTTTCTTCGGAAATAGCGAAGAACGCGGTTTGCGTCATTAAGAATGTTCATTATGATTGATGACCAGGTCAGATGTGAAGTTAGAGTAATAACGAGGTATTTACATGAATTAGCTTCGGTAATTTAAGAATCAAACAGGAAGTATTTCTTGTAGGAACAAGATTGTCGGCGATGAAAATGAATGGCACAAGTTTTTCTTATGTTAAGGAACATCAGCCATTTTTCGCACCAATATTGAATCAAAGAAAGATCAGACTGCACGATGGCAGTGTCACTTGCCTTGTAAACAGGATGATAAATGACACAGTCGTCCGATAATAGACAAATGTTAGAAGCTAAGTTAATGAGGAGGCCGTTATGTAGATTTGGAATAGTAGAGGACCAAAGAGCGTGCCTTGAGGTACGCCAAAGGTTACAGCGGATAAGGAGGAGCGATAGTTGTTAGCACAAATAAACTGCTTACGGTTAGTCAAGAAGTCACATATCCAATTAAAACAAGGCAATAAAGGTTAAGACGTGAGAACTTCAAAAATAATCTATTATGGGCAACTTTGTCAAAGGCTTTTCTGAAATAAAAAAATGGCGTCTACAGGTATAATATTATCCAGGCTAGAACTCAGGTCGTTAACGAACAGATCGAGTTGAGTGTCACATGAAAGTCCTTTTTGAAAACCGTGTTGGTTAGGGTGAAAGAAATGTACTGAACGTAAAAAATGTACTGTGTGGGAATAAATTGTGTGTTTCGTTAACTTAGAGCATACACTTGTGGTCAAAATTGGGCGATAATTATTCGGTGAAGATGAAATACCTTTTTTCGGGACAGGAACAATGTTACCAATTTTGCAATCCTTCGGCACCACTCCGCATAAAATGGACTACTGAAATATGTACGAAAGATTATGCTTGTTATAGGGTTAGTATTTTTCAATATTTTAGAAATAATGCCGTCAATGCCTGTGGATGACGTTAGTATCAATTCTTCAATTAGTTTTGCAATTCCGTATGAATCGAATATATTGCCTGGCATGACAGGATAATCAAGGAATGGGGTGTCTAGACGCGGGCTGCAAGATTCCGGGGTTAATACGGAAGAGAAGGTAGGATTTAATGCTTGAGGGGTAATCAGATATGGAATAGGATCACCGTGTTCATCAAATGATGTTAATGATTTTGTGGGGTTGGGGTTAATGGCTCTCCAAGATTGTTTAGGATTATTGCTTAGCATATTAGCTAATGTAGAAGAAAAAAAGAACGCTTAGCATTTTCAGCAAGTGATTCAAATTCCTCTGCTGTTCCGCGATATCGGTTCCATGCGCTCGCGGTGTTAGACAGTTTAACCGAGCGATATAATCGCTTTATCTTATTGTTAAGACGCTTAAAAGATGTGGTAAACCAAGATGAAGACGACTGCTCCGTAATTTTAATTGTTTGTATAAACCTATTGATCAAATCATATATTTTGCACTTGAACAAAGACCAGTTAGTTTTAGGGGGGCGTTGGAAGAAGATATACCAGTCACAAAATATGAATAATCCGTTGTTAAAGGTGGCATAGTTACCCTTATTGTAGAGTGTGAGGGTTTTCTTGGAAAGTCTTGGGCCTGATAGTTGATTAAAAACGAAGCGTGAAGTACGAAGCGTGAACTATCGATACAAGATTGCCGGGGTGTGACGTGAGAATGAGGTCAAGAATATTTGAACAGTGCTCAGTATTTCGCGTTGGGAAGGAAACAAGTTGAGATAAACCAAATGTTATGCACGTGTTAACAAAGTCGCTTTCCATAGTGTGTCTAGACATCGTGACAGCGAGTTTAGACCAGTTTATTCCTGGGAAGTTAAAGCCACCCATTAAAATAACCAGTATGTTAGGATGAGAGGCATTCAGGAAGTTAGGAGCACTGTGAAAATTAGCGATAAATGAACCATCTGAGTCAGGGGACGGTAACATACTCCAGTAATAACCGGTGGATACGAGTTTCTGCCGCAGACAAACAATATTTCAACGCTGGAAGGTATGACCACTGGGGAGTAATTGACAAAAGTTCAGGGTTTAATTTAGGATTCGCTGGGGTGGGAGGTGGTAGCTCTGGGCTGAGGGGGATTACTTTTTCAGAAGAGCGATCGAAAACGTAAGTATTGTCTTCAATGGTTAGATTGTTGTACCGAAGTTTATACGTCTTGCGAGATGCTTTACCAAATGCAATGTGGTGCATACTGGCCTTGCGTGTTTTGGGGAAAATATCTTAACTAATGGTGTAATGGGTGTCGTTTAGTTTTTTGGCGTTGGGCAGCACTACGTCTCGATCCTTGAAATGACAGACCGGACAATGATGGGCCTATTTTATTTGTTTGAAAACAAATTATGCGGTGAGCGCGTTCAATGTCTCTAGGTTGGAGTGAGACTTCAAGATTGGCAAGGCATAGATCGATGACGCGCTTCTCAGACTGTGCCCAAGTCTCGTTACGGGCATCTTTAAACCATAAAAGCCAAGGTTGGATCGTCGCTGTCTGTCCTCCGAGTCGTCCATCCTGGCGACAAGTTTTGCGATATCGCCGCAGTTTTTCTCAGTCAGTGTCTGAAAGCCGTCGACCTTTCCTTTTACTGTGGCTATTACAGAGCAGTTGTCTTCAATTTTGGAGAGTCTTTTAGTATTTAATTCAATTTTTTTTCCGTGATGCAACAGCAACCTACGTATAGCTTTCAATTCGTTAAAAATGGCCGCCCGTCCGGACTGCATATCGCTGAGTACAGACATAATGTCGTTAGGGGTTACAGTGTTACCGGAGCGAGTTCCAGGGCCAGGGTTAGTCTCGATGTCGTCACATAATAGCAACAACACTCGCAGGGCACGAATACCACTACAAACAATCCGTAAGCAACAGTTAATGATCGGCAGCACTATCAAGGCAGCGTATTTGGCACGCTTGGAAAATAGGGAACAGGAATTTTTTACCTGCCCAAAAAGCAGGCGTTGCAAGTGAGTGCGCTCCATCACTGGTGTTCTGCTTAGCCCAATGAAGAGCGCGCAGCCTTTGGTGAAGTATTTATCGAAGCGGTGTGACGCCAGTTCTTTTTCCGTGCCTCTTGATCATGAGGGGAAGGCAGCAGCAGTGCCGGAGGCACAGACTTCAATATTGAAGGGCATTCGTGCGGTCCGGGTGGAGGTTATCCACGGCACAAGGCAGACGGTGAATTCTGGCTGATGGGTCCGAGCGTGCAGCAGTTGCTCCGACTGGAGGGCCGGGCTCTGATGTGCAGCGTAGTGCGGACCACCGGGGAAGGATTGAAGACTGTCCACGCAGAGTATTTGCACAAAAAGCAGGCGTTGCAAGTGAGTGCGGGCCCTCACTGGTGTGCTGCCGAGCCCGCAGCTCCCACGAATTCTGACGCATGCTGAGCAACCGTCACTTCAGCCCTTATCTCACAGAATTGCATTGATGCACAAGATTGTACATTTCTTTACTTTTTTAGCAGCTTCAATTTCTTTCTAACGTTGCTCGAGGCGCGCAAGAAGGCGCACTGATCCCTCAAATATTGTCCTGTTTGGAGCACACTTGCGCTATTTTATGATTCCTTTTTTATCGGAAACAATTGATCTATAGAGCAATCTAGAGCCACCCTGCGAAAATTGCTGGCTGAACTGCTTCTCAAAACCTTTCCAGAACGTGTTTCATGATAATATAATTTTTATGTGGTTTTTGATGTGTACATGTCTCATGTGACATTTTAGGGAGGTGTGTACTTTTTACACACGCATTAAAACTTGTATCTGTCGCGCATATGTATTTTATATAACTCTTCCACTACTGCTATGTCCCTCGTTGAGACAGCAGTGTTAGTAAATAAAAAAAAAAATAAATTGTATTGTACACAAGCAATATGTCGTATGCTTCCCCCGCAAAATGTAGGAATTTACATTCGTGTTTCTGGATGCGTGAAAGTTTGCCCTACCGTGTGCAGCACAAGAAACCGCGGTGCAAAGTTTTGAGCAATCACTGAAAAATTTTTACAACAGAGAGCAAGAATCTGAACTGTCTGTTTTCTCTTTACACACCTCTACAGCATCTTGTACCTACCTTTTTCTACCCTGGCAGCTCCGCCATGTGCCAAGTGACTTGCCATTTGAAGAAAATGAAGGAAATCAAGTGTCAAAAAAGCAATTATGCAGCGCCTTTTTTGTTTTATGGAGCAACATCGATGTACTCAACAGTCTACTTACGAGTTGATGATGGTTGGTTGTTCACGGCGCAATACCCACTCAGGAAAACAGCGCCAGAACAGTACCTATATTTGAGAGATGAAGACGCAAAAAAATGCTCAGCAAGTACAAAAGTATTATTAGTGAAATACATTCTGAATGGCTGATGTCGAAGGCGAGCTTATATTTATGTCTGGCATGTAATTAAGTTTACAAAGTTTACTTGTGCTAAACATTTAAATACGCACTTGACAGAAAACATAAAATCGTCAGACGTCAAAACGTAGGTGTCACGTGATGTGTTGCCTCTATAGTTGTCGGAAGCATTTCCGTGTGGTTTGAAGTTGCTTGCATATCGTGAGTACATGCATTATAGATAGGCCCTCTGCACAACTACACACGAGTGTTGGTGATTCAGTGAGCAGGCGAAACTGTATTACATGCGTTTCACCTATCCATGAATTTGCTAAGGCCACTCCGGTGTGCCCCTGTTGTGTCAGTTTTTTATCGCTCCAAGTGTGGCTTTAGTATTTGTAGTTTGTTGTCGGTCTCTTACTCCAGTGGCTTCGCAATTGTTAAGCCGCGTGGTATTTTTTGTGGCCTTGAGGTCAGCGTAATGTGTCGTCGGTATATATACTGCAGTCCCGAGAGCAGCAGCAGCGACCCTCATATCACCAGCTTGTTGCCAGTGATCCCAGCGTGGCTTGGAGCCAGCACACCGTCACATTCACCTATTCGGTATATTGCATTATACAAGCCCTAAAAACGAAATTATGACCTAATATATAGAAAATGGGATAATATTGAGCCCACCCACTTACTGAATTTGTGAAAATGATAGACCTAATATAATATTCCACGGTGTATGTGGATTATGTTAGTCTCGTTGGGGGTCCGGCTGCTACATGGAGCTCAGCTCCGACATCATTGTGTTCACATTGCAGATCGCCCCATGTGCCGGTAGCCACCATCCTCACAACGATAGTCGCCTGGCACAATGTCCGGGCAGCCACTTCGACTGCGTAAACCGTGACAGCGACATTGCAGCCGCGTGCTGTGTACTACGTCACCAAGAAGCGCCACCGCGGATAAATAAACTGGACTTCAGAAGCACCGCTTGTGATTGCAAACCTACGGGCGGGAGCTCTACATGGGCATCATGGCCTATAAAGCCGGTGCACGCGAATCAGCTCTTAAGTGGGTCCGGTTGCGGCTTGGAGCGCAGCTGCAACATATTAGTGTTTACATTGCACGTATGCTGCAATACAATTACAAGGGCTACAAAAATGATAGTCTTTTCGTACGGCCGTTACCGGACCCAGGGTGTTTGTTTGATGCGTTATATGGCACTGTGCATTTCTTGAAACTACAGCTGTTGCGCTCTACAGACAACGAAGACAACCCTGGCCTGGAAGATGAAATTAGGACCGAACAGCCGTTGTCACACTTACTGACAACTCAAGCACGCATTATTCAAGAAATAAGGAGTCTCACCTAAAAAGTAGCGTCATTTCAAGAACACGTTGTTAAAAGTAGAGTCTTGGGTTCAGCGTCTAGAAACATCGCTGCTGAAGTGCCGGAGTAATGAGTACAGTTTCATAACCTCAGCGCATTGTGAATGGAATCGGTAGAAATATTGACTGTGAAACAGCCCCCCACAAACAAATTAGTAATAGATAGCTCCCCTGAATCGCCTGACGAAAATCCAGAACAGCTGACTTTTCTGGTAGCCAAAATGATAATCCATAAGCTACAGGTACTGTACGATGAAAGTGAAGGCAATCACAGAACCGGGTGACACATCGAGGGCAATATAGGAGCAATACTCTAGAAACTTCTTGATTTCAGAGCAGAGACTAAAATTTTGTAGAATGCGCATAAACTACAGGAATACCAGACATACATGAATTAAAATTTCTCGGCATCATTTAGGAAGCTCCGTAAGTTATTGTGGCTCGACTCACCCGATGTGATAAAAAACGGACTTAAATACGACTTAGCTGAGACTGCCTGGTGGAGATAGCGTTCGACACATGGGATGACGCAAAATCCGCCATTGCAAAGGCTCGGAAAATCCGCTGATAAATATTAGGGGCTGCGCTAATATTTCTGCTTAGCTAATAAAGCGCTGGCAATAAGCACTGGCCATCGATCAGCCGATCAGAAGCTTTGATGCTTCTGAATGTATGCGCGTACCTTAGTGAACAAATCGTGAAGTCAATAAATATATTGTGATTTACCACAACAAAAATTCCATATGGTTGCCCATGAAAATGCGGGAGTTTACATTCGTGTTTCGGAATGGGTTAAAGATTGCCCCGTCTGCACCACAACACGTGGCTGTGGTAAGTTTCTGCGCATTTCTGGAAAATTCTGCACCCTTGTATTTCTTCTAATGAGACATCTATTACTGGAAAAGAGCAGTTTTTTGTACCGTTTCTTTTTTGATGAACTCGGTAAAAAGCAAATAAGCCTATACAGTGCAGAGGTGCCACGGGAATACAGAGTCAATTGAAGATGTTTTAATGGTGTCAAAAACCAAACAAAGTTAAGAAGCATCCTCCCTCATTCTTAGTGAGAATTGTGCCGAAATGAATGGACGATATAATATTAGTTGGGATGTGCATCTAGTGTTATTACATATTTAGGACGATGGTGAGACATTGAAGAAGCTTCCAAAGTTTATATGAATCCACACACTTGCGCTAACAATCTACGCACAATTTGTCCCCACTCACGAACGGGATTTGCAAAGGGGTATTCGCGAAAGACCCAGACGCAAGCCAAACGCTCAAAGTGCCCTCTTCCTCGAGCATTTTCAAAGTTGTTTTCATTCCTGACCCATATACAATACTACCCGAGTCCAACCGCGGACCTACCAAGCTCCTAAACACGTGCAGCAGCAGTTATTTGCAACAGAATTCAGGTGACAAGAGCTTGAGAATATTGTTTTTTAGACATTTATGTTTCAGGTTCTTCATGTGTGAGACACAGGAAGGTTTTTTATAAAGAACTATGTCTATAAACGTTTTGGCACATACTCTACAGTGAATAAAACCAGCATACATGTGTTCGGGAAGCTTCGATTGTTTTATTGTCAAAAGGATGTGTTTCCTGAGGTTTCCCTTATTGTCTCTTCGGACGGCAGTAAAACCTTGCTCGTTAAGGCCTTCGCACAGGTCGGAATCAGTTTCGTGTAGCTGATCTGGCTCAGCGATCACACCCTGTAGGCTGTTGAGGCGGCAGTGGGGTTTGACTGTGAGGTCCATATCTGCAACGCGAGTTTGGGTCAGTAGAGTAGTCGCCTGCTGCTGAGTGCTTACTTCGACTAAGACTTCCCCAGCCTTGTGTTTTGGCATCGTAAAATTGGCCAGGGATGTTATAAAAGAGGCGTGAAATACAGATTACGAGAAACGAAGCATTGATTGGTCCATGGATTCAATCACCACTTCTAGACGCCAGCATACCCGTGCTGCGACCAAAAAGGCCGATACGGCCGTTGGAGAAATCGGAGAAACGCTGTCTCAGGGCGATTGGTACGGCCAGAGCAACGGCGCTCCACAGGTTGCTCCAGCTGCCGCGTAAGCGCTTCATTCGCGTCGTTCGTATCATCGCTTCCACCAGACTTCACGACGCCGTGAGAAATAGGTCAGTTTAACAAAAAGCATACGCTCAAATTTACATGGTAAAAAAAAAGCACAATTACAATTTATTATCCAAAATTTAAAATATTTATGGCTTCTGAGATAACAAATTGCGGTGACGACTGCAAGATCCTGTTAAAGGCAAACCCAAAACAAGTACTCATACTAACGATTAGCAAATTTGTCTTACCGTACCCGGATTTGTGAGTGTTGGCGTTAGAAACAAACCATCACATTTGTTTTTTTTTGACAACTTTTTTGTTGACTGAAACTTGGGAATTTTACGTGTAAGGGATAGAAGCCGTTTTTTAACTAAACTTAACACGTACCTTGGAGCCACTTCATGCTTTAGTAAATACGAACGAAACACGCCTGTCAAACAAATCAATTTTTAAAGCACTTACATCCCATTCCTTCAAAGAAATAAATACGACTGTCACTATTTTCTTTAATTTTACTATTTATATCCAATTATCAGGTACGGTGTGAGACTACTTCACGAAATTTTATATTAATTGGGTAATTCAAACAGAAAACGCAAACGCGGACGTCACGCTTTTTTGCTCGCAAACACCAGTGAGCAGATATTTAGGTAAACCTTGTAGAGAAAACATGAAGCCAGAACGTTATGTTTAAACAAGAGATAAACGAAGAGGAGAATGGATGGTTATACCAGTGCTGGTTTATAGACTGTACAATAGATAATGTATGGTTAAAATGAGAATCTGTGCACAAAGGGAACAACTAGATATTTAGAGAAGGTGGGCCTAGTGACATAGTGTCTCACACCGTTTTCTTAAAAGGGTGCGCTGTAAATTAGATAAGGAGAGTTACCTCCGGCGAGCGAACAACCCCGCCGACTGTACAGGGCATAGGCGACGATGGGAGTGGACGTCTGATGTGCAGCTTTGGCCGACTATACCAGCAGGGATGAGAAAGAACCTTGAACAAATAAACAGAAAAACTTAACTTTGAAAAGAAGAAATACGATACAAACATAGGAAAATTACAGTTTACATGGGGAAAGTCAGAAACAAATACAGAAAACAGTTCAACGTTAGGCAAAATGATGCTACAGTGAGCCTGAATAATGAATAGTACAAATAAAGCAGTTAAGTAAAAAAAACTTTGACGCGTATGATAGACAAAGTCCCTTATATTCACTGGTCGGCCCGGCTGATGCATCACTGACCGAGGCGATTCGACTACCTATCAAGTGATGCTACGACATAGTACGGGCATTCCGAACACAATACGGGTGACTCAAAACCCGAGAGTTCGCTGCAGTCCTCCATGTCCCGAGAAGCGAATGATGCTGTGCACACGGCCAGAAGCCATTTTTACATCACGAAGTCCAAACGCAACCAATTTTTCTCCACGCGGGTTTTCTTTTTATAACCGCGCCAGCGGGGTAAGAATAAGAACAACACACAACTAACCCGCGGCCTTCGAGCACCAAACTTCCCCCTTTCTGAATTCTAGAATCATCGCCGCAACTTAGCACTGGCAAAGCCACGCTCGCACTTTGGAAAGAGTTCAATCCTTTCTCAAAGGCTAAGCGGCGGGGCGACCCGGCGTATGGTCGGAGCCATCGCGGCTTTGTGCGAGAGAGTTCCAGTGTTTTTTGGGGCAAATAGGAAGGAAATCAAATGCATCGGACGGCTCAATAACGATAATTAACCGAGGAATATTACGAGGAATATTGCTTGACGTAGAAATGCTGAAATTAGGGATGATTCCTTGGTTCGAACACCACCAGACAAGAAAAAGACGCGTTAGAATGTCATGGTTATTCATTGACTATGATCAGCAAAGAAGGAACTGCCTCCATAGAAAGAGATATTTGTGCAAAAACCTGTTTATGGTGCGCGAACTGAAAAAAACACCACAACGGCTGTGCACTGACAGCGAAGAAGCAGCACGGCATTGCACGCAGGGAGTAGCAAATTCAGATTTATGCTCATTGCTACTCCGTGATTATAAATACACACGGACAGCTTTAAATAGAAAAATATTGCAGTCGACAGTTCCAGTGATAGTGAGACCGCTTACTGATATTTTTTTTCACTTTGGCTGCCACATATAGAAAAAATGGGCGGAAAAGAAATGCATTCGAGCAAAACGTAAACAAAGGCAATTGCAATTTTCTATCACTACAATATTAATACAAGCCATGCAAAAGTATGATCACCACGCTGGATATATCACGTTGCATGGTCCGCGAGCTAAGGTGTAGACCAGAATTCGCGTGAGTAATTTCTGCACTGAATCTGTGTTTGAATATTATCTTTGGAGCTTCAATAAATTTTATGAATTCACTTCATGCACGTATATGGCTGAACAGCGGCAATGGAGCGGCACATCGCTCAACCTCAGTTTCAATGCCAGACGTTTTATACAAAAGCCTTATGTGTTACGAAGATTGCAATCCTTCTTTATATAAGTAAAACACACAATTCCAAATATTTACGAAAAATAGAAAACACAATGACAGGCTTCAGCACCTAGTGCATGTTTTACGGTCTAATTATAATTTCCGAACACTCTTTTTACTACAGCAAAACTGCGACTCTTCATGTTGTATGTACGCTTTTTCTTTCTTGGGCTCTATCTCAGACAATATTTGTTCCCTGGTGACACAATTTTTCAAGGTTTGTCACATTAAGTTTTATACATAACGTACCCAAATGAAAAACTGAGGCTTCATTCTATGTACATCTTTACAGGGTGTTTGTCTGTAGGGAGCCTAGAGGGTTTATTAACGTGGGGTGCAATTTTTCTGTCAGGAATTCCTAGTGATCTCGAGAAAACGGCGAGAATAGTGTTAAACGGTGAGTTAGCAGAGCGAACTTTATAAAGCACCCCAAAAGGTAGGCTGCGAAGAATTCTATTTCTTTAGAGTTTTCTCGGCGAGTTGGTTCCCGTCGCCAGCCATTAAAAAAAATTGAGAACTGCAACCACTGGTTAAGGAGTTAATAGCAGTTGGTTCCGGTTACCAGTGCAACTTCGGCCTACCAACACGCAAGCTGGCGCGCTAACTGACCTGTATGATTGCTACATCCTTTACTTCTCCCGAATAGGGCCAAAAAAGACCCCGAAAACACAGCTCAATTTGAGGCCAATTGGGGGGTGTCAAGAGGAGTCCGCCGCGGGTTTGTTAAGATCTTAGCAGGTTGTTGACCGCATTTTCGCCTCTCACATCCATGATCTCTGCAATTTACTGAGTGATAAAGGCCCGTTCTGAGAGGAGCAAGTACATGTCTTATGAACTCGTATGTTGCAGACGACCACGAATACGGGGATGTAGCAACAATTGAAGGGAGCCAACCACAGGAGCATAGATACGGGATAATCAGTTCAGTGACATACGTGCGACCGGTATGGCGACATAGGACGCCATTCGTAACAGCAAAGAAAGGAGAGGAAAGCCGGAGTGAAATAACGTAAATAAAAATTTCCACGAATGCCGGTAATACTGGTTGTCGCTAATGTTCGAGAATGGATGGCCTCGACGCATTTAAGGCATTTTACAACAAGGTTAATAGATGCCGTCCACACGCAAAAACAAAGTATACTAAAAATTATATAAACTATCCACAAAGTACTGAAACAATGATATATTCCGGTAGAGGCTTAACATAGTATTTTGGCGTTGACAGCACACGAAACATTTCCAGGAGCTGATTGGAAATGGTACTGCCATATCTGCGAAAGCCTTAGCAAACTCATTCAACAGCGTTTTTGTTTCCCTAAATGTCGCCACTTCAGGTCGAGAAGCACGCAGTTCATAAGCTTCGAAATAGCAAGAGCGCACTTTTTACTCTAACAATCCGGGACAAAATCCGCAGCATATTTTTTTCTTCCCACAATGGCAAATCTTGTGATACTGATAATATTCAAGTTCGTTCGATCACATACGTTCTTGACGTTATCTCTCCCGTCTTTTAACACATCATCAACCCCGTAGTTGCGCATTGTCGTGTACCAAAACGGATGCAGGCAGCAAAAATAACTGTTATTCACAAAGGCGGTTATAGCAAAGACTCGTCTAACTACAGGCCCATTTAAATCCTCCCTATCGCTTCAAAATTTGTATAAAAATAAATATTGAAGCAATGACGATCTTCTGTGGAATACATGATATAATATTATCAGATCAATGTGGTTTGAGCAAAGGCTACCCTACGCAGTGAGCCTTCCTCAAACAAAAATAGCTCAGTCTACGTGAAATCCAACAAAAACTCTTCACTCTATGAATTTTTGTCGCTTTCTCTACTACATTTGCATTCTGAACACAGCAGCCATGCCTCCAATTCATTATTTTGCCTTCACATGATGGACACATGTCACTCAATATACCTAGCACAAATACAATTCAAAGTTCGCTCACAAAGTGCACCCAGCAGCAGCAGGAAGCGTAACAGAAGAAAAAATTCCTTGTTGAGGCCAGGAGAACAGACCAACCTGCAATGTCCGATAAACGTAATTATCTGCTCAGGTGCTGATCTGACAGTTCCGCTGCTGCTGCTGAGTGCGTGTGGGCCAGTCGAAAGGGGGAAATGTTCTGTTGTAGTCCGTCACGATGAGTGTACCACACGTGATGATCGACGTGGTCTCCGCCTGATCTAATCGCTCCCTGGTCCGTTCCAACATTCGTCGTGGCAAGCGCTGGTTAAAGCCCACGGTTCCTGAGATGTTCGAAAAACGTGTTTAGTCGCTGATCTGACAGCTCCGCTGATGGTGCTGAGTGTGTGTGCTTTGTTCGCATGAATCGAGCAAAATTTTGCACGCATTTGCACAATCACTGTGCAAACATGGAAATACAACACGAATGGTGTTGCACAGTAGGTTAACTGCAGTACCGTGGAACGCGGAAAACCATTCTTTTAGTGTTAGGCATGGAAGCAGGCCATACGTACTCTGGAAAGTTTCTATTAATGGTAGAAGCAGGAGCTGGGTCCAAGGAACCATGGTACGACAATTTCGGTGACTAAATAAAAGTAAAATGGCTGACGGCGTGTTTTGTGGGGATGGGTCGAACTAAGTTGTACGAGCAATGCGGCTAAGAACGGTGACCGTGGATAAAGAATGCAACAATTCTAGGAGTAGTGGTCGGGGTCTTCGCGGCAGAAATATAATATAGTAAGACACGCAATGTTGAAGTGGTGGACGAAGCAGAGGGAGAAATTATTTGTGCTTGAAATATTAAATTTATGTAAACTATTTGCCGAGATTTCTCGTTAGATTTGTTCTAATGCTTATGTGCTTAGTGGGGTTGATGTTCAACGTTAACACTTTAGGTGCCGTACTTTCCTCAATACAGGCAAATATTTTATAAATATCACTCAATCTAGAATCGTAGATTCGTGAGGAGCTAAAGTCTCCTTTTCGTCACAATAACAACACGATTCCTACAGTGGTAGTTATTTCATGCAGTAAAACTAGAGGGAGGATTTTCGTGTTTGTCTATCAAACACACTACGTCTGCCTTATCGCTGCTAGCTTGATATTACACCGTTTGCTTAGTTCTCAATGCACGCAGTGGGTAGGGCGGATGTTTACGTTGTGCTTGTTCACATACCCTCGAAGAAAAGATTGATTGCCCAAGTCATATTACCTGACTTTTCTGCTTAACTAGTTTCAATGGTATTTTACTTGCAACTTCATTCTCCTGCCTTGAAGTAGTGACAATCACCTAATTACAGTTGTTTCTTCGTCAGCATGAGCCTTGTGTTGATCTTGTTTTATGAAGCTCATTGTTGCCGGCGAAATACTACTGTGCAAGAATCTGGTACCAAACAATAATAATGATCACGTACTCAGAAACTGCAAGGGAACAGAGAAGAGAATGTTTTTCACGATCGCATCACAACTACCCGGGCAGCCTTTGTGCAGGCCGCCTTCTGAAATGTAATATAAAGAGCGTTCTTAATGTGGGTAAGCAGAACAACCTGGCAGGAAAGGATGTAACCTGAGTGAGGCAACAGTGACTAAGACGTTTATGCTGCTTTGTTGGTGGGTGGACTGCTGGCATTTTGGAAAATATACATGGGCATTTCCAATGTACTCGCCAGCATTGGGTAGCATCTGCAGTAGTTCCGAGGCGGTGATTCGGTTCAATAAGAGTTAACAATGTGCGATCTACTCAGAGTGAGTGGGATGTTTGTGCCTGCGAAATTGTTCACTTTATGTTTAGTTAGCTCGCGGTCTAGGCAAGCAAACTCGCTTATACTAAGCGATAAGAGTATGCGATGGTAAGCAGAAGATTTTCTGCTTTCCTTTTCTTGTAGAACACAAGGTACCACGATTCTCATCTCTCCGTGGAGAAAGTCCAACTCTCTATTCCAACCATTCCGACATCGCCAGTCAGTCATACGATGTAGCAAGTTGAGTGCGCTCGTAGTTTCCACCGCTCTTTTCTTGATTGATTTGTTTACATAGTATGCCAAAATGGCTACTTTGAGCTTGTGAGCATGACCACTGGTATAGACTTTTCTGATTTAATCTTGCGGAGAGTTTCATGTGTCGTTCTTGACTACCGTTGCAATTGCCAAAGCCTCTCTGTTCGCTACTGGGTAGAAGCTGCCCCTATAAAGAAGCTCCAGGTGGCGGTACTCGTTCATGAGTTCAGCTTCAGTTCTCAGTTTACGCCTAAGGTGATATTCCGAAGTTGCAGTTTTAGTCTAAGAGCTGGTTAGTTTGTGTTCCTGAATACGACTTCCTTAAAAGCTTGCTCCTTGCATTAAATACAGCATGTCTTCTGAGTCCACGTCACTGAAAAAGTTTTAAACACTCAGCTGGGTTTTATTGGCTTATGGTTAGGCATGGCGGGCCCTGGAGTGATATTTTGGTGTAGCTAAAATCTACCTGCCCTGAGATTATTCAAGTGGTCTTTTAAAAGTCTTGGTAGATAAAATTGGACTATTTTGTATATGGTGCTGTATGTTCGAATCAGGGTTTGCAGTGAAGAAAACCTCCGAAAGCAAAGGGGAGAATGCGGTAGGTCTTAGAAACAGATGAATACTTTTTTAAGGCAGAAAGAAAGTGGTGGTATGACTTACCGCATTCTCCTCTTTGCTTTCCAGGGTGTTCTTGACTGCCAACTCTTATTTCGTCTTAATTCACCGAGCGGCTCTTTTTCAATGTCTGCTTCGCTACGGGCTATATTTTCTGTATTTTGAATCCGATTTACTCTAATAAATGTAATGGGAAGGGAAGCTTTTGTAGCTACAATCAAGAGTTCAATCTAAGCAGCCTCTCTCTTTCAAAGGTTTAAGAACATAAAGGGGGTATGTTATTGCTGGGATCAGCCTCGGATCCACATTGCCCAACGCTTCAGTTGTCTGAAAGGCAACGTAAAGACTGGTAAGGTTGCTAGCCAGATGCGAAATTTGATTACCCCGCTTCCGAAGGTTGCTGCTGTTAACACATAAATAGGTAATAAATAAATGAATATATATATATATATATATATATATATATATATATATATATATATATATATATATATATAATAAAAATAAACAAATATACTAATAAATACATAAATAAATAAAAAAATACATAAATACAACAGAATCAATCAGTAATTTATATACGTAATCATGAACAGCCGGGGGCCTTTGGGCTGGTCACGAAAAAAAAAAAAAAAACAGACGAACCCTCATGTAGATATGTAGCCAAGAAAAAAATATAAGGCTAATAGTAGTGGTAACACAAGAATAAGACTGCAAATTTCGACATAAGCACACACAAACAGATACACTTAGAAGCATCCACTTATAGTCGCAAGTAACGCCTAACAATGAGGCATATGTCACTGAAGTAAGATGAGACAATTAAAAAGTGAATAAAGAAGAGAACAAAATTATGGCTTATGCAGAAGCCACGGAATGTGGTTGAATCAAGTTTATGAACACGGGGCAAACATCAATTACAGAAGAGGTAAAGTTTTCGAAACATTGTATGCAATGATTAAATATATCCAAATTGTCTCAGTACGGATTGGAGCTGCATTCCCGGTGGAACATAGCGTCGAAAACACACACACATGTGGGATTGTAAAAGGTGACACAAGACCTGGTCAACGATTGCGGCACGTAAACAGGAACATGTAGCAACGGAGCAGAAGGAACAGTGGCGTGAATACCTTTAAGGTAGAGAATATCACCCTTATCCTCTCTCGAGGTGAAGCATAATAGGCAACAATAAAGAAAATGGCCCAGTGTTATAATTACTACTATCAATGAAGCGATGTTGTAAGATATATATAAACCTATTTTTGGCCGTTACTACAAGCACACGGTTAGTTTTGCGCGTGGTATTTCCGACTACAGATGCACACTCAAGCTGAGGACGATATAGAGTTCTGTAGAGCTTTAGAGGAAAATTTGACTTCTTTAACTTCTTCGGCACATGACGCACAACTCCAAGCGATGGAAGGGTTCTACGAGTAACTTCCTAAATATGTGGAGAGAAGCTCAATTTATTGTGGAAATTGAGGCTTAAGTCAAACCCCCTTACGACACATAGTAATATTTCACCGTAGACAACATAGAACAAGATGTCGGTTTTCTTGTGTAGGTCATTTTCTTAGTTTTAGGAGCATTGATGAGGAGTTTGTTACATTAGCACCAATGTGAAAAGGATGATATTGCTTTCTGGATAGTGGCAAAGCTGGCAGTGCTCGAAACAGATTTTAATATTTTTGTATCCTTGACATAAAAAAGAGAATTCCGATAATTAAATACCGGGGAGACATCATCTATCAGATTGATTAGAGAAGTGGCCCGAGAACTGAGGTATGAATGACACTACTAGTATCTTCAAAGTAAAGAGAAGACGGCCCATTTACATGCTGCAAACGATATACCACGTACATAATTACATCTAAGGTATATGACGTATGGTTGTATAAAACTGAGAAATTTTTTTTAATAAGAACTCGTGGCAGACGAAATCAAAAGCCGTGCTCAAATACACATAGATGACACAATGTTGGCCTCTCGCTCGCACAGCTTTTGAAGCGTGCGGCATAAAGTTGACGAGATTTGTAGTGGTCGATCACACCGAGAAAAAGCCGTGCTGTTGAGGTAATATTATCGTTTTTATACTGAGGGTGAGTAGTTTGTGCAGTGTGGACTCAAACACTTTAGAAGCGGAACTTACAATAGATACAGATTGGTAGTTCGTGGGGTTTAATTTCGAACCTGAAATAAATAGAGGAACTACCCTTGCATTCTTGCAACGAGCGGGAACCTTGGCATTCTTGAGAATTTTGAAATATATACGTCAAAACTAGAACAACTATATCAAAAAACGCTTTCAGTACGGCAGAACGGATGCAGTCAGGGCCACACCAAAACAAGATTTTTCGTAATCAACACTTCTAAGCATTTATAATAACCTATAGACCGTTCAAAGGGGCAAGCTGCAATTTTTTACGTATGCGAAACGTATCTTTGGCGCGAAGGCATTTGCAACGCCCGTTATGCTCTCTCCTCGTTCGTCGCCGAGGTCAATGTTTCGAGGTGAATTTTTAGAGCTTTTTAAACGAATGTGGCCCCAGAAAGCTTTGGAAATGCGTGTTGCATCAGCCTCTACCGCGGCAAGATAACACGACCTACCGTGCTTAACCACACATTTATTAAGAGATCTGAGTTGACGAATAGTATTTTGTACCTTCCCGTGTTCTCTTGGGCGGATGATTTTTCCCCCAGAGCTCTTTTAGACTTCAGCAGAAAACCTACGCGAAGAATTGTTCTTTCTTTTGAATTTTTAGAACAAAACTTCTGAAGTTATCCTAAAACACTTCAGTAAAAAAAGCGGTCTGTTCGTCAGCGACGTTGAGGTTAGCATTTGGCGACCACCCAGTGTTATCAAGAAAGTAAAATAAACCCATCTATTTCCCACAGGCGAAGTCTCAACTAGTGCTTCGTGGTGTGCAAACAGATGGAGTGTGATGAAGGAGAGATTCATTCTTCATAATATATATTAGAGGATGAAACCTGTCAGGTTTCACAAGGTGCAAGACCTCGAGAGCTTCCAAGCTAGTTTAAAAATATACAGTAATGAGTAATCAGTAACAATGTTATTATAACAAAGGTAATAGTTATCAATGCAACGAAAATAAATGTTTATTAACGTTCCTTGGAACACCCGACGCTTTCAGGTTGTTACACTGAGGGGGAGAACGACAGCTCTTAAATGCATCAACAGCTGCAAAGTGAAGGGCCACTGAGGATGGCTAGTGAGTAAAATATATGAGACTACAAAAATTACAAAAAAATGGTAAATAAAGTGATGTAATCCAACCAACACCATAGAATCAACCGAGACTAAAATCGGGCCCAATGCAAAAATGCATCTTACAATAAGCAAAATGATAAGGAAATGTAAGCGTACAGAAGAATGTCTTTACCATTTCGGGGTACCGTGAAGCTTCCATTGTAAATAAATGCATCAAACAATACAAGCCAATATTATGCATACTAAAGACAGAAAACAAAAAATATACAATTCTTGGCCCACAGGTAACATGAATAGGTATGAAGGAGTTTTGTGAAATCAATGCCCATGAGAGGTCGACAAGAGAAGAAAATGAGCACTGGAACTAAACCTATTGCATCAAAGCTGACAAGCAAAAAACCACTGAAGGGGACTCTGAGCATATCAAATACCTCGGGTTAAAACGTTTTTACGTGTTGCATTGTGTGAAGAGAGGAACGTTTGCTAAGCGCTCCTGCTGTGTTAAAACGGTGGGTGAGCCTTGGACCTTTCCGTGCAACTGAAAACCTGATTGATTCAATTTCCTCCAGGCATAGAATAAATTCATTCAGCAGTTTGTATAACGAAATAGGTTCTGAGCATGTTCACAGGGATCTTTGAGAAACAGTTATCGGGAGAGGCTCCGAAGAAACACTATGCAACAATATTCATAAACATTTGCCTGTACACGCTCTACGTGTTGACGCTTACAACTATAGGGTCCATTCAAGCCACGCAAGCATCTTGTAGTAGCAGAATACAAAGTACTTCAAAAAGTTTTAGGAATGATTAAGGACACCGGCGTTATCGCAAAAAACTTGCATACGGCCCCAGAAAATGGCCCCCGCCTCACATTCCGTAGGTCGCACGGTAGCGAAATATCTGGCTGTGAGGTATTGTACCTGACGATCGACTACGCCTACCGTCATGGCATTGCGGACACAATGTTCGGTTGCCTCAACGCAGAACACGTTTTCTGGTCGTTCAAATGGTTTGTCATACTTGTTTGATCGTTCCCGTCTAGCCTAGATGGTGTGCACAGGCTTTATGCTTTTTGAAAGTGGTTGAACGTAGAGGTGACCTCGTAGAGGTGAAAGTTGCACTGTTGTCTCTCGCAGGCACGACATCCTCGTGGACCCTCAGATTACCCTTATTGAAAAGTCAATCCTTGTTGACAAGGACCACAAGTTTTAGTTGAAGTGTTGGACTAAATGTTTATTAAGTAAAGAACAAAAGAACAAAACGTAAAGAACAAAACTTACTAAAAGAAACTACTCATTAACATGGTCTTGTCCAATGAATCCTATGGTAAGAACAAGCAACTTCTACTATGTTGTCATAACGCGTTGGCATGGTTATGGATAGACTAAGGTAACGCAGTGTGTGGGTCAGTCACAAAAACAGTTATTAAAATGCGCCATCCGGTGCTGCCTTTGAGTTTTCTGCTTTCGTGTTGCGCTTTCTGTACCAGATGTCCGGAGCTTTTTTTTAGAGTGGTGCGAATGTTGCTTAAAGCAGCAGCAATCTTATTTTTACTTGTTATATACCTTTAAAGCTTTTTAAAATATAACCCTTCCTTAAACATGCTGTTACGATCAGTCCACTTTACCGCTGTTCAAAAATATGCCATTCCTTTCTGTTTCTTTTTCAAATATCAGTGGGCAAGCTTTTAAGCTCGCTGTGTACTTTTTAAACACCTGTAGGTTATATTTTACCGATATTTGACCACCTGTGCAGCTCCGTCCTCTATCATTCAACAAGTCGTTTGAAAAAGTTTAGGAACACCGAGTACCAGAAAACGCATTCTTTGAGGCAGTTTTTTTTGTTTAACAGTTCAATTATTGATGTGCGGCATATTGGGGTGGTGTCTTAGGGGGTTTCAGTTTTAATTTCGAAAAGGGAACGTGGGCAAGCACCATCCAAACAGTGGTTATGTCCATGAGATGAAAACGTAAACATCTAAGTCTCTCTCACAGAACAACAGTCAGTCAAAGGCAATGCGAATAACATGTGTGAAAGTCCAGGTTGTGATGATGCGTGGTGGAAAATTAGGTCTACAACTTTTATTTCGGCTACATATTTTAAAACGCGTTTACAGAAAACATGATATCGTGTGACACCAAGAACTCTAGGTGTAGTCGGATGCGTTCTCAGTATTGTTGTCGGAAATGTTTGCGTCAGGTTGTGTCAAGTAACTTCCATTGAATGAGTATGTAGATTACAGATAGCCCATCCTATTACAAGCTGCACATGTGTATTGTTGATCAAGTAAGCAGGGGGAGCCTGGCACATATGTGTGGCTTATCCCTAACCTTCACCAGGCGACTTCGGTGATTCGGTTGTGTTCTTCAGTTGTGCATCGCCCCAAGGGTGTCTTTATTCATTGAAGTTTGTGTTCTGTGTTTGCCAAGGATGTTTGCCATTATGTTTGCCAAGAATTACGCGGATATTTCCTGATGTGTCACTTAACGACGATGTAGGGTACATCTATTATGTCCATTCTCTTCTTGACTGCTGCAGCAGCAGCCCTCTGATTCGCCAACCTGTTGCGATCGATTCCAGCGTGGGCTGGTGCCCAGCATACATTCACATTCTGATTTAGGGCATATGCCTTCATGAAAGACATAAAACCGGTATTTGATCACATTGTTTTTATATCAATCATTGCACCACGCTTAGTGTATCTGTGAAAACAATGGAATTAGGAATATGATGTTCGACAACATGAAATAAAACAAGAAATATGCCATTCGCTTCCACCGTAAAAATTCCTGTATTTATATTTACGGTTTTATATGCGTCAGAGTTGGGTCCGTGTGCTGCACCAAGCATCCTGGTGTGAAGTTTCAACACATCAGTGAAATATCCTTCAGGCAGGTATTTTGCCTGCATATATATTAAATGGTGCCAACTGGCACTTCTGTTTGCCGTATTTTTTCGGTAAAAAACAAATCACATGATACCTCCAAAGATGCTATTGGGTTAAGATAATCAATGTCACCACTTTTTAAGATGTGTAAAAACGAGAAAGGAAGCCTATATACATCCCCCACCCCTGCGTGGAGAGGCGCTAAAATGGGCAGACGATTTGAAAAGACTTGGGATGCATTGTATTTATTGTTCCCTTTGGGCAGTGAAGTACAGAAATGACGGCGAGACAAAGCAAAAGTAGGTATACTGTGATGAGTGGCCGCGCGAGCGGTTGTCCGCGCCATTGAACCAGCAGGATATGCAGGAATGACGACGGCTCTAACGCAAGCGGCGGAAGAGGGCACGGTTCGTGGAAAACAACACCGTGGGACGCCTGGTCCAAAGGCCATCTGAAACAAGACCGTTGTCGCCCGTTGCCAAGGCTCGAGAGCGCGTCTGTTCAGGCACCTTCATCGTGGTACTGGTGCACCCTTTGCTGACACTGCGTTCCGGCTGTCGGGCGCTGCCGTTCCCGCTGTTGAGCCGCCAAAAACGCATCGCGAGGGAATGTGAGCTTAATCGCTACCGGACATTGCCCTCAGACCTCCGGAACTGCCAGATTATATTGTGTACCGGCAGACTGTGTTGTGCTTTCCCCATCGCATCTTATTCTCCCACCGTGTGCTTGTTCGTCATCTCGTGAAATATAGCGTCAACGTGTTAATTAGCGTTCGTCTCCGCCTGCGTGGTCCTTGGCCCATTCATAACAAAAGTGGCGAGCCTGCCAGGATCCCACCTATAACATTTGCAGAGAGAAGTTGAGTGTTGTGAAAGCACTTGATTGAAGACTCCACTATGAATATGGAGAAGCTAATGGCGATCGGGACGCAGCTGGGTCTCTCAGGACTGGAACTTCGCCAGTGGGTCGACACCCAGCGGGGGGAGCATCGTGCAGAGAGGGCAGCTGAAAGAGATGCACCCCGTGAAGCTGCAGAACGAGAAAAAGAGGGGGCCAAAAGCTGCCGAGATAGCAAAGGAAGCTGCCGAGAAGGTCAAGAAAGCGCTGCTGCAGCGGTTCAGATTCCACGGCAACAGGGTACCAGGAGACGTTTTTGAAAGCCCGAGCTGAAGACGGCAAGACGGGAAGGCAGTTTGCGGCGAGGCTCTCGAGCTACTTCGACCATTGGGTGTAAATGGCCAACCTTTCCAGAACCTACGAGGGTCTTCGCGATTTGGTAATCTCGGTGCAATTCTACTACTGTTGCCACCTGAAACTTGTCGTCTTATTGAAGGAAAGCGAGTGCGCCAGCCTGGATGCCTTAGCAGGCGCAAAACCTTGCGAACATAGGAAAGGGTCCCACTGACGTGCAAAGAGATGTCAAGGGCACGACCGATACACAGAAAAGGCCGGCGCAGAGTTGTTTTTTATGTAATCATCCCGGACATTTCTCGCTAGGCTGTCGAATTGCGATCAGAGAGCGGGAACACTGCCCTCAGTGTGACAGACAAGGGCACACTTCCGACAATTGTCGTAGCGGTTCGGGAAGCAAAGACATGACTGCTTGTGCTCTTAACACACTTCGAAGGAGGGCCCCAGTAGTGAATATCCAGAACCCCCAGCCGTCTGACGCAACTTGTCAGGACTGTGAAGACACCGGGGAAAATTCACCGTTCTTGGTCAAGGGGATGCCAGTTGTTCTTGGACGAGTACTTGGAAAGGTTGCTAGGGTTCTTCGAGACACTGGGAGCAACACTGTCATCGTCCGCCGTGATCTTGTAGACGACGACTGTTTCACTGGGAAAACACGACATGTTGTACTTCTAGACGGGTCTATCAAGGAACTACCGGAGGCAAGAATCCAAGTGCACACGCCGTATTTTGTAGGTGAGATTAGTGCTGCCTTCCATGGCCTTCCCCCTTTACAACCTGGTTCTGGGCAACATTAACGGCGTCAGGGAGCCTCACCAACCAGATCTTCACTGGGAGTATGCAGTTGCTGGCGACAGGGACACATCGCCGAGCAGCCTGGGCCGAGATCTCCCGTGAGACACTAGTAACTTAGTTTCTGCTCTTGCGAGTACTCAGGAATCAAGGACATCACCTTTAAAGGTGGCTACCATTCCCCACGTTGATGTATACACTGGAACGTTAGCTCAAGAACAGAACAACGACCCAACCTTGACTCCCTGTTACCAGAAAAGTGGAAAGGAGTTTCGTTCGGGAAAAGAAATTTACTACACCTTCCACGAAAGTGAGGGCCTTTTGTATCAGAAATACCACCTCGCGACTGGGCGAACATTCAAACAATTAGTAGTACCGAAGGCATCAGAGATACCATCCTTCGGGTCGCACATGAGAGTATCATGGCGCGACATCAGGGCATACGGAGAACTAGCGATCGAATTTTATAATTTTATTGGCCGGATGTACAAGGGGACATCAAACGCTTTGTGGAGTCATGCGACATCTGCCAGAGAACCACCCTGAAAGGGAAGGTTGCCGTAGCTCCCTTAGTCAACGCGCCAATCATCCGGACACCATTTCAGCGCGTCGCTGTTGATCTCATAGGGCCGCTCTCTCCTAAGTCAGACCGAGGCAGCCGCTACATATTAACTCTAATTGACTTTGCAACCCGGTATCCCGACGCAGTAGCCCTTCCTACGATGGACGCCTTACATGTTTCCGAAGCTCTCGTGGAAATGTTTTCGGGAGTTGGAATACCCCAGGAGATGGTTACGGACCAAGGGGCCTACATCACAACGGAGCTCATGAAGGAAGTTGGTCGGCGACTGTCGGTCAATCGTCTCCACACAAGCCCTACAATGCTATGGCTAACGGCCTTGTTAAAAAATTTAATGGCACACTTAAATCTATGATTTAAAAAAACCTGCCAAGAGAAGCCAGGGACACGGGATCGTTACCTGGCCCCACTCCTTTTTTCGTACCGTGAGGTGCCACAAGCAAGTCTCGGTTTCTCTTGTTTGACCTATTTATGGACGTCACGTTCGTTGGCTATTGACTGTCCTGAAATAAATCTAGACTGGCGAAAACACCGACAGCGAAGTTCGCACTACTTACTCTTACCTCGTCGACCCTCGGGATCGGCTAGAACAGACGTGCCGACTAGCCCACGAGGTACTTCAGAAGGGTCACATCAAGCAGAAAAAATATTATGACCGCAAGTGTCGTCATAGGAAACTCCCACCTAGCGAGAAAGTTCTCATTCTGCTTCCGACTGCACTCAACAAACTGCTGATGCAATGGAAAGGGGCATTCAAAGTCCTCGCGGCCAAGAAAATGACGTGGAATACTTGATCGACCTGGGTGGGAAGAGCAAGGTGTTACATGTGAATATGTTGAAACGCTACGAAGACCGAAAACCTTCGCCGTCACTGCAGGCCTCAGTCGCTACCACAACCAACGATGTTTTCTCGGGTCCTGATGGAACCGAAGGCTGCGGAACCGAGGATTGCCCTTATCTGTACCAACCCTCCGTACACAGACGGCCACAGACGTCAAGCCCGCTGCTGCCGTCGATGATACTCAGCTCACTGAAGCTCCAAATCTGCTCGGATTTGTCTTTACGGATTTGTCAATCTTTACGGATTGTCAATATTTGACAATCTTTACGGATTTGTCAGGTAAAACTAACCTTGTCATCTGTGCATTGAGTTTAACATCAGGAAAACCAGTGCACATTCCACAATTTCCCGTACCTCTCGCCCTACTTGAGGCAATTGAAAGTGAAGTCTAGGAAATGCTGCGACTGGGTATCATAGAGAAGTCCCAGTCACCATCCACGCACCCATTGTGGTTGCCCTAAAACCTGATGGCACCATCCGACTGTGAATTGACTTTAGGGAGTGGAACAAGATTCTTCTCCCCGATTCGGAACCAATTCCTCGCATTGACGTTGTCCTTGCGCGTGTAGGTTCGAAGAAGTTCTTTTCAAAGTTCTTTTCACGGTCCATTGGCAAGTGCCAATGCACCGTGACAGCCGTGAGAAGACTGCGTTTTCCTGTACGTCGGGTCTGTACCACTTCTGATATATGCCCTTCGGAATTAAGACGGCCCCAGCTGTTTTTGCCCCTCTCATGCAAGTTATTGTGGGTGACTTACCGAACGTATACCACTACTTCGACGACGTGGTAATGGCCACCGATACGTGAGCAGAACACCTCGATGCCCTCGGACAAGTTTTTGAGAGAATCCGGGAAGCAAACTTGACCATTAAACCCAGCAAGATTGAAATAGGCGAACACTGCATAACTTTTTTGGGTCATCGGATTGTGGCTTCCATGTTAAACAAATGCTTCATGCCTTGGAGAAGATCCTGGGTTCAAAGAGACCAGAAACCAAGAGCGCTTTGCAGTCCTTCCTTGGGTTGGCAAATTACTAACAGAAGTTCATACCGAATTACGCCGTGATTGCCTAACCTCTTACCGTCCTGACAAAGAAGGGACAGCGCAACAGAACCGCAACAGAAGACGCGTTTAACGCCCTAAAGCGCTGTCTTGCCTCCGCTCCAATACTGCGCGCACCTGATATCACCAAACCGTTTGTACTACGCACTGATGCCTCAAACACGAGCCTTGGGACAGTGCTTTTGCAAAGCGTTTGGTGCGTCCTGCACCCGGTGGCGTACGCCAGTCGAAACCTGTTGCCACGAGAGACACGGTATTCGACAATTGAGCGTGAGTGTCTCGCCCTGTATTGGGCCGTCCAGAAATTTCACACCTACTTGTATGGCAAGCCGTTAAGAATTGAATTGCACCACCAGCCATTGCAATACCTCTAGATGGCAAAACACGTCAACAACCGAGTTCTGTGCTGGAGCCTGGCGTTGCAAGAATACAGCTTCACCGTCCACTACATCAAGGGCGCCGACAACGTGGGCGCACAGACTACATGAGTAGAATTTGATCGCTCTTCTATCCTTTCCGACTGCATCAACGATGGGCAGTCATACGGTCATAAATCAGCTGATTCTTTTACTTAAGATTGCATTATATGTGTGATGACCTGGAACCACATCCAGTTACTTTACACTCCCGTTGGAAAGAATAGTTGTCTGGTCCCCTACCAACTTTCTTAAGGTGGGGTTGGTGTGATGAATTGTCACGCGAGCGGTTGACCGCGCTATTGAACCAGCTGGATATGCAGGAACGACGACAGCTCCAACGCAAGCGGCAGAACAAGGCGCGGTTCGTGGGAAACAACCCCGTGAGACGCCTGGTCCACGGGCCACCAGAAACAAGACCGTTGTCACCCGTTGTCAAGGCTCGAGAGCGCGTCTGTTCATGCACCGTCATCGTGGTACTGGTGCACAAATTGGTGACACTTCGTTCTGGCTGTGTGGCGCTCCGTTCTTGCTGTTGAACCACCAGAAACACACCGCGACAGAATGTGAGCTTAATCGCCACCGGACATTGCCCTCAGACTCCCGAACTGCCAGGGTATATTGTGTACCGGCAGACTGTGGTGTGCTTTCCCCATCGTATCTTATGCTCCCGTCGTGTGCTTGTTCTTCATCTCATGAAATATAGCGTCAACGTGTTAAACAGCGTTCGCCTCCGCCTGCGGGGTCCTTGGCCCATTCATAACATATACAGACCTGACTAGGGTTCACCTCGCTTGAGCAGCAACAGAAGCAGCTGTAGAGCACAAACAACATACAATATACAAATAATCTTCAGACATACGATGAAAGAAGAAAAACGCCTTTCACATAAATACCCGTAGAATAACGTAATATAGAGCACTCACGTCATAGTACTTTTTTAGTACTAGCACACATCAGCTCAGGAAACATAAAACAATACAAGGAATCACGAGGACAACGATGGCGTTTTAAAGTACTGGAGCATAAATAATTGTATTATTGTAATGATAAGCCATTCGCGGAACAAAACAAGAATTCAGCCGCACTTTTGAATTTGGGAACATTCCTGACTCCCTTGCCACTGAGAATAACATCAGGGTAGTCATTGCAAATCTTCATTATGAATTGTTCCATCAGCTGCATGGCGTGATTTGTACGTCGCCTGACTACAACAACAATACATGTGTGACGTAGAAAATATTCAGTAGTTCTATTTAAGAAATTATTAAAGAATACATCATTGTTCAAGGAGACCTGCTGGTAAACAAACACAGGAAGTTTGAGCAAAAAGCTTTCGTTTATATCTGGTATATTGTACTGTATCATGAGATTCCCTAAAGTAATATATTCGTTTGACTGGTTTAGTAGGCGATAGCTCGGTGTAGCAACACAGAAAGATTATCAATATCACTTTTGTTACCAATACCCCATACCAGCACACAAAATGTAAAATGTGAGTTTATAATAGACTAATAAACTGCACGCTAAACCACTTATGTAAAAAAATATAAAGAAGGCGTAGCATGTCGACCGGTCGTGCTACCTTTACACGAATATTGTGGATGGGATTTCTTCAGGAGAGGTGTTTGTTGAAAGTTATGCTTAAGAATGATTGGCTGTTGATGTGCCATAGTGCCGTACCACAACACTGAAGCCGTATTTATTAGCTTACCATTTTGTTGGTTTTTGGTACAACAGCATGAATTTGGTTTAGCTTGTACTCAGTGCGAGTCTTTTTATATGAAGCCTTTTACGGCGCTTATGAAGGTAATTGTTAGAGATAATATCAAGCTGTTGAAGTTTCCCAAGAAAAGAATATGTTGGCATCATCTGCATACAGAACCATGTCGCATGTTAAAAGGATATTAATTAGGCCGTTTATGTATAAATAAACAACAAAGGGCCTGAAATTGATCCTTGCAGCACTCCATATATAAAAAAACGTATGCCGGAGCTGTGTCCGTGTAAGCACGTCAATTGAAATCTTCGGTCGAGATAGGCGCGGAAAGGCGTAATCCAGGGCCGCTGATGCCATAATTTTTAAGTTTATGTAACAAATCATTGTGCTTGATAGAATCGAATACCTTCTCAAAATCGAGAAATACGCCAACATTGAACAGGTGATTTCCGTTATTTCTAATATTTTGGTCTTTAACTTTTATTAACGTCGTTTAACTTGGTTTGTTCTTGTGAACTTCATACTGTTTGTCAGAAATGACGCGTTTTGCTGATAGAAAACTTTGTAGGCGGCTCTGTATGACCCCTTCCATTATTTTAGAAAAGAAATGGTAGCACAGAAACAGGTGTGAAGTTATTTAGGTCGCTGCGTTAACACCCCTTATGAGTACTGTTAAACGCGCAATAGTCATCTCATCTATACAAGCGCGGGATGTTAGATGAATATTGCATATGTGTATCAATGGGCCACCGATGACTAAAGAAACCGTTTTAATGGACTGAGGTTTGATGCCATCTTCACCAGCAGCCGACTTACTGCCAAAGCACATGACAGCAGAAGCTATCTCGGCTTCCAACGTTCGTGCCATAAACGTCGAGTCAGTGACGTAATGGCTCATATATTTTTCACATTCAAGCTCAAACGAAGTGGTCGGTGTCGAATTCCGAGCTCCTGAGTTCACGAAATGTTAACTTAAGGCGTTGGCGAGGGGTATTTCAGATAAACGCCCTCCATTGACTGTCTGTTCAGCCGGTAATGCTTCAATACTTGTTCCAACCAATTCATGGAATATGATCCATACCTTGAGCGTATCTTGCGCGTAATTTTCCAGCCTGCGCCTGAAATGCTCTGCTTTGGCTTATTTAAATCGGAAAAAAGCTAGTTCCTAACTTTTTAAAAGAGACGTAGGATTTCAGGGTCACGAGTTTGTAAAAACCGTTTGAATAACATATCCTTTTCATTTAGCCTTTACAAAGTCTATCTGTAACTTATTCATTTTTTCCTTCCTTTTTTGTGTTTTACTAACGCGTAAAAGGACACGAGAGATCTTAGGCAGTCCTTACTTTTCGATAAAAATTTTGTATGATATTGATGTGTTAGGCTTTCTGTAAACACACTCCTAATTTTCACAGGCAATCGACTCTTGAAATTTACGGATGTTTTGGACAAGTATGACTCGTACAGTAGCTGTGATGTTTTGTGCGCGGGTATCCATAGATAGAACAGCGAATATTGGAAGGTGATCACTTAGGCCTGATGCAAGAATGCCGGAGCAGGTCAGGTGCTTCGTAAAGTTGGTAAAGCATAAGTTTATAACTGTCTCTGAAGTCAGAGTAACCCTAGTAGGCTGTTCAATCAGATTCTCAAAGCCTTTTAGAAACATCCTTTCAACTAGGTCACCACTTGTAGTATTATTCGAAAAGACGTCAATCTTAACGCCACCGATAATGACAGCGTGCAACTTTTTTAGGTTTACAAATTCCAGAAAAGAATCCAAGTAATGTAAGAAGTCTGACTCTGAACCATGTGGCAGCCGGTAGATAGCATGGAGGGCAATATTTCGATGCAGGATAGCGACGCATTCGTAACTGTCAGAAGAATACGTGAAATCCAAAAGTGACCTGGTTGTAATTTGAAAAGTAAGGCTCCTCTGAGTTGTTCATGAACCAAGGTCAAACGAACACTGTAGCTGGGACAAGTATGTTTCTACGTCAATATGTTTATTTTTAGGCTTCTGGCATTCATGTGGAACAGGGACACAACCCCTCGGAGGAACCCGGTTTCAGCCTTCACCAGTTGAAAAGGAAACAACATCACGTTAAGTTAGCATAGTAAGAGTTATGCGCATCATTTTAACCACACGTTTTGGACTACAGTTGCTCTATAGGTCGTACTCACAACATAATTTGATGACACGACCGTTTGGCAGCTTCTTGACCATCACCATACCCTGCGAAGCCCACGCAAAAATGTGGTTCCTTTCTTTCGCCGTGCTTCTCCTAACGTAGTAGATGCCTGTTTGTAGCAGTCTGATTATCAAAAAACTTCAATTCTGTCAGTTTCCGTCCTAGAAGATGCCTCTTCTCAAACCACGAGGCTTTCAGTTTCCTAGGTGAGAATCAGACGATGATTACCGGGTCTTTATGTTCTTTTACCGGTAGATGATGTAGATCGTCCAGGTTATCCTGTCTTAGTTGTGGTAGGTCGAGCTGTGAAGCGATCTTGTTTTGTTCCTCGAGAAGATTTTCCACCACACGTGGGATCAAGCCGTGTATTTCCATATTCTGGCGTCGACTATACTGATCGAGTTCGTTTATGTCCGCTGAAGATTTAAAATGGTTGACGCTGTGTGCGACTTCTCGACCACTTCCAGTCTGCGGCGCAACTCACCGATTTCTTTGTCTCGTTTTCTTTCGTTTGGTTAAAGTCGTCATACTTGCGGACAAAAAATTCACCTGCTTTTCTATATTCTCAACGGTCGCATGAAGCGTCATCAGGGCGTTTAGCTTTTTCTCAAGCACATTTATTTTTAATAGCTTCGCGTTTATTTCCTAAAGTGTGGCTTCCAAGTCTGCAGAATTTGTCGGAGTATAATCCGACCTTGTGGCGAGCTTACACTGTACTAATTTCATTGGCTTCTTAGTTTTTTTCTTTCATTGCTTTAAACGAGCGCTCGCAAATTCCGTAACATTTGCAAACGGGGAAATCGCACCCACATTCAGCACATGCCAAAATTTTCTGGTCAGCTTTAAAAACCCATCGGCAACTCACACACTCATTTGAGGCCATTCGGAATTATAGGTGTAGACACCAAAATGTTGCAATATCGAAGTTCGGCAGGTCAACAGTCAATACATCAGCCGGAAACTTGTGGCAGCACCAGTGGCGGTACGTGATTCATTCTAACACTGAGCAAGTTGTTAGAAAACACCAGTTTGCACTAACCTTAAAAGATAATGCACGTTGATTCGGGTGCAGTTCTGAAGAGCACGCCAACCGCAACTGCCAGTGCCCGAAGAAAGACGGCAGCCGTGTGTTGTTCTTTTTGTGGTGGGTCCCGTCCATCTGTCAGATCACGTTGTCTTTCCGATATCGAACCCAGCCTTCGAGGGCAGCAACCACAGCACCGTAGCGATGGCTTGAATGGCTTGTGGGTAGAAGGCTGCAAAGATAATGCACGTTGATTCAGGCACAGTTCCGTAGAGCACGCTGGCCACCACTGCCGCTGCCTGAAGAAAAATGTGGATGTATCGTTCATCCAACACTTTTTTGACACATTCAAGAGCATGGTGAGACAGAGAAGAATCTTTAAAATTATACAGTAAAGTGGCGTACTTACACCTCAACCAGAAGAATCATTTGTTACACGGGACGTACAGGCTTTGCACGGGGCTAGTGCGGAAAGCACCAGACGCAAGCCAAAAACCAAAGTTGTGCACTTTGTCGATGATTATGAAACCATTTCCCTTCCTGATATTTATCCAAAATTCGCATAGTCCAAATGCGAGCCTACCATGATCGTAAAGGCCCGCAGCAGATCTTTGTCAGCTGCATTGGAATGATGTGAAGGACCTTGAGAATATTCATGATTTTTAGGCATCTTTTTTCCCGTTGTTTCATATGTGAGATAAAGGACAGTTTTTATTCGACCGGTTTGCTTAAGAATTCGCGTTTTTTACTAGAATCACGACACCGTTGAGATTTATGCCTTGATCAGGCCACCACCTAGGTCTTCTGGAGCACACAGCACAAGTGCTTCTAACTGGGTTTATTTTTGGAAATTCTTTGAGTTACAACCAAGTTACGAACGCTTGCCTATTCAGGCCAACGAATTTAAAAGCGTTTTTTATCCGCCCAGCCACCACGTTTGTTCACCCACATGGACTTGATGCTCAAAAATAGAAGTTACAGGACCTAAAATAGAGTTCAACATCGTCTACACGCATGGAACAGGAAATGATTGGTTGCAATGCCTTTCGAAGGAAGTTCATGCGAACTATAAACAATATGCAACCTAAAAATCCACCTTGTGGTGAACCGTTATCTGGCACATATTACTTTTTCAATGCTGACAAAACCTTAACGCAAAAAATCCCCTTCCACATTTAGCCTGCAACCGTGTTCACCATGTTACCTGACGCACCAAACGACCCAACGTTGCTAAGGTTGCGTTGCGATATCAGGCTTTATTTTCACCTTCTCAATATCATTAAGTAGTGTAATGCAGAACTGGTTATGATAAAAGCATCTTTTATGTGTGATTGAAATGCATCAACTTGATCTTTGGTTTCCTACCCCACCCAGACGCTTGTCTGGCTGGTCTCGAGAAGACTCTTGCACTCCAAAAAGTACAGGTGTCTGGGTATTCATCGTATCGAGGAGCGTGCCCAGGTTCTCGTCAGTGCGACGGGACCATAACGTGCGAGAGAAGAAGGGTCCTTCCACTCCTTCAGGAAAGGCACTACAATTCTCTCCCTCCAAAATGTTGGAACGTGCTCCAAAAGACTATTTTGTTGTATAGGTGTAAAAACGTTCTAAGTATTTCTTTGTGAACACTTTGTATATTTGTATATGTTTTGTTGCGTGCGATTAGCGCTGAATGCTTACACGAGCTAATGGCAGCCCTCACCTCATATACTGAAAAGGGGTACTTGTATGTGGTGTTTGCCATTTTAATATAACGAAAAGATGTAACGAAAAGATGTAATGTGCTTCGTGAACGTGTTTGTGTATAGTGCACAGATGGACACCTGTTGAAATTGTGCCAGTGGGTTCACCTGATTTTTGAGAGTGTTGGCCATTGTGCTTATCACAGGCAGGCTGAGTAGGTGTCTGCTCTCCTTTGAGTTTTCGTATCTGTGTACAGAATTATTGCGTGTGTGTAATAGTTGATGGGCGTGCGGTATATGTGCCAACTCTCCCTGTCTGCATTCGGCGCCCGCACTTCCCCAGAGCATTTTCGAGATCAGGTTCTCTGGCGTCGAATTCCGGCATAATATACTTGAAATCTTCTTCGGGGCACTCGCTCCCGCCGGCAGCCTTTGGTACAGCACGGCGTGCTTGGGTAGCATATATGATATCCGCAGCCATAAGTTAGGCTGCTTCGTCCATGTAGGTGTGTTATGGCTTTGTTTGGTAGTTTTGCTGTTTCTGTGAAGGTACTTCTGTTCGCTCGGGCTTCATTGAACTTCTTATGGAAAGTAGTATTGATGGAACATATAAATGATTGCGAGGTAGGGAGTGGCCACTACGTAAGTGTTTGTGCCAACGTTACACTCTAGGCGTGGGAAGAGAACAGGTGGACAATTCGCTATATCGAGGTGTGAATAAGGGTTGTTTCCTATCTTATGGCTTGTAGGCATTTTCTATTAAATTACGTGCTCACGAATTATGTTTTTTCAGGTCGGGTATAAGTACATATGGTGCAGTCAACTGATTGGCCAGCGTCTAGAAACCAAAGCTTAATTGCCGAAACCCAGCAGGGATGCAGAGAGATCTAACATTTGTTTCCTATAAATATTACGGTTTTATTTCTGCAGTCTCAGGGTCAGTGTTTAAAAAAAGAGCATTCCATGCTATGATTTTTTTGGCGACCATGGCTACACCACCCGAGGATTACGCGCAGCCACCTCAGCCCTTTATAATTATCATATTATTGTTCAAAAACTTCGTGTGTATCATTTACATAGGCTTTCTGGAGCCGCATTACTCTAGGTTGAGTGTAATGCCAAACTTTGCATACATCATCAAGATAAAAATACATTTAGATTTGTTTTTCTATCAAATATTTCTGTATAGAAAGTGGAGTTTGTATGATGACGTGTCGTCGTTCGGGGCCGTGATGTTATGCTTTACAGATTTGTTTGAGATTTGGAAGTCGCAACGTGTTCCTTCCAGTGCAACACAGCCAGGAACGGTTGGACGTTAATGCCGAAGTATGATGTCCTCGGAGTACATTGACAGATCTGCATTTCTTGGTCCGCACCCGCTTTTGTGAACACTCTGCCTGGCCCGCGACCACCAAATTTGTAAGAAACGGTTCAGATGGCATAGGAAGAGCAGTGGGCGTTTCAGCTGCCACTGGTTGGCCCGTTTCCAAATTATCTGTGCCATCCCGTGTGGTTGTTTACGGTGGAGGGTAAGTGGTGGATGTAACACCACTCTCTTCAGGTACGGTCGCCAGCACAACCGCGCCTGGCTAAGCAAGCACTGCATTGGCAGCCCAGCAGTGGGAGGGGCGGTAGTAATTTCGACTCGCGGTACAGAGTCCCTGCTGATTCCTCGTGTTGCACCGCCCCCCGGCGACATGTGTCGGCGTGCCTTTCGAGATGGAATGAGGCAAACCTCTATCCCGCCACTGGGAAGGAGATATTCTCTGTTGTTTTAACGTCAATATTTTCTGTTTCTTTATTAAACTTCGCGCAACATAGATCCTAAAGTATGCCGTGTGCGGGCCGTGGCATTACCACAACTCAGGTTGGTGGACTCAACGCTGTCGCTGGGATGGCCCTGTGCGGTAATTTCGGCCAGGATGTTTTGCCGTAGCAAGAGTTGTACCATGCCCATCGGCTGGCACTTAAAGGTTCACCTCGGGTTAGGTAGGTAGGGTCATTTACACACCTACTGAATCAGGCATTGAGGTGCTCGGGAGGTTTAAAATCGGTTGATTGTCAAGATGATATTTGGAGGTTTTTTCTTACCATTTTTTCAAATAGTGATGCGCCCGATGGCTGCAACACCGTGCTCTTTGGGGCCTTTAAATAGGTTGTCATCAATTTTGCTTAGCAGGTCTGGCTGAGAGATGACACCCTGGGAGGGTTGGGGCTATGGTTGGGTGTGGTCCTGATGTCCAGATCTGCAGTGCGAGTTTGGGGCAGCAGAGTAGTCGCTTGCTGCTGATTGTCTTCTTCGACTAAAGGCCGACCTCCATGCAGCGAAGTTTCTTGGTGAACTTGGCGTGGCGGACGCCGTGGTTTGACGCACCGCTCAGACAGGACCGGAAGTACAAGGCTGTGATTGGCTGCGGCCTCAAAATGCAGTTTGCCGCTTCCGGTCACGTTCGCCGCCGCGCGTTCGACATCTCGCTCGCGTAGATCGCCGGCGAACAGCCGTTTTTTCTACGCCGGTGGCAGAGCCGCCGCCGCCGGGCGACGTTCGCCGCCTTTTCGCCTACATTTCGCTGCATGGAGGTCGGCCTTAAGACTTCACCAGTTGTGCCTTTATTGCATCGTACATTTGCCAAGAATGTGATCAAGGAGTTTATTGACGAGGAATGCATATTGATAGGAAAGAGGCTTTTATTGATCCACAGATTCTATCACCAAGATACGAGGATAGTTTTTAGCAACTGCGAAAGGCAAGAGCGGATATCAGCTTACGGTGGGCCCACTTTCCCGGAACGATCTGGTTCGGGGGTTGTTAACAAGCTTCTACAGGGCATGTGATAAAATTATTGGATGGGGCTCTTCTTTCTTCGACGTTACCTTGATGGCCAAAGAGATCCCGGTATCCCATCGGCTGGCGCTTGACAACGGCCCCGATGAATACCGTTCGAGGCTTTTAATTCTTCATCTTCACACTTCTCGCCATGGTAGATAGCAGCATAAGTAGGGGGCTCGGGTTCGTGTTACCCGATGTTCCCACTTACCATTACAAATTACTCAAAAAGCCCTGAAAGGGGTGAGGTGAAGTATTGAAAACACGCTTCACCAGGACCTTTGCTGCTGACGGCAACAATTTTAACGAGGTAGAACTACAAATGCAAACACCGGTATTTTTACGGGTAAGGTGTGGTGCACCCATTGCAGCAAGTCATAATTTTGAAAAACATATTCATATGTCTGGCAATTGTATTGAATCTTTAGGCTGGCCCAAAAAGTCCGCCTAAATCTATTTTAAACGTTTTCTTTTCAAGACGAATATTCCGGCATACGCCTCAAAAGTATAATTGACTGTGTGTTGGCTGCCACGCAAGTCTGATATTTCGGAAAATGAGTACGGTGATCAAAATGCCACTGCTTCTGCACTTACGTGTGAGGTGAAAATAACAACGGTAAATAAATCGACCTCCTGCCAAAGACCAGACACCTTAGTAACTACGGCAAGTAGAACGGAGTCCACCGACGAACAACAAACTACACACAGTAAAACCACACAATAGTAACCTAACTACCTCGCACTTGCATGAATGAAGATTATAAATGATTGCTCATTACAAAACAAATTAGCCAAATTACAGATTACAGAACTGGTTTGCACAAAGAAGCCACATAAGCACGATTACGGATAGGTGTCACAGAAGTAACACACACATATATGCTCACTGGTTTTTACAACATTTGTGCAGTAGGTTTGTAGACCACCTGTCTGTTACCTCAACTCTAAGTCAATGTAATAGAATGGCTGCAATACACACCAATTCCTCGTCCAACTGTAGAGACACCGTATGTGACTCGTGCCAGCATTATGCGTCTCTCAGAATCCAATTATGTGTTTTGTCGGGTTTTCTAGCGCTTATACAAGATACAATTTTCACGGTTTACTTTATATTAAGAATAGTCACAAAATGGCACTGCACAGTGGCATCTTCATTGGTTTTAATTTGTGTTACACTTAGTCTTGGTTTCTGGTTTAGGTAGCAATCATCTCTTTTCAATTTGTTAATCACCCTTTTTTGGGATTCTTTGACCTAACACGTTGCTGCATAAAAATCTCCCTATCATCATTAAGGAGGAAACTGTCTGCTTAAAATATTTGTCCATCGATCTGCTGAGGCTAAACAAAAAGGTTCTAAATTTGGTTTGCTGGAAGTGTGCGGGAACAAATTATATGCAGATTTCGCACTCAGAACACTTCACCACAAAGCGCCGACGCTTCGCTGGTGATTTGTATTTACAGAGTGGAAGCTAGAAAAAGAAATAAAATGATGTTATTCGCGGTCATAGGCTTTTAAAAATTTTTGCGAGAACGCACAATGCTTCGCTGGTCATTCTTATTTACAGACTGAAAGCTAGAAAGAGATGGAAAAGAGTTATTTTTGGGCTATAGGGGCTCAGAAAATTTTACCATAACGCACCAACGCTTCGCTGGTCATTCTTATTCACTGGCTGAAAGCTAGAAAAAGAAATAAAGTGGTTTTGTTAGCGGTCAGACTAAGACGCATTCTTCTTTCGCGTTGTAATAAAGATCAACTCTATAAGTCTCATCAAAAATTTTCTTACTATTTTTTATGTACTATGTCACACGTGAGTGACATAACAAAAAGCCTACTTTACAATTTGATGGTACGGAAGGACAATGGAAATAGCATATCCTAATTGATATTTTATTAAGTATTCCGACATAACAAATGGTGAAGACGATGGGGAGAACCAGTTAAATGCCTTCATTTATACCTACACTACTGGGTAGCCAGTTTCTGTGGCCGAGGCCCAACCTGTGAGCCATGGCAACACAAATGCAACCATCAATTTTTTTAAATTTCATTTCCTTGTTAATAGTAATTTGAGGCTTTTCCCTTTGTGAGGAAATACCAATGATTAGCAATAAAATTACGACGTATTATAGAGCCACTTCTAGGAGTCCACGAAGTCTGTAAAATATAGACATTTAATCGTTTGCTTACTGAGACCTCCTGCACAAATAAAATGAAAACGTCGGTATTCCATTCAACTTAACTGTTTAAATTAAAAGAGTAGGACTACTAAACAAAATTTTCATTTACTTACATTATTTAAACACCAACAGCAAACGCAGACGCCTTGTTTTATTGCTCCCAAGCAGCTAAGCAGCTATCACCCAATATTTAGGTCAAAGATCCTAAGGAAAAACTTTAGGCGCCATTATACCTAAAGAATTCAGATAAAGAGGAACATGAACGCGTCGACCTCTGCTCTTTTATAGGCAAGACAATCCTAAATTTACGGCTAAAATGAAAATATGTGCAAAAACTGAAGAGCTAGCGCTTTGAATGAGGCGGGCATAGTGACGTAACGACATTTTGTCATTGACTGACTAAGTATTCTTAGATCTCACCACTTGATTGAAACACACCATTTTTTTCATCCCGCGTATGGGGACCGCAAGCATCGAGGAGAGACAGACTGGTATTGTCTACCAACATTGCACAAACCAATCCAGGCGGTCGATAGAGTACTCTTTCCTTAACTGGAAGACAGAACCCGCTGTCAGCGACAAATGGTGAGTGATAAATATTCCTGTGGAGCGAATACTGCGATGGAGTTACGGTTCATTCGTTCGACAAGCATTTAGGGCTGGGTATTAGGCCAAATACGCATTAGTATGTGATTTTCTATTCGCGGGCTATGATAAGCAAAGGAGGCAGTCGCTCCATGGAAAGACATTTCATCAGCCGTTTTCCTGGTGTGCTTTCTTTGTTTATTTAGAGTTCAGCCCTATTGCAGAACTGAATAGGCGTAAAAACAACCCATCGAAAGTAAGGAAGCGCCATGGCAGTGCACGCTGGGAATAGCAAGGACAGATTCATGACTATCACGGCTCCGAGATAAAAAATACTCCTATGATGATGATGTTTGGGTGGTAATGGGTCACGTTCAACAAGGTGAAAGAGCGCCAGGAAAGTAGTTAGACAAGAGAGCTGAATAGGTTACAACAAGAATTCTTTATCAAGAACTGAAATAATATCAGTAAATATAATGAGGGCTGGTGTTGAGGGCGGGTGGTGCTGGTGACCATTTGTGATATGAAATTAAGTGTACCATTTTAACATGTGATAAAAAGTTAGACCCGCTATAACGAGAACACAGGATTGACCCCTAAAAAACAGGGTTGGTGCACTGGAACGTGTTTTCTGTTGAAGTTCTTTGAAAAGCTTCGATCATATTGTGCCAAATGCATTGCATGTTGTTAGTAGGTTGAGTACAGCTCGGCCGTCTCTACAGCCGCTACAGAGGCGTCTTGGATATACAGTGAGCAGGTGGTAGTGTGTTACATGTCTGGCTTATCGGTTGTCTAGCCAAGGGCGCTTCTGTGTATCTGTTGCACGTGTCGGTGGTGCATCGTCTCAAGTGCGCTACGATTACGTGTAGCTTCTTCACAGCATATCCACGGGGTGAATGATGATGAGTGGGCGAAGCTCCTGAGGGGAAATCATCGGTAAAACCGTGACTCTTCAGTGAAAGTTCGCCCACTACATCTGTGTCCGAACGTAACGTCTAGAAAGTCTCGCTTAAACCGCGCGTCGGCACCTTGGGGCTGAGCTCGCCTGATGTGTTTTGCAGACGCCTCACCAGCTCTCACTGCATCGGGGTCTGCCTGACGATACGCGCGCTTTCTCGCCGTTTCCCGTTCTCTGACGTTTTGGAGATCCTCTTCGCGCCGCAGCCGTACCACTTCGCGTACGGCAGGGTCCTCGCGCCGTGGCCGTGACGCTTGGGCCTCTCGTTCTCGAACGCTGGGATCTTGGCGGCGTCGTCGCGCAGCCAGACGACATGCCTCGGCCTCCCGCTCTCGTACGGCAGGATCTTGGCGGCGGCGTCGCGCAGCTTCACGGAGCGCTTCTGCCTCGCGGGCTCGCACATCTGCAGCCTTATCCATCGGGCGACTCCGAGCGCGCGCCAACAGCGAATGGATTTTATTACAACGCTCCCCGCCATCTTGTAAACAATCCAAGAACTAAACTAGAGGAAGCCACGCCATCTAGTAAACAATCCAAGCGCATCTTTTCATCATATACAAGTACCGCCATCTAGTAAACAATCCAAGAACTAAACTAGAGATAGCCACACCATCTAGTAAACAATCCAAGAACTAAACTAGAGGTGGCTACATACATACGTCGAGGATGGACAGACCCACGCCCTAAGGAGCTTCGCCCCTAAAACAGGGTTGGTGCAGTGGAACGTGTTTTCTGTTGAAGTTCTTTGAAAAGGTTCGATCATATTGTGCCAAATGCATTGCATGTTGTTAGTAGGTTGAGTACAGCTCGGCCGTCTCTACAGCCGCTACAGAGGCGTCTTGGATATACAGTGAGCAGGTGGTAGTGTGTCACATATCTGGCTTATCGGTTGTCTAGCCAAGGGCGCTTCTGTGTATCTGTTGCACGTGTCGGTGGTGCATCGTCTCAAGTGCGGTACGATTAAGTGTAGCTTCTTTTCTTTCTGCATATGCCGGTCTATTTAACATGTTTTGAAAGACGTTGTCGAATGTGCACTGAACATCGCTTTGGGGTTTTGTTTTTATCTTCACTGTATTTGTGTTTGCAGAAGCTACAGCTTCTAGGTCTTCGGTGCCATTTCCTGCAGTCACAAAATAACCTGGTTCCTAACATAAAAGAACTTCCAGATGTGTGGCGCACGATCACAATATACTATTGAAGACCAGATTGTTTACGTTATTTTTGTTAAGTTTTAGGGATGATAATGCACAAAAGACGCTCAGCGAACTTTTCTAGATGAAGTACTTAGGGATATGATATCGAATAATAGGACCTGCAACAATAAAAAAATTCCATACGGGTCCGCTGTAATATTCGTTAGACAATGCTTGTATTTAAAAGCATGGTTCCACAGGCATTAAGACAGGTCACACAATTCAAGGCGATTTTTCCAAGGTGCTATAAAATTCGTAGAGGATGTTTTGAATGTTTTTATAAATATGACAATGAATTCAAAAGTTTCCTCTATCACACTACATTACAAAGGTGCACAAAGAGATCGGCGTTTTAAAATCAGCTGGGTGGTGGATGTTTTATTCAAAACAGGTTTAAAGAGATGGTATCCTATTGATAAAGTTTTAAAGGAATATAGATGTCAACATAACGTCGCTGATGCGGAAAACAGCATTTCTCGCTCACTGCGTAAGGACTCAGGGCATTACTAGTACAGAATGCCTCACATAAGCTCCGAAGCCCCAAGTGCAGCACTGGGATAAGCATTTCTCGGGCTGTTTTCGCGGCTGACCCATACACAACATATCTGTAGTCCAACCGAGCACTACCAAAGTGGTATCAAGGCGCATCACGAGTTGTTTCTGAGCAACTAATGATTGCTAGGATAGGAATTTTATAATATTCACTCTTTGTACAGTTTTTTTTATTTGTTTGATCTCAGGGATGAATTTGCCTTTTTCATCCAACGCCACGCCCAAAAACCTTTGTTCATTTTGTAACAAAATCGAGTTACCATTGAGTTTGTCAGGATGGTCAGGATTCCTCGCTTCTTTGATGATAAAACCCACGCGGTTTTAGTGGGATTAACTTTGAAGCAATTTTGTCTTCCCAGCAACAGAATGTGTATACCTCAAGCTGGACCTGACGTGGTCATAAAAAAATTGAACGTCATATCCATATATAGGGCAGGAAATATAGGGCGGGGGCTTTCGCAGGGAGTTCATCTTAACCGTTAACAATGTGCAGCTCAAAACTGCCAATTTGAGGTACGCCATTCTCCGGCTAGTGAACGTTTGATCGTGGCGACCCAGCAGTTACAAGACAGGTTCGATTAGTCATGTAACTACCGACGTTAAGGAGAGAAATATCAAAATATTTTTTTCTCTAAGAATACGACAGTGCCATGCTGTATCATACGCCTCCTCAATATAGAAACAACCGTCACGCCATATTGTTCGGTGTGCGCAACTTTATTGTGGTGTTATAAAGAACTAGTTGACCGCCCCGCTCGAAACTCTGCGTGGAAGCTATCGAGAATATCAATGTACGCCAAAATGTGCACGTCTCCTGTTGATCATCTTCTCGGGAAACTTGAACAAGCAGCCTGTAGGGCTGTATCCAGGTAGCTCTTGTGAGCGGATGGATCCTTCCCCTCGTTCAGAAAAGTCACTACAGTGCCTTCTCTCGAACACTTTCGTGTGTGCCCTAAAAGTGATATTTGGTAGTGTATGTGCAGCATTGTTTCGAGTGCGTCTGTGTGTAAGTTTTGTATCATAATGTATCTTTGTTTTGTGTGCCTGGAGCTTGAGGCTTAGATGTGCTCATAGAAGCTCTCAGCTCATGAAGGGAAAACATAGTTGTAAGAAGTCGGTTTATGTGGTCATGCGGAAGGGCTTCGCTTCACCAATGGTTTTACGTTTCAGAAAAGTGTTTGTGTAGCATGCAGAACTGGAGACGTTGGAACGGTTGTGCAAGTGTGTTAGCCTCGTCTTCGAGTGATTCTTCTTTGTACGGAGCAGGAGGAGATAAATAGATGTTGTTCTTGAAGTTTATGTAGTCGTATTCATACCATGTGTGCTTATGTTTTGGAGTTAATTTTATATAAGGAATGCGCGACAACTCTCCCTTTTTGTCTCACGGCGCACCTGGTCCGCAAGACCCTGTGGTCGTTGGAAAGACATGAGGTTATTCGACGTTATGTATCACTGGAGGATATCTAATTCCCTATTCTGAGCCGCTCGCTCGCGCCTAGTGTAATCATTCTACCAGGGCTCCTAGGGTCCCAGGGGGCACTGAGGTTTGCAGAATGGACTCCTCGGCGCCGTCTAGGATGGGCGTGGTGGTGAGTTAGGTTGCGTCGTGCGCGTGTTTATTAATTTTCCGCAATGGTCCCCAATGGAAGAGACCTTAAATTTGGAGTGACGGAAAATTATTGGCTAAGGGAAAACATGATGTTAACACAACAAAACCAAGAAATCAGGATATAGCTCATGCGGGCCAACCATACAGGAAGAAGAAGAATTAAGAAAAAAGGCAAATAGACTGGGAGGAGTGTTTGAACCGGTACAATCTGGGGACGGTGGAAGAATTCATTTCCGGCTGAACAAGGTACCATTTTAGAGGCATAAACCATTTTCCAGTAAACATAATGCAAAATATACCTGCTCCGCGAGTAAGATAACAATATGAATCATTGTACAAGGAACAAAATGTTCTGTCACGAGAAAAAGAACATTAACGCCATCGCAACGTTTCCTTGCTTGTTCTTAGTATTTAACTCTGCTGCCAGAAATTTTAAAGGTTATGGCATTGTAAATGCTAACAATGGTTTATGGTAGGGCGTTCCATTTCTGTGTGTTCCGAATGAAGAGCGATTTTGCAAAACTGGTGGTTTTCGGGCAAGGGTATTGTGTGTGCATTGTGTAGCAACAGCAACCACAGAAATGGGGTGTGGGTTGACGTAAATGCTCAGTGGGGATGCGTGATGGAATTTGTAGAATAATGTGAGACGCGCAGCTTTTCGGCTGTGACTAAGTGGCATTAGCGAAGCAGGTTTATTTTAGTCTGTTACTGGGGAATGATGAGTAATTCGAAAAGACGAATCTCGGAATGCGGTTTTGAATGGCTTCAAGTTTCTAGATTACATAATTATGGTGTGGGTTTAAACTGCGTCAGCGTACACTACTTTGGGCGTATTATTGTGGTGGAAGCTAATATTGTTAAGTGGCTGGGATCAAACTTTACAGTTTGTTGAATATTACCTTAGATTTACTAACTCTTATTTTTTATGTTTTTGATGTGGACGGTCCATGACAGGTCACTTGAAAAAAGTATGCCAAGGTATTTATAAAAATATTCTACTGTAGAAAACTGCAATATAAGGTGTAGTTGTAAGAAAAGGGATTAGTACGCCTGTGAAAAAGAAACTCGTTTACATTTCGATACATTTGAACTCATTTACCAATTGTTGAACCTACTTTGAACTGCCATGAGTCCTGCTTGTAAAGCTACTTTATCTGCATGAAGAAAGATCGTTGCTTAAAAAACTCTGTTGTCTGCGAATAATCTTGTTTTGATAGTACAAGGGAGTAGAAGATTATTGATGTAAATGAGGAAAAGTAGGCAACCATGTACCGTTCCCTGGGGAACACAGGAGAAGATGAGAAAGATTTGTGATCTTGCAGTATTTATTACGACGAACTGTTTTCTGTCAGTAACCCAGGATAAGACAAATGGGTCAAGGTTGAGCAAAGAAAGATTGATCATGAGGCGGCTCTGAGGAAGTTCGTCAAAAGGTTTGTCAAAATCAAGAAATATGGCATGAGTTTGTATTTGACGGTCAAGATGTGTGTGCAAGTCTGAACTAAGGGAGAAAATTGCGTGTCGCAGCACAGGCCATCGCGAAAACCATGTTGTAATAGGTGAATGAAGTGGTGCTGTTCGAGGAGAATAACGTTGGTAAATAAAATGTGCTGTATATTTTAGACGGGGCACTTGTATGTAATTTGAGGTGTTTTACGGTATAACCTCTTGTCATTTTTGAACACTGGAGTGATTTCGTCGAGTTACCAATAACTCAGCACGTGACGCTGCGCAAGTTATTGCTTGAAGAGTAGTTGAAATAAGGGCTCCTAGTGAACCGTGTATACTGCCACATTTTGCTTTTTAAGTTATCAATCTACTTGCAGATGAAAGTCTCATCTTCTAATTACCTTACTTATTTTATATGCAGAAATTTAAATAGGTGGCGTTTTCTTTTTTACGATGTAATCAGGGGTCTCCACGAAATTCTCCCGAAAGCTATATTCCATCGTGAAAATAGAAAAAAAGGTATGATTTAAGGCATCGGACAAATTTGTCACTCAGTGGTTTGTCATGAGTACCGGATAAAGTCATCGGCCGTATGTTTTGTGGGTTTTTTCGTTGCCAGAATTTTTGTGAATATTTTCGTGCACGTATGACAAAGTTGTACGAAAAAATGTCGCTTGGCTTTTTGATTGCTAATAGTGAAGCATTTTACAAACTACGAATATGCTGTTCAAAGGGATGGTATGATTTCAGCTTTCCCACTTCTTAAAAGCCCTTTCTTCTTGAAGATGAGTTTTTTAGCGCGTTGTCGCAATTATGGTCGGATACTTCACTTTTATTTGTATAAGTGGTATATAATACCTCTCATGACTACGCCAATTAACCCTCGACCGTCAGTCTCCAGCGGCTGCAAAACAAATGACACCTGCTGCGTTCAGACTTGTGACGAAACAGAGAATGTAAGAATTAGTTAACCCGTACAGGCGCCACTAGACTTTTACCACGGCAATGTTTAACAAGAAAACTTTACCTAGTGAGGGTAATCTAGAAGAGTTGTTTAAAAAATTGGACGGGAAAAAATGATATCAAAAATGACATAGTGAGGTTAGGAGGAAATGTTTACAGTGGTGAAATACGGACACGCCCTTGGTTATCATCGTCTAGTGGACAGAAGAGCACTTCGAGTGAGAGTTCTAATCAACGAAATTCTTGCTCGCAGCATAGAGCAATATTATATCTTGAACAAAAGGGCATTCAGTATTGTAAGTAGGCCCAATAAGATATACGAAATCAAAGTGGTACAGCACTACACACTTTCATCCAGCCATGACGACCATTTACTTGAACGCTTTTATTAATTATTAGGTTCGGCAATGGCTAAAGTAATAATACACTATACCATGTGTTGGGACTCCTCATTGCTAAAGTAGGCAAAAAGCCGCCTGGAGTAAAGTGAGTTGGGAACTATGGTCTGGGTTGTACCAATAAAAAAGGCGACTTATTGGTAAAATTCGCATGAAGGAAGAACCTGTGCTTTAAGAAAACCTTCTCCAGCAAAATGTGATAGGCCGAAGTGGACGTGGGGGAGCCTTAATTATAGGTATAAATGAAACAGACTTCGTACTATGCGATGACTTGGCGTCACGCAGGATGTGGAAGTGCTGGGAAGGGCGAGGTATAGTGACCACCGGATAGTGAAATCTCGAGTAGGCTAGATTTGAGGACGAATTCGAACAAGCTAGTATGACGAAGCCTTTCAACAAGCTAACAGTAAGACGGAAAGTTAAGGAATTCAGACTGCGCTTAGAAGCGATTTAAAGCTATAACCCAGGAACCAAAGTTACAACACAGGAAGCGAGTGACAATTTTACAGGCATTATCACGGAGGGTGCAGTAGGGCAGAGGCACGACCTCTAGACAGGATAGTCTTAAACTTTCCAAGGAGACGAAAGATTCAATTAGGAAGCGTCAAAGCAAGAAAGTCTCCAACCCAGCTGCTCGAATAGAACTTGCGGAGCTTTCGAATTTATTCAGTCAGGGTAAAACAGCTGACATAAGGAAGTATAGTATGGAGAGTATTGAGGATGCTGTAAAGAGCGCTGGTAGCCTTAAATCACTCGAGATGTATATATGGACAAGAAAAAATTAGATGTATCCACTTAAATACAAGCAACCCAATATCATCACAAATAGGGATAACATAGTTGTAGTAAGCGAGGAGTCATATAAGGATCTGTACTGTAGCCGGGACCTGTACTGTAGCCAGGCATACGCTACAAGCAAGAGGCAGACCCAGAAGCTCCGAGTGACCCGTTTATTTCACGAACCAACTGTTCAAGAAATCTCTCGCTCTTGACCTTCATTCGCCTTCCTGCGATGTTGCTGTTGATACCACACAACGTTTGAGGTTGTCTATGCAACATTTCACTCCGAAATAAACGAGCGAGCGTGGCTGAGGCCGTAAACTTTTCGTTTCAATCAGGCAGTGTCAACAGCGGCTATGGCTATGTGATAATTCCTGGCACCTTGTTTCACCTCTCTCCCCAATGGTTTCATCCTGCAGTGAAGTTCCTTGTGCTTCATGAGTTGACCCATGCTTAGCTTTAGGGAGAGGAACAAGAGGTGTTTGATTCCTACGCATACCTCTATCTTTCATGTCGACGATGCACGATCGGGGCTCGGCTGCAGCCTGTACTGCTGTCGCCTTTTTTAAGGTGTTCGATCTAGACGTCCTGTCCGTCCAAAATGTTGGGAAGGTTCAACGTGCCTTGGGGTCGATCGTGCGCTTTTTGCTGGTGTTGCTTGTTCTCTTGTCTGATCTTTTGGACTTAAGCAACTCGGACGCCATGGGCAGCTTAGCAGGCAAGGGGACTCTATTCAATTGCTGTGCCGAACTATAGCCGTTTCTAACCGTTGTCCTTCTGTGAGCCAGATGTGTGCTGTGGACGACTCTGGTCTTCGACGTCGACGCCTTTACGATTTTCACGGCCTGTTCTGCCATTGCATTGCCCTGAGCATAGTGGGGACTGGGAGAACCGTGCTGAGACCAGTACTCGCGAGCAAAGGTGGCGAATTTTTACGTGGGAACCCTAGAGAACGGAGGTTTATTATCTCTGACCACAACTTCGGGTTCATGTCGAGCGGAGATACACTTGTCGTGGCTTATCACCGCCGCGGCTGATAGCTGAGCAACACGTGCAATCTCCAGCTATCTGGAGTAATAATCTGTAATGATCAGCCATGACTTGTTATGTTGGAAGTAAAGGTTGATTGCTATCCGCTGCCGGGGCCTTTCTGGAAATAGTGTTGGTTTGAGTAGCACTTTCCTGTTGAGGCAGGTTTTGGCGCATTTATGACCACACTAATGGCATCTCCGATGTCCCATCAAATTCCGGGTGACCAGACTGTCTTTTGATTTTGCCATCGTCTTCTTGATCCTGAAATGTGCCTCATCCACTAGCCGCCAGATAGCTGGTCGGAAGAAGTCAGTAACTACTACTCTGGTTCCATAACAAAAAATGTCAACTTCATAAAGCTGCTCGTAACAGACCTGGAAGGGCTATTTTGACTCCGGAGACAGGTCCTAAAGGGTGGTCATTGTTTGATGCAAAAGCTTTTTATATGTCTGCAGGAACTGTGTCCTTGTTGACTGTCCTTCAACCATTTGAGGCATGGCGTTTGATAGGCACGCTATGTGTCATGAAACATACAAAGGTGTCGACTGTAGACTTGTGCTAGATCCCAGGGATCTGTAGCTTTTACGTTGCATGTGAGAAGCGCATCATGCGCATACACAGACGCAGGAGCCTTGGCGTGAGACCATCCCATGCTTTGGAGGTGAATATTGGAACGAGTGGCTCGTGATCACTTTCCAAATAGAACTGCTTGCCGAAAAAAAGGTGTGAAAACTTCTCCAAGCCCAGAGGATGGCTAGAGCTTTTTGCTTGAACTGCTCAAGCGTCTTTCTGTGTCCTTCAGCAGGCGAGGAGCGCAGGCAATGACTGCGCATTTCCCTTTAGCCTGTTGTTGACGAAACGGCTGTAAGTGTACACGAAGAATCATCTGCTGCTACGACTGTTTTATTGGCAGAGTCATAGACAGCGAGGGCTGCACTTGTAGTGAGAAGATCCTTCCACTTATTACTAACGGTTTGTTGATATGAATCCCAGACGAACTCTCCTTTCTTGGACAGGATCATTGTTCGAAGCTCTAACACCTTCAGCAAGTTGGGAACAAACCGAACTAGTTACGCTTACATACCTACCACTCTTTACAACTTTGTCGTGTTCGTTGGAGATTTCATTTCTGGCATTGCCTTAATTTTGGCGTCATCCGCTTCGATAACTTCCAGGCCATTTTTGTGTCCCAAGTAGATGAGCTATGGGACGGTAAAACTTGCAGTTGGCCTCATTCAGAGTTACTCCTGCTTGGGCGATGCGTCGTAGAGCTGTACGAAGCGTCTCTTTGTGCTCCTCTTTGGTAGCTCCCCAAACAAGAACGTCATCCATGTGACAAAAGACCCCTGGTATTCCAGCCAGGATGGTGTTCAACTCTGAAAAATGTTGGTGCCGTAGGCAATGCTAATTTGGAGGCGATTGAAGCAACCTTCCTTATGGTGTGAAGAGTGTCGTTAGTTCCCTGCTTGATTCAGCGAGCTCATTTGCGAGAAACCTGGATTGATATCTAGCTTTACAAAAATTCTTGCTCCAGCAAAAGGTCCTGACATGTGCTCAACAAAACGAATCGGTTGCCATTTCCTTAGCACAAAGCGGTTGAGCTCTATAAAGTCCACGCACACACGAATGGCTTCTAAGGGCTTCACCACCGGCCCCATTGCAGACACTACTGTGTTGGCTCGTCCACGCGAAAAATGGCCGTGTTTGTTACATCAATTCCAGTTCTTTTGTGGTCTTCTCGCCAACGGGAACTGGAATGCGTCGGGGTGAGCACAGTGCAGACAGCGCTTCTCCATCTTGAAGGCAACTGATGTACTCTACTTGCTGCATCTTGAAGGCGAATGATGTATTCTGTTTGCAGATTTCCTAGCCCAGTGGAAAGCGACGGAAGTCCTCTTTAGGGCTGACCATGTGGCTAATAGAATTGCGGTAAGTGATAAGTGGGAGCTTTTCAGTTGCTTGCTTCCCATTAAATGGGTTGCGCACTTCGTCGAGAACCTAGACATCTTTGCTGATCTGTTGACTTCAAAGCGCAAGTGGCAGTAGTGTTACTCTACGTACAGACAATGACCGTCCCTCTGGCCCGTGGATCTTTTGTTGATACTTGCCCAAAATGGGACGATGTTGATGTAACTCGAAAGTTTCGGGGGGAGTACAGTTTCATCTGCACTCGTGTCGATTTTATTTTCAAAGGTTGCCATTGTTTAAAGATGGTAGCTTCCAAGTTGTGGATGCCAGGGGAACTTATGGTGACAAGAAAATCATACTGGACTTCCTGATCGGCTTTTTGAACAATGTTCACACTTCTGGAGAAGCATACGGACAAAAAGTGTGTCTTTTTAAAAGAGTTTCATTTTGCGTCTTTTGCTGGACAGGTGGTTCGTGAGTGCGAACCTCTACGCCACCAACGGCATGTCCAGGCCCCTGGGACGTGTTAGTCGTAGGTCTCCCTTGACTCGAGTTAGGAGGCGGTTTTCTATGTGTTACCGCTCTGCAAGACGTGTAGGCCCACCTTGTTGATGGTTGCCAGGGTGGGGTGAAGCTCTGTTTGCTGATGCTTGACCGTCTCGAGCTGGCGTCCTGATTCTAGAGCTTTCCAACGCGTTATGTTGGGGTCATGCTTAAATCTGGCATGCAATTTCTTGTCGCCAATATGCACATCTCATCGTTCCCGGACCAACTGCTCCTGAAGGCTGCCATATTCACAATTCTGGGGCAGTGCGTGACGGGCCGTGACAAAGTTTTCGGCAGACTCCCGCTCTTTTTGAACCTTCGTGTTGAAGCCAGCTCGCTCGTAGATCTCATTGAGGCGAGGAAGGAAATATTTCTCGGTGTGGTTCATCACGACGCTAAATTTCTAAGCTTCGTCTGGTGCGAGCTCAAATGTGCGAAGATGTCCTCAGCCTTGAATAATGAACACCACATACTTGGAAAAGCAACTGAGGGTGTTTCTGTTGATCGGTGCGGCTGTTGTTTCCCTGGCTCTACAGCCGCTCCCCTGTATGGAGCCTAAGAAAGGCAACGCCTAACTTAGCGCGGCGGTGCGGCGGTGCGTCGCGGCATGCTGGGCGTTGTCCAGTTTACCATTGACATTGCAGCAGGTTTTCTTCCAATTATCTCCCTCAGCTTCTCACGCCATGTGTTAAGGACAGTTGCCGGCGTACACCATAAGCAAGATGCACACGCAGAAGCTCCGCGTCACCAGTTTATTCCACGAGCCAAATATTCAAGAAATTTCTTCGTGTTCCCTTTCACGTGCCTTGCCGGAGGTGCTGCTGTGGATGCCACACGACCTTGAAGGCTGACCATACAGCAATATCTACAGTGGGTTCATAGCGACCATAGTGCTCCATATTAAGAGCAATAAAATACATATAAAAAAGGGCGTCAGACAAGCAAACACAATCTTTAAAATGTTACTAACAGCATGTGTACAGAAGGCATTCAGAACATTGGATGGAGAGCCGGTAGACGTAAGTGTTAATGAATAATGCGCAGGAACAGACATTTGGGCAAGTTGCTAGCTGTTCATCTTGAAGGTGGAAACCCTCACACAACATACTTTTGTTCTTGTTGTGTGAGCACTTCCATCTCGAATAATAATGGAGAATACCAAAGTAACCCCAATTGTGTTGAAGACGTTGCCTTCCTAAGTTACTTGGGGGGCGAATTCAAACCATGATTACTGCACTGAACTAGTAGAATAGAATGGTGGGTCTGAAAATTAATATGCAGAAAAATAAAGTAACGCGGAATATGCTCGGAAGGGCACAACCGTTTGAGATTGGTGACGAGGCAGTGGAAGTAGGTAAGTGAATATATCTACTTAGGCCAAGTACATACCGCGAATGCCAACCATAACGTGTGATGATCAAAATATTAGGAACTTGGTGTAGTGTATTGCCCAGGCACCCTCAGGCCGCGAATGGCAAGCCACCATTGTCCGTGATGGGGAAAGTATATAACAGACGCATCTTTGCGGCACACACCTACGTTGCAGAAACATGAAAGCTCACTCAAAGGGTTACAATAAATTTAGGACGACTCAGCAGGCAATGAAATGGAAGATGACAGATGTAACGTAAGGAAAAAAAAGAGAGCATAGTTGGTGAGAAAACAAACGCGAGGTTACGACGTATTACTACAAATGAGGAAGAAATGGGTGGGCAGTGGGCATGTTGCTAAGTAAAGTCAACCATTGGTTATTCAGGGCAACAGAGTGGATCCCTAGAGAAGGCTAGTACGGCAGGGAATGGCAGAGATCAAAAAGAATGACATCAAGAATTTTTCACGATAAATCTTTCGCAATTACCGCTGGATGGGAGTTATTGGAGATGTACAAGCTGATGCACCCGTCCTGTCCTCTTGTCTCTTCGTCCTCGTCTTCTGCGCAAACTTATTTCTTCGTAAATCATGAACCAACTAGTCAGAAATCAAGTCCTACTATGATGATATGTATAAGTTGGTCGAATCTCGAATACCAATTTGTAATAGTTTTCTAAGAGTGATTTTAAAATTCCTGTTCACTGGAGATGTAAAGGTTTTTTATTTACGTGTTTATGCTTTCATAATTTCCAAATTGTGGAGTTATATCTCATTTGGTGTGGCCTATATTTTGGAAAACAAAACTGAAAGAGACAAGGTTGCTGCGCTTGTCTTGTACTATTTTTGCTTCGTCCTCCTGTTTTGAGAAAACTTGTTACTTCGAACCTTATGAACAAACTTGAAAGTAATCATGTCCTTGTAAGGCAAGGATGTTTTGGCGATGATGATGATGATGTTTGGATTTCGTGGCGCAAGTTCGACTGAGGGCAAAGAGCGCCAAGGAATGGTAGGTTCATTTAAGAGACATGAATGTAAAAGTAAATCATTTCAGTAAAAATAAACAAAGTAAAACACAAGGTAATGAAGATGACTAGTGTGAAGAGGCAGGTTGTCATGATGCATGGTAAGAGATGAGATGTAAAAACTTGACATCAGTGAGAAACTTAAAAACACGTTTGATGGAAACATGGGCTCGTCTCCTAAAAAGTACAATGGGTGAAACGGGATGTATTGTCTGTATAGTTGTGGAAAGTGTTAGCGCCGTGTTGCGTCAAGTGCTATGCATTGAATGAGTGTAGGGATTACGGATAGACCCTCTCCACACCCGCTGCACATGGGTCGTGGTGATTGAATGGGCAGGTGGGAGTGTGTTACATGTGTGTGGCCTATCCGTAACCTTGCTAGGGTCACTTCGGTGAGTCTGTTGTGTGAGTCAGTTGTGTATCGTCCCAACTGTCGCGTATTACATGCAGCTTGTTGTTTGACTGTTCACTCCAGTGAGTTTGCCATGTTTTACATAAGTGTTGTCTCATGATTGGCTTGATGTCAGTGTAGGGTACTGTTGCTATGTCTAGATTGTTGCTGAGTGCAGCAGCAGCAGCCCTTTCATCAGCCAACTCATTGCCCGCGATCCGAGCGTGGCCTGGAACCCAGCAGACGGTTACATTTAGATTCGAGGAATACGCCGACGTTAAAGATTTAAAAACCTGATTGACCACGTAATTTTTGCAAGACCTTTGGGATGATAACGTACGCAGGACGCTTAGTGAATCCGTGAAAATGGTGGCGTTTGCGATATTATGTTCGTTCATGTGATTTAAAACAAGGAGTATACGATATGCTTCCGTCGTAAAAATGCTGGAATTCACATTGATGCTTTACAAGCACTGAAATTAGGTCCGTGTGCAGCACAAGACACCACAATGGACGTTTTTGAAGCATCCGTAAAAAATTCTATCGCCCCATATTTCGCCTGCAGATACATGAAATGCTGCAAAATTGCTGTTGTGGACACCGTATTTTTCTTAAATTGACTAAAACACAAATCACATAATACAGATCGAAGATGCCAGGGGGGTACAGAATGAATGACAGATGTTTTGAAGGTGTCTAAAAACTTGACAGAAAGTACACAAGCTTCCTCCTTCGCCCTGAGCAAGAAAGGCACATAAATAGATGGACGATTTAAAAACAGTTGGATGTAGATGTATCGTTCATTAGAGATTTAATGGGATGGTGAGACATTGATTTAAACTTTAAAAGCCTATAGTAAATCGACATGCTCTCGCTGGTACCCTAGGCACCATTTGTCAAACTCGACATACAAACTTTGCACCGGGCTAGTCCGGAAAGCACCAGACGCAAGTCGAAGGCCGAAGTGCTGCACTGGGTGGAGCATTTTTAAAGATGTTTCCCTTCCTAACCACATACAACACTCCCATAATCCAACCGTGAGCCTACCATGCTGGTAAACACACGCAGCAGAAGTTGTTTGTCAGCACTATACGAGTGATGCGAAAACAGCTTGAGAATATTCATTGTTTTAAGACATCTTTGTTTTAGTTGTTTCATATGAGGGATAAAGGAAAGTGTTTCATCAAGAAATATACCGAGGAATTTGTGTTCTTTTTTGACCGGAACCGAGATACCATTCACTCTGATGTCTGGATCTGGCCTGATTCCACGCCTTTTGGAAAACACAATACAAGTGCTCTTGACTAGGTTCTGCTTAAAACAGTTCTGGTCAGCCAAGCCTGCTAGTTTGTTGACACCAAAGTGGACATGGCGTTCGCAGATTGACATTTTGCACGATTTAAAAGATATTTGCACATCATCTACATACATTGTACAGGAAATGGTTCGTGGCAACACCTTTCGAAGTGAGTTCATCTTGACAATGAACAATGTGCCACTCAAAACGGCACCGTGAGGCACGCCCTTTTCCTGCACGAAAACATTTGAAAGGGCAGTGCAACTCTCACACTACAGCTTCGCTCCGCGAGGTAGCTATAAAGAGTAATAAATATATTGCCTGAGACAGCGAAGGTTTTTAGGTCGCAAAGTATCCGGTATCGCCAAGCGGTATCGTAGGCTTTCTCAAGATCAAAAAAGACCGTACCCAAAAACGGTTTGTGGACAAACGAATCCTTAATATACGACTCAAGGGCGACGAGTTGGTCATTTGCGAATCGCCCCACCCTGAAGCCAGCCTGGCAGCTCTCGAGAAGACCATTGAACTCTAAGAAGTACACGAGCCTCCTGTTGATCATCTTCTCAAAAAGCTTGCCCAGGCAGCTTGTGATGGCGATGGGTTGATAAGTGGATGGAGAAGAAGGGTCCTTACCCTCCTTCAGGAACGCCACTACAATAGCCTCCCTCCAAGATTTCGGGATGTGCACCGAAAGCCATATGTTGTTGTACAGGTGTAGGACTGTTTCAAGTGTCTGGGTGTAGGTGTTGTATCATGGTGCATGTAATCTTATCTGCACCTCAGCGGAAGGTTTACATGTGTTCAGGGCAGCCTTCAACTCATACAGTGTAAATTCAGAATTATAACCAGATTTGGTCCTGTTATGGTCATGTAAGAACTTCTTTTCACAAATATTTTTATGTTTCAGGAAAGGGTTTGTGTAGTGTGCAGAGCTGGAAACGTGTTGGAAGTGTTGTGCAAGTGTTAGCCTGGTCTTCGAGTGTGTATTCTGTTGTACTGACCAGGGGCAGGCTATGTGAATGTTGTCCTTTAAGTTTGCGTATTCTTGTCTATACCTTGTGTGCGTCTGTGTATGATTTAATGGATGTAAGGAAGGTGCGCCAACTCTCTCGTTTTGCCTCACGGCGCACAAATTTTCATAACGCCTTGGCCAGTTTGAACAACAAAAGATTACCCGACGTGTGGTACCGACGGAGGATACCCCACGCCTTGTTCTGGGCCTCTCGCGCCCGCCTACAGTCCTCATTCCCCCACGGCCTCCGCTGGTTGCGCGGGGCACCAGAGGCGTGAGGAATGAACTTTTCGGCGGCGTCGAAGATGTGCGCCGTTGGGAGTTGGGTAGCTTATTCAACATGTAGGTGCCCAATGAATGTGTGGTGTAGTTTGGATGTTTCTGTAAATGTACTCCAGTTCGCTCTATCTTCATTGAACCTGTTATGGGAAGGTGAACTGTTCGTGCCTTTACCTATGTATGTTAATGTGGTTAAGAAGTGGTCACTGCCATATGGGTTTGTGCCAACACCCCATTCAAGAGATAGGAAGAGTACTGCGGAGCCAATAGCCAAGTGGAGGTGTGAATAAGTGTTGTGTCCTATATTAGGGAATGTATGCTTGTTTTTATTGAATAGGCATGCTCCCGATGATGCTAGATATTTTTCGATAAGACGACACCAGGCATCTGTGCGAGCCGAGCCCCAGAGAGAGTTATGTGCGTTGAGGTCACCTAAAAGAATGAATGGTGTAGGCAGCTGTTCTACAAGGCCCTCGAAATCCGAGCTCGAGAGCTGAAAATCAGGAGAGATGAAAACTGAGCATAGTGTTATTAGCATATTGAAAATTATGGTACGAATGGCAACAGCCTCAAGGACGGTCTGTAACAGGATAGAATGACAAACCAAGTACTTTCGGGCAATGATGGCCACACCCCCAAAAGATGTACCACCACCATCCCTGTCCTTCCTAAATAACAGGTAACTATTCAAAAAGTTTGTATGTTTGGAATTTAAATGTGTTTCTTGTATACACACGACACTTGGCTGATTGGAGTGCACTATCTCGTATACATCGTCAAGATTTTTAAGAAGCCTCTACAGTTCCATTGAATTATGTTTCCTCTTCTTCTCATTACTTTGTGTGATAGCTACTGGAGTGTGTATGTTTATGAGTTGTCTTTTGGGGCTGTGACACTCGCCTTTTTGGGCTTGTCGGGAAGCTTTGTCATCGGGACACGTTCCTTTCGGTTCACCGCAGACAAGAACGGTCCGACATCCGTTTCGCCCTCTGATGTCCTCGGAGAGCCAGGGTGATCAGGCTCCTTGGACGGCGTGCTTTTGGGGGCGCGTTTTTTCTTACCCGCACCGCCGAGGGTTTCAGGAACACCTCGGTTGGCACAGGCGGTGCGGTGGGATTGGGAGCTGACGCTGGTTCCTCCGTCTGCATCTCCTCAGCACCCTCACCTGTAGTTTGGGACGCTGGAGCGGACGTGGAGGATGCACCATCACTCCCACCAGACGTGGTTGCCACCACAGCCGCTGCTTGCTCCGCGAGCGATGTGGAGCAGGTCGGGCCACACGAGGAAATCCGGTGGGGGGCGGAAGCGGGACCAAGTCCGACTCGCGGCACTGGGTTCCCGCCGACACCAGACGGGGCTCCGCCCCCCAGCGAGCTGGGTCGGCATACCTTTCCAGAGGGAAAGAGGTGAACCTCTTGAGCGCCTCTGAGAAGGTGATGTTTAAAATGACTTTGATGATGACTATTTTTCTTTTCTAATTGAATCTTTTCACATTTTCACGAGTAGGCCGAATGTAGACCCTGGCAGTTTACGCAAAGAAATTGTTGAACGTCTTAGTTGTCAGACGGGTGGTCATGCTGGGTGCATTTTGCGCAGGTAAGTCATCCGCGACACGAGTTTGTGCCGTGCCCGAACCGTTGGCACTTGAAACAGCGCTGCAGGTTCGGGATGTACGGCCGGACTGAACATCGGATGTAACCAGCATTGATGAATTCTGGAAGGGTGGACTTGTCGAAGGTTAGGATGAGGTGCTTCGCCGGTATTTGTTTATCGTCTCTGCGGATGGTTATGCGCCTGACCGCTGTTACGCCCTGACTACGAAGGCACTCCAGCAGGTCAGCTTCAGACTCATTTAGTAGGTCGTACTCGGAAATCACGCCCTGGGAGCTATTTAGGCTGCTGTGGGGCGTGACTCGGATTGGTAGATCAGAGATACTGGTTTGAGAAAGAATTTTAGTGGCCTGATCCTGGCTACTGACCTCTACAAGGATTTCACCGGTTCGATGTTTTTTGGCCTTATACGACCCTCCAACAATACCTTCAAAAAACTTTGTAATGAGAAATACCGACTGTGAAGCAAGAGGTTTTGATTGGTCTACAGATTCTATCACGATGAAGCGAGCATAGTTTTTCTGTTTTGGAGGACTCAACTAAGTAAGTGGTGAAAAAAAAAAAAAACTTCGGTGCGGCCCTTTTTCGGGGGCCGATCACGTTTGGTTGGGGATTTCAAAATACCATATCACATAGTGAAGAAGCAGGGGACGGGGGTACTTCCTTCGCTCAGGTTACCCTGATAACGAGAGAGGTCCCGGAGCTCCCTGCCTGGTAAACAGACACGGAGCCCATCCGCCGGAGCTTGACCTGGGCTCCGACTGGCACCGTTTGAGGTTTCTACCCATCACCTTAAAACACATCGTCACGGTTAGATCCAGCTTATGTATCTGGGCTGGGGGTCCGCGGTGTCGCCAATACCGTCACGAAGATTGCTCAAGGAGCCCCGTGAGGGGGATAATTTGGCGATTACTTAGTACCCACAGATAATGGAAAGAATGTAGGCTACTTCGATGTGGCATTAAAATGAGATCGATTACATTAGAGCAAGGTGATGTTTCTCTCCTAGCATCAGTTATTACGTGTGTCAGCTGGTTGTTTTGTACACATGCTCTGCATTGGCTGCAGTTACCGTTGCTAGGAGCAACGCGGCTTGACCATTGAACAGAAGGTCAATTGAAAGCTCTGCATAAACTTTTCATGGGTATACTTTTTGTGCAGACTTAAGAGTGTGTAGTTAAAAGTGAAGTTCAAGTTGGGGTAGGCTTTTAAAGGACGGTAAACCACTCCTAGAATAATGAGCCCCAGAGGGGTTTTGCAAGGTATTCAGAAGGCTTCCAGCGGACCGGTAATGTAACTGCAAAGCGACAGACGGTTTTACATAAATGGGAAGGTTACCAATTTGATTAGATAAACGTGATGCAATGTGAAATGTGTTTTCTACAGAAGAACATCAGAACCTTTCTCTAAATGCGAGAGGCATGTTTGTGTAACCATCACAGAGTCACAACCATGATGGTACACATATCGTCACGTTTCTGCATCATACTTTGAGTGTCTTTGTAGACAATATAAATCGTGAAGCCATTATTTATGGACGATACGGAATATGTTGACATGGTACTGTAACTGCCTATACATTAATGGAACGCGAAATTGGTAACTGTCTGGCAGAGACCTTCCAATTTTTCGCTCTCTGCTTCATAAAAGTATGATATTTTTTTGGTATTTAGTTTCTATCACCGTTTTAATAATTATTCGGGTGCGATGATAGAAGATATGAGGAGTCGACTACAGCGAGAAAGCAGCCCCCTCCTCCGAATCTACGGCGCCCAGATGACGAAAGGGGTGGCCGTCTTATATGCTGCTTTCGCCGACCAGAGCGCTAAGAATGAGTCAGAGCGTCGAAAGAATGAAGAAGAAGAAGACATATTTTAACAGGCAAAACACTGCACAAGCATGATGTCATGTCATCTTAACGAGAGAGAATAGATCAAATACGAATGCAGGAAATAGTTCAGACGCAGAATGCACAACCACGAGCTTTAACAAGGAATAATACAGGAAGAAAATTTGAGTAAAAGAAAGTCAACTTGATGCATGTCAGAGACAGAGTCCCACAATATTCACCGACCAGGCCGCGGTCGGAGGCGATTCGGCTACCTGTGAAGCGGGGCTTCGTCGTAGGCCAGCCGTTCGAGACGATCATGGTGATTCGAGGACCGGGAGTACTATGGAGTCCTCCATTGGCAATTAAGGCCCTGGATGCCAGGAATCGCTTTCACGTTTTCATAAACTCGGAAAAACTTCGCTTCTTGGAAGACTCTTGATCTTGGGCCAGCACGTTTGTTTCTCCCAGTAAAAACCGGAAGCAGCTGAATGACATCGCCACCGGATCGCAGTAAACATCTTAAGAGTTACCCAAAGCGCAAAATTTATATAACACTCATTATGCATGCCAGGAATTTCTGCATATCGTTTTTGGCTTCTGCCTCCCTGCGTGTGAGCATACAAAATATGCAGATACTATATTTGCCTGACTTTACTGAGAAACGACATATAGCACAGCAAGAGTCGACTTTATTATAACGATTGTTTCGTGCGTCTGTTCTATTGAGTACTCCTTCCGAGCCCTGGTTTTGTGTTTCATTTACTTAAATTACGTGGAGACGTCAACCTCAAACCTCGCAACCCTCTCATTGTCACTTGCAACAAAACATCATACCGTTTTTACAATTACTTCTGCTGCGAATGTGGTACCATCTGACAACGGGTTCTTCTGTTAAATGCATTTGTTTACCCATAATTAACGAATATACGGGCAATATTAGCTTCAAAGCGAGCCAACTTGTGCACCTTGGAAGCTGAACCTACGTTGGTCAGATATAAAATACCCCTGCCTCTAAACAGCGTGGCAGGTTGGAGTAGTGCGTATTAAATGTTAGCACCCCTAGAGTTTTAATTTAGAGCAACAGACTAATGAAATATATAAACCAAATCCGCATTGCAACTGGCAGTATAGTCGTTTTCCTCGAACATCATGGGATGGCTTCATCTTATTTGTCTAAAACCACGATTACTAATCACTGACTGCATTGTGTTAAATCAAATGCTTAGAGATTGGAGAGCCATCTACTCCGTCACTTTTAGAAGTAGTAGCCATTCGGATGAGATACAGCGCTAGTTAAAGCAGCTTAGTGGGCAATATACGCCGCTACTCCGAAGGGGCTCCAAAGATGGATTCGGGGGAGCCGCCACTGATGTGTGGCACCCCGAAGCAAGTAGCGACTGCAAAAGAAACCCAAAGCAACAAGCCTGCCCATTGCGAGCTTGTGATTTAGCAGGCCAGACCTCTGTTGAATGAGAGGCGGTGAGAGGGTAATGGTGGATGCAATATCACACCCGACGAACAAAGTTGCCACCACGACCGCTTGTGCTCAACATTCTGTTTGGACCGTTTGGGTGTCCCGAGACAACCCTGTTTGGAAGGGTGGGGACCAGATCAGTCTCACTGACGAGGGTCACCGCCAGAACCACTCAGCTCCGCCCCTGGCGACATACTTCGACGCAGCTGGCAAGAAGGAAATGTGCGAACATCTTTCGCGCCTCTGGGAAGGCAAGGTTTTTGAAGACCTAAAATGACTAATATGATTCACGTGAGTGAGATTTTGAAATGTTTGAGAAGAGGCCGCATGGGCTCGCTGGCAGTTGCGCGGGGGAGGTATTCTGATTCCACTATTCAGAAGGCTGGTCGTCAGAGGAGACTCTGGGCTGGTACTTCGGCTAAAGCAAAAGTTGGTACCTTGCCCAAAACGTGGTCGCTTGAAGGAGCACCGCGGGCTCGGGATGTTCGGATGGACAGAACAATGTTTAAAACCTGCCTTTTTCGATACTGAACTCGTACATCGGTAGAAAGGAACAATAATTTGCCTTTTTTCTTTTTTTTGCAATATCGGCATATCGATATGCGGTAACAGCCGTGACACCCTCATTGCTTAGGCGTGTCAAATGGTTGGCATGATGTTTCGGTAATCACATTTACCACAAAAATCGCACCCTAAAAGCAGCGCATGCTTTGCTGTGGTGTGATCCAGATGTCGAGATCTCTGACAAAGTTTTGTTTTTGAGGGGTTTTGCATGTTACTTAGTGTTAATTTGAACGAGGACTTCACCTGCCCTGAGTTTCAAAGGGATGTTTCTTGCCTAGAATAAGTTCCTGCAACTGTTTTGGATTTATAGACAGATACAATTATCAAAAAATGTGCATAGTTGTCTGGCTTTGGGAAATAATTTGGTAGAAGTAGCGGAAATCAATGCTGATAAAATATCCGTGGGCTTTGATTTACCTTATCACCTAGAAAAATCACGGGACTGGGGTTCTCTTTCCGTTGACCTTACCCTTATAGCGAATGACGTCCACGATCCCTGCATGCTAGACATACAGCATTCATCGGCCGAAACTTGGCCACTTTACAACTGCCACTGTTCGAGGATTCTGACCTTAATATTTAAGCTTCTCGTCACAGTAGGTAACGGCTTAATGGGTATCAGGGTTCACCATTTCGCCAATGCTGTCACCTTAAATACACAAGCAGCCCCATTCAGGGTATACACACACGAACAGATTTAACTAAGAACACCTTCCGTAGACACTTCCTGTGGTTCTGACACTACTCACCCATAATATTTCTTCCTTTGCTGGAAGGCATGAAAGTAAAACTCAAAGGGGCGGAGACCGAACAAATTTAGGCAAACCGTAATTAGGCGCAATTTTTCTGTCACCCTAGTGATATTACCCGACATAGAAAATTATAATCAGCTAGTCCAAATGGCGAGAAGAAATCGCTAAAGTAATTCCCACACACAATCGAGTAATTCCCACACACAATTCCCACACACAATTTAAATATAGTCATTGGAGATCGTGTGTGTTTTATGGATTCACCTGATTTCACCACATGGTTTAAGTGCGACAATAGATGGGTGCTTCGCAGAACCTCAGTTTGTCCCACAAACGTTTTCCATTAGGAAATCTTCTTTGCGCAACATACAATCATTCCTTGTATCGGTAAAGCCCCCAGTGGAAAATATTTACGAGAAATAAAAACTTCATGACAAGCTCAAACACATAGCTAGGGGGTGACCGGCCTCATAAATCGCTTCTGGACACTTTTAAAAAGGCGATGCCACACTACAGCACCCAGTAACAAGTCAGCGGCTTGATAAATCGCTTCTGACCACTTTTTCATCGTACAGTAATATCGCGATCCTCCATATTGTAATACTTGTATTTTCTTCGGCGATATCCTAAACAATAACTGCTTTATTCTGACACCTTTCGCTAAGCTTGAACCCCATGCTCCCGGCATTTTTTTCGCCAACCAAAAACATTGGCTTTATTCATTGTGGCCACAGGGCATGCGATTGTAGTGGGTTGGCAGCGTTTATTTATAGCTGACAGCATGTATTATCCGTGGTTTGTTTAGAGTGAGAGCAGATAAGACGGTAGATGTTCTACGTAGAGCTGGTGAAATTACAAAATCCTCCAAAAGACAGGCCTAAGATGAAGTCAATATCGTAGGCAGATTTTGTGGTAAGGTACTGTCTATTTCAAGACAAAGAAGAACAGTGAGAAATGCACAAATTGGTTGAAAACATCGTAGATCTTGTTTTCGGTGAACAGGGATGCATCGACGTGACAACAAGAGAGCAGACGCGCTCTACAGGCCCAGGTGATTGCGACAACATTCACTTTTCTCGAATAGGAACCAAAACCCCCCAAAAATTTCCCCAATTGAAGGCAACTTTGGGATTTTTCAGAGGCCACCGCTGGTTTTATGAAATCGTAGCAGGCTTTTATCGCATTGCACTGGTTTCATTCATGATAGTAGTACCATGCTGAGTGCTTAAGGCCCGGTCTGAGAGGCTTATGAACACGTAGCATTCAGATGAACAGGCAAATGGGGATCTAACAATGAACAAAAGAGAGTCAACCGCACTTGAATTGTTAGGGCAAGAATCATTTCAATGACATTGGTTTCGACAGGTTAGGCGACATAGGACACCTTTCTTAACGACAAATAAACGGGAGGAACGCCAATATAAAGTGAAGTTGCTGCTCTCAATGACAAATCGCAGCGAATGCTCGCGCCAGTGTTTATCGCTAATGTTCCAGAATATATACAGGTAACATGCAGCTTTCAGAATAATCTTCCTATGGGTTGGAAGGGTTCACAAGATTACACGAGAGGCTGTAGCGCTGGTATGTAGCGTTGCTACGCACGCACAATATAATAGCGTATGTTTATGCAGTGCTTGACCAGACAACCTCGAAGAAAAGGCCGATTGCTTGAATCATATTCTCAGAGTTTTTGGTGCTTGCCGCAGTTCAAATGCTAGTTTACTTGAAACTCCATGGAGTTGCCTTGAATTATTTTGATTCACTTGATTACAGTATTTTTTCGTCAGCGTAAAGAAAAGGTGATCGTGTTTTACGAAGCCCATTGTTGCCTTTCAAATACTTTTGCTTAAGACAGTACTAATACCCAAACTGTGCAAATATAAAGCTGATCAGGTCATGAGAAACTGGATGGAAAGAGGGGAGAGAACATCACTAAGTATCACATGGCGACTACCGAACAGCCCTCTGTCCAGGCTGCCATCTGAAATGTAAACATCTGCACGCTTCTTGATGTGGGCTACCAGAACAACCCAGCATAAAGAATGTAACCTGAGTGCGACCGGTCAGACAAGTATGCGCTGCTTTGTTGGTGAAATGACGGCACATGTTTTGGAAGGTATACAGGCGCCTTTCCGAAATACTGGGCTAGCATAGAGTACCATCAGCAGCAGTTGGACGGTGATGGGGTCATCATATGAATGCTAACAATGTGGATTCGATTCGCAGGGAATTGGATGTTTTTGCCTCAGATATATTAGCTTTTTTTCCTAGTGAATGCTAGTAAACCCCCGTATATTAGGTGACACTATTATAAGTACCTCCGTACTTCGGCGACCCTTCTCGTGTAGAGCGCATGGTGCCCGTACTCTCATCTCGGCAGGGAGCGAGTTTACGTTTTTTATGTTAACCATTGCATTATGCCTACTGGTTTATGCGATATAGTACATTCACTATGCACATATTTGAAATCGATTCGTCCTTTATTGGTTTGTATTATATACATTACCCCAATGGTTTCTGTGAGTCTACGAACGTGACCAATTCCATATCCTCTTTGTTATAACCTTGCGGATACTATTTATATGGTACTTAAAGACCCTCGCTATTAACAAAGCCTCTGTGCCTGCTACTCGGTGAAGCTGTCCATATAAAGACTGGCTAAACCCGCTGGAAGGAGATACTCGTTCGGGAATTTCACATTTGTTGTCAGTTTTAGACTGAGCCGATATCGGCATGATGCAGCGAATGTCTAGTGGCTGTTTTGGTTCCGCTCGTAAATACACCTTCAAATAGAAAAGTGCTGCTGGCTTTCCAATTACCACTCCTTCAGAGTGCTGATTTGAATGCCAGCAGCAATATTGGTTTTGATGCCAGCAGATGCTACCAGCACGTCTTCATCAAAAGCACAGGAATAAATTACCCTGTGCACTAGTACCCGAGAAAGTGGAGTGGAACACATCCCCACCGTCAGCGTAGTGGGAATCACAGCAGATGCGTATTATAGAGGTCATGGGCTCAGATCTCGCGGGTGTTTTTTCCCACTTTTTTGTAACTGTATTCATTACAATAACAAAATACTCTACCAATTTTTTTCTTTAGCTTTCCTTGGCTATCTTGACTGCGTCCTTTATTTGTGTCTGTAATTCAACGAGCGTCTATCTGTCGGTCTCCATGCCTTAGGTAGCTTAAGAGTGTTCAACGACTTGTAGACTGTTGCAGACATATCGCAGATGGTCGAGTCACAGCCCGGAGGTAATGAGTAGGTCCACCTCAGACCGAATACATAGGCCGCTTGCGACAGATGGCCGGACTGTGTTCCCCCTGCAGGACAAGTTTAATTGCCCGGTGCACCGCTGCACCCTAAACTTCTGACGCGATCCTCAAGCCTACCTCTCACCAAGGGGGCTGACAACTCCCAACCCAGCTACAGTTGTCGAGACTCCTGGTCTCGCCGGGAACTGCTTAGCTGAGAGCTCAAACAAGAACGCGTTTCAACGGCCAAGTTTGGCCTTATAACACCTCGGTATTACATCGTCTCGGGAACGCACCTCCAGCTTTCCTACACGTGTAAGGGAGGTCGCCACTCACGCAGTCAGCTGTCACTCAGCATTTGCCGAATATTCATTTAGGCGCTCTTCTACCCTCGGGTCGAATGACTGGGGGTGGGGGGGCGAGCCAGGACGCGGCGACTTCTACACGTGCTTGTGAAGGCTGGGCGCGAGATAGGGGGCTACCTAAAAGCTGTGTTTTCTATGTTTGCGCGCAGCAAAGGGATTTAGTGGAAGACCCGCTGCTGCCATACGTTCCCACGACAATACTTACCCACGTTCTCACGACGATTATTCCCGCGGCATTCCTTCATCCAGACGAGCAGTCACCCGAACGCGCGAAGCGAATTAACAACGGCCACAGCATAGTGTGCCGCTAGACCGTGCGGCGGGGATCCATCCTTTCGCACGTGAGAGGGGGGTTCCTGGCTGTCAGGTTCGGGACAATCTTAATAAGAGAATAAAAACGTTCGACGAGAGTAAGTTGTATTGCTCCAAACAACTCAAAATTCATAAAAGAGAAACGGATACGGAGCTGAATGGGTCAGAAAACGTGAGCCCGGCTCACAATTGGCAAAATGTTACAGTTGAAAAAAAAGAGACGTGCTGTCAGCGTCGATGGTCCGCCGCACCTCACATCTCTGGCACACAGTGACGGCATGACGTCTCGTAACTCAAGGTTTGGCAGCGCACTCCTAACTCCCGTCGCTAAAGAGCCGACGCAGCTCTCTTTGAACATCGCTGTCTCCTGCTAATGTCGACCAGAATGCTTGCAGGAGAGGCCGTCAGGTGTTCCATTAGGAAGGACCACATGGACGTGGCCGGGGTGCACAGAGCGCTAAAGAAGAAGTTACTGAACTTTTATGAGACCGTAAAAACTAAAACATGCGACTAAAAGTAAAAGTGATACAAAACAAAAGACAAAGGAGGTGACTCGTGCACAGTGCCAGGGTGATTACACGTGATACGACAAGAGCTGCAGAATGTTTACCTCAGCTAAAAACTTAAAACACGTTGACTAGAGAACAATGGTTCTTCGGCTAAAAAGTATGATGGGTGCGAAGGAATGTGTCGTCTGCATATTTGAGGAAAATGTTTCTGTCGTGTTGTGTCAAGTGCTTTGCATGTGATTAGTATGTGGACTAGTGATAGGTCACTTCCACACCTGCTACACATGGGTCCCCAAGTTCCAGTGACCAGGTGGGAGTGCGTCACATGTATATGGCCTATCAGTAGCCTAGCGAGGGCGACTTCAGTGTATCTGTTGTGTGAGTAAGTTGTGTAGCATCCTGGTTGTGGATTTATTACATGTAGTTTGCTGTCTGTTGACTCCAGTGTAGTTGCCTTGTGTTGCGAAGGTGTCGTCATCTGTGTGTCTACTGTTATGTCAACAGTGGTCATAAGAGCAGCAGCACCAGCCATTTGATCAGCGGTCTATTTACCAGGGATCCCACAATTACCTGGTACGCAGCATAAAGTGATTTGAAGATTTTAGTCACATGCAGTCATTACTACCTTACAAAGAGCATTAGAACCAGTAGTAGAGACAGTAGAACCAGTTTTCTACGCGTCGCTATAGAATTCTGCGCACCTCTCCTTGTCCTGCAGGAAAAGGAAGTGCTGCAGAATTGCGCTCCTGGGTACCCTATTTTTTCTACTGATATGGGATGTAGATGCCAAGGTGGATATAAATTATAGATACGTGTCTTGTGCGTGTCCTAAAAAGGGACCGTGAGTGCAGAAGCCTCATCCCTAACTCTGAGAGAGCAACGTAAGGAAATAGATGGCCCGTTTCAAAAAGTGTTGCAAGTTTGATGTTTTGTTCATGATGGGATTACAAAGATGGTTGGTAAGAGACACAATCTTAGATGCATACAACAGGTCAACATACACCCGCTGATGCCCTAGACACCATTTGTCGCACTTGACATAAAGACTTTCGACAGGGCTAGTGCGGAAAGCGCCGCATGAGAGGCGAAGGTCAAGACGAAGCACTGGGTCGAGCATTGTCTTCGCGGCATTTTTCGCCAACCCATAAACGACACCGCCGTAGTAGAGCCGAGACCCCGTCAATGCTTTGTATAGGCGGAGCAGGAGTTGTTTGTCGTCCCCGTAAGATTGATCTGCGAGGACCCTTATAATGTTCATTTTTTTTAACATTTGCATTTGAGATGTTTGATATGAGGAATGAATGCAAGTTTTTTATCGAATAAAATGCCTAAAAACTTGTGCTCCTTGTTCACAGGAATGGGCACATTCGCAAGAGCAATGTCTGAGTCCGGGTGTGCCCCACGCTTCCTGGAGAACACAACACAATAGCTCTTTCCGGAATAATTTTGAAACCTTTCTTGTCTGCCCAGCCGGCGAGCTTCTTGACGCCGAGCTGGACTTGACGTTCACAAAGAGACATGTACATAATTTAAAAGATATCTGACGTCGTGTAGCTGCACGGAATAAGAGATTGTAGGTGGCAATGCCTTTTCAAGAGAGGTAATCTTAATTATGAAGAGCGTGCAGGTCAGAAGTCCACCTTGCGGTACGCCATTTTCTTGCACATGTACTTTTCGCAGCGCAGAATCAACTCTGACGCGAACGGTTCTCTCCGACAAAAAATAGCTAGGGTGATTAACGCGTAACTAGAAACACTGAATGCCTTGAGGTCGCTAGGGGTCCCATAACGCCAAGCGGTGTCGTACGCCTTCTCGAGGAGAAAAACACAGTTTAACAATACTGTTTTGCCCGAAGGCATCCTTTATATATGTTTGAAGAGCTACGAGTTCATCGTTCGTTGATCGCCCTGCCCTGAAGTCTGCCTGGCAGCATTCGAGAAGACCATTGTACTCAAGGAAAATACACGAGCCCGCGATTTATCATCTTCTCGAGAAGCTTGCACAGGCAGCTCGTCGGGGATATGGGATTGGAACTTGAGGGGGACGACGGGTCCTTCCAATCTTTCAGAAAAGCTACTACTAGAGCCTCCTTCCAAGAGTTTGGAATGTGCCCCGAAATCCATATCTTGTTATATAGGTGGAGGAGTGTTAAAAGAGTGTCGGAGTGTAGGTGCTGTATTTATGTATATGTGATGTTGTCTGGGCCTGGAGCTGAGGGTTTACAAGTGCCCAGAGCAGCCCTCAGCTCATGAAGTGAAAACTCAAAGTTATAAGAGGGTGCTAACTTGACGTTATCAAGGCTGATTGTTTGTGTTTCAAGAAAGTGTTTGTGTAGTGTGCTGAACTGGACACTTGTTGGAAGTGCTGTGCGAGTGTGTCAGCCTGTTCTTCGAGTGTGTCCCCTGTTGTGCTCACCAGAGGCAGGCTGTGTGTTTCTTGTCCCTTCTGTTTGCGTATACGTGTCCATACTTTTCGTGTGTCTGTGTAGGAGTTATTTCATGTTATGAATGTACGCCACCTCTGTCATTTTGCCTCACGGCGCACACGTTTTCCCGTCACCTCTGCCCTTTTGAACAAGAGGAGGTTTCCCGACGTGGGGTACCGAGGAAGGATACCCCACGCCTTGTTCTCGGCCTCCCGTACCCCCAACAGTCATCATTCCACCACGGCCTCCACTGGAGGCGCGGGGCACCAGAGGCGTGGGGAATGCTTTTTGGCTGCGTCGAGGATGTGCGCTGTGAGTAGTTGGGAAGCTTCTTCAATTTGTAGGTGTTTAATGGTTGTGTGGTGTAGTATGGATGTCCCTGTAAATGTATTCAAGTTTGCTTTCGATTCATTAAACCTTTTATAGGAAGATGGACTGGTCAGGCCTGTGCCTATATATGTTAATGAAGTGGGGAAGTGGTTACTATGATAAGGGTCCGTGCCCGCCCACAACTCAAGACATGTAAAGAGAATTCCACAATCAATAACCAAGTCAAGATGTGAGTATGTGTTGTGTCCTATGGTATGGAATGTAGGCTGTTTATTGTTGAAAGGCATGCTCCTGAAGATGTAAGGAATATCTCTATAAGGTGACCTCGGGCATCCGTGCGAGAAGAGCCCCAAAGAAATTTGTGAGCATTAAGGTTGCCTGCAAGGATGTATGGTCCGTCCAACAGGTCAACCAGCGCCTGGAAGTCAGAGCTCGAAAGTGCAACATCAGGAGGAATGTATATTGAGCTTACAGTTATCAACCTATCAAATATTATTAAGCGTATTGCTACAGCCTTTACGGCCAGTGTTCAAAGTGACAGGGTGGCATGCTGAGGATGTGCGCGCAATCATGGCCACACCGCCAGAATAGTGCGTGTAGCCATCCATGTCCTTTCTTTATACCAGGTAACTATTCAAGAAATTTTTGTGTTTGGAATTCAAATGTGTTTTTGGACACACCTTACACTTGGCTGATTAGCATGCATAATCTCGTACATGTCGTCAAGATTATTCAGAAGGCCTCTGCAGTTCCATTCAAAAATAATTTATTTTCCCATTATTAAGCGTTCATTGCTACTGGAGTGTGACTATTTATGTAGGGTCTTTCGGTGCTTGGACTCTTGGAAGGGGTTTATTAACCTTCTCTTGAGGTTAAGATGAAAGGACCCTCTCCTTCCCCTGGAAGGCAGACAGCTAACCTCCCACATCCATGTCGTAATCCAATTTGGAAGGGCTACCCGATGTACCATACCCCCCGAACTTGGCACCCTTCCCGGTGCCCTTTGTTGAAGCCGCGACGGACGGAGCCGTCAGGACCGCATCGGGTGGCACAGGCGGTGCGGCGGGGTTGGGAACTGCTGCGGGTGCCTCCTTCTCCATCTGTTCTGGGCCCTCGCTGGTGCTTCGAGCCGGTGGAGAGGAGGAAACAGTGGGTGCAGCAGCATCTCTAACAGACGTGTTTGCAACCACAGCCGCTGCTGGCTCAGCGAGCGGTGCGGAGGCGGGCGGGGCTGCAAGAGGCAACCCAAGGGGGGGAAGAAGGGCGCAGCGGCGGGACCAGGTCCTAATACAGGTACTGGGTCCCGCCAAAACCTGATGCCACTGCGCCCCCGGCGAGATGCGTCGGCATACCTCCACGGCTGCAAAGAGGTGAACCTCTTTCGCGCCTCTGGGAAGGTGATGTTTTCCGTTAAGTTGATGTTTATTATTTCTTTTCAAGTTTGGACTGCTCGTAGGTGCACGAATATGCAGCGTGAGGTCCTTGGCAACTGGCGCAGAGCAATTGATTATATGTGCAGTCATCAGTGAGATGGCGCCGGGCACATTTGGCGCTCGTTGGCTGGCCCCAACACGTGTTAGTACCATGCCCAAACAACTGGCACTTGTAGCAGCGACACGGATTCGGGATATACGCTCGGATGGATCATGAGATGAAGCCTGCGTTAAGTAATTCAGGAAGTGTGCAGTGGTTGAAAGTCAAGTTTATATGCTTTGTGGGGATTTCCGGCCTATCTCGTCTGATGGTGATGCGCCTTACTGCAGTTACACCATGCTCTTTCAGGCCTTCTAACAGATCAGCTTCGGTCTCATTCAATAAATCGGCCTCCGAAATCACAGCCTGAAGGCTGTTGAGGCTTTGATGGGTTGTTAATCTGATGCCCAGATCTGCCATGCATGTTTCGGTCAGGAGGTTAGTTGCTTGCTGCTGCGTCTTGATATTGACTATGATTTCCCCAGTACAGAGTTTCTAAGCATGGAACGATTTTCCGAGGATGCCGGCCAGGAATTTTGTGATCAGGAATACGGACTTGGAAGAGACAGGGCTTGTCTTGTCAACTTCATCGACAACCAAGAATCAACATAGTTGCCAGGTTTCGGAATTTTGATTTTTGGAGGGTGTGGGAAAGAAACCTCGGTGCGGCCTTTTTAGGGGGCCGATGAAGTTTTGGGGGTTTTGAATTATTCATAGGTCATAGTACAAAAGCAGGGAGAGGGGGGAACTTTAAAGAATGATTGGCGCAGGCAGCTTGTCTACAAGGCCCTCGAAATCCGGGCTCGAGAGCTGAAAATCAGGAGGGATGAAAACTGAGCATAGTGTTATTAGCCTATTGAAAATTATGGTACGAATGGCAACATCCTCAAGGACGGTCTGTAACCGGATAGAATGACACACCAAGTACTTTCGGGCAATGATGGCCGCACCCCCGGAAGATGTACCACCACCATCCCTGTCCTTCCTAAATAACAGGTAACTATTCAAAAAGTTTGTATGTTTGGAATTTAAATGTGTTTCTTGTATACACACGACACTTGGCTGATTGGAGTGCACTATCTCGTATACATCGTCAAGATTTTTAAAAAATCTCTACAGTTCCATTGAATTATGTTTCCTCTTCTTCCCATTATTTTGTGTGATAGCTACTGGAGTGTGTATGTTTATGAGTTGTCTTTTGGGGCTGTGACACTCGCCTTTTTGGGCTTGTCGGGAAGCTTTGTCATCGGGACACGTTCCTTTCGGTTCACCGCAGACAAGAACGGTCCGACATCCGTTTCGCCCTCTGATGTCCTCGGAGAGCCGGGGTGATCAGGCTCCTTGGACGGCGGGCTTTTGGGGGCGCGTTTTTTCTTACCCGCCCCGCCGAGGGTTTCAGGAACACCTCGGATGGCACAGGCGGTGCGGTGGGATTGGGAGCTGCCGCTGGTTCCTCCGTCTGCATCTCCTCAGCACCCTCACCTGTAATTTGGGACGCTGGAGCGGACGTGGAGGATGCAGCATCAGTCCCACCAGAAGTGGTTGCCACCACAGCCACTGCTGGCTCCGCGAGCGATGTGGAGCAGGTCGGGCCACACGAGGAAATCCGGTGGGGGGCGGAAGCGGGACCAAGTCCGACTCGCGGTACTGGGTCCCCGCCGACACCAGACGCCGCTCCCCACCCCGGCGAGCTGGGTCGGCATACCTTTCCAGAGGGAAAGAGGCGAACCTATTGCGCGCCTCTGAGAAGGTGATGTTTCCAATGACTTTGATGATGACTGTTTTTCTTTTCTAATTGAATCTTTTCACATTTTCAGGAGCAGGCCCAATGTAGACCCTGGCAGTTTACGCAAAGAAGTTGTTGAACGTCTTAGTTGTCAGACGGGTGGTCATGCTCGGCGCATTTTGCGCAGGTAAGTCGGCCGCGACACGAGTTTGTCCCCTGCCCGAACCGTTGGCACTTGAAACAGCGCCGCAGGATCGGGATGTACGGCCGGACTGAACATCGGATGTAACCAGCATTGATGAATTCTGGACGGGTGGACTTGTCGAAGGTTAGGATGAGGTGCTTCGCCGGTATTTGTTTATCGTCTCTGCGGATGGTTATGCGCCTGACCGCTGTTACGCCCAGACTACGAAGGCACTCCAGCAGGTCAGCTTCAGATTCATTTAGTAGGTCATACTCGGAAATCACGCCCTGCGAGCTGTTTAGGCTGCGGTGGGGCGTGACTCGGATTCGTAGATCGGAGATACTGGTTTGATAAAGAAGTTTAGTGGCCTAATCCTGTCTACTGACCTCTACAAGGATTTCACTGGTTAGATGTTTTTTGGCCTTATACGACCCTCCAACAACGCCTTCAAAAAACTTTGAAATGAGAAATACCGACTGTGAAGCAAGAGGTTTTCATTGGTCTACAGATTCCATCACGATGAAGCGAGCATAGTTGTTCTGTTTCGGAGGACTCAACTCAGGAAGTGGTGGAAAAAAACTTCGGTGCGGCCGTTTTTCGGGGGCCGATCACGTTTGGTTGGGGTTTTCAAAATACCATATAGCATAGTAAAGAAGCTGATGACGGGGGTACTTCCTTCGCTCGGGTTACCCTGATAACGAGAGAGGTACCGGAGCTCCCTGCCTGGTAAACAGACACGGAGCCCATCCGCCGGAGCTTCACCTGGGCTCCGACTGGCACCGTTTGAGGTTTCTACCAATCACCTTAAAACACATCGCCACGGTTAGATCTAGCTTATGTATCTGGGCTCGGGGTCCGCGGTGTCGGCAACACCGTCACCAAGATTGCTCAAGGAGCCCCGTGCTGGGGATAATTTGGCGATTACTTAGTACTTAGAGATAATGGAGAGAATGTAGGCTACTTCGATGTGGCAATAAAATGAGATCGATTACATTAGAGCAAGGTGATGTTTCTCTCCTAGCATCAGTTATTACGTGTGTCAGCTGGTTGTTTTGTACACATGCTCTGCATTGGCTGCAGTTACCGTTGCTAGGAGCAACGCGGCTTGACCATTATACAGACGGTCAATTGAAGGCTCTGCATAAACTTTTCATGGGTATACTTTTTGTGCAGACTTAAGAGTGTGTAGTTAAAAGTGAAGTTGAAGTTGGGGTAGGCTTTTAGAGGATGGTAAACCACACCTAGAATAATGAGCCTCCGAGGGGTTTCGCAAGGTATTCAGAAAGCTTCCAGCGGACCGGTAATGTAACTGCAAAGCGACAGACTGTTTAACATAAATCAGAACGTTACCAATTCGATTACATAAACGTGATGCAATGTAAAGTGTGTTTGCTACTAAAGAACATCAGAACCTTTCTCTGAAGGCGAGAGGCATGTTTGTGTAACCATCACAGAGTCACAACCAGAATATTGAATGATGATACACATATCGTCACGTTTCTGCATCATACTTTGAGTGTCTTTGTAGACAATATAAATCGTGATGCCATTCTTTATGGACGATACGGAATATGGCGACATGGTACTGTAACTGCCTATACATTATTAGAACGCGAAATTGGTAACCGTCTGGCAGAGACCTTTCTTCCAATTTTTCGCTCTCTGCGTCATAAAAGTATGATTTTTTTTTATATTTAGTTTCTATCACCGTTTTATAATTAATCGGGTGCGATAATAGAAGATATGGGAAGTCGACTACAGCGAGGAAACAACCCCCTCCTCCGAATCTACGGGGCACAGATGACGAAAGGGGTGGCCGTCTTATATGCTGCTTTTGCCGTCCAGAGCGCTAAGAATGAGTCAGAGCCTCGAAAGAATGAAGAAGAAGAAGACATATTTTAACAGGCAAAACACTGCACAAGCACGATGTCATGTCATGTTAACGAGAGAGAATAGATCGAATACGAATACAGGAAATAGTTCAAATGCAGAATGTACAACCACGAGCTTTAACAAGGAATATTACAGGTAGAAAATGTAACTAAAAGAAAGACAGCTTGATGCATATGAGAGACAGAGTCCCACAATATTCACCGACCAGGCCGCGGTCGGAGGCGATTCGGCTACCTGTGAAGCGGGGCTTCGTCGTAGGCCAGCCGTTCGAGACGATCATGGTGATTCGAGGACTGGGAGTACTTTGGAGTCCTCCATTGGCAATTAAGGCCCTGGATGCCAGGAATCGCTTTCACGTTTTCATAAACTCGGAAAAACTTCGCTTCTTGGAAGACTCTTGATCTTGGGCCAGCACGTATTTTTCTCCCATTAAATACCGGAAGCAGCTGAATGACATCGCCACCGGATCGCAGTAAACATCTGAAGAGTTTCCCAAAGCGCAAAATTTCTATAACACTCATTATGCATGCCAGAAATTTCTGCATATCTTTTTTGGGGGCTGCCTCCCTGCGTGTGAGCATACAAAATATACAGATACTATACTTGCCTGACTTTTCTGAGAAACGACATATAGCACTGCAAGAGTCGACTTTATTATGACGATTGTTTCGTGCGTCTGTTCTATTGGGTACTCCTTCCGAGCCCTGGGTTTTGTGTTTCATTTAATTAGATTACGTGGAGACGTCAACCTCCAACCTCGCAACCCTCTCATTGTCACTTGCAACAAAACACCAAACCGTTTTTACAATGATTTCTGCCACGAATATGGTACCATCTGACAACGGGTTCTTCTGTTAAATGCCTTTGCTTACCCATAATTAACGAATATACGGGCAATATTAGCTTCAAAGCGAGCCAACGTGAGCACCTTGGAAGCTAAACCTACGTTGGTCAGATATAAAATACCCCTGCCTTTAAACAGCGAGGCAGGTTGGAGTAGTGCGTAATAAATGTTAGCACCCCTACAGTTTCAATTTAAAGCAACAGACTAATGAAATATATGAACCAAATCCGCATTGCAACAGGCTGTACATCCGTTTTCCTCGAACATCATGGGATGGCTTCATCTTATTTGTCTAAAACCACGATTACTAATCACTGACTGCATTTTGTGAAATCAAATGCTTAGAGATTGGACAGCCATCTACTCCGTCACTTTTAAAAGTAGTAGCCATTCGGATGAGATACAGCGCTAGTTAAAGCAGCTTAATGGGCAATATACGCCGCTACTCCGAAGGGGCTCCAAAGATGGATTCGGGGGGAGCCGCCACTGGTGTGTGGCACCCAGAAGCAAGTAGCGACTGCAAAAGAAACCCAAAGCAACAAGCCTGCCCATTGCGAGCTTGTGATTTAGCAGGCCAGACCTCTGTTGAATGAGAGGCGGTGAGAGGGTAATGGTGGATGCAATATCACACCCGACGAACAAAGTTGCCACCACGACCGCTTGTGTTCAACATTCTGTTTGGACCGTTTGGGTGTCCCGAGACAAACCTGTTGGGGCGGGTGGGGACCAGATCAGTCTTACTGACGAGGGTCACCGCCAGAACCACTGAGCTCCGCCCCTGGCGACATACTTCGACGCAGCTGTGCAAAAGGAAATGCGCGAACATTGTTCGCGCCTCTGGGAAGGCAAGGTTTTCGAAGACCTAAAATGACTAATATGATTCACGTGTGTGAGCTTTTGAAATGTTTGAGAAGAGGCCGCATGGGGTCGCTGGAAGTTGGCGCGGGGGAGGTATTGTGATTCCAGCATTCAAAAGGCTGGTCGTGAGAGGAGACTCTGGGCAGGTACTTCGGCTAAGGCAAAAGTTATTACCTTGTCCAAAACGTAGTCGCCTGAAGGAGCACCGCGGGCTCGGGATCTTCGGATGGACAGAACAATGTTTAAATCTCTGTCTTTATCGATACTCAACTAGTACATCGGTAGAAAGAACGATAATTTGGGTTTTTTGCTATTTTTTTTTACTGGCGGCATATCGACATGCGGTAAGAGCCGTGACACCCTCATTGCTTAGTCGTGCCAAATGGCTGCCATGAGTTTCGTTAATCACATTTACCACAAAAATCGCACCCTAAAAGCGGTGCATGCTGTGCTGTGGTGTGATCCAGATGTCGAGATCTCCGACAAACTTTTGTTTTTGAGCGTTTTTGCTTGTTACTTAGTGTTAACTTGAACGAGGACTTCACCTGCCCTGAGTTTCAGAGGGATATTTCTTGCCTAGAATTAGTTCCTGCAACTGTTTTGGATTCATCGACAGGTACAATTATCAAAAATGTGGATAGTTGTCTGGCTTTGGGAAATAATTTGGTAGAAGTAGCGGAAATCAATGCTGATAAAAGTTCCGTGGTCTTTGATTTACCTTATGACCTAAAAATCACGGGACTGGGGTTCTCTTTCCGTTGACCTTACCCTTATAGCCAATGACGTCCATGATCCCTGCATGCTAGACATACAGCATTCATCGGCCGAAACTTGGCCACTTTACAACTGCCACTGTTCGAGGATTGTGACCTTAATATTTAACCTTCTCGTAACAGTAGGTAACAGCTTAATGGGTATCAGGGTTCACCATTTCGCCAATGCTGTCACCTTAAATACACAAGCAGCCCCATTTGCGGTATACACACACGAACAGATTTAAATAAGAACACCTTCCGTAGACACTTCCTGTGGTTCTGACACTACTCACCCATAATATATCTTCCTTTGCTGGAAGGCATAAAAGTAAAACTCAAAGGGGCGGAGACCGAACAAATTTAGGCAAACCGCAATTGGGTGCAATTTTTCTGTCACCTAGTGATATTACCCGACATAGAAAATTATAATCAGCTTGTTGAATATTACTTTGCACGTTCAACAAGTCCAGATGGCGAGACGAAATCGCTAAAGTAATTCCCACACACAATTCCCACACACAATTTAAATATAGTCATTGGAGATCGTGTGTGTTTTATGGATTCACCGGATTTCACTACATGGTTTAAGTGCGACAATAGATGGGTGCTTTGCAGATGCTCAGTTTGTCCCAAAAATGTTTTCCATAAAGAAATCATCTTTACGCAACATACACTCATTCCTTGTATCGGTAAAGCCCCCCGTGGGAAATATTTATGAGAAATAAAAACTTCATGACAAGCTGAAACACATAGCTAGGGGGTGACCAGCCTCATAAATCGCTTCTGGACACTTTGAAAAAGGCGATGCCACACTACAGCACCCAGTAACGAGTCAGCGGCTTGATAAATCGCTTCTGACCACTTTTTCATCGTACAGTAATAATGCGATCCTTCATATTGTAGTACGTGTATTTTTTTCGGCGATATCCTAAACAATAACTGCTTTATTCTGACACCTTTCGAAAAGCTTGTAACCCCATGCTCCCGGCATTGGTTTCGCCAACCAAAAACATTGGCTTGATTCATTGTGGCCACAGGGCATGCGATTGTAGTGCGGTGGCAGCGTTTATTCATGTCTGACAGCATGTATTATCCGTAGTTTGTTTAGAGTGATAGCAGATGAGACGGTAGATGTTCTACGTAGAGCTGGTGAAATTGCAAAATCCTACAAAAGACAGGACTAAGATGAGGTCAATATCGTATGCAGATTTTTTGGTAAGGTAGTGTCTATTTCAAGACAAAGAAGAGCAGTGAGAAATGCACAAATTGGTTGAAAACATCGTAGATGTTGTTTTCGGTGAACAGGGATGCATCGACGTGACAACAAGAGAGCAGACGCGATCTACAGGCCCAGGTGATTGCAACAACATTCACTTTTCTCGAATAGGAACCAAAACCCCCCAAAAATTCCCCCAAATGAAGGCAACTTTGGGATTTTTCAGAGGCTACCGCTGGCTTCATGAAATCGTAGCAGGCTTTTATCGCATTGCACTGGTTTCATTCATGATCGTAGTACCATGGTGAGTGCTTAAGGCCCGGTCTGAGAGGCTTATGAACTCGTAGCATTCAGATGAACAGGCAAATGGGGATCTAACAACGAACAAAAGAGAGTCAACCGCATTCGAATTGTTAGGGCAAGAATCATTTCAATGACATTGGTTTCGACAGGTTAACGACATAGGACACCTTTCTTAACGACAAATAAACGGGGGGAACGCGAATGTAAAGTGAAGTTGCCGCTTTCAATGACAAATCGCTGCGAATGCTCACGCCAGTGTTTATCGCTCATGTTCCAGAATATATACAAGTAACATGCAGCTTTCAGAATAATCTTCCTATGGGTTGGAAGGGTTCACAAGATTACACGAGAGGCTGTAGTGCTGGTATGTAGCGTTGCTACGCACGCACAATATAATACCGTATGTTTATGCAGTGCTTGGGCAGGCAACATCGAAGAAAAGGCCGATTGCTTGAATCATATTCTCAGAGTTTTTGGTGCTTCCCGCAGTCCAAATGCAATTTTACTTGAAACTCCATCGAGTTGCCTTGAATTAGTTTGACTCACTTGATTACAGTACTTTTCGTCAGCGTAAAGCAAAGGTGATCATGTTTTACGAAGCCCATTGTTGCCTGTGAAATACTTTTGCTTAAGACAGTACTAATAACCAAACTGTGCAAATATAAAGCTGATCAGGTCATGAGAAACTGGATGGAAAGAGGGGAGAGAACATCACTAAGTATCACATGGCGACTACCGGACGGCCCTCTGTCCAGGCTGCCATCTGAAATGTAAACATCTGCAGGCTTCTTGATGTGGGCTACCAGAACGACCCAGCATAAAGAATGTAACCTGAGTGCGACCGGTCAGACAAGTATGCGCTGCTTTGTTGGTGAAATGACGGCACATGTTTTGGAAGGTATACAGGCGCCTTTCCGAAATACTGGGCCAGCATAGAGTACCATCAGCAGCAGTTGGACGGTGGTGGGGTCATCATATGAATGCTAACAATGTGGATTCGATTCGCAGGGAATTTGATGTTTTTGCCTCAGATATATTAGCTTTTTTCCCGAGTGAATGCTAGTAAACACCCGTATATTAGGTGACACTATCGTAAGTACCTCCGTACTTCGGCGGCCCTTCTCGTGTCGAGCGCATGGTGCCCGTACTCTCATCTCGGCCGGGAGCGAGTTCACGTTTTTTATGTTAACCATTGCATTATGCCTACTGGTTTATGCGATATAGTACGTTGACTATGCACATATTTGAAATCGATTCGTCCTTTATTGGTTTGTATTATATACATTACCCCAATGGTTTCGGTGAGTCTACGAACATGACCAATTCCATATCCTCTTTGTTATAACCTTGCGGATAATATTTATATGGTACTTAAAGACCCTCGCTACTAACAAAGCCTCTGTGCCTGCTACTCGGTGAAGCTGTCCATATAAAGACTGGCTAAACTCGCTGGAAGGAGACACTCGTTCGGGAATTTCGCATTTGTTGTCAGTTTTAGACTGAGCCGATATCGGCATGATGCAGCGAACGTCTAGTGGCTGTTTTGGTTCCGCTCTTAAATACACCTTCAAATAGAAAAGTGCTGCTGGCTTCCCAATTACACTCCTTCAGAGTGCTGATTTGAATGCCAGCAGCATTATTGGTTTTGATGCCAGCAGATGCTAGCAGCACGTCTTCATCAAAAGCACAGGAATCAATTACCCTGTGCACTAGTACCCGAGAAAGTGGAGGGGAACACATCCCCACCATCAGCGTAGTGGGCATCACAACAGATGCGTATTATAGAGGTCATGGGTTCAGATCTCGCGGGTGTTTTTCCCCACTTTTTTTGAAACTATATTCATTACAATAACAAAATACCCTACCAAATTTTTCTTTAGCTTTCCTTGGCTATCTTGACAGCGTCCTTTATTTCTGTCTGTAATTCAAAGAGCCACTTATTCCTATTATGTATCGCTACATTCAAACCGAGGGTCTCGGTTCTGTCGGTCTTCATGCCTTAGGTAGCTTAAGAGTGTTCAACGACTTGTAGACTGTTGCAAACATATCGCAGATGCTCGTGTCACAGCCCGGAGGTAATGAGTAGGCCCACCTCAGACCGAGTACACAGGCGGCTTGCGACACGACGGCCGGACTGTGTTCTCCCTGCAGGAGAAGTTTAATTGCCCGGTGCACCGCCTCACCCTAAACTTCTGACGCGATCCTCAAGCCTACCTCTCACTAAGGGGGCTGACAAATCCCAACCCAGCTACAGTGGTCGAGACTCCTGGTCTCTCCGGGAACTGCTTAGCTGAGAGCTCAAACAAGAACAAGTTTGAGCGGCCAAGTTTGGCCTTATAACACCTCGGTAATACATCGTCTCGGGAACGCACCTCCAGCTTTCCTGCACGTGTAAGGGAGGTCGCCATTCACGCAGTCAGCTGTCACTCAGCATTTGCCGAATATTCATTTAGGCGCCCTTCTGCCCTCGGTTCGAATGACTGCGGGGGTGGGAGGGCGAGCCAGGACGCGGCGGCTTCTACACGTGCTTCTGAAGGCTGGGTGCGAGAAAAGGGGGCTACCTAAAAGCTGTGTTTTCTATGCTTGCGCGCCACAAAGGGATTTAGTGGAAGACCCGCTGCTGCCATACGTTCCGACGACGATACTTACCAACGTTCTCACGACGATTATTCCCGCGGCATTCCTTCATCCAGACGAGCAGTCACCCGTATGCGCCGAAGCGAATTAACGACGGCCACAGCATAGTGTGCCGCTAGACCGTGCGGCGGGGATCCATCCTTTTACACGTGAGAGAGGGGTTCCTGGCTGTCAGGTTCGGGACACTCTTAATAAGAGAATAAAAACGTTCGACGAGAGTAAGTTTTATTGCTTCAAACAACTCAAAATACTAAAACGAGAAACGGATACGGAGCTGAATGAGTCAGAAAAGGTGAGCCCGGCTCACAACTGGCAAAATGTTACACTTGAAAAAAAAGAGACGTGCTGTCAGCGTCAATGGTCCGCCGCACCTCACATCTCTGGAGCACAGTCATGGCATGACGTCTCGTTACTCAAGGTTTGGCAGCGCAGTCTTAACTCCCGTCGCTAAAGAGCCGACTCAGCCCTCTTTGAACGTCGCTGTCTCCTGCTAATGTCGACCAGAATGCTTGCAGGAGAGGCCGTCAGGTGTTCCATTAGGAAGGACCACATGGACGTGGCCGGGGTGCACAGAGCGCTAAAGAAGAAGTTACTGAATTTTTATGAGACCGTAAAAACTAAAACATGCGACTAAAAGTAAAAGTGATACAAAACAAAAGACAAAGGAGGTGACTCGTGCACAGCGCCAGGGTGATTACACGTGATACGACAAGAGCTGCAGAATGTTTACCTCAGCTAAAAACTTAAAACACGTTGACTAGAGAACAATTGTTCTTCGGCTAAAAAGTATGATGGGTGTGAAGGAATGTGTCGTCTGCATATTTGAGGAAAATGTTTCTGTCGTGTTGTGTCAAGTGTGTTGCATGTGATTAGTATGTGGACTAGGGATAGGTCACTTCCACCCCTGCTACAAATAGGTCCCGAAGTTCCAGTGACCAGGTGGGAGTGTGTCACATGTATATGGCCTATCAGCAGCCTAGCAAGGGCGACTTCAGTGTATCTGTTGTGTGAGTAAGTTGTGTAGCATCCTAGTTGTGGATTTATTACATGTAGTTTTCTGTCTGTTTGTTGACTCCAGTGTAGTTGCCTTGTGTTACGAAGGTGTCGTCATCTGTGTGTCTACTGTTGTTATGTCAACAGTGGTCATGAGAGCAGCAGCACCAGCCGTTTGATCAGCGGTCTCATTACCAGGGATCCCACAATTACCTGGTACCCAGCATATATTGATTTGAAGATTTCAGTCACATGCAGTCATTACTACCTTGCAAAGAGCATTAGAACCAGTAGTAGAGACAGTAGAACCAGTTTTCTACGCGTCGCTATAAAATTCTACGCACCTGTACTTGTCCTGCAGGAAAAGGAAGTGCTGCAGAATTGCGCTCCTGGGTACCCTATTTTGTCTACTGATATGGGATGTAGATGCCAAGGTGGATATAAATTATAGATACGTGTATTGTGCGTGTCTTAAAAAGGGACCGTGAGTGCAGAAGCCTCATCCCTAACTCTGAGAGAGCAAGGTAAGGAAATAGATGGGCCGTTTCAAAAAGTGTTACAAGTTTGATGTTTTGTTCATGATGGGATTACAAAGATGGTTTGTAAGAGACACAATCTTAGATGCATACAACAGGTCAACATACTCTCGCTGATGCCCTAGACACCATTTGTAGCAATTGACATAAAGACTTTCGACAGGGCTAGTGCGGAAAGCGCCGCATGAGAGGCGAGGGTCAAGATGAAGCACTGGGTAGAGCATTGTCTTAGCGGCGTTTGTCGCCAAAACATAAACGACACCGCCATAGTAGAGCCGAGACCCCGTAAAGGCTGTGTATAGGCGGAGCAGGAGTTGTTTGTCGTCCCCATATGATTGATCTGCGAGGACCTTGATAATGTTCATTTTTTTTAACATTTGCATTTTAGATGTTTGATCTGAGGAATGAATGCAAGTTTTTCAGCGAATAAAATGCCTTAAAACTTGTGCTCCTTGTTCACAGGAATGGGCACATTCGTAAGAGCAATGTCTGAGTCCGGGTGTGCCCCACGCTTCCTGGAGAACACAACACAACAGCTCTTTCTGGAATAATTTTGAAACCATTCTTGTCTGCCCAGCCGGCAAGCTTCTTGACGCCGAGCTGGACTTGACGTTCACAAAGGGACATGTACATAATTTAAAACATATCTGGACGTCATGTACCTGCACGGAATAAGAGATTGTAGGTGGCAATGCCTTTTCAAGAGAGTTAATCTTAACTATGAAGAGCGTGCAGGGCGGAAGTCCACCTTGCGGTACGCCATTTTCTTGCGCATGTACTTTTCGCAGCGCAGAATCAACTCTGACGCGAACGGTTCTCTCCGACAAAAAAATAGCAAGGGTGTTTAACGCGTTACTAGAAACACTGAATGCCTTGAGGTCGCTAGGGGTCCCATAACGCGAAGCGGTGTCGTACGCCTTCTCGAGGAGAAAAAAACAGTTTACAATACTGTTTATGCCCGAAGGCATCCTTTATATATGTTTCAAGAGCTACGAGTTGATCGTTCGTTGATCGCCCTGCCCTGAAGTCTGCCTGGCAGCTTTCGAGAAGACCATTGTACTCAAGGAAAATACACGAGCCCTCGATTTATCATCTTCTCAAGAAGCATGCACAGGCAGCTCGTCAGGGATATGGGGCTGGAACTTCAGGGGCACGACGGGTCCTTCCAATCTTTCAGAAAAGCTACTTCTAGAGCCTCCTTCCAAGAGTTTGGAATGCGCCCCGAAATCCATATCTTGTTATATAGGAGGAGGAGTGTTAAAATAGTGTCGGAGTGTTGGTGCTGTATTTATGTATATGTGATGTTGTCTGGGCCTGGAGCTGACTGTTTACAAGTGCCCAGAGCAGCCCTCAGCTCATGAAGTGAAAACTCAGAGTTATAAGAGGGTGCTAACTTGACGTTATCAAGGCTGATTGTTTGTGTTTCAATAAAGTGTTCTTCGAGTGTGTCCCCTGTTGTGCTCACCAGAGGCAGGCTGTGTGTTTCTTGTCCCTTCTGTTTGCGTATACGTGTCCATACTTTCCGTGTGTCTGTGTAGGAGTTATTTCATGTTATGAATGTACGCCACCTCTGTCATTTTGCCTCACGGCGCACACGTTTTCCCGTCACCTCTGCCCTTTTGAACAAGATGAGATTTCCCGACGTGGGGTACCGACGAAGGATACCCCACGCCTTGTTATCGGCCTCCCGTACCCCCAACAGTCATCATTCCACCACGGCCTCCACTGGAGGCGCGGGGCACCAGAGGCGTGGGGAATGCTTTTTGGCTGCGTCGAGGATGTGCGCTGTGAGTAGTTGGGAAGCTTCTTCAATGTGTAGGTGTTTAATGGTTGTGTGGTGTAGTATGGATGTCTCTGTAAATGTATTCAAGTTTGCTTTCGATTCATTAAACCTTTTATAGGAAGATGGACTGCTCAGGCCTGTGCCTATATATGTAATGAAGTGGGGAAGTGGTTACTATGATATGGGTCCGTGCCCGCCCACAACTCAAGACATGGAAAGAGAATTCCACAATCAATACCCAAGTCAAGATGTGAGTATGTGTTGTGTCCTATGTTATGGAATGTAGGCTGTTTATTGTTGAAAGGCATGCTCCTGAAGATGTAAGGAATTTATCTGTAAGGTGACCTCGGGCATCCGTGCGAGAAGAGCCCCAAAGAAAGTTGTGAGCATTAAGGTTGCCTGTAAGGGTGTATGGTCCGTCCAACAGGTCAACCAGCGCCTGGAAGTCAGAGCTCGAAAGTGGAACATCAGGAGGAATGTATATTGAGCATACAGTTTCCAACCTATCAATTAATATTAAGCGTATTGCTACAGCCTTTACGGCCAGTGTTCAAAGTGACAGGGTGGCATGCTGAGGATGTGCGCGCAATCATGGCCACACCGCCAGAATAGTGCGTGTAGCCATCCATGTCCTTTCTTTATACCAGGTAACTATTCAAGAAATTTTTGTGTTTGGAATTCAAATGTGTTTTTGGACACACCTTAAACTTGGCTGATTAGCATGCATAATCTCGTACATGTCGTCAAGATAATTCAGAAGGCCTCGGCAGTTCCATTCAAAAAAAATTTATTTTCCTCTTATTAGGCGTTGAGTGCTACTGGAGTGTGACTATTTATGTAGGGTCTTTCGGTGCTTCGACTCTTGGAAGCGGTTTATTAACCTTCTCTTGAGGTTTAGATGAAAGAACCCTCTCCTTCCCCTGGAAGGCAGACAGCTAACCTCCCACATCCATGTCGTAATCCAATTTGGAAGGGCTACCCGATGTACCATACCCCCCGAACTTGGCACCCTTCCCGGTGCCCTTTGTTGAAGCCGCGACGGACGGAGCCGTCAGGACCGCATCGGGTGGCACAGGCGGTGCGGCGGGGTTGGGAACTGCTGCGGGTGCCTCCTTCTCCATCTCTTCTGGGCCCTCGCTGGTGCTTCGAGCCGGTGGAGAGGAGGAAACAGTGGGTGCAGCAGCATCTCTAGAAGACGTGTTTGCACCCACAGCCGCTGCTGGCTGAGCGAGCGGTGCGGAGGCGGGCTGGGCTGCAAGAGGCAACCCAAGGGGTGGAGGGAGGGCGCAGCGGCGGGACCAGGTCCGAAAACCGGTACTGGGTTCCGCCAAAACCTGATGCCACTGCGCCCCCGGCGAGATGCGTCGGCATACGTCCACGGCTGGGAAGATGCGAACCTCTTTCGCGCCTCGGGGAAGGTGATGTTTTCCGTGAACTTGATGTTTATTATTTCTTTTCAAGTTTGGACTGCTCGCAGGTTCACGAATATGCAGCGTGAGGTCCTTGGCAATTGGCGCAGAGCAATTGATTATATGTACAGTCATCAGTGAGATGGAGCCGGGCACATTTGGCGCTCGTTGGCTGGCCCCAACACGTGTTAGTACCGTGCCCGAACCACTGGCACTTGTAGCAGCGACACGGATTCGGTATATACGCTCGGACGGAGCATGAGATGAAGCCTGGGTTAAGTAATTCAGGAAGTGTGCAGTGGTTGAAAGTCAAGATTATATGCTTTGTGGGGATTTCCGGCCTATCTCGTCTGATGGTGATGCGCCTTACTGCAGTTACACCATGCTCTTTAAGGCCTTCTAACAGATCAGCTTCGGTCTCATTCAATAAATCGGCCTCCGAAATCACAGCCTGAAGGCTGTTGAGGCTTAATGGGTTGTTAATCTGGTGCCCAGATCTGCCATGCAGGTTTCAGTCAGGAGGTTAGTTGCTTGCTGCTGCGTCTTGATATTGACTATGACTTCCCCGGTACAAAGTTTTTAAGCATGAAACGATTTTCCGAGGATGCCTGCCAGGAATTTTGTGATCAGGAATACGGACTTGGAAGAGACAGGGCTTGTCTTGTCAACTTCATCGACAACCAAGAATCAACATAGTTGCCAGGTTTCGGAATTTTGATTTTTGGAGGGTGTGGGAAAGAAACCTCGGTGCGGCCTTTTTAGGGGGCCGATGAAGTTTTGGGGGTTTTGAATTATTCATAGGTATTAGTACAAAAGCAGGGAGAGGGGGAACTTTCTTCATCAGCCTTACCTTGATAACTAATGAGGTCCCAGAGCCCCCTGCCTGGTAAACAGACAGGGAGCCCATCCGCCGGAGCTTGGAGTGGGCTCCGACGGCCACTGTTTGAGAATTCTATCCTTAACCTTAAAACCTGATACCACGGTCGGTTACAGCGTGTGTGGGGGGGCTCGAGGTCCGCGTTGTCGCCAAAAGCGTCGCCAAGATTAGTCAAGGTGCCCCGTTCGGGGGACAGAAATAAGGTTACGGCTGATTAAAATTTTTTAAAGAATCGCCCAATCCGAACCTTAAAGAAACTGGCAGGGCCACTGGGCGGTGTTAACTGAGGGGAGAAAGTAAAAAATCGGTCACAAGTATAGATTTGACGACACAGAAATTGCAGCCAGATTCATAACGTGGTTTGTCAGACAGCATAAGTGAAGCAAGCGCCAGTTGAAGCAAACAATAAAGTGTATTGGAATAATAGCAGGTTTTAGAGATGTTGCAAGACACCATGGATTTAAGCAGTAAAACCGAAGAAACCTCGAGATAAAAGGAGTGCCATTATGTGCTGACTAATATCTGCCGGTCATTATGCACTTTATCGCCAGCTCTCTAAAATGAAGTCTTCAGGAAAAAGACATTGATGCTTTCACCGGGTTCCCAATAGAAATTAAACCGTCCTTAACATTGTAAAGTTTTTTGCAAAAAAATTCGAGGGCGACCTTCCAGTGAAAACCGAAATGGAGGCGTGCTGAATGCGTGCCCAGTTTTGAGGCAAAAACCCCTTTTTATAAATCACTACACAAGTTGCAAATAAGTCCATCTTTGTCTATCCAGACACGTCCGCTGCACCAGGTGTACTCTGGAGCCACTAGATGAGGTTTCAAAGTACCGGCACTCTTTTCTGTCATTGTTCGATGCCGCCGACAGCGGCCATTGGTCGAACCGAGTCACGTGACATTTGTTAACCCCGGAAAGACCCATGGCCACTGACATTTTAGTTCCTCTCTGTTGCCGCGCTCGTGCTCGTCGATAAGTTGGCAATTGCGGAGCGCACTGCGGCTGTGTGACACGTCGGGAGTGCGTTTTTAGGCCCCAAGACAGAGTATCGATGCCGTGCTGCCCCGTACTGGGCTGTTTCACCGGCCGGACGGTGGAAAATACCTGCATCGCTTCCCGCTGGGTAAGAACGAGAGTGGCCTAGCGTAACGTATAGCCACTCAAAAAGCGTAGCTTATTTCTTGGCTGTAGCGCAACCTAGAGCCACTGAATGAGCTGCGCTAGAGCAACCGAGCCTGACCCCATCGCACGGGCACGCAGTCTAAGTATTCGAAAAGTAAACCCAGCTGTCATGGTTGCCAAGCGGCACCCGGAACAATTCCGCCCGTCAATGTCAGCCACAATACGGCGCATAAAGCTGGCCACACTCGCGTTAGGCAACCAAATGGGTGCTCCGTTCTTCAGTGTCGTTACTCTTAAGCGTAGCTTATTTAGTGGCCCCAGTGTACTCGTGCCAGTTGTACTGGTCCGGTGTATCTTGCAAGGACATCCATGCACAAGTCCCCATCTGTTGAACAGTGAATACAAAGATCAGCTTGGCACAGCCATAAAATTTTTTAATACACCCTTAAGTATTCCTTTGTGTCTAAAGAATAATGCTGATTTGCGCATCAGTGAACACGCGTGTCGTACATATCGCTTCTGATGCCGACCTAGTAAAAGCTTTTGTTCCTGCACCCCTTCTTTGCTTGCTTTGCGTTCCAATTCTGTTTCTGACCGGAAAGCTGCAAAAATTTGTAATTGTGCGATCTCTTCATCTGAAAGAAACTGATAATTTGTGGTTGTAAATGGTTTATTGTTTTAGGCAAAGCATTTGAAAAAGGTACAACCCTGTTATAGGTTTTTTGGTAACGTTAATTTACGTGCGACCTTAAGTCACTGTGCTGGACTACGCTGAAAAGAGAGGAGACCGTCGCTACTTATTGGAACAATATATTTGCTCGTCTAGAAATAACCTTATCAGAGGCAAAGGGGTGACCATTTAGCTATATCACGTCATCGCCGCAGTCGACGACTTTGAAGCCCATAATAATCAAATGGTGTTTTTCCACCGCTGTTAGAAGCACAGGGGGCCCTTCATATACTGATTCCTGAAATCCAGCATACCACAGTTTGTCGGCGCTACTGAAGGTACTCGAACTGCGATTTTCCACAAACACAAACGTCTGCTTGTAATAGGCGTAGATTTCAATAAGAAATCCTTTTGTTCCCACAACAATGACTGCTCTTCTTTGGTACTGTTGTTTCTTTCAACATTTGCTCTTCTAATCCAAACGGAATTACAGCCCTGTCTTCAACTTGCAGTGATGACGTCCTAAGCACTCCGTTACTACTGTGCGGACGATCCCCGCCCTACTGAGGGAGGAGCTGCGACAACTTTTTCTTATGACACGCAACCCCAAATCGCGTTGCTAAGCAGAGTGATCAGGGAAGAAATTACGCACGCTCTGAGGAATTCTACGCAAAGGGTTACCGAACGCATCATTATCACTTGCTGAGCGATGATACCATACTTCGGCCCCGTACGGGGCACCTTCAGCAATCTTGGTGACGGTACTGGCGATACCGCGGACCCCGAGCCCCCAAACATAAGCTGGATCCAACCGTGGCGATGTGTTTATAGGTGGAGGGTTGGAAACCACGAACGGTGGCCGTCGGAGCCCAGGGCAAGCTCCGGCGGATGGGCTCCCGGTCTGTTCACCAGGCAAGGAGCTCCGGGACCTCTTTGACTACCAGGGTAAGGTCAAAAAAGAAAGTACCCCCGTCTCCCTGCTTTTTCCTATGCCATATGGATAAATCAACCCCCCCCCCAGACGTGATCGGCCCCCTAAAAGGGGCCGCACCGAAGTATCTTTTCCTTCTTTACCTTCTATCTCGCTCCCAAAACCAGATAACTACCCTCGTTTTTTGATCATTGAATCTGTGGACAAATCGAAGCCAGTTTCCTCGCAGTCTGTATTTCTTGTTTCTAAATACCTTGAAGGTATCAACGGCAAAACATATGACGCCAAAAGGCTCAGAACTGGTGAAGTGCTAGTTGAAGTTAAAACCCAGCAGCAATCCACAATCCTCCTGAAACAAACCCGCATGGCAGATCTGGAGATCAGGGTCACACCCCACCGCAGCCTCAACAGTTGTCAAGGTGTGATCACTGAGACAGATCTCCTAACCGAGACAGAGACTGATCTGCTCGAAGGCCTAAAAGAACAAGGCGTGACAGCAGTAAAGCGCATCGTCATCAGGAGAGAGAACAAAGAAATAGCCACCAAACATCTGATCCTGACTTTCGACCGCTGCACACTGCCCGAGCATGTCAACGCAGGTTTCATCCGTTGTTCTGTCCGGCCGTACATCCCGAACCCGAGGCGCTGTTTCAAGTGCCAGATGTTCAGGCACGGTACCAACTCCTGTCGAGGCACAACAACATGTGCCAAATGCGCCCAGCACGAACCTCTATCTGACAACTGCACTGCAACCAACTTCACATGCCCGAATTACCAGGGTCCACATGCAGCATACTCTCGCGCTTGTGAAAAGTTTCATCTTGAAAAAAAAATCATTAACCTTAAGATAACCGAAAACATCACCTTCCCAGAGGCGCGAAAGAGGTTCGCCTCCTGCCCTCTGGGCAGGTACGCCGACGCAGCTCGCCGGGGGGCGGAGCGGCGTTTGGTTTCGGCGGGGACCCAGTACCGCGAGTCGGACTTGGTCCCGCCGCCGGCCCCCCCCCCCCCCCCTGGGGTTGAATATGGCAGCCCAACCCGCCTCCGCACATCTCGCTCACCCAGCAGTAGGCTGTGGTGGCAGTAACGTCTGTTGGGGATGCGGCTGCATCCACTGCTTCCTCACCACCGGCCCAAAGCACACGTAAGGGCACTGCCTGTGCCTGTGCTCACTGCCTGTGCCACCTGTGGTGCTCCCCACGCTTTCGGTACTGGCAGCGCAGGCAAAGAACACCCGAAAGGGTAGCACGTTGAGGGGATCCCAGTCCGCTGGGTACCCCCTTGCCTTCAGATGACGACATGGACGTCGAGCCCTTCTGGCTTTCATCGCAACGGAAGGAATGGGCCGCGACGTCCAGGTCAGTAGAGAAGGCAAAAAAGCCCCTCTCAAGAGTGCAAGCCCCGAAAGACCCTACATAAATATTCACACTCCAGTAGCTCTAACACATCATAATGGGAAGAGAAAATATGGTTCAATGGAACTGCAGAGGCCTTCTGAATAATCTTGACGACGTGCATGAGATTCTGCATGCCAACCAGCCAAGTTTAATGTGTGTCCACGAAACACATCTGATTTCCCAACACACAAATTCCTTGAATAGTTACCTGGTATACAGGAAAGACAGGGATGGCTGCACACAGTCTTCTGGCGGTGTTGCCATAATCACCCGCAAATCCTTAGCATGCCACCCTGTCACCTTGAACACCGTCCTTGAGGCTGTAGCCGTCCGCACAATAATATTTAATAGGTTGATAACGGTATGCTCCATATACATTCCTCCTGATGTAGCACTTACGAGTTCTGACTTCGAGGCGCTGGTTGACCAGCTGCCCTATCCATACATCCTTACAGGCGACCTTAATGCTCACAAGTCTCTTTGGGGCTCTTCTCGCACGGATGCCGAAGGTCGCCTGATACAGAAGTTTTTAACATCCTCTGGAGCATGCCTTTTCATCAAGAAACAGCCTACATACCATAACACAGGTCACAACACATACTCACATCTTGACTTGGCTATTGGTTCTGCAATTCTCTTTCCATGTCTTGAATAGGGTGTGGGCACAGACCCATATGGTAGTGACCATTTTCCCACTTCATTAACGCATATAGGTACAGGCCCGAGCAGTCCATCTTCCCATGAAAGGTTTAATGAAGCAAGAGCTAACTGGAATACATTTACAGAGACACCCAAACTACACTACATGGCCATAACACACCTACACGTTGAAGAAGCTATACAACTGCTCACGGCGCACATCCTCGACGCCGCCGAAAGGTCCATTCCCCACGCCTCTGTTGCCCCGCGCAACCAGCGGAGACCTAAAGACACACATCAGACGACAGCTTCGTAACACATGGCAATTACACTGGAGTCAACAAACAGACAACAAACTACACGTAATAAAACCACAACTGAGACGTTACATAACTGACTCACACAACAGATACACTGAAGTCGGCCTGGCTAGGCTGCGGATAGGCCACACACACGCGACGCACTGCCACCTGCTCACTGGAACTTCGGGACGCACGTGTAGCAGGTGTGGAAAGGGCCTATCCGTAGTCCACATACTAATCACATGGAAGGCACTTGACACAACACGACACAAACATTTCCCTGAATTATACAGACCACACATTCCTTTGCACCCATCACTTTTTTTAGCCGACGAACCAATGTTTTCTAGTCAGCGTGTTTTTAAGTTTTTAGCTGAGGTGAACTTTCTGCAGCTCTTGTCATATCACGTATAATCATCCTGGCCCTATACACCAGCCATCTCCATTGTCTTTTGTTTAGCATCACTTTTACTTTTAGTCACATGTTTTAGTATGTACAGTCTCATCACAATTCAGTAACTTCTTCTTTGGCGCTCTTTGCCCATAGTCGGCCGTGCGCAAATAAAACCCAACTATCATCAGATACCATACTTCGTACGAAATTTTTTCCTGGCTGGTCACCTTTCGCTCGTGAAAAAACGACAAAACGGTTAGTCTGTGTGTTTCGTGCCGATGAATGAACCAAATATAAAGGCAGTTACCAAGTATACATAACGCATGAACCACTTTGTCCCAGCAAATTACTGGAAGTCGATAGACCTGAAACCCAAGAAACGGCAAATTTACGTTGACGCTAAACAACCTAGGAAGATTGCCTCGGTAACGCTGGACGCTGTAATAGTTTAAGGAAAGGCTTTTCAGGCTGTGCATAGAACCAGTTACGTTGTAATGACTTAAGGACCCTGTGCTACCCTCCGCAAATAGACACACCTGCCTCGTCCAACTTGACCACGTTTCCGTATTCGCCCAGGCCTTCTAAAACCGCGTAACAAAATTGCAGTAGGTAATACAATCAATCCGAATATCATGATTAGCATTGACGATTGAAAAGAGCTGCTTTAACTACGATGAACTGGAGAAGTTACGCGATGTCGTCAGCGTTGATGGAGCCCTGCTTCACCTCGCGAAATCGTCACCCATACCCAAATGTTAAAGTTCAAAACACAAAAAAGGCATGAGAAGGTTAGTCAAACTTTGCATCTACTATAAACCCTATATCTAAAGCACCGAACTAAATTGCTTGGAAGAATCGCAACCAAGCGCTTTTTGCAAGCTTTACAATCGTCTACAACGCCCGCCTGCTCTTGCATATTTCGACGACTATGCCGATACAAGATGCACCTCGACGGCAGTATGAGAGGCGGCGGTGCGGTCCACGACAAAACAATTTCTGCGGAAAAATAACAGCTTACCCCTGAAACGCTTATACAATCGAAAGCTATAAAAATATACCAACTGTTCGGCGTGCGAAAAGGTGCCTCGCAATATGTTTGGTTATTTTGTTTCGCCGCGGTGGCTCAGTGGCTAAGGCGTTGCGCTGCTGAGCACAAGGTCGCGGGTTCGATTCCCGGCCGCGGCGGCCGCTTTTCTGATGGAGGCGAAAAGCAAAAACGCCCGTGTGTACGAGATTTCGGCGCACGTTAAAGATCCCCAGGTGGTCAAAATTAATCCGCAGCACACCACTACGGCGCGCCTCATCGCCTGCGTTGCGTCGGCGCGTTAAACTCTAAAATCAATCAATCTATTTTGTTTCGCCGGTATGTCGATGGCATTTTATAAGCGGTGGCAGCCGACCACCATTTGCTCAGTTGGCTAGCAAGTTTGTAAGGCTTCTCTGGCACTCTGGGGGATGCCTGCTCCTGCAATATTTCGATGGAACCATCATACACTATAACGCACAGGATTCTCGGACGCCGACTGGCAGTCATGCGTGCCTATCGCCCTCAGCCATTGAATTCGAATGAACCTGCAGCCTGCCTTTACTTCTCGACGGAAATTGACCCGACCGCCCTTTAGCCAGCCAACCCCGAGTTCGGCGTCATGATTTCCTACACTGAGGTAAGTAATGTCGCCGTGTTAAATATATTTTTAGCGTAGCTTGGTGACGTTCTGCATAAAACATCAGTGCAGGTGAACAAAAACTCTAACCAAACAACCAAAATGAAGCATCTTGTCGTCTCGAACACCTGCTTCTGAGAAAAAAGCGTGGACGTTGGAGACGTCGAACCGTATTCAGGGCACGTCGCCACGACACCCATGCCTGCGACGATCGAGAGTAGATTCTACATACCCCAACTTATACATGATTTCAGCCCCTACATTTGGCGCAGCCGTGACTGCCAACGCCGGAAGATTATGCCGACGAGGCTCACCGGAACACCGCTGTACATCGCAATGTCATTCAAACCTTTCTACCAGATCGGAATAGAGCTTCTAGATCCGTTCCCTCCATCACATGCGGCGACTAGGTGGATTGTTGTAATGACAGACTGCATTACATCTTACGCAGAGATCGCATGTCGCCAAGGGAAACTGCTGAGGTAGTCGCCGAATATTTACCTATAAGGCTGTATAGCGAAATAGAGCCCGAGAGGCCCTCATTGCTGACCGTTTCATGACATTGACTCATGCAAGGTGTGCCACTCTCTCAGCAACACAAGCCACCAAAACATCAGGGCTTACACCCAAACACAAAAGTATTTTCTGAATATCTTAAAGGAGCCATGAAGAGAAAACAAAAGATTGTTTTATTCGAAAGATTAGGTGTTTCATAGTACCCCAAGCGCTTTCCCGGAAGCAAATAATGCTTTATTCACTGAGAAATAATACAATTTAAGCCAAAATTTTAAATCTCCCGCTAAAATTGCACATTTCGTGAGGTAAACAATGGCGTCATACGAGCCGGTCCATGAAACAAATACTTAGTGTGTCGACTCCATATAGCACCCACATGCGGGAGTCGATCGAGATGGCGGCCCTTTTAAAAATACTAGTAAAACCTAGTGTACCCGCAGCCCAAGTCATGGAATTGCCTGATCCGGAGAACAAAATTCTCGCCGAGGAGCTCGGGCTTGCATTTAACAAGCTCACACCACTTGAACGCTCAATGTTTCTAGGTGCACGAGCGGCAAGAGTTGTGGGATATGCGGTGGACGGGAAAGCGACCATTCCGCGATAGCCACAACAGACGAACGCCCTGCCGTCGGCACCTCTGCCTTGTCAGCCCCGTCGCGACGGACGAATACAGACTGGTACGTGTGTGACGTATTTTTATTACGGTTAATAATAGTTCAATTTCAGCAGCAGTATCACTTATGCCAGTTGGCCGGTGTCGTGTATGGAAAGCCGTTCGCGCGAGCTCTCTGCTTCGACCAGAAAGATACGGGCGTCAATGCGCGGTGTTTACGGCATTTTTTTTTCGCCAAGGTCAAAGCGATTTGACGAAGTCGGCGACGAGCGCCAGCATCTCCCAGGAGTGAGCTAACGTAAGGGTCCCTGCCGTAATCACTTCCTCTGAAATGAAGCGAGCACACTCGTACTTCCTTTAGCTCTCTTTCTCCTCCGTTTGCAAAGTTCACAAAACGTAGCCACTTGCTTCGCCGAGGTTCGTCGTTGGGCAGCACATGAAAGGAGACCTCCTCACCGGCGGGGATGTCGCACTCCCTCGACGATTTGCCCGTACTACATGGGCATTTGAAAACGCAGCAACGAAATTTCATTGTAAAGTACTCGAACAAACTGAAGTTTTCAGTGGTTGTAAACTGGAAACGAGCTCGTAACGACACCAGCAAGCCAACACCATTCGAAACTTCTGCGACGACTGGCACTATCTCGTCGCTTCTTGCTGTTCCTTACTCCCCTCGTTTCTTTTTTACCTTTGCTGGTTGACGATATGACGGCCAACCTCCTGTCAAGGGATTAAGATACCAAGCAAGGTCGCGGCTCAACGTGGTGGAACGGTTCGTTGGCCCCTAGGAGCCTCGAACCCGAAACTTCATCTGCGCGACGGTGGCGACGGCGAGATGTCGAGTTCGGCCGGCGGTAGTTTCGTACGCTTTGGCGCACACGCTTGCGTGTTCGTTCGGTACTTCAACCGTTTACTCCACCGTTCTTTGTCATAGAAAGAATGTGCAGTATGTTTCACGGGCATTTAGCTCGCTATGCAAACTGTAAGCCCTGCCTAACATGCGTTTGCTTTTGCCGGCCTCCGCCAATCGCAGAGCATTCTCGAGTGACATCACAGGTTCTGTTGCGGAAAATGAGCTGGTGGGTCGCATGGTCATTTTCTTTTTTTCTAATTATGTAGCTTATTTAAGCGAAGTTTGCGTTATAAGTGGTGTCGTTATGGTTCTAACGAGGCAATCTTTCGAATGAACCAAACTTGTGGTTTCTCTTCATGGCTCCTTTAACAAAATAATCTCGTTCGTTCTTTGTGCGTTGACATTGAATATAAATCATTAGAATACATTCGAACTTAGTGACGTTCACGTACGCTGCTGCTATCGAGAAACCCACGCAGATGACTCCTTTCGAGCTCATCTCACAATCGTGAGCCGACGATGATACTCGACGCCATGCTACCACACATTGAAGACGACCATAAGGCTGACGTCTAAGGATACCTACAAAGTTCCCACCAGCTTGCTCGCGTACATACTACGTGCCAGCAGCTGGTTCGAGGCTGAACGCTAAAGCCTATGACGCCGAGATGACAAATATCACTCGAAATAACAGGAGTGTGTTAGGACTCCGAATCAATGACGTCTAATTATAACGCTCCTGTGGCAGCATTACGGGCTGAACTGAATTCGACGACGTGCAAGCCATTTACTTAAGAGGCTGGCGCTGATGCTGACTTGGGCGTAATGCGAAGCCACCCACGGCCTAAAGTTGACCAAATAATTTTTGACCGAGCTTGTCCGCACACGGTGACGAAATGGATGTTGATTTTGCGTCGTTTCATTTCAGCATATGGTGAACGCAGCCTTATTTATTTTTCACCATCGTGCCACACGAGGCCGTGTTTTCAGTCTTCGAAGCGAAACGCGGGTTTGGTGCCTTTCCTTTTGTATTTCGCACGTGCTATCTCATCTTGACATTTGTTCTGCTTGGCGCTGTCGTTACTGTACTAAAATAATAGAAAATATTCTCTATATATATTAAAGGATACACAAATAGTTTCTAGCATATATCAATGCTCGCCTCACTGAAGCTGCAGTATTTTACTCACCGACATATGTATGCGAACGTCACGTTGTTGACTGCTGTGTTGTCGCATGTGTAATTTTAAATTCTTAGGAACTGCGCTCCAATAAATTTTCGTTTTTTAATGACACCGGCGCTGTCATTCGCTGCGTGGAAATATACTTAACTATTGTGTACCTTGATTAATATTGAAATTCTTGAATCTGTTTAGCTGAATGATTCTATGTAACTTGCATTGCAACAGCAAAAAGTAAACTTTTTGCGATTATCAGCAGTTGTTTTCACAACGTAATCGCGTTGTTGCAATGATAAGAAACAGAAACTAGGATTTCAATACTTCCATACAGAACGGGTTAAAAGAACGCAAAGCAAACGTGGGGTATAATAAAGGAGTTATTGTTATATCATCTGAAAAAAAAAGGGTTTCTTTGTCTGGTGAATGCAGCTATCTGGGGTAACTACAATGCCTTTTTAATAGCATAACTCCAATTACCTTAGGAAACCTCTGGTTTTTGATGTGCAGAGAACAGTGTTTAAAGTGAAAGCATATAGCATTGCTTTTTTGTAGTTTCTTTTGTGTTTTATTTTTGTTTTTTCTCACTATTCGTAGTTAATATTTATTGGTTGGTATTGGTGCTGGCATGACAACTAAGAAGGCAACTCTATATTATGGGGTTATGTTAAATCAACTTTATTTACCAGATACACAGAAGTGTAGATCTCGATAATCTAGCGTGGTAAAAGCTGCCTTAGGCTGCTTACAGGGCCCAGGAGCCTTTTTACATTGAAACAGGGAATGTAACATTCACACAATTGACAGTAAGAAAAAAATTAATTACTGTGCGCTTACCTCTCGCTGAAAGCAACGAAAAAAAAACACGCACAAATTCTTACTGGTATAAGTTAGGCTTATACAGCAAACGTACACTCATTACATCAGTTGGAATTCCAAAGAGTGCCCTAAAACATACATACGTCCTAGGCACGAAATATCAAAACAATAAATTTTTTACCAGAAAAAGAAACAAGGATATGCATGGCCAGTAAAGGAAGTGCTTGCGTAAAGACTTGTCAAAAGTCATACTTTAATTTTTATATTTATTTGGCAGCACAGGTAGGTTGTGTTTAAACGATTGTATTTGGTATTTTCTATGAAAGTGGGGAAAAACCTATGTTCAAACCTAGTATTGACAGCTGGATCGTATCGCCGTAGGAAAAACATCGGCATTATGGCTTTTACATCACATTGAGGTAAAACGAACCAGCGCATTAATCGTTGTTGTGATGTGTAACTCGAATGATAAATTTTTGAAGTATTTTTTGACCGCTTGACATTTGATCCCCACGTTCTGTATGGCCTAGAGGGGGCTTCGAAAGTACGGTAATTTTATCTGTGTTTCTTCTCGCCGTTGAATTCTAAACAAGCGTGCAGCAGCGAAGTTGAGTACGAACAGAGCGTAGTGCAGTTGCGTTTTGACATTTCCCCTTCTGCTCTACGGTAGGATAGCTTCTCTACTGCAGATTGAAGCGGCCACCCGGACAAAGAGTCGTCGACACAGAGATTGTGCATGACTATTCTGACAGCAAAGTGTCATTCCAAGAGCCCTATGTATTCAACAGGTGCAATGTCCCTGTCACCGAGTTATATTTTTTTCCGTAAGGTGAACAAATTTTTTAGGCGGGTAAACAACAGCCTTAGTTTTAGTGTGTTACTTTATTGGAGCCTATTTAGACAATTTGTGCAATTTATGAGAGTATTATTACCTGGTAGTAGTGGAAAGTCGTAGTCACCAACGTAAATACAGGGTGGTGTTATATGTGTATATGTAGTGGGATAGGAAGTATCCTACATATTTACTATGTCTTGAAAATAGAAACAATTACGGACCCAGCGCACTACCCTGTTTTAAACCGCTCCGTACTAGCAGAGACAATGACTTTTTGTAGAATATACAAATGCATTGAGTTGTATTTCTGTAGAGCACGCTACGCTACGGTACCTCGGGCAGTCGTTGCGATGTGAGCAGTTTTGCTTTTGAGATTAGTGGTAAAAGCACATCCCCTTCGGCAAGCACCGGATGGAAGCAACGCCAAATTGCTGTGAGAGATGGGCAATGAGGGAACGTACACGCGCGTGGGTCCTGTTTCGCCACCTGGTGGATAAGGCGAAATGCCGCCATTGCAGTTGTCAGCGCGCGACGAAGGAAGGCGAGCAGGCCAAGAGTGGCGCAGAGAGAGAGAGAATAACTTTATTTCTGGCGAGGCTCAGTATTAGCGAGTGTCGCTTAGGTGGGGAATGCGGGCGAGGTATTCTTGAGCCCTAGTGTTGGTCAGGAGCAGTAGCTAGGTTGTATAGCTCCCGGTCACCTCCACCCTGGTAGTGGGAGGGTTGTGTAAACGGAGAGGGTAAAAATGTGCATTCCCAAATGGTGTGTGAAGTGATATCTCGATTGCCACATGCCAGAATTTTGGTTGAGGATATAATGTGGGATATATGTGTTGGGGGACTTGTCTGTTGTGGAGTGAATGGGTTTGTAATTGTTGACATAATCTGTGTAGGGGTGCAGGGAGAGACGTGTGAGGGGGAGGTTGTTTTACCCGCTGTCGGCGGTAGTGTATGGAAAGGTCATTCAAGGTGAGCAAGGGTTCGCGAGAGTTTAAAGCGCCGTGCGGCGAGACGTCTTCTTACGGTCCTCGGTAAATCAGTCCTCGAGCAGCCAAGTTAGCCGTTTCCGCCCCGCCAAAGCATATGTCGTGGAGAGGAGGCGGGATAGGGAATTTGGAGAGCAGAGGAGGAGATGTGTCCCTGTGCGAAATTTCTTACGGCCGTCTGAAAATCGGAGAATATGTGAGACGGGGGCGGTTGGTTTGTTATGGCAAGCGGTATTGCCGCTTCCTCGCCTTATTGGGGTGGGTGTGCAGATGCTGGCTGCCGCTGATGTGATCGGTCGGTCTCCTTTAATATTCTACTGGTCTGCAGAGCAGAGGCCTCGTCCATGATACTCGGATTCCCATGAGCCGTAGTCCGGGCCTTCTTACCCAATCCCCCTCCCCTTGGAAGGCCAATAAATTGTGTTCCACAACCACCTGTAATAATAGCGCCACCAGAAGCTTGTCGGTGTTTATTCTGTGATATCCACGTAACTGGAGTCATCAGAGGCGTATGAGGCGTAAGTACGCCAAGGTACGCTCCCTACGTCGGGTTGTGTGCTTGGTAGGATGCATGTGGAGGGGAAGCGGGAGAATTTAGAGATTTTCACAGTAGGACGGGGGAAGACAGCAAAGTTGGGAGAGGGTGGCTGTGCAGCGTGGTTGAGTTGGTGTAGGAGGATTTAACCTAGGCGGTTAAATCCTCCGAATTTGGTTAAATGGAAAGCGGTTAAATGGATCCGAATTTGGGGCCGCCGGCATTTCAGTGATTTCTATTGCCATGAGCGCTTACTCATCTATTGCTAACGACTGTTCTATTGACATGGAATCAGTTTTTTTCACACAAGTGCCCACTTGTGCCTGCGGGCCGTGCAGCAGGCAAGTACCTGGTGGCCATGCAGCAAACTTTGCGTAAACTTTGCGCAACTTGGAGAATACTAACTTTGCCCAGGCCGGCTGGTCAACCTTTAAATATGAAATAAATTACAACCTCAACAGAGATGGCCATAATGTAATCTTCAAACTCTATTACCTTGTTTGTTGGGAGGAATTTACGTGCGACAATAACATCTTTTCGCAAAAGGATTAAAAAGTCCCACCTGAAGGACACTCCCGACATTCCACTTTCTAGGTATCTGTGGCTTCAAGGCTAATATATATATATATATATATATATATATATATATATATATATACAGGGTGTCCCAGCTATCATGCACCAAGATTTAAAAAAAGAGAAATTGCGTAACTCCAAGAAAACCTAGTGCATAATGTTTGCAGTACTGTGAAGAAGCGGAGAGTAATTTTTTCGTTAATGAGACTTAATTAATTAATTGTAATTAATTATCTAACTCGAGAAATACTGTCCTAATCACTAAAGTGTCAATGAGGCACTTGTAGGTAACAACGAGAGGCATCTAACTGCGCTATTTTCAGCGACGAACTAATTGCGTACTCATTTATTCTGACTGATAAAGGAAACCCGCGAAATATAAAAAATACCACGTGACGACGCTTACGCGCGCATTGTAAAGCAGCGTCCCCAAACAAAGCTGATTGAAAGCAACTGCTTCGCGTGTTACCCGCCTGAAGAGACAGCGCATCACCTTGATAATAGCATGCATGGAAGGAGCAGCGCAGCAAGATTGGCGGGACGCGTGTGCAGATAAGGAACAAACTCGGTCGCGATTTCTTCTTTCTTTCTTTTGTCTATTTCATTCTGGGTAACTCAGAGGCAGCCTGTTTGAGGGCGTTGCTTTACGGTGCGCGCGGAGGCGCCGTCACGTGATATATATATATATATCAGAATAGGAAATGAGGGGCTCGTAGAAATAACAGAGAAATAAGGGTAAGCAGTCAGGAACACCTCGAAAAGCAAAAGGGAAGGGTTGGTAGGTCATTCAAACAGATAAAGAATTTCGAAAAAAAAGACAGCGGAGAAAAAATGCCCGCCAGCTGGGATCCGAACCCACGACCTCCAGAATACCAGTCTGTTCGCACCAGATTGGTATTCTGGAGGTCGTGGGTTCGGATCCCACCTGGCGGGCATTTTTTCTCCGCTTTTTTTTTTTCTTTTTTTCCAAATTCTTTATCTGTTTCAATGACCTACCAACCCTTCCCCTTTGCTTTCCGAGGTTTTCTTGACTGCCAACCTTTATTTCTGTGTTTTATATATATATATATATATGTGTGTGTGTGTGTGTGTGTGAGTGAATATAGGTGAAGTGCCACATGGCCTGCAGGTGGCCGAAGGAAGCCTATCGGGAAGCCTATCGGGCCTTGATAAAAGCGTCAGTCTGGGTGAAATGGTCCGGAAATTTTGCGTAGAAACCGATTTACGTCTCGTAAAGAACCACAGGCGGACAGGCAAAGAAGGATTTATTACCTCACCACCGCCGGAATGGCACGCCGACCGTCCACCGTCCCCGTTTTTCAGATGCCGGCCCAACGCGGCTCCCCTCAGGGGCGGAGGATGTGTAAAAAAAAACCTATGGTATGATTATTCGCTTCGCCCTCCCTCAAAGCAACTCATATCCATAAGGTTTGATTTATTCCTTCTGCAAACATTAGAAATTTATGTATAAAGAATGAATGTCTTTGTTCCCGCTCGTATGTTGTGCGGAAGTTGGACTGAATTAAGACGGCCTGTATGTTTTTTAACGAGTGACCCGTAATTCTGAGATGTTTGGACAGCGGAAAATCAGCGAGGCCCTTCACGTGTGACATGTGATTGTCAAACATTTTGCGGAAAGATGTTTGAGCTACACTTGAGAGAGTAGTTAGACATAAAGACAATAGCCACATTGCGCACAGTGGGCCTCGGAAAACTCTAGAAAAAGAGCAAACATGGAAAACAAAATGGGGAAGGAGTGGGAGGGGGCAGCAAGGAGCAGCATTGGGGTGGACATCGACACGCGTACAGCCCATCGCAGAGCCGCAATTGCCCCTCAACTCCGCCCCACACCTCGGGAGGAGACGGGCATAGTACGCCTCTGGGGAGAGGGGTGGAGAACCACTGCGCCGAGACCCAGCTTCGCGTTTAACACAGCCGACAGCCAACCGGGCCGCCCCCAACCCACCATTGCCCTAAGAGCAGGCCGAAAAAAGGAGGGAACATAAGTATGACACACACAAAAAAAACTGCACACATGTTGTCAGACACATTCCGAAGGCATGGCCCGCCCCAGCCACTGTTCTCACTCAATGCGAGGTTCTGAAGTTGTTAGCCGACGACGACACTCAGTACTGCTAACAAAGAAAGAAAGAAAGTTGCTTGATTTCAATGGGAATCTGAGGTATCAATTAAGATGGGGAGTTATTCGAGTTAGTTCCTTTAGGCACGAAAGCCTTCCTGGGGTCTCGTTTAATCTATGTGTGAGGGATTAGAATTTGTAGATGAAAAAGGATTCCTTGTTTTCCCGATCAAGGTTATTTCGGAAGCCTGATTGGAGCAGCACGACCTTGATGTGTTCAAAGCTGTCGTTGCGAAGTCGGACGTGCAGTGAAAGAGGTAGATTTCGTTTCGAAGCCACGTCTGCCCTGTGATTCTTTAACCGCAATCGGGATGCTGTTCCTGTTTGACCAATGTATTCCATGCTGCAGGTGTCGCACCAAAGTCTGTACACCACGTTTCTCTAGTCACAATTTAGGTTTTCTTTTATATTATGCACAAATTCGGAACAGCTTGACTGTACCTTGTTGGTTGGCACAATGTGAGGACAAACCTTGCAGCGTGGTTTTCCACGAATGTGTCTGAGAACATGTGTGCAGTTTTTTTTTGTTTTTTGTTTAGTGTGTGTGTGTGTGTGTGTCTGTCATACTTATGGTCCCCCCTTTTTTCGGCCTGCTCAGAGGGTAAGGGGGGTTTGGTGGCGGCCCGGTGGGCAGTCGCTGTGTTAACACGAAGCCGGGTCTCGGCGCGGTGGTCTCGGCCCCCCTGTCCCCGATCCTAGCACCCCTCTCTCCTGGGGCATACTATGCCCTTCTCCTCCCGGGGCGCGGGGCGGAGTTGAGGTGCCGTTGCGGCGCTGCGGCGGGCTTTTCGCGTCTCGATGTCCAGCCCGGTGCTCCCCCTTTCCGCCCCTCCTTCTCCTTCCCCATTTTGTTTTCCATGTGTGCTGTTTCTCTAGAGTTTTCCGAGGACCACTGTGCGCAATGTGGCTATTATCTTCAGGTCTAACTACTCTCTCAAGCGTAGCTCAAACATCTTTCAGCAAAAGGTTTAACAATCACAAGTCACAAGTGAAGGGCCTCCCCGACCTTCCGCTGTCCAGGCATCTCCGACTCCCGGGTCACTCGTTTGAAAAAATACAGGCAGTCTTAATTCAGTCAAGCTTCCTCCCCACATACGAGCGGGAACAAATACATTCATTCTTTATACATCAATTTGGGATGTTTGCCAAAAGAATAAATGAGACCACATGGAGATCAGTATCTTTGAGTGATGTCGAAACGAATAATCATGCCATAGGTTTTTTTACACATCCTCCGCACCTGAGGGGATCCGCGTTGTGCCGGCATCTGTAGAAGGGGGACGGTCGGGGCGGAGGGGGGGAGGGTCGCGACGGGACTGTCGGCGTGCCGCTCCGGTGGCGGCAAGGTAATAAATCCTTCTCCACCTGTGGTTCTTTACAAGACGTATATCGGTTTCTACGCCAAATTTCCTGACCGTTTAACTCAGAGTGACCCTTTTTTCAAGGCTGCCCACGAATGTTTCGTTTCCGATTGGCTTCCTTCGTCCACCTGCGGGCCATGTGGCACTTGTCTCTGTCTAACGACTGTCTCAAACCGACATTACAAATGCTTTTTTTCGTTCTTTTTTACCAATCATCACCGGTAAGGCAGAGGTTAGCATCCTTCTCTGCCATCCAGAGCCTTTTCGTTCAGGCTTTCGAGCTTCGACTTTCCAAATGTTATGTATCTTTTTCTCCCTCAACAAAGTACACCATTTTTTTTTCTGTAGACGCACATTTGTTGAACCACATACCTCTGTTTTCTGTCTATCAATGCCGCAACTGTGCCTCCTTCCTATTTACAACCCTCCTCACTCCCTTCCTCTTTTTCCAACCTTCTGAAGTATAGTCACGACATGTTTTTGTTACTCTCCCGCTCTTTTACTCTCCCCGAGAGTCTTCAATGGCGAGGGTAAGGAGAAAAGGAAGCCCTCGGATCCAAAGTGGGTACAAGCGTTTTTCTGTCTATTCTAAGACAACCCCCGAAGAAGAAAGGTCCTGCTTTCGAAACTGATTGGTATAAATATGCTAAGAAACTGGACAAACGCTATCGTCTCCCTCACTATGCGTTACGCTGAACAAGCCCATTGCAGAAGGAAGCCCACCTATATATATATATATATATATATATATATATATATATATATATATATATATATATATATATATATATATATACAAATATATATATATACATATATATATATATATATACATATATATATATATATATACATATATATATATATATACATATATATATATATATATACATATATATATGTGCGTGTATATAGCAATGAATAGGTTCCAGGATTTGGTTTCAAAAATACACGAGAGGGTAGACACAAGTACACACGTATAAAACCAATGATGTAACTAATGTTTCGACCGGGGTACATTCTTCGTCAGACTAAACTTCGGTAATTGAGCACGCTGTATATATGGGCAACAAATGATAAAGGCTGATGAATACGCTTGCCACTTTGCAGATACAAATCAACAATTATAAAATAAGAAGAGCACACGTTGTGTTTCTACAGGTGTGAATAAACATGAAGTTTTCGAATACAGAAGTTGTACAGAATATCTCATCGAATCAAGAAAGATCAACACCTGCCTTTTTGAAACAAAATGATAACGTTCGGGGAATCAGTTTAGCACTTTATACGCAAACACATCAGGAGCGGTATATAGAGATAAAAGGAAGAAAAGATGTCATCGTTTCTGGAAACATTTCATATCGGGTGCGTTAGTGCAATCAAAAAATAAATGGGGAAATTCACATTAACATTGGTGGCTCTGCTTCTACGGTTCCAATAGGGATAATGCAAAGACCCCGGTATATCAGGGCAAGAGGCACGTTAACTTTCCTACACTTTCTTCGATACCGCGTTTAACTGTGTTAAACCTATGAATAAAAAAAGACTCACCGACTTCCCGATCATAATGCGAACGGAAACCTGATTCCTGTATCTGGCAAGCCACATCCGTCGCATCTGCTTTAAAGCACGATTGGATCCGTCTACCTCAGTTTGGTGTTCTCCAGCGGGTGAGACGTCCTTCCTGCTAATCCCGGGATCGTTTCCCACATTAGCGCAGGCCTGATCTATTGTGCCCCCGGCCAGGCGTGCGCCCAGAGGCCCGTCATCCCCGAACCTGCTACCTGCGAGTCAAAGGCCTCTGGTCAAACCATCGTCAAGTAAAAGGCCTTCAAATCACTAGCGCCCAGTCACCAAAACTTTCTCAAAGGAGCACCCCATGACCTCCAACCGCGAGCCACTACCTTGCCAGCATTCAGCAAAGCCCATACAAGAGGGGCAATCGACTTCATCGGCAAGGCAGCTGTCAAGCCCTACTAAGCCTGCTTTGCGCTACATTTTTTGTAATGATGGCGCCAAAGACGCGGCATCGAATCCACTAGCCGCGCCACATCCTGGTAACACTTTGTATTTATTCGTATCTAGCCATTTTTGACGAATACGGGAGGTTGTTGAGAAGCGATCTCGTTACGAAATGCATACGTCAACTCTCAAGACGTACATCGACAATGGTGTAGTTCCGAAAGGTTTAAGAATATGCGTGAATCCCGCTACTTCCTAAATGTCCGCTAACAACGCTTCCAGGTGGGAGCAGATATCAAAAGATGCTTCTCTCGGGCTAGCAGCTGTTCTTGTTATTCACTATCAATCAACCAATAAAGACTTGCTTAATAAAGAGAACCAATTACGGCGCGCATCTGAGCTAACGCCATTCGAATGCGACGTGTTGTAAACATACACGCCGAACAAATTGCACGAAATCAATGAAACTAAGGCAAGAAAGTATCCCGCGATGGTATAATTTATTTAAATATTGCGAACTCCCCCACACCTCTCCACTTTGGTCGTAAACCTGATTTCAGCGCAAAATCTGATTGCCTATCAAGTGGAAACATTGTCAACTTATCGAGTGTAAATTTATCCGACGCAGAAATTAGTGTCTTGTCGCGCGGGTTAAGCTTTTTCCCGGCCACTGGCGGTTATAACACGTTCCACTTACTTAAAGATTTAAATAACTTCGCACGTAGCATGCGCCCGAGAAAACTTTTACACGACCGCCCCGCTCCAAATCATGAACCTTCGTTACTCCCTTTCTGCAAACATTGGACCCCACCCACCCAACGGGGTATGTTCGTTGATATTTACATTAAAGCAGTGCAGCAGCATGTTATCGAAAGCTATCACTGCCGAAGATTTTTCCGCTGAAATCTTTCTAGTAATGAAACCGCAGCTATGGATAAACTGAGAGAACGTTGTGATATTATTGTAAAGCCTGCCGATAAAAGAGGCGCCATTCTTATAACGAATACCAGTAACTATGTCAATGAAGCACCCAGGCAACTTGCTGATAATTCTTTGTACAGGCGCCTTGATTACGATCCAAAGCCGGAATTCAAAGCCACAATCGAAAACACTCTTAGTCTCTTAAAGACAGGGAAAATAACTTCGAATCTTGCTAAATCACTCCTCTCCTCAGCCCTGTTGCTGGTCGTTTTTATCGGTTACCAAAAAATCCATAAAAGACAACCCGGGGCATCCCCTTATTTTTGTATTAGGCACTGTGAAAAAGAATTTTTCGCGCTTTGTTGATAACCTCATTAACAAAATTCCCCCAACTCTGGCGTCTTTCATTAAAGACACGAATCACTCCCTGACTGATAAAGGCTATCTCAACATTCGTCATGGTTTGCTTCTTGTAACTATTGATGTGGCATCGCTTTACACTAACCTCCCGCACACAGACGCTATAAAACGCTGTTCTTCAAAAATATAAACGCTCAGATGATGACCATGCTCAATATAACCATGCTCAATATAATACTTGAACTAAAAGATTTGAAATGTGAATGAGCACTACCTTGAAGTAAAAGTAGCTTTTGTGGGGACTAGAATAGGGCCTAGTTGTGTTAATATCTTTATGAGTGTCCTAGAAGACGAATTTTTTTCTGACCTGTAGTAGTACGGTAGTCGAATTTCTTTGACAGCTCCCTTCAGTCCTTTTTCTACCAGCGTTTTATCGATGATATCTTAATTTGGCAACATGGGGAATCTGAGCTTTATTTCTTTATCGCAGATTTTATTAACGCCCACCCATTTATTACCTTCTCGCACAATATCTCAGAATCTACGATTGACTTTCTCGACATAATCGTGCCCCTAGTTAAAGGAAAATTATCGACTAAACACTATAGCAACCTCACTGACAGGCATCAGTATCTGCACTTTGAAAGCTGCCATGTTAAACACAATAAAACTAGTATACCATACCGCCAAGCGGTTCATTTCAAAAGGATATGCTCTGAGCAATCAGATTTTGTCGATAACTGCGGCAAAATACGGAAATCTCTAATCGAGAATAACTATCCCCAAGAAATAATTGCCGATGCTCTAGATCCCGGAGATTTCCTAGACCGCAAAACGCTTCTCGAACCAGAGAATAACATAACGGCTGATTCACAACCTAATATCGCACTCACCCACTCTGCGTCTGCGCCGAAAGTCATAGCTACTTTAAAGAAGCAATGTAATAATCTATAGCAAATCCAGCGACCTCAAAGGATTTTTAAAGAGCGACCACGTGTAGTCTATTGCCGTTCAGAAACCTAAGGGATATGCTAATCTCTTTCACGATTGCATCGCCATCTTCGAGCAGACCAAGTCAAGGGAGTTATCCACGGCGTCTCCAGCTATACAAGCCAAGTGCTCATGACATGCTTTCACGCAGGACACCGAAAAATACTTCACGCCCGCATGATGGGACAAAGCAACAGCGCAGTGATTCACCTTCGAAGGTGTGTACCCCCCACGCCACATAACAGTCCATGTTTACCGGCTGCGCAGTACACTATGCCTCAACTGCTTGGAAATAGGCCACAAGACCGAAGTGTGTACTCGGAAGCACACGCACCGCTACAGCAATGTATGCAGCACCCCCCTGGCTATCGACCCTGAGGAGGAAGAACCGCACAACTGTGTACCCCACTGCACCAACTGTGACGGGGATCATGCCCCCACCGACCCCAAATTCCCGTCGCGACTTCAAGCGGATGAAGACCTCGCTGAGAGCATGCAGGCTCGTCAACAACGAGCCGCCCGTCTTCGCCAACGGCCAAACAAATACCTACCGCCACCTCAATTAAACGATGCCAACTACCCACATTTGCAAAACCACTTGAGCGCACTCCGGAAATCCACCAGCCAAGATCGCTCCCAATCGGCACGTCGATCTTCAAGCAGAGGTCGCAGCAAGGAACGCTCCGCACCGCTGCAACAGCGCCAGAAGACTCCCAACAAGGAACGAGAGGAATGTGTGACTCGGCACACTCCAGCCAAGAGGTGCCTCCTCGCCTCAAAGACCAGCAGCGACAGCTCAACCAAGGTAAGTGACCCACGCCTCCCAACCCATCACACACGCCAATCCCACACGCCATCATACCGGGAAATTATTACGCAAACCGAAATGAATCCAATGACTACAGCAACAACATAACCACCTGCGGGAACGGCTGTCCCAGCAACCAATCTCGCACCACCCACCTCTCGGCACATGAATCTCGAGGACGTAATACGGCAACAGCAACAAGAAATCGAAAATCTCCGAACTAACTCTCAGGCCTAAATAGACAGTTTACAGTCTACCATCGTTGCCTTAACGGCTCAGATGAACCGCATGGAACAACTACTCACCAGCCTGACCACAAACGCCTGTCTCCAGATGAAATGCCACCAGCAACGAAGATACTTGTCCAAAGCTCAAGCACACCAGTAACCAACAACAGTGCTTATGACCTATAATTCTCAGCAAGCTAGGAACACACTAATTTGGCAATGGAATTGCCGAAGCTTAAAACGCAAAAAGGCTGACTTAAGATGTCACATACAAAATGCCGGACAAGAGCCTGATATCATCCTCATCCAAGAAGCCCACGGATGTCATACCATCCCGGACTACACCACCTTCAGCAGTCCCAGCATCACTCACACCAAAGGTCACATTCAACAGAGCACAACTCCGGTACTCACCCTAACTTTGGTCCACAACAGCATCCCAGCCATTCAGATCGACACCTCTGAATGGAACACCGACACATAGGAAACGGTGGCTACACAATGCCAACCTACGAGTGAGATGGCACACCTGACAGTAAATATTACATAGTGGAAACCAGGCAGGGACATCGGATCGGTCGATTGGGTCAAAAGAGTGGCACACGACCACAAACATAGCCACCTGGTCGATGCTGGAGATTTTATTAGCCGCCGCACAGCGGGGGGCTATGCGGATTCAAGTCGACGAGGCCGCAAACAACAAGAAGTCGCCACACAAGCAAAAGTGACACTACTTAACAATATCCTGCCACCCACCCTTATTGGAAATAGCGGTGAAAGAAATACGATGCCCGACCTTGCATGGACCAATCAACCCAAGTATGCACAGTGGTACAACACCCAAGAGAACCTGGCCAGTGACCATCACATCGTTGCTATTGAGTTAGCGCCCTTACGGCCAAAACAATGCAGCCGACGGACCAAATTCCAAATGGGCACCATCGCCCTTACGGCTTGGGACAAGGTCCGAGCCCTTCTCCAAGAATCGGAGGCACCAGTCAACCAAGAGGAATGGAGCAAACAGATCCACCAAGCCGTACGCAAGCACCCCACAGAGCTGACGACGACACGTAAACAGCCGACCATTGACAATCAACTCCTCACACTATGGGACCGTCGGCTTAGCCTGAGAAAAAAACTGCACAGAAACAAGCACAACAAAAAACTACGCCGACAACTTCAGGAACTCTCCGACGAAATTCAGAAATATTCGCAACAGCTCATCAATGACAAATGGGGGCAAGTGTGCGATAGTATGAATGGTCGCCCCCACACAAGCAAAGTTTGGCGCATCCTTAACAGCTATACTAGGCAATAAGAAAACGAGCCACACCACTCAAAAGCTCAAGCTCCACACAAAAATGACTAACTATCACCTAGCTGAGCTTCTGCTGGATCATTTTTTTCTTCACACCACTATAGTGTCTACTAACAAGTACCCGAAGACGTCACTCCAACAACTATCAACTACGGACATTTATCAGCCATTCACAATTCATGAACTGCAAAACGCCCTACAAAGCATCCGAAGAAATACAGCTCTTGAACCAGACCAAATTACGTATAAACAGCTGCAGAACCCACCGTACAACCATTTAGAAGCCCTCCTAGGTTATATAAACCAGGCCTGGAAAGTGGCCAAATCCCTATGGCGTGGAAAACGGCACATGTAGTTGCTATTCCTAAACACGGTAAATCACCTGATTACAATAGGAATCTGCGCCCCATTTCCCTTACCTCCTGCATAGGCAAACTCATGAAAAAGATGCTTCAGGCCCGCATTGAATTGGCTCTAGAAGAAAACCAGGCTTTTTGTTATACAATGACCAGTTTTCGCCGACATGTCTCGGCCCAAAACACCATACTCCGCATTCATAGAGACATATCGGAAGTGAAGAGCACTGCCCAAACTCGTACCTTAGTCCGGATTGATATAAAGAAAGCTTTCGATACTGTCGCTCACGAGCCAATACTCGAAAAAGCGAAACGCAAGAAATTAGGACCCAGAACTATCCAGTATCTTAGAGATTTCCTCATTAACCGGCCCGTCAAAATCAAAGTAGAAGACCACATCAGTATTGCCCGCAAACTTACAGCAGGAGTGCCCCAAGGAGCCATACTTCCTCTAACTCTGTTTACCCTGGCCATGAGCGATATTCCACTCGTTCTGAATGATATCCCGGGACTAAAACATTCCATCTATGCCGATGATATTACGCTTTGGTGTCACACGGGCTCTGCTGGCACTCAAGAAGAGACGCTGCAGCGAGGAGTAGACGTATTCACTCAATACACAGCCTCTATTGGACTGGTGTGCTCTCCTCAGAAGACAGAATACACGGTTGTCATCAACTCCCGCAAGGCTCACGCAAACGATATCCGGGGACTCATCAGGCTACACCTAAACGGCAAAGAAATTCCGCGAAATCACTCCATACGAATCCTCTGCTTTCACATAGATCAAGACGGCACAGCTTGAAACCATCACTGGCTTGAAACCATCACTACTCAAGCGAACCAGATCCTCCACATGATAAATAGGGTGTCCCGCAGCAAGTATGGTTTAAAGGAACATGAAGGTCGCAAGGTGGTGGAAGCTCTCCTTATCTGACTGATCATGTACGGCCTTCCTTACTACTATCTGACAAATACTTAGCACACAAAACTCGAAGTAATTCTCCGCAACGCAACCCGTATCATAACAGGCACCCCAAGATTCACCCAAAATGACCTAATATATGCCACAGGCGCGCTGAATACACACAGTGAGAAGATTGACACGCACCACCTCGTCCAAACCTAAAGACTACAAACGTCGCCTCAAGGTCATCTCATCCTCCTTGATCTGGGCCATAACATCTCGCAGCTCCAGCGTATTCCACCAGAGCGGCCACCATGGTCATGTCCAGCCAACATAACCTTGAAGCCCATACCCAAAAATATGGGTCCAGACCAGGCACTTCGCTGCGCTGACAGGGCAAACCGCTACAACAGGAAGACATTTTCTCCGGAAACTATGGTCATTTACACCGACGCTCCGTACAACAAAGACACCAAAATCGGAATGACAGCTTTTCATAGCGACGTCCTCTCCGCAGTAGCCAAGTACGCCCCAGCACCGTTGTCGATATTTTTGGAGCTTCAGGCTATTGTAAACGCCATAGAAGCACACTAAGATCAAACAAAACTGGTAACCATTACAGACAGCAAATCAGCGATTCGCAATCTACGGGAAAATCACATGTACCCCCACATGCGCTACACACTCGCCAGCATCACACGTAACTATCCCGAGCGTCATACCACTGCGATATGGGTCCCTGGACACGCAGATGTAAAGGGGAATGAGAAGGCCCATGCCTTAGCCCGAGCTGCTCTCTTTGATCCGGGCACCCCAATACCCTGGCCTCGCTTCTATGACCCAAACGAGCCCCGTCGAGAAATGCATCAGACTCGTAGAAAGTACTTACGGGACGTCAGAGATCAGAGAACCACCCTCCCCTACCATCGAAAATTCGCCCGCCCTGATGCTGTTCTCATTCGACGTGCACAAACGGGCACGCTACCAACAACACAAACAACACTACATAGACGGGCTTCCAGGCACACCAAAATGCTCACACTGCGACCAATACCCCAACAATGAACACACCCTCTGGACATGCCCAAACATACAAAGAACCCTGAGATCTTCCCTGCAACCAATTCCTGCCACAAAGCGCCCTACTTGCGGGGAGGCTTGGGTCACACCACCTAAGTAGCTTGAAGAGCTCTATTGGACCACACTGGTGCACCACGTTAAAAACACGCCAGGTCTATAGTCCCCGCAACCTAACCAAGAAGCCGAGCAGTCCTTTGGACACAGGCTTCAAAATAAAGTTTATCTCTCTCTCTCTCTCCTTCCCAAAAAGCTCGTTGTAAAGTGTGCGCTCATATGAACGCGTCACTAGCAGTAAACAGCATAGCTTCTGACTTTTCCTTAAAAATTACGGGCTATTTTAATTGTGATACGTCGAATGTAGTACACCTCCTGGTGTGCTCAGTCTGCGCCCTCGAGTGTATCGGCGAAGGAGAGACGTCCTTCAGGCTCCATTTTAATAACCACAAGGCGCTTGCACTTTTCTCTCCTGGGCTTCCTTTGTCTAAGCATGTAAATATTCCGGGTCAGTCTTTCGAAAAAATGACGGCCACATTATTCGAATCAGGTTTCCGTTCCCATCATGAAAACGAACTACGTGAGTGTTTCTAATTCATAAATTTAACGCAGTCAAAGGCGGCATCAATGAAAGTGTGCCTCTTTCCCTGATATACCGGTGTCAATGCATTATCCCTATTGAAACCGTTGAAGCAGAGCCACTAATTTTAATGCGGCTATACCGATTTATTTGTTTGATTGCACTGACGCAACCGATATGAAATGTTTCCAGAGACGATGATATCTTTTCTTTTTTATATCTGTCTACGGATCCTGATGCGTTTGCTTATAAAGTGCTAAGCTGATTTCCCCAAACGTTATTATTTTGTTTCGAAAGGGCAGGTGTTGATCCTCCTTGATCCGATCAGATATTCCGTACAAGCTGTGTATTTGAAAACTTTATGTTAATTCACACGTGTAAAAACACCGCGTGTGCTCTTCTTATTTAACTATTGTTCATTTGTATCTGCAAAATGGCGAGACTCTTTGTCAGAATTTATTTTCGTGCCTATATATCCAGCGCCTTGAATAACCGAAGTTTACTCTAATGAAGACCCGACCCCGGTCGAAACGTGAGTACAACCATCGTTTTCGTACGTGTGACTACCCTCTTGTGTATATATATATATGTGTATATATATATATATATATATATATACAGAAAGATAGGTCGGCAGTCTACAACACCAAAGGAGGAATAGGGGTGTGGTTAGGCTCTTTGCTTTTTCTTTTAACTACAGGTAATGGAGTTAACATTTTTTAATATACGGAAGAAAGAAACAAAAAAAAAACACGCGCCCAGAGTGGGGACCGAACCCACGCCTTTCTTTCTTTCTTCCATATATTAAAAATATGTTAACTCCATTAACCGTAGTTAAAAAAAAGAAAGCAAAGAGCCTAACCACACCCCTATGCCTCCTTTGGTGTTGTAGACTGCCGACCTATCTTTCTGTATTTCCCCCAACGAGCCCCTCATTTCCTTGTTATATATATATATATATATATATATATATATATATATATATATATATATATATATATATATATATATATATTTTTTATATAAGTATATATCTATACACGAGATTGTTGGATAACCGCACAGCTACCGGTGGGGCTGTTTCCCCTCTGCTTTCTTGGGTATTTTGGGTGATGGTATCTTGTTTTCTGCGCATTGGGGTGGTAGCCAGAGCGACTAAAACTACTTCGGGTAAGGTTCAACTTGCATTTAACCCTTTGTCGTGACTCGAGTGGCTAAGACTTTTAGAGTGTGGTCGACAAGAGTTGAACCCTCTCAATATACCTATGGCAGTAACACCCCCGGATGAGAGCCCTCGCTGTGGATTTTGCGAATAAGAATGGGAAATCATGGGCTTGTTGAATTAAGATAGAAATAATGGTTGGCAGTCAAGAATGCGTCGCAAAGCAAAGTTGAGTATGCAGCAGATCATTGCAAAACCTGTAGAAATACTACAAAATAGAGAGAGAAAGCCGAGAAAAACGCCGTTTGGGTGGGATCTGAACTCATCCAAAAGCACGGGAAAAACAATACCTTTACATAAATACCCTAGAAAGCGGAGGGGAAACAGCACTGCCGGTAGTGCAGTGGTTACCCCAACAGACGTGTATTCTGGAGGTTGTAGGTTTGGATCACACCCACGGATCTAAGACGACGTATACATGTAGAAAAAAGAATGCGAGAGCTAGATAAAGAAAGAAAAAGGTAGTTTTTCAGTTTTCGTGATGGTATTGTCAATGAAGCAAAATGGTTCCGAAAAAACACTGTTCTTAGATGTAGAATAATGATCATCATTAAGCAAATTAGCGAAGGTAATCACGGATCCACGATGATGGATACACCTAGAGAGAGAGAAAGAGAGAGAGCGATACAGTGAGAATAAGGTGGTTTTGTCAGTGTTCGTGGCGGTATTGTGAATGACGCAAAATGGTCCTTAAAATACAATGTTCCGAAAGGTAGATCAATGATGATGATTCGGCTCATGAGACAAGGTAATCATACTTTTTGTTTTTGCAAACAAAAAGTAATGCGATTTAGTTGACCGTGCGTATGGCGTTTTGTCCTGTTGCTAACTAGTCTCAAAGATTTCCAAAATCATAAAACCCAGTACCTTTTCAACTTAGCGACCTCCTTTTTAGGTGTAATCACCGCGAATATTTTTGAAGAAAAAATATGTTGCTTACGGTGCGTTCCTGAACAGAAGTATGGCAGAAATATATCATTAAATACACAGATACATCAGCATTTTTTAATGTTCACTTATGCAATTTTGGTTCTTGTTTTCTAACTGAAATTACAACCGGAACTTTTTTTTGCGACCATGTTTTATTTACACAGTTTCTTATCTTTAGATATGATCAACTTTGAGCTTCGCAGGCTCATAAGTAACAAAAAAAAACGGCAATTAGAGCTTTGTTGACTCGTCACAAGGGTGGGGGGAAGTTATATTACAACTCTTTCGTACGAGGTCGTAACCCAACAGATCTTCAAGGGCAATGACGCTGTTAAAGTGGCTTTTGTTCTAAGGGTAATAAAACAGAATTAGAAAAATTGACCGATAATTCGTAATCTCGGAACCTGCCATTACCTGCCCTGAATGCCTCTGAACTCCCGCAGAGGCTTCATTTTGTGTCCGAGTCGAAACAGCGCGCGACAAAGATTAAGAGCGTAAAAGCATGGCGTCAGAACAGCACGCCATAAAAGCCCACGCGAACAAAAGCAAAATGCCAAAACAGAACAGCAATATTACAGGACCGCCTTTAAAAGAACTCCCAAATTAGTAAAGCTGACCAATGTCATACCAGTCTTTTAACAAACACATAGCCGAACACGCGGCGAAGGTATGCAGGAAAAACTGTCTTAAGACCTCCGATGGCCTGCAGGGAAAGCTCTAGGCATGGAAGACGTGGTGCCCCCTGAGGCATCTGATCACACCACTGAGTAGAAAAACTGCGACCAATCGCAACGTCACCAAAACATTTAACATGTTCGAGGAGACTGCCGCAGGCTCCTGAAGACCTGAAGGCGAAGAACCCAAATTAAACGAAAGGCCAGTAAGCGATCCCCTAGAGGTACGCACTGCCCGACAGCGAGGAGCTGGAGTGAACATTTACCCCTAAGGAACTGCACAAAGCAATAGACGAATGTAACAAGAGAATTGCACCCGGCAGGGATGCCATACTTTACAAATTACTCGGTAACATGAGCGGTGCAGCAGCCCGCGCCCTGCTAGAGCGCATCAACGAACCCTTGAAGAGCTCCCATTGGCCAAAAATATGGAAGGAAGACGAGGTCCGCTTTCTACCAAAGCCCCGCATTGCCCTCACGATAGACTACATCTGGATCATCTCCCTCAAGGCCTGCGTGGGGAAGATGATGGAGCACATGGTCCTTTGCCGGATGTAGAAGAACCTCGAAGAAACGGGTCAGATGCCCGAGGCGATGTACGGCTTCAGGCAACACTTCAGCACCCAAGACGTGATGAGCTCCCTCCGAGAGCTGTTCGTCACGTAGGCAACGGTGCAGTTGCTTTGCGTTTTACTCGCCCTCGACCACGTGTGGCCTCAAGACATTCGGACAATAAAGGATAGGGGAACAGAAATCGGACCCTCTCGACTTTGGCGATAAGGGCACCCCTCAGGGATCGGCACTGGAGCCCCTGCTTTTAGTCTTGTCCTCCTGCCGCTATCTGATCTACTCAAGCAAATCAATGGTGTGGACTACTCGTTCTACCCCGACGTCAGATGCTTTGGCGGAGAAAGCCTTGCAGCAAGTGGATACGACTATGCACGAGTACGCCAAGTCACGTGGACTAAGCTGCACTCCCCAGAAATCGGAGCTGCTCATGATCTTACCGGGAAAACCTAAGAAGCAGCGGCCGCCGAACAGGACAATCACCGTCGGCGGAACGGCCACAAAGCCAACACAGCAGATTAGGATGCATCATCTACAGCTTCATAGCGATGGTAAAGCACACACCGCCGTTACAAAGATCAGGCCTACATCCGAGAATATACTATGATTCGCAGGGTATTTAACAGAAACCGATTCCCGAAAGTGGAGAATGCCATGGGCCTGGTACGAATGTTCGTCGTGTCGCGGGTTACTTACTCCGCCTCGTATCTTCAGCTGACGCATGCGAATAGGGACAGTCTAAATAATATGCATCGCAAGGCAACGAAGCAAGCACTTAGCATGCCCAATACTCGTCCACATAAACGCTGCTAGACATGGGCGCCCACAACATCGTGGAGGAGCTCATCGAAGCCAATTTTTCTAATCCAAGAATTTGGCTCAGTCACACGGAGCACGGACGAGCAGTCCTACGCAAGACAGCATGGCAATTAGGGCCCGTACCCGTCGAGGCGGCCCTTCTAGAAGACGGGAAGACGACCATTCGGGCCAAACCTCTACCTTGGAAAATGACGCCGGGAAAGGAGTAAGGCAGGCAGAACGCGCGGGCCTAAGCCATGTCTCGGAAGCTGAGAGTACCCCATGGTTCCCTATGTGGGCGCCTTGCAACAAATACACAGTGACCGCGAAGTGCTGTTGGTTACGTCCAAATACAAGCTGATCATCAGCGCGTCCATGAAGACAACTGACCCCAAAGTTTTCAAATAAGCGGCTGTGGCCCTCGTACTAGTACAGCCGCGAGTGCACCCCGTGATCACCGAAGGAAAGACAGCTGACAGGGACCTTCCGCAGTTGGGCACTCTCCTGTGCGGCCGGAGCTATTCTGTTCACGTGCAAGATTCCGAGAAGCTCCATAGAGCTGTTGTGAGTCCCGGGTCACTCGCAGACAGGAAAAGAGAAAAGGGCACCCCGCCGCACATCTTGGCAGTGTGCACATGCCTCAAGACCCCCCTACTTCCTTCCCCAACACCCCCAATCGCCAACCCCTTGAGGAATGGGTGACCTTATTCAGCCCCGCCCTACCCCCACAGCTAATGGTGACGCACAGAGGCCAGGAGCTGTTGGGAATATATGGGTCCCATAACTAGGGAACCACACCGTCTGATGCCTGACTGCACCACGGAATATTTTGTGCTAAAAAATTAAGTTGATCTGTCATCACCCTCAACACGCCCTCTTTTACTGCAAAGTGAATAAACTAGCAACCTCAGCCGCACAGTGAAGGAGGCACTCGGCTTCAAAGTGCACAGTTCACACAGACCCGCGGCACGTTCGGTAAACGGCGGCTCTACCATGAGCGTGCCACTAGTTAAACAACGCCTGAGGAAGCGAGCACCACACCGGGAGGGGATGCCGTACTGGTGTCCAACAAGCTGCTTGAGGAAGCTGTTGAAATTCCCTGGCTTGTTGGAAACAGCCATGGACATTGCGGTATACGTTGAAAACCCCGGTTGTTTTGTGCTTTCTTTTCTGGCTTTTATTTTTTATTGTTGTGTGGCTTTCTGCGTTTTCAACGTGAACTAGCCTAGGCAGTTCCTAGGATTTGCTCAGAATACAGAGGCAGATAACCACATATATTACCACGTCCAAGTTCCACTGTGCCACAGATGGGGCAAATTCGTGTGCATTGTGGATGATGGAAATTAGAAGCTTCTTCGAAAGGAAGGCTCGTAATAAGCCCTACATTGCGCCTCTTTTGCTTAAGAGACGCCTTTTTGTGTTAGGTTACAATGCCGAAGATGTTCGGCCAACCACGACCACACCAGACCACACTTCCTCACCAGAGGAAGTATACTCCACTCATAGTGGGCGATGCAGCAGTAAGAGAGGATCGTCCCTCCTGAACCGTCGGACTTGGAAACGGCAAGGTGTGTTCATATTGCCTGCCGGCTGCGAAGAGTCTGACATTTCTGTTTCTTAGTAGTACTTTCGGCTGACAGAGGCTTACCAGTTCAATATTTGCGCGCATCCGTTTCCCAATGTTCTGCCCATAAAAACAACCTTGATATTCCTGTGATCGGTATGAAGCGAAAAATTCATCAGAGAATACAACGTTGACAAGACGGTATGGTTGAAAACAGCGACTTACAGGGAGTACACTTTGTTAACAACGGTCGTCGAAACAATAGCATAGGTAAACAGTTGGGCCATGCCAACAACCATAAGATTAGACTGTCGTTCACTTGTTTTCAATGGGGCTCACCTTTACCGGAGTACATTTACATGATATTGCTCTAATACAACCTTGAATCAGATTTCTTATATTCTTTACGGCAAGCAATAAGAAGAGAAAAAATTGTCCGGAAAGGCTCGTATGTTTATAGTCGGTGTCCGCTCATGGGGCAACAAGAGGACATGCAGAGAATTGCATAACAAACAAGCCTTTATGTATACGTAATCCAAAGTAGCCCTCTTTTTTTTCTGGTAGGCAGAAGACATACCACCGGCAAGGTTGGTGTTACAGTTTAAAGCCAATAGAAGGGGGTCATTCCAGCACATAATTTGTGTGTCTATGTTACTGGCGGAAAAGGGTGTATGTTAGATGCGGAGAACTATGAATGGCCGAGCGGTAGGTAGTGACTACCGCGAACAGAAGTAGGCCATCAGGCCAGCTAGAGACATCAGAACACACCGAGCCGTTTGCCCAAAACAAACTGTGTTTATTTTCACAAAGCGCCCCCTCCCCGCTGTACGAGGCATGCACAGCTGGACACAAAACTATCAGTGCCGTGTAGGGACGATGCACGTGTAGGGACGAAGCTAACATTGTAACACTTCCCCCTTCTTAGGAGGAAGAATATGGGGAGTACCTATTCACTGGTTTCCTCTCCTCGTGCCACCTTGCAACTTCGGTGTCCTAGGCGTTGGCATGACAGTCACTGTTCATGAGCACAACACTGTTGAGCGCAGTCCCGTCGCGGTCCATGGCACAGCTACTCCCAGAAAAGCTATTTCTAGGTGGTTTTTGTGATGAGGCACTTCCTGAACAGGTGATGCATGGAGAGGCAGTGGCGGCTCCTGGTGTGGTGGAGCTGCAGCACTCGCAGTTTCAGGGGAAGTCAGTTGTTTGTCTCTCCGCATACGACGTAAGTGGTCGCTGTGTATGTTCAGCAAGGTCGCATCTTCAAAACTGGTATGGGCTGACGATGGAATGACGTTCACAACACCAGCAGGCACGCAAGGTGTAACCTTGTGGAACTTTCGCGCAAACGTTACATCACCTAGCTGCAGTGATGGTGCCTACCGGAACCTTCTGTCGAAATACAATCTCTGATTGAGGTATTTTGGAACTACACATGAGTGCAGGTTTGGCCTCTGGACATCCAAGATAGTCTTCAACATTCGTCCCGTCAAGAGCTCACATGGTGGCCCACCTGTAACTTCGTGTGGTGTGGTACTGTAGGGCAATAGGAACCTGATGATCGGCATTTGGAAGTTCCCCGAGCCAGAATTCTTGAGTTTGTTCATTACAGTTTGTACAAATTTTTCAGCTTCACCGTTTGAGGCACGGTGATACGTACGACGATACGAGCATGTGGCATATTCCATTTGGAGTTAAGAACTGAAGGTACATGGCACTGGTGAAAGCAGGACTGCCGTGGAAAACTATGACTTATGGCGGGCCCCGATGAGTGATTGCAATTCTCAAAGCAGAAATGGTAGCTTCTGCAGATGTGGAAGACAGAGTAAAGGATTCTACAAAGTTTGATGTCGCATCTACAATAATCGAAAACGTGTGACCTAGGAATGGTCCCCCTAAGTTCATGTGAAGACTTGACCAGGGTCGCAGTGAACAAGGCCTCGGCGTCTGCTGAACCCGTGGTGCAGCTCGATGTTGAGTCTGATACGAAGCGCAGCTCTTCACATTATTGGCATTGTCATTGTCAATGCCTGGCACCCAAACATGCCTCGTCGCAATCATATGGCTCTTCTCACTACCCGGGTGGCTGGCATGAACACCATCAAGAACTTGGACCTGCAATGACTTTGGAATCGTTCCGCTTGATTGCCAGAGTAGGCAACCCTCATTAACACTGAGTTCTGAACTTCCGGTATTGATGGGGTTCCACTGTAGTCGCAGTGGGGGAGGCTTTCATTTTTTTAGAACAGGAACAACAACTTCACCCAGAGCTGGACCATTTCTCGTGGCTTGGCCCACAACGCCAGGTGAAAGAAATCGCGGATATGCCTCTCCAGCAAGATTTCTGAAGGTCGTGGTAATGCAGTGTTGGCAGTTGGCAGATGGAGTCTACTAAGAGCATCGGCGTAGCCGAGATCTTTGCCAGACTTTCGTACGAGTTCGTATTTGTACGCAGAAAGCTTCATAGCCCACCTGACCACTCGAGTTGAAGTTTGAATGGGAAATGGCTTGTGAGTGCCCAGCAGTCCAAAAAGTGGCTTGTGGTCACCACGTTCTTCTAATGAGATGCCCCACAAGTACTGATGGAACGAATCCACTCCTCCTTGTCGAGTTGACTACAGTTTGGTTCTGCTTTTCTGAAGCTCCTCTAGGCAAAATCAATAGGATATTCCCGGCCATCAGCACGTTTGTGTGCCAAGACTGCGCCCATGCCATTGGGCGAATAGTCGCAGCTGAGACAAACAGGCCTGGCTGGTTTCAATGCATAAGGAGTGGAGCGGAGGTCTCCAACTGCTTGCAGGCAGTGAATGCATCTCGTCGTTCTTCACCCCACTCCCACTTCCTTCCTTCAGAAAAATAGCAAGTGCAGCGGGCGATGAAGTGAAGAAAGATTGGGTAAGCGCCTGTAAAAGTTCACAATTTCCCAGAACATATGACGTTCCTCAATATCGTGAGGTGCAGGAGCCTGCAGAATGGCTGCTACCTTGTCAATGTCCCTGGAAAGGCCTTCCTTGCTGATGATGTGCCCGAGAGACTTAAATTGTGGCACGAAGAAGTGGCATTTTTCAAGATTCCGCTTGAGGCCAGATTACTGAAGCTTGTTAAGCACAATACGGAGTTTGAAAAGGTGGTCAGCATCGTTTCCTTCAGTCATAAGAATGTCGTCGAAATGGACTGCTACATGTGGCAGTCACCTAAGCAAGTTCTCCATCTCACGCTGAAATATGGTAGGACCAGATGCGACGCCATAAGGCAACATGGTGTGCTGAAACAACCCAATATGCGTCAAAATGGTGACGTACTCTCTAGAGGCCTCGTCAACGTAAACTTGCTGGTACGCATCTCGCAAATGCAATTTTGTGAATTTGTCACCTCCACCAAGCACAGTCCACCGGTCTTCGATCTTTCTAATGGGGCACCGCTCCCCTGTTGCCACTGGGTTTATGGTGACACCAAACTCTCCACAGATTCTGATGCGCCCATACCTTTTTGTCACAGGAACAATAGCTGCAGCCCCCTCTGGTGTCTTGACTGGATCAAGAGTGAAATCTCTTCTTAATCTCTGGATTTCCTGTATGAGTCCATCAGTCCAGGCATACCGTAGTGGACTTGGCTTGAAGAACCGAGGCGGAGAACCTGAAGAAACATGGAGAGAAACTTTAGCACCCTTGAACGTACACGGCCTTCGTCTAACACTTCGGCGTAGCCTTGGCTAAGTGTTGGCTAATAATTGGAAGGTCAGCCTCCTTGTCATTATACTTCACGGTAATGTCAGCTTTGCCGTGAACCCTTTTCAGTTACCTGGAATCGCTTCGCAGAAGCACTTGTGACGGCTGCAGAGGCAAGGAAGGCAAAGCTGAAGGAGACGCGACTTCGCAAAGACGGAGACTCTGGACCCCATGTCAATTTCTAAGCGGAGCGGCTTGCCGCAAAAGTCAACAGTGACGATTGACTTGTAAAAAGCGGCGTAATAAATGACGGGTAAGGAAATGGGTAAGAAGTGATGGAAAAGAAACGCCTGTGGAAGTTGAAAAGTCCCACAAAACTCTGAAGTTACTTAACATCGTCAGGCACACGAGCATGCAGAATGGCTGCGACCTTGTAACCACCGGGGAAAGGCCTCCTTGCTGGTGTTGTGACCGAGATACTGCCCAGGCACCGAAGGCAAAAGCCGAAGAAGACGCGACTTCGCCATGACAGATACTCTTGCCCCCGTGTCGACTTCCATGCGGAGCAGTTTGCCGCAAGCGTCAACAGTGACAGTGATAGGTGGAGCCGGCGTGGCGTAGTCAACATGACACATTTCGAAAACGTCGGACGATAAGGTTGTAGGGGCGTCTTTATCGCGACAGTATTCACAAAATGACGGTTTCTCGACGATGGTTAAACTTCGTGCCAAAAACGAGCGTGCCTTAGAAGGGCTCTTGCTGTGGGCTTGGCTGGCCTTTCGTCTCCTATGTTCTCCGAGTATAACATGTCGCGATAAGAGGCCATAACGTGGCACTCGGGCGAGGCTTGGTCTTTGGGACGTTTGGACGCAATCATGTCAAATTAGTCTTTAGGCATGAAGATTGGGACAGTTTTGTCATATTTATTAGGCTGCGTCTCAACTTTCAGAGCCGAAACGCTCGGATCACCTATGGCGCACAATATTACCAACGAAATATTCTTTGTAAGATTCTTAGGGGTGTGCCAATGTTGATGATCAAAAATGGTGTTATTCTTTAATTTCCCGTCACAATCGTCTACGCCAGGGCAACTTCGCAGAACAGTAGGGCGTCCATATTAGGCCGAAGAAAAGGAAAATCGAGGCTGAAACTTTTCAGCACCTGTGATAATATGTGAAAAGCTACAGCAGAGTCGTTCAATGCTTCTCTGGTCATGAAACTCCCGGCCAAGTTTCGTAGGGGGAAGGCTACCGCGAGTGGCACCACAACAGATCGGAGGGCATCGGGCGGCCGCCGCTGCTCTGTAGCCACACCGGCAGGCAGGAACGCAGTAGTAGCATGACCGTTCGCACCAACGTTTTTCGCCACGCACAAAATGATAAGTCCATTTGAGCGGCCCATGACACAAAAGCGAAAGCGCACTGCTGATAAGGCGGTGAGCGTCTGCTTTATCTTACTCCGTGGTCGTTCCCTGCCAAACGCGCTCTGACCATGCCCTCGGCTGCCCTCCGATCAACACCAGCGCCGCGGCGCGGCAGCGTACGAAGGTGTCCTATAGCGTGATGGCGAAGTTTCATGACCAGAAAGGCATTGATGAACTCTGGCAACAGCTTTCTAGACGGTGGCAATCTAGTAAAAATAGGTAAAAATGATATTGAAAAAGGCTCTATTCTACCCAATATCTGGTCCAGTTTTATTGCGCCAGCAGTTCATGTGATGACATTGTGCTCAAAACTGTGGTTGTTACTCTAACATTCTTCTCGAAATTATTGCTTCCTGCTAATGTGACAATGCTGCATCCTTGGTGTTGCCGTCTTTATTGTCAATTACGGCCCCGTACGATCACAGTTAAGTGACGGGAGGATTTTGTGTTTGTACTAATGCCCTTGACCATTATGTGTGCAGCAACATCAGTGCGGTGGCAACATTGTTACACCAATGAATGCAACTAAGCAAGAGACAACCTAAAGACTTTTTGAAAGCTTAGGCGCCTTCATTTCGAACAGGCCATACCGAACCACTTTCCCATAATTCTAACACAAAAATGACTACGCCGATTTTGAGACCTGTGTTTATGTACTACCGATCATATTTTGCATACCCAACACCGCCAAATAAATGCAATATATTGAAAAATAAATGTTAAGGATAAATTTAGATTTTAGGTACAAACTGCTGTTTTGTGTTTTTTGGATGGAAAATAAGCTGTAATCTTGTCACGGATCCGAAGATGACAGGTTAAAAAAGGAACAAACGTTTATTCGAGTGAACACGTGCACTACTAAGAAAGTCAGGAATTCGAAATACGTGAAACACTGTCTACACAATGAGATGCAATGACGACTGTCAGCGAGTCGAATGCAGCGTCATCTGCGCTGCGATAATTTATCTTGCGGCGGGACAGTAATGGTTGTTTTGAATTACATTCAGAACAGTGGACTTAAGGAAAGTAAATCCTAGTGACGGTGGTGCAAGACCGCCGTCACTATCAAATAAGATAGCCCTGTCAGGCATGCGAAAGAAATGAAGAAGAGCCGTGGTTTGTTTTATCAGTTAGCAACACAGCTAGGTCCGGCGGGACGGTAGTAAAACACAGAAGTATACAAAACATAAAGAATGGTTTGCGGCAGTATACCCAGCGAAGATCGCTTCGACCTGACAATGAAATAAAATGTAGGCCAAACAATAAAAACACCATTCTTCCAATAGTGGAACCATGAGTTGTATGCGAAGAAGCAATAGGGTCGATTGAAGTGCCCATTAGTTTCTTGAGCCCCATTCTCCGTGGCGCTGTCCGCCGCGCTGACACTGGCATTGACAGTGGCGCTATCGGCGGCGTCGCACATGGAACTCATCGCGGCGTTGCGAACGAGAATGACCGGAGCGGAGTGTGCGCCACGTCATCATACCGCGAGCTACATTGGCGCCTCCAGCGGAGTATGCAGCGCCTTCCGTCGCGCCTGTAACCCTGAACTGCTTCGCCTTATCGCGCGCGGAGCCGCAGGTGTTGCCATTTCTTGCGCAGTCTTAGGGAAGAGGAGAGGAATGCCGAAGAGCAGAGGAGCGGGAGCAGGATGCGCATGCGCCGGGGGTATGGACGCCACATGGTGGAGGGAGTGATTCGTCTCGTGCCGGCCCAGGAAGACACCGGCCAAGCTGTCGCTGCCGGATCCCTTAAAGGGCAAGACACCACAGGGCGTTCAGTTGTTGGGAAATAGCGTTCCTGAATATGTTGAAAGGATAATGCAACCAGTACTGAAAAACCAATGGTGCATATAAAAGAAGATATGTATTCGCAACCAAAACGTAGCCGTTCTCGTTAGTATTTGGATGATTTCGGTATTAGAGAACTTAGCATGAATAATGCAATAAATCCTGGACTCTATGTGCACAGCGGCTTTGAAGCCACTGACAGGGGCGGTGATCAGACCTGACACATCTGGAAATGTTAATAATCCATTCACCTGGACAGACCGCCTTTGGAATCTGAAGCTTCGAATGTTTAATGCGGGATCTTTTTTACACGAGGTGAGTCTATAGTGGCTGTAAAAAGAAATAAATTCCAATAAATACGGTGTAAGATGGCTTTCCGAAAATGGGAAATAAGGGGAAGCATTTTAGTGCTGAAAAACGTACGTGCCCGAAGTTACTATGGTCCAGGCTCCAGAAGAGATCTAGGAGTGGAATTATGACTCAATAAATGCATAGCCGCAATATAGACAAATACTATAGCACTAACGAATGGGCAGCTGGACTGTTATTAGGCTTAATAAGAGGTAGAAATTCGAGGTGGCATAGGGCTACACGTGTAAATCCAGCCATAAAAATCAGCTAGTTGAACGCTTTTATGAAGATGGGGAATCGTCAATGGGTAAAGTGAAAACACCGTACACCGTAGTTATGGGAGCCTCCATTAATAAAGTCGGCAGGGGGAAAGCTGGACAGAAGCCAGTCGGGAACCATGGTATGGGCGGTCTGAATAATAGAGCATACCTTTTAGCAGAGATCTCGGAACGGAATAATCTTCGCAAAATGAATGCCTCCTTCAAAAAAAAGGATAGCAGGATGTCCTCGTGGAGGAGCCTGAATTCGGGGCAAAAAAAATGAACTGGATTTCATAAGATTCGATAACTGTGGCCTCATGCAGAATGGGGAAGTGCTCTGAAGGGTGAGGTTTAGTGAACACCCTCATAAAAAATCTTGAATTAGGCTATGTCTTAGAAGGAACCACAAGACGCTAAGACTAAAGAAAACCGATCAAGTAGATAACATAAGATGGAAAGTTTAAGAATTAAGGATCGCGCTTCAGAACCGATATAGGCTCTAAACAACGAAGCCGACTTCCAACGCTGCAAGCGAGCGTCAATCAAGACGCAATATAACGGAATCTGCAGTAAAGTCAGTATTCCCATCGCTTGACAAGATACTGCTAAACGTTCGCCGGCAAAAAAACATTTATTACAAATTGGCAAAGTATATCGTTATCCACCTCACCTCACATAATAATACTAGTGGAGCTTCCGAAGTATATCAATAAGTGTAAGACATCTGACATATGGAAGCATGATATGGAGACAATTGAGCATGCTCTAAGAACGGATGCAGAATAAAAACAGTGAAGAGGCGTTCAGGCAAGGAAAAGTCAGATGTGTCCAAAAAAGACTACCAAGCAATGTACTCATAAATAGGGATAAAAGAGTTATAGTTGCCGAAGAGTTACATAACGATTGGTATAGTAGCTGCGACATCTCGGGTAATACAGAACAACAAATTAGTTCAGAGGAGGTTCACATCCAACAACTAACGACAGAAGCAGTAAAGAATCCAAGGGGCAAAGAACCGCGTCAGTGGAAGATAACAGCAGGTGGTTTGAAGGATGTTGGGCAAATGGTATTAGAGCAACTCGCAAACCTGTATACGCAATCCCTTAGGACGGAAAGTGCAGCGGAATCTTGGAAGAACGCGAATATCATCCTAGTCCATAAAAAACGTGACATGAAGATCTTGAAAAATACAGGCGCATCAGCTTACTGGCAATCGTCTACAAGGTATTTACCAAGGTAATCGCCAACAGAATTTCTGCAACGTTTGATTTCAGTCAACCTAAAGTAAAAGCAGAGTTTCGTAAAGGCTATCCAACAACGAACGATATTCACACCATCGCTCAGGTGATAAATTCGCGGAGTTTTTCGACCTCTCAGTAGCATTAAAAGAGTATGAGAAAGCATTTGACACGGTCGAAACCTTCGCAATCAATCAGGAATTGCGGAATCTGGGTGCATACGAGCATAACATAAGAATAACCGATCACATCTGCAGTGGGTCCACAGCTACCATCTTTCTCCATGATAAGAGCAGTAAACTACCTATAAACAAAGACGCAAGACAAGAAGACGCAATCTGTCCACTGTTATTCACAGCATGTTTACAACAGGCATTAAGACCATTGTATTGGGAACATGTAGCGGTAGGGGTGAAATGAGAATACCTCAATTAACTGGGAATTGCTGATTACGTTGCATTGCTATGTAACTAGGGCAACGATTTGCAAAGAGGTATTACCGCACTCAACAAGAAGAGTAGAAACGTGTTCATGAACATAATATGCAAATAACTGAACTAAAGCTCAATGGCCCCGGGAGAGCACAGCTATTTGAGATTGGTGGCGAGGGCATAGAACTGGCAAGCGAGTATACCTACGTAGGCTAAGTAGTGAACCCGGATTATTACCGTGGCAGAGAGGTAATTAGAAGAATAAGAATGAAGTGTTGTGCATTGGGCAGGTATTCTCGGGTACTGAATGGCAGCCTGCCATTGTTCCTGAAGAAAAAAAGTGCATGAAAGCGGCATCTTACCAGATTTCACCTAGGCGGCGGAAACTTAGAGGCTCACTAAGAGGGTTCAACTTAACTTGAGGACGACTCAGCGAGCAATGGAACGGAAGATGCTAGGTGCAAGATTGGGGACAATAAGAGAGAACAGTGCGCCTTGAAGTATACAGGTGCTCTGAATATATTATTTAAAAAATAGGAAGACATGAGTGTGGGCAGGGCACGTTATGCTAAGGCAAGACAACCTTCGGTCATTGAAGTTAACAGAGCTGATCTCTAGAAAACGCAACCGCAGCAGGGGGCAACCAAAAGCAAGATGAGCACATTGGATGAAGAAGTTTGCAGAGATAAATTGTCGCATTAAGCACAGGACTGGCGTAATTGGGGATCTATGGGAGAGGCCTTTGCCCCGGGCGCAGGCAGGCTGACGATTATAACGACGAAGATGATGATGATGAAGGTTATACAGTACTTCGAAGTTCATATCCTATTGAAAAGCCTGATTATGCACCAAGACCAAAAAATATACCGAGACAAAAGGTTCAATTCAACCTAATATCCACAGAGACGAATCACCCACCGAGACAGAAGGTCGAATTGAGCCTGAATATCCACCGAGAGCAAAGGTGTAATCAAGCCTGAGTGTCCTACGAGATGAAAAATCCAACTTTACGAAAGATCCACTGTTGGATCTACTACTAGGAGGTACTACTATGGAGATGGCTGACATGGATCAGGAGGGATTTAAAGTAGTGAGTCATCGCAAGCGTACATCTGTTGGCATACCCGTATTGGTGTCTCCGAATGAAAAGTGCAGAGATGTGAATTGCGAGATCCCAATAGCCCTTTTCTATGTGATCTCGTCTTTGCTCGGCAAGACACCAAACCGTAGTAAGTTTACAGCTCAAGGCGCTTTACTACTCGACGGGACCACAGAATAAGGGGACACACTTTTCCGGTGCAACCGGCTGGGTGGTGTGGCTGTATGTGCCCGACTGCCGCATTCCTATGTCCCGAAATTATGCATCATCCTAGGCGTGCTGAAGTGGAACACAGAAGAGGAGCTCCTGACCTAGCTCAAGGCGCCGGGGGTCCCCTACCTGAGGCGTGTCCTGCGGCGTGATAATTCTTCACTAGACATGTGGCAAGTAGTTCCGACGGACATGGTTGTGCTGATGTTTTCACCGAACTCTGAACGCCCGGAGATAAATTTGGGATTTAAAAAGCACGCCGTTGCCGGCTACAGAGAGTCATGTCCACGGTGTTTCAAGTGTCAACGCTATTGACATGTCGCGAATTTCTGCAGAGGTCAGCAGAGCTGCAGACGTTGCGGAAGCCTACACGACTTAATAATTGCGATAGAGGTGTTGCCTGTGCACATTGTGGTGGTGACAACCTACCCAGCTTAAGTAGATGCCCGCTTCGCGTGAGCACGTTACATCAAAAGCAAGACGTTTCTTTCTGCTCCTAAGTCTAAACCACAACCTCCAAGGCCGCCTGATGAACAGCACTTCCCAGCATTGCCTTCTCTGGAGGCCGAAAATGTCAAGGACAGTGCACGCGGTTCACCATACTCATCATCAGCTGAACGACCGGGCTCTCGAAACGTGACTGAGTCCGCACAAGAGCTAATAAAAGTAAAGCAGCTTCCAGGAGAAATATCCTGCCCAGCGTCACTTGATTTGCCACTTCGTCCAAACGAGACTGCATCCACAAACGAGTTACCTCGGTATTTACAAGCAAAGCAGCGTAAAGAAGAGCCATATTCTCCAGCCCTGAGGGAGCGTCATACTCAACGCAATCAAAAAGAGGAGCAACCGAATACGTACAAAAATAGGGACAGGTCTCGACTACAGATAAGCAAATCAAGGCGATGTTAAAGCAGCTCATAGCTTCCCTGCGTTTGTTATTGGTCGGCGTCAAAACAGCAGTTGCGCACACAGCTGTGCAAATCATTTATGCTGTGGAGTCTTTTTTGGCCTCGTTCATCCAACAACCAGCAAAATGGCCCTGGTTTCACGAGCACCGACCCTGCAAGAAAGAATTCGTTAGTCTTTCATTCTCCGACGGAATGCTGGAATTCAGAAAGGCCACATGGAAAATTTCAAGCGGGGGGTGTTAAAATACCGCTTCACACACTTTAGTGAGCTGCAAGCTAAATATCACGTTTTTTCGTCTATCTAGATATGAACAATTTTCTTCTGATGCGAGTGGAAGTTCCTTCAAAGTGTGAGTCTGCATTCGCCGTTATTTTACCTGTGTTAGGCACCAAGTTACGGCCCACAACAGCAATGAATATGTTGCAATCATGGTGCAGTGTAAGACCAACACACTTCCACTGATAGCTGGATATGCGTTACCCCGCACATGATTCGATGATGACCACTTGGAAATGATTATTGACGGCTGCCCTGGACCTCACGATATTGTAGACGTCTTCAATGTGCACCATGAGATCTGGGGAAGCATCGTGAACACCACCAGAAGGCGACGTTTTGCTAACTTTAACTACAATCATGATTTGGACATTCTGAATAATGGTTTACCTACTTTTTTCCAGGACGTAACTTCCAGCAGCTGCCTAGACATCGCACTTATATCTAGATGCGTTTTGTCCGAAGCCGCGTGGTGCGCTGATGTTGACTCCTATGGAAGTGACCCCAGGCCCACATATGTTCTGTTCACTTGGTAGAAAGGTTCACAACGTATTCCGGTACAATGTTATACTGACTTGCAGCTCTTTGGGTATTCTGTTGAATTGTCATGCCATAGTTTGCATTCAGTGACTAATTTTGAACACAGAATTTTCCAGGGAACCAGGGATGCATCACGTAGTGCCGCATGCTCCTCTCAAGATTATCCAAAATATGGATTGTATCAAATCTTTCGCACTGCTACACGTGCTGAAAGGAGGTACCTTGAGCAGCGTTATTTAGAGAAGCTTGGCCGACAGCACTGGAGATTAATCTCGTCCAGATTAGACACACTGAAGCCACTTTCTAGGATATGGCAGATCGTTCACTCATTGCTGTCTGCACCCTCTCTGCAGCCTCAATTTCGAGCTCTGGCCATATACCAGACACGCATAGACACAAATGTTGCCGAAGACATTCAAGTGGCAAGGGACAATGCAACAGGCATGGCTCCATTACATCGATGTGTCCTTGAACTGTGGATAACCCCCTAGGCATGCCTTTCACACTCTACGAGCCCATTGTAGCGCTCTCTGCTTCGACTCATTCAAAGCTCCTCGAACTGATGGAATAGCGTACCGTGCACTTAGTCACCCCGACGCGGAAGAGAACAATCTCTTTTGGGCCAGTACAACTTATATTGTTGGTCCGGGTCTGTCCCAAGCCACTGCAAAAGAAGTCGTTTAGTGGCTGTCCTGAACACTGGTAAGTCTCCACGAGACATTTTATCCTACAGGCTGGTGGCATTGGCTAGCTGTGTAAGGAAAGTGATGAAACGTATGGTCTTCGCTCGTCTGGAATGGTTACTGGAGAGCGTGGCTTTTACTCACACGCTATGACAGGCTTTGGCAAAGGCCGTTCCTCAATAGACGGCGTTATTGACCTTGTCACTAGCGTCGAGAATGAGAAACACCGCCGTCCTCTTACAGCTGCCGTGTTACTGGACTATAAAGGAGCATTTGGTAATGTCTCCCATGATGCCATTCTGTATGCCCTTGAGTCCATTGGTATTGGAGGACAGTTGCATCATTGGACACCGAGTTATTTCGGCGGACGGGTGGTTTTTATGTCTACATTTTATGAAGTGACATCCGATCACGCCATCACGCGCGGTGTGCCACAGGGAGGAGTCCTCAACCTTATGCTATTTACCCTGGCCCTCATAGGAATCACTAATTCACTTCTTAAAACAGCGTCAGTATCTGCTGATCGGGTGTTATGCATTAGGACATCAGGTGTAACGCGACTTCACGTTCAAGCACGACCTGAACAAACAGTATCTGCCACTTGGATGTACCTACGCCGCCCTGGACTTAAAATTTCAACGTCAAAAAGTGCAACATTGGCATTTACCTAAAACCCTTGATATGCTACCCGGTAAAGATTGAAGGAGCGGTTATTCCCTGTGTCACGCATAAGAAATTTCTCGGCGTGACAATTGATCGATATCTATTATGGTCAAAACATGTAACTGCACTAAACAGAAATTTACAAAGAGACACCCACGTCCTTGAGCATATGGCAAGGGAAATCGTGGGGCCCATTCGTTTCATCGCTATTGCGCCTTTAGCAAGCGCTCTTTATTAGCTATTTGCAATACCGCGCCCCTAAACTGTGTAATATTCGGCGATCGTCACTTAATCTGCTTCAAAGTGAACTGGCACAATCCCTACGACTCTGTTAGGGGTTGCCTCAATGCACATCAACACGTGGAACGATCACAGAAGAATGCGTCTGATCAGTTGAAATCAACCTCACGCAAGAACCTCATCGTGTGCACCTGCGAAATGTGACAAGACAAGAGTTTCATCCACCGTCGAGTGTTTTCAGTGACTGACCGAATTAAAACTCCTCTCGAGGTGTTTCGGTGCAGCAAATAACGATACCATCCAAATTTGCAGTCGAAAAATCTGAGGTGCCTCTATGGGTTGTGCCTGATCTACAGGTGCGGGTACTGATTCCTTACATCTGTAAAGAATCCCACATGTCTTCTTCGGTCTTAAGACCACTCTAGCCTATTTATATCAGTGAAATGTACGGGGAGGTGTCGCATGTTTTTATTGACGGCTTGGTCCCCACGTCTTTGGCGGCAGCGGCAGTGGTTATGCCTGGGAAGGAACTGGCCCAACTTTTCAAGATTGCTCTCAAGACGTCGTCTACCGCAGCAGAACTGGTCGCTTTACGCGAAGTGCTCCGAACCATCTCTTATAAAAGGCCACAGCATGTAGACTAACACCAATCTGCAAACCACCGTTGCAGGTACTAAGGTACGCAAAAAACCGAGGCGCAAATATTAAGCTGACAACTGATGTCGCCATCTTGTTCGAACAATTGAGGGAAAACGGCCACCCGTTGGTGCTACGGTGGATACCAAGTCACTGTGGCACCGCTGGAAATGGGTTGGCGGATGCAGAAGCACCATAGGCACACCACAATAAAACCCCTCGTCTATACCGATGACAAGGCAGGATGCTCATACGATACTGTACCGAGCACTTAAACAAGCTTCAGCCTTGCATTCGTCGGACCCGCAGAATTGATACGCAGGGTCGACCCAGAGCGCAAGCTCTGGCTCAGTCATGCTCCTGGGCTTCGCAGAAATCAAGTGACATTGCTACACAGGCTATGTCTGAGAGTAGCATTGAACCGGAAATATCTTCAGACAATCAAACGGGAGTACAGCCCGGACTGCCTTCTGGCCAGTTGTCCTGAGACTATCGGACATTTGCTTAGCGCTTGGTCAACGCACTCTAGTGAGCGAACGAACCTTCAGGCAGAATTACAATGCTTGGACACTACTCGTCCTCTGTCCGAACAAAAGATTGTAGGCTAGTGGGCTGACAACTGGAAACGAAGCCTAGCCGTTAGAGCCCGGCTGATATCTCTTACGGACGCCTCTCTAGATTCTCGGCTCTAGGCTGTGACGAAATTTAACAGGCTGCGAAATATTGACTTAGTAGTTTCTCTTTTATGGACGCTGGTCATGTGCTGAGGAGTGGGCTGTATTCATCTGATTCGGTGCCTCGTTATATGTGATAGGTTAATTGGATTTACTGCTTGTACATAAGCTCATTTGTCGCTTCCATTGTCATTTCCTATAACTCCCTCATTCATTCCATCCTCTTTTTGTCGCCTGTACCCTCCCCCAGTGGGAAGTAGCAGGCCCAAAATCATTTGCTCAGGCTGACCTGTTCTCTTTTAACACGAAAGTGTTTTATTCCCGGCTACACAAAGATTTTGGTGCCATGATAGTCACGGAAGTGACGATCCAAGGAAAACTGCAATCGACGCGGCGGTGCCCGGTTTCGATCCTACAGCTCTCTGCCGCGATAGGAGATACCAGACGCGCTACCGACTGCGCTATGAACGGACGCTTGAATGGGACGACGAACGCGGTTTATAGCCTTGCAGATGGTATTGCGTCAGCGTCGCAATGGCGCGCCGCCGGACCCGCAGCGGACCATGTGTTGACCAAACGATTCGCTGACAACCCGTTTCTTTTCGTTCGCGGGGACGGTTTGCGAGCGCTTGTGGTTTCAGTCGGATTTATGCAATGCTCCGGCGCGTGCAATTGAGTGTCTAACGTTGATGTCTTTAACGGTGCAATGCCGGCGAAATACAAAAAGCGACATCCAAGTCCATATCGATTCCAAATAAATATTGAACTGCTCCTGTGAAGGCACATTCCACTTTCGTGTTTTACCGGTTGCAATGGAAGAGAAAACAACCACATTTTTATATATTTACTCTCTCTCTCTCTCTCTCTCTACAATGTTGCTGTCCCCACTTGTTTTCGCGATAAATTTTTATAGATGCGGTCACAATTGGCCTATCAATCAATCAATCAATCAATCAAACAATCAATCAGTCATTTGTACAACCAATCAGCCACTTTTTATTTTAATGTTGCTCTTTTGATACGTTAAACCAAAAGCCACTAAACAGGCTTCAAAGTGTCCACAGACTGGCGTTCAATACAAGCTGAAGCAGAATTTTTCTTGCATTTGAAATATACTCATTTACAGAAACAAGTAAATAACGTTTACATTGGAATATAGGCCGAATAGCAAGCAGTTAAGAGTATACGCAGCAAAAACGATAAGGAAACATTTAATATCAACGAGAGAAAAGTGATACATTCTGATAGAAAACAACATGGGAAGCTAAAAGAAATAGTACCACATATAAAGGTATATATACAATAGAGAACATGAGACTGTGTGTTACCCAGTGGTTTATCGCTGCATTTTTACAGAAGAAATGTATGCTGTGCCACATAGATTGTACATTTTCAATGCTCGTCATATATAAAGCCAAAACCACAGTATTGAATTGTACCCAATCAATGCACTTATCTTGCGGGATAAAGTTTTATCATGAGAAATTCATTTGTTAATTTCGAAGGTAGAAAATACGCAGTATTGAGAAGCTGGACTCGCAACTAAAAAAAATCCTAACAAAAAATTACGTAATTTTGTCAAAAGAAGGTGATGTTAGACTATGTATTTATTTCTATTCAGAAAAACCTTACAGGCTCCAGGTGGAGCATGGGGTAAGGGCGGCTAAACAATGAAAAGACACTTAAGGTCATATCACGAACACACGTAAAAACGAAATATAAACAAGATTATCAGAAGATTATTGTACTTTCATAAAAAATATCCTGAAAAATTTAGGCAATTAAAATGAGCAAAACACAAAGAATGAAGAAACAAAGATACACATGCATCGTTGTGATCTGTGTTAGAAGTACAAATGTGAAACAAATATATTAGGAAAAATGCGGATTTATACGTTCACTGAATCTGTCAAGGTTTGATATAGAAGCGGTAGCATCAGGAAGATCATTCTAATAAGATATGGCACGAGTTAGAGCCATTCATTGAATGGAAGTGTGTTTCCATAGATGCGCTTCAGGCAGAATTGATTGTGTAAGCGTGGCGACGTGCGTAAAGAGGGTTCGAGGGAGAGTAGGGTTGGGTTATCACCACGGACGAATGTGTGAAACTGACAAAGAAGAGAGATCGCGCGACGAATTTGTAATGGTTGTAATGGAATGCCATGTTTTATGTGTTTGCTACAGGAATTGCGATTATTGGTGCAATAAATACAACGGGCGGCTGTGTTTGGAATAGATTCGATCAAAATAGCTAAGCACTTTTGATGAGGGGACCACACAGATAATGCAAACTCTAGCTCCGGGGGGACACATGTGCAGTAGGACGATATACGTATAGATGGTGGTGCCATACGCAGGTCACACCGCAGGTATTAAAAGGTTTTACATGCTTTAGCTCAGTTTTAGGTAATGTGTGTTCACCAGCAAAGAGTAGAACAGAAATTGACACATAAATATTTGCAGCTAGTGGCTGGAGATATTGCTGCGTTATTTATACATATAAGAGAAATTATAGTGAGCATGCTTAGGAAAAAGAGGTTATATTGCACTTTGTTGAATTTAAGATAATTTGCCATTTACTGCTCCAAGAATATATCTGGTCAAGGTCTTTTTGCAACATAATGTGATCCTGGCCCTTTTGAGGACGCCATAAATGATACTGTCGTACGCGAAACGCATGATGAAATGTTATTTGGCAAGTCGTTATGATATATAAAAAGAGTAATGACCCAAGAACGCTCCACTGAGGTACCCCATGTGTGACGTCAGTTATTGATGAAGAAGATTCATTAAAGATGGTGAACTGTTGGCGAAGCGACCAGAAATTGCGCAACCACGATAAAGGTAAGAAATCTATACGCAGAGCTGATAATTTGGAAATTAGGCGCCACTGAGCTACACGATCAAATACCTTGCAAAAGTCCAGGAATATTCAGTCAATTTGTTGGTTAAAATATAAGTTGAAATGTAACTGAGAGGAAAATTCAAGCAACTCGGTGTGAGAAGACAAACCATTCCGAAGCCATGCTGATTTTTGCAAAAGTACTTTTGTTTCTTGAGGTGTCTGAAAATATACGATGCGATGATCTGCTCAAATCTCTTGCAGTAAGTGAATGCTAATGAGTGTCGATAGTTTTCTCGTGAGGATTTGTTACCATCTTTGAATATGGGAATGACCAGCTATTTTGTCATCTACCCGCCGCGGTGGCTCAGTGGCTAAGGCGTTGCGCTGCTGAGCACGAGGTCGTGGGTTCGATACCCGGCTGCGGCAGCCGATTTTCTGATGGCGCCGAAAAGCAAAAACGACTGTGTGTACGAGATTTCGGCGCAAGTTAAAGATCCCCAGGTGGTCAACATCAATCCGTAGCCCTCCACTACCGCGCACCTCATCGAGTGCGTTGCGTTGGTGCGTTAAACCCCAACAATCAATCAATCAATCTATCTATTTTTTCATCTGTTGGTATCTGGCCTGAAAATAAAGACTGCTTGAAAAAATGTGGTTGTTTCCTCTTCCATACGAACAGGTAAAACACGAAAGTGAAATGTGCCTTCAAAGGAGCAGTTGAATCTTTATTTTGCATCGATATGAACTTGGACGTCGCTATTGGTATTTTGTAGGTATTGCACCGTTAGACGCATCAACGTTAGACTCTGGATTGCGCGCACCGGAGCATTGCGTAAATCCGACGGAAACCACAAGCGGTCGCAAACCGGCATCGCGAACAAAAAGAAATGGGTTGTCAGCGAATCGTTTGGTCAACACACGGTCCGCTGCGGGTGCGGCGGCGCGCCAGTGCGCCGCCGACGCAGCACCATCTGCAAGGGTATAAAGCGCGTTCGTCGTCCCATTCAAGCGTCCGTTCATAGCGCAGTCGCTAGCGCGCCTGGTATCTCCCGTCGCGGTCAGAGAGTCGTGGGATCGAAACCGGTCGCCGCCGCGTCAATTGCAGTTTTCGTGGGGTCGTCGCTTCCGTGACGGACATCACGTCACCAAAATCTTTGTGTAGCCACGAATAAAACGCTTTCGTGTTAGAAGTGGAATGATGTTTTACTAGAGGCGTGGGCTCTGTCGTTTTTTTAATGTTAAAGTTCGTTAACGTAATCAATTCCGCTAGAAATGGATACTTTTAGATTAATATTCAGAGAAACAATGCCTCCAGCGGTGATATCTATTTCTCCCGTATAAGGTTAACCAAGGTCCGTAACCACGGACACATTGGAATGACCTTCCTTGGTGAAAATTGTTGTGAAAAATGAACTTGAATGCGGAGGCGGACTGTTCATCAGAAAGGGGAGTGTTGTTAGCATGAAACAAGCAGATTTTATTCTCATCAGCACGACTTGAAAGTCCGCACCAAAATTTTCTAGGGTTGTTTTTCCAAATTGGTGGAAGATCCTGTGTAAAGTACTTGTTTTTTCAATTCAATTCAATTCAATTTTTATTTTTCCAGAAAAAACAAAAACAACATTCTGGAAGGGTTCACGGGCTAAAAGCTGAGTATGAACAGCTTGACTGGGCCCGAGAACCCTAACCAAGGAATCACGATTCCACACTAAAAAACAAAACATGCTCGCAATACATTGGAAGTACAACAAAAGCGGTATACAAATATAATACAAGCATGCAATTTTAAAAACAGCTCCAAAGAATACGTTTTACAGTGGTACATAGAGAGAAAAAAAAACAATATGATAGGTCACGTGTCAGTTTTGAAAATCACCATCCACAATACAATGAAATACAAAAACAGTTAAGAGGAGAATACAAAATACATCCCCTTAAAGAAAAATACAGTACCAACAAATATTTATTGTTTACAAACAAAAAACGTTCTTAGTTCCTGTCTTGAGAACTTAGAAGTGCATTGATATTTATTGAGTAGAGATGGGATGTTATGTTGCAATGACTGCAGTTTGTAATTATTGCGAAATTTCGGAAGAAAGCAGGGCTCACTGCTTCGTGTGTTTAATGCATTTACTTTAGATGTTAATACAGAACTACTCATCAAAAAATATCTAAAGGCACAATGCGAGAAATAAAAGGAGTGAAGAATACGGAAATCATATATATATTCAACTCTGATAATGTTATGTTGTAAAAAAGTAGCATGCGTTGGAGAGAGATAATCAAGAGATAATTTGCACTGCCCAACTCGAAAACATGTACTTTCAGGAAGTCGGTGTATTTTTTTTTCACTTGGATGAGCAAGGTGCTTTGCTTCCGTTTTTGTACAATCGTTTCTTTTTACTTTTCAATGTTAGAAGATTTTTATGAAACCATAGATAAAATATAGTTACGAATAATAATTAAAGATACGTATTTATCGACTAACGTTAGCAATAAATTCTTAAAAAAAGATCCAGTTGGATTCAAGAGTACGGAAAATAAATGTGTGAAAAAATACCTTATAAAGAAATATATCCAATATCAGCGTTCATGCCATCGTACTTGCCTCTGCTGCCATCGCGAATTTCTTTGTTATTGAATCCCGTTTCTGGACTAAGAATTTATACCGTGAACTGGATTAGTTTGTCGTCACTGAATCTAATAAGGAAAGACAACGGGCCTATGCTTTTAGATGCAGTAGTAAAAACTAAATCTAGAACAGTCGAGTCTCGCGTTGGTTGGTCTACAATTTGAAAACCATTGAAGGCCAGGGTTAAATTTAAGAAATCCATTGACTTGCTGCAGGTAGATGACAGCAAGGGCCAATCAATTTGCGGGTAAATAAAGTCTCCAGGTAGGTAAACTTCATGCCCCTGGTATTTCTTTAAACCGAAATAATACTGTCATGCAAGTTGTGAAATTAATGAAGAGGAAGCATTGGGGGGATGGTAGCAAACTCCAGTTAGGATGTTGCTTGTTTAGGTCATGCAAGAGGCCCAAATTATTTCGATAGGCGACAGTTTCGATGATGAAGGCTGAAATTGTTTTTTAAGCGCGAAAAACGCCACACACCTTCTTTGGTGCTGGTCCAGTAGGGATATGTTATATCTATCTGGAAGGATATCACTAGTGTTTATTTGGTAATGTAACCACGTTTCGGTTAACGCCAAAATATCGGTGTTGCTGTCCTCAAGAAAAGAATTCATAGAAATTGGTTTAGGCAGCAGGCTGCGGATGTTGGTGAAAGATAATTTCAAAGCAGGATTAGTAAAACGTGTCCGAGACGGCTTGGGGACTTGGAAACGTGTTCTTTGTCTAGCTATATTGGTGATAACTCGATAGTTTAAGAGTAGGGATTGTACACGTAAGTTTTGTTACCCACGCGCACCTTGCCAAACGACAGTTTAAGTTTTTTTGTGTGCTTTTGCGGACTCGACCAGATTACGCCTAGCTGGTCTTGTAGATGGTGAAAAATCTTTGGCAATGAACACGGTTGACACCTAAGTTCAAAATTGGAGGAAAGAGTTTTGTGCTTATTTTTGTAGAGGGTGAACTTAGCAATTATTGGCTCTGTTTGTCGGGGGAGCAACGGCCAAGTCTATGCACTCGTTCGGATTGACGGCTTGAACTAGGCACCTCAAGTTTGTCAGTGCAGGATTTGAATTTTTTTCTTCTGAAGCAGCCCAGTCATCATTCTCATCATCATCAATCCCATAGAACAGTAGGTTGGAACTGCTCAGTCTATTTTCAGCGACTTTGCACATTATAATAGCTGTCTCCAACTGATTTGTTATTTTTCGTAAAGCATTCAGAGGAGTGGTTGCTGCTGAAATGTTTTGAGAGGCAACGATAGCTTCGAGCACATCAATCGTTTCAGTGAGGCGTTTAACTTGGTTATCGGTTTCGGCTTGTTTGTCATTTACACCTTGAATTCACTCAGTATCGTCTTCTGCCCTGCTTACAGTTTCTCACACAGAGGTGAGAGTGCAAGAGATAATGGAAGGAATAGTGTTACGTAAAAATGCATTCTTGAGCAATACCGGAATAAAGCTAGTAATAGACACTTTAAAGGTTGACACTTCGGTAAATATGATCACTGAAACCCAACATGCTTCAGCTTTTTCTTTAATTTAACTTTTTTGACGGTCCTAAGGATCACTCCTTAACAGAAATATGGTACATCTTGAAGATAGCGCCACTTAAACAGGGACACTAGCGAAAGAAACGGCAAACCACATCCCTGACTCACAAATAATTTTTATTAGACCGGACACACAGTTACATACTACAACCTAAACTCATGTGACCACGCATTTTACGTACGTCACATTCTAGCGTATCATTTCCAAACATGACCGCATTGAAACAGACTGTGTGGATGAAGGCGTGTTATATTTAGGTTACAGATCGATTTAAACATTCAAATTCACTCTCATGTAAATGAATCGACGGCTAAATAAAGCACCACACCTCCTTTTTTCTTATATTATATGCCATATTAATCTAGCCTGTCACCTTATCCCTGTCCACAGATAATATCACCGCTTCCTGGAAACGCAGGCTCGCAGTTGCGCTTGGATACGTGTTTAGCCACGTGCAAGTAGGTGTCCCCTCCTGAAGACCTTTTGTTTCCAGCAACCTGAGATTGATACATCGACTTCCTTACCTTTGGAGTCCACAACATTCCTTTCCAGACCAGAAACAGAGTTCAGGTAAAACGACAAAACTACACACAGAAATACCAGCACTATAAAAAAACCCGCCCGCGTCTTCCCACGAGGGGACCTCGAGTAAATGCGTCGCAGAGTGGTGGGGGTATCGCGTGAATGTTGCGTAATTGGGTATGGTTTGGGAATGCGTAATTGTTATTTCGTCTTTATTATTCTTATTTATTGAATGAAGGAGAAGCGAAGGAAAGGAGTGTAACGGTAAAGTCTGTCTTTATTGCTTGGTGCCATCGTTGTATTGGACGGAGAGGATGACTATTAGGTGGTCGCTAAAGTGCACTGTCAAGGGGTCTTTGAGGAGCGGTCGTGCGATTGCGTAACTGGTGAAGAAATTGCTTCCATCGCATCTACTCGAGTCAAGCAAAGTGCCAAGTCAAGCGAAAGCCAAGCAAAGGCGCCCTTGACTGAATTCCGAACGCGCGCTTCGCCGCTTATATACACACCGCCCGCGTTCGAGGGAGAGGAGTACGGGGGAGAGACGCGCATGCGCACACTTCCGTACACAAGCGCGCGAACTTACCACGCACCCACAAAGCCGTTATCACGTGTACGCGCCCTGCCGCCGTTAGTGTTGAGCGCGACGCAGCGCACGGGTAGCTACGACGATTGCGCGCACAGACGCGCTCCCCCCGCACCGCCGCAGCTGTTGTTGAGAGTGACGGAGCGCACAGGGTACACGCGCTCCTCCCGCACCGCCGCACCTGTTGTTGAGAGCGAGGGGGGTACGGGGGAGAGACGCGCACGTGCGCCTAGACGCGACGCGCATGCGGAGTGAGCATGTGGACGGCGCCGCCATCAATGACGGAGGACCAGGCGAGCCTAAGAAGTGCTCCGCATTTAAAACATTTCGACTGGAAAGGAACGTTGTTCCTTCAACGCTCTGGCTTGAATATCGGCTCGAAAGTTGCACCTGTATTGAGCAACAATTTCTTAGGAAGACTAGACACATGCATCCAAGGAAGCGTCAGCGTTGTAGTCACAAACGTGTTCACATATGTAGATGATTTTCTTGTTTTCGTTCAACCCTGTGATATCCGCAAAACTGTTGGGGACATCGTTCAGGTGTTCACAGATTGTTTTCTGGGATTATAGTTTACGCATGAGGTACCCCGACATAAGTAGCTGCCGTTCCTTCACATCCAGTAAGAAGACAAACCTGATCACGTGTGTTGGATGTATACCCCTCGCTCTGAAAAGCTGCTCCGGAACTTTATTTCAGGAGACTCAAGCGTAATTAGGAACGCCATTGTCTTTTCTTGTTAGCGGGCGGCACTCTTTAGGTCCTGTGTTGAAGCATTTGGTAGTAGTTTTGAAAAACAGTTACAAAGGTCAAAAGATGCCGGGTTTCCGATTGACGTCATTGGTTTCATGCTACAAAAGCTTATAAAACGGGTAATGATGGGCACATTGCACAATGCGTGATGATATAGCACCGGCGGAGAAAAAATGTTCTTCGGTACACCCATATATTGACAGATTGTCCCACGGTTTGAAAAATGTTGCGGGTCACTTGGGCGTGAGGGCTGTATTTTCGGCACCTAATAAACTTAGCAAAAGTTGTGGATTTATTGAGTGAAAGCTTAAAGGCATGTCGCGTGCCAACAGAAAGAGTTTTGGCTGAAGCATGTGTCTTCTTTTGTTCAATGCAAACAGTGGTTTGTCTACCTTATAGCATTTTCGTTTAGTTATGTGTATATTGGTCAGACAAGTAGATGTATCAAGGTCAGGTTGCTGGAACACAAAAGGTCTTTAGGAGGGAACACCTACACGCACATGGCTCAACACGTATCCAAGTGCAAATGAGAGCCTGCGTTCGAGGAAAGGGTGATATTATCTGTGCACAGGGATAGGTTGACACGCAAGATAATTGAGCCGTATATTATCAGAAAAAAGGGGGTGTCGTGCTTTAGTGTGCCATCGATTCATTTCCATGAGAGTGAGTTTGAATTTTTAAATTTTTCTGAAACGTAGTTAGAACAAGCGCCTTATCCAAACAGTAAGTTTTGTGCCTGGCATGTTTTGAAACTGATACGCTGGAATGTGACGTATATATTATGTGTGGTCGCATGGGTTTATGTTGTAGTATTTAAGTCTGTGTCTGTTCTAATCAAAATCAGTTGTGAGTGAGCGCTGTGGTTTGTCGTTTCTTTCGCTAGTGTCCGTGTTTAAGTGCGCTACCTTCAAGATGTCCCATATGCATTACCAACTAGCCCAGTTGTCATTTCTTTCTTTAAAAAAACTTTGTGAAAATCACGCTGCCTAACGCATATTTTGTTTTCAGAAATATTGAGCAATAGTATACATGCTCGGATATGGTTACTCACAGTAAGATACTAAAACACAAAAAATTACATCAAGCTCCAGAAACCAACAGAAAAAAATATTTTGGCACAAAACATGAGGTTGGCTTTACGAAACCGCAAAACCCAGGACAAAAAAACAATTGCAGAAAGCCACCTCCTTCCCGCTCTTCCTATGGAAGTTATAATTGACCAGATTTAGGAGAAATCCCCAAGGTGGAGTAAGTTTATGCGATTTAAAGTTTGACATTCACCTAAATGCAGCCATACGGCTAAAAACGAAAGATATACACCTTTCTCAGAAACTTCGCAGTTTATTAAAAATTCGTCTTGGTCCAGGATTCGAACCCGGGACCACTGCCTAACTGGAGCAGTCGCTCTAACAACTGAGCTAACTAAGAAATTAATCATATGTATCGCAATAGCGAATTGACCAACAAGTCGAAGTGAAGGACAGGTGTTTTGACCAGATTTAGGGGAAATCCCCAAGGTGCAGTAAATTTCTGCAAATGAACGTTTGACATCCACCTAAATGCAGCCATACGGCTTCAAAAGAAAGCTTTACAGCTTTCTCAGGAACTTTGCAGTTGAAGAAAAATTCGTCCTGCTCCAGGATTCGAACCCGGGACCACTGCTTAACTGAAGCAGTCGCTCTAACAATTGAGCTAACCAGGAGGCTAGTCGTTTGTAGCGATTGCGCTCTCCTTCACTTCGAGAGTTGTTGATAAATTCGCTTTTGCGCTACAAATGACTAACCGCATGGTTATCTCAGGGGATCCCACTTCCGGCCACCATACTGTGCGGAGGGGAAATACAAACTCCGTTCAAGGTGTGGTTTTGCCGTGGCCTTCGGCCTGCGGTAACAGGTCTGCTGTTCGTGATATCATAACCCAGGACTACCAGGTTATTGTGCCCCTTCTACCGTCAGGACTATCTGCCCTTAACATAATATTTTTGCACGCGGACGTCAAAGGAAGATCTTACAAGGTGGAAGATTTTCTTGACATTATGGGTCATCTGGCGCGGCTCCCCGAGATTTTTCGCCTTGGGGGCGTACCAGATGAACCATTTCTTGCCGGTGACTTTCAAGGACGCTGAAGGGGCTCGGACACTTGTTGCCACCGGGAAATGTCGAGTCAAGGACCATCGGTGTCTCGTCATCGATCCTCGAAACCAGGATGTCCGTTTAAACCTCCACTGGGTGCTCCAACACGTCCCCGACGACGAGGTACGAAGCGCCCTGGGGCTTTACGGAAAGGTCACTGAAGTGACCAGGGACTGATGGCGTGTGCAAGGCTGCTCTGCGCAGACTTCGACGACGCGCCTGGTCACCCTCCTGCTGAAGACGGGTATCAGCGTGGATGACCTCCCTCACCAGGTACGAGTCGCCGGCAAGATGGCCTTGCTGGTTGTGCCCGGGAGGGTGCCCCTGTGTCTTCGCTGCCACGGGAGCGGCCACATTCGGTGCGAGTGCCGGGTGCCCCGCTGTGTTCTTTGTCGTCGCTTCGGCCACTACGAGAGCCAGTGCGTACGCACATATGCCAACGTCGCGGGATCAGGGGAGGACGACCGGCAGTCGGAATTTATTATGGACGCAGCGGACGCATAGGAGCCGGCGAATGGAGGAGGTGAAGAACCGCCGCGCGGGGCCACGCCCACCGAGAGGGCCTCGGAATACGTGGCACAGCAGCTGGCGCCCAGGTAATCCAGAACTATCGATGAGGTGCCTTAAATGCCCGTTTCAGTCCACAGGCAAAGAAAAGGTCCACCTCGAGGGAGACCAGACTGGGTGCATGAAACTCGGGGACGACGCAGCCAGCTCCTCGGTTGGCAAGCTACCACGAGCAGAGGTAAGCGACGAAGGCACCGAGGAGCGGAGCATCGGGGAACCGCCGTCGAAGGCGGCTACACAGGTTCGACGCGCATCCCTAAAACCGAAGCCCATCATACCTACGGATCGCAACAAAGGTCGGCCGTGTGTCAAGTAAGACTGTCAAAAGGGTGGTGGGAGGGGGGTTTCAGAGAGCAACGCTCACTCTACGGGACTGAAGCACGACGCCTGAATGGGACGTTAGGCAACGATGGCCAGGCCAGGCCCTGATAGAGCTGAGCAACCCCGCCAACCGGAAAAGCAGGGACAGCTGCAGCCGCAAGGAGCGCAACACTGACAGGAATACGAGGAGCATGTAAGCTGACGACACGAACAGTACTGTCTGCTTTGTTTCTTTTCCGTTCTTAAATGGCGGTACTTCAAAGGCCGCTACATATAGCCACGCTAAACATTCGAGGCCGCGGTGAAAGGCACAAACAATGTCAATTGCGTAGAATAATGTACGTAAAAGAAATTGTTGTTCTGGCGATACAGGAGACGAACATAGAAAGTGAAGAGAGTACTGAAAAAATAATAAAACCTTTGTCAAACACCTTTAGTGCGTATGTAAGCCTTGCAGTGGGGTGTGTGGGTGGGTGTTGCATCTTCTTTAGAAATGGTGTTGGTGTTCAGATCGAGTGTTGTATCATGTGTGTTCGGTAGGTTTATTGTATGTGATTTTGTTTATTTCGGCTATAGTTTTCGCGCATTGTGTAGTTATGCACCAACGGTGTGCATAGAGAAAGATCTGTTCTTTGAATCTATTGAAGGTTTTTTGGATTGCAAAAGGCATGTAATTTTATTAGATGATTGTCACTGTGTTTGGGAGAGGAAAGACCGATCTGGCGCCAGTAAATGGCAAGATTCCAGTACTTAGCGGCTGACAGCACTGCGAGAAAAACACGAGGTACTTGGCGTCGCCCATTGCCCTGATAACGTGAACACAATACGGTCCACGCATTTTCAGTGGACTAGCCACGTCTGCTTGGATAGGATTTATTTGCCGGGCGATGTAGCACCCAACTGCAAGGGATTTATTGTTGAGTATGTGTCTTTCAGCGATCACTGTTTCGTTTCTTTTTGCTAGGGTGGGAGCGCAGCAACTTCAAGAACTTTAGCTTGGACATATGGAAACTAAATAAAACTTTTAAGTGATAAAATGTACAAAGACGATGTGATAGAAGCTTTCAACAAAAAAAGTAACGAAAGCATGGCCTGGGGAGATAGATGGGAATGTATAAAAGAAGATAGTAAATTGTCCGCTGTAGAAAGGGCAGCGATCACGGGAGCAACAATACGCGCGCGCGCGGAAGGTTTACTAGCGGGGGACATGTCCACGAAAAGAACCATATGTGATGAAATGAGGTACGCAAGGCGGAATAAAATTGAAGAAATACTATGGCAGGAACGTTTGACTTAAGATTTAAAAAACATAAAAGCAGCTTTCATTGAACCTTATAAAAATCTTTTTAGCACAGCTTACCCTTGTACCAAAAGATTTAAGTCGGATTACCTTAAATTCATGCCAAGACTAGAAGATAAGGTGAAGATTCGACTAGAAGAACCCGTACATTGCAAGAAATTGAAGCTCGCATAGGGGACCTAAAAGTGGGCAAAGCGCCGGGGCCTGATGACCTGTCAGCGGATTTTTATGAGAAGTTTAGCGGTGTTGTGGCGACATTTTTGTTTATAGTTTTCCAAGATGCTTTCGAAACACACGAACTACCAGTCATTTACAAGAACACACACTGTGTTGATTCCCAAATCAGGCGATCCTGCTAAACATCAAAGTGTAATGGGTTATCATCCAATCCCCCTTGCTAATGAAGACTTCAATATTTTTATAAAAGTGCCTACAAAAAGATTGCAGAGAATTGTAACATCGCTGGTGGGACAACACCAAACGTGTGGGATCTGGTGTCGGAGCATACAGACAAACACACATTGCTCACACTGTGCTGCAGGGCTGCGATATGTTTCAGCAGAAAGTAGCCATGCTACAAATTGATTTCATAAAAGCATTCGACCGTGTATGTCATGAAATTTTATTTTACATTTTAGAACATGTCAATGTGGGTAACGTGCTTTTCAGGGGTGTCTGCATGGCTTACCAAAATTGCACCACGCAGCTCTTATCAACAAGCATGTAACAAAAAGTTTTTCTGTAGAATCTTCATTGAGGCAAGGGTGCCCAGCTTCACCTCTCCTTTTCAGTATTTTCTTAGAGCCTTTCTGTTTAAGAATAAATAATGACAATGACATTCATGGGTTTTGTTTGCACTCAAGTGATGTGAAGCTAGTAACATACGCCGACGATGTCGCGGAATTTTGTGAGGATAAAAAAGTTTGAAAAACTGATTTTTGTCACTAATGAGTTTTGCTGTGTAACCTGAACTTCAGTGAACTGGAATAAGTCTTGCTGCTTTTGGTATTTAGAGTGGGGAGCAACCCCACAAGTGTTTCAGAACGTCAGCTGGACGACAACACCAGCACGTTACCTAGGAGGGCCTTTGGAATACCATCAGAATAGCCAAGAGTATTGCAGTGGGGAAGTGACGGGTCTACGCATAAAAGCCAACAAATGGGGAGGCCGAGCATTATCTGTTTTCGCACGGGCCACCATTTGTAACATTTTCCTCTTGGCAAAACTGTGGTACGTAATGGAGATATTACATTGTTCAAGGACGCATTTCCCGAAAATTCACCTTGTCTTTGCTGGTTTTGTGTGGGGTGCGGTGTGGGAGCGTACAAGCTGAAGTAATCTGTTTCGAAGTGTGAAACATGGAGGAGTTGGTTTGTGCCACGTGTTTTTGCGGCAAATTGTGAACCGTTTTTTGTTCCTAAGGGATGCGGAGGATCCTTTTCTGAGCACGTTTTTGCACATGACTCTTCCCAATGCGGTGGCGCTGCAGGCTGCATTCCTTCGACTAGCTGCCTCATGTGGGCTCCTGCTTTAATGACAATTAGCGAGCGCCAATTAGCCATTATCACGGTTTTGTTAGTACCGTCGAACGCAGTGAAGTAGGCGGATTACTTCGATACCGAATTTCAAACGGAGACCCGAGAATGTGGCATGTTATTGGGGATTTTCTGATCCCTGGGCGGCCCCCCAACTAAACCTAAACTAGGCTTAGTACGAGTACGGCCCCGAGCCAAAGCGGCGACGGCCGCCCAGCCCCGCCTGTGAGCACACAGATGGACCCTGCAGCCGTAACGATGGACATGGACACGGGTGCTAATACGACTACCGAATCAGCGACAACGGAGCAACAACTACGAGTGGTTCGAAGCTCTGGGCGAACGGCCGCCACCGTTACCGGAGTCGAGCTCTCGTCGTCGGACGACGCCGGAGGGTGGACGGTCACCGGCAAGCAAGGAAGACAACGGCTATCAGCCAACTACGAGATCTGCGGTGATTCGCCATCACCATTGATTGTGAAGCCAGCGGTTCCGAATCGCGCAGCCTACGCCAATAGGATAGCGGCCCGTATTGTTAAAGCGGCACGCATGCCGCGCACGTTGCCGAGGAAATACATTAAGATGGGGATGCGGCCACAAGGCGGCTTGAACGTCGCCCGGGCTGAGGCGTTAATATTAATGTCGGTGGTTCTAGGTGCTGTGGGAATGCTCAAAACACAAACGCAAGGCGATGCGATCTGCAAGAAGGTGGCCCAAAATATCATTATCGCGAGTACCCCCGACGAGGAACGGGCACGGCGCTACGGGTGCGCTCGGAGCCTCCACGTAGGCGGTCAGAATTACGAGATCAGTGCGTATCGCTAAGCTCCCAACGGAACGCGAAGGGCATATTACGAGGCATTGCTGTCGACGGCTCGGCCGAAGAAATTGTCGCAAACATTGTGAACCCGTCCAATCCACTGGCGCTAGACGCACATCGCATTAATACCTCAACCACAATCATAGTCTTGTTCGCGGGCCAGAGTCCCGAACTACGTCAAATACGGGTCGATACTCGTCAAGTGCACCCTATACCGGCAACATTATGAAGTGTGTCGGAAATGCGGCAAAGTGGGCCACCGCACCGACGTGTGCCCGTTTCCCAATACAAAAGTATGTTTCGCCTGCCGAACACCAAACCCGGCCGTAAACCACGACAAAGACTGTAAGCCTAAATGTAAACTGTGCGGCGGCCCGCACCCCACGGGGCGCGACGGGCTTCACGAACCGTTACGAGACCCCGTACGTCGGTACACGCCCCTATGGGAGCCCTAGAACGCAGCGCTGTAACCACCTCCATTAGGCTTAGCGGAATACCCGCTGCTGCAACCAAAGACATCGGGCGGCAACGGGCGCAGCCATTCCGGCCAGCGCAGCGGCAGCCGCCGATGCAACAGCAGCCGGCGCCGAATCGTGAGCCGTGGTCCGAGCCGTAAATGTCAGGCGTCGCGATCAAAGGAGCGCGTGGCGTGGGCAAACATTGTCAAGCCTCCTGCCGCCGCGACCGCCGTCGCCGCAGCAGACGCTGTTCCTCCCTAGCAAGCGCAAATGTTACAAGCCAAGCAGTCGCCACAAAACAGTGAAGTGCACGCACTGCGCGTCTAGAACGAACGCCTCAAGCAGCGCATAGCCGAGAAAGATGCAACCATTGCCGAGATCAATGAGAAGTGAAATGCAGCAACGGCAGTCACTGCCGTCAAGCCGATCGTCATCCGTCGAAACCGAAGAAGACACACGCAACCAAGCATGCACGGTCCTAAAGCCCTGCGCCAAGCTCCGCGCCCCCGACCCGTCGGGTGAAAGTGGAACCCACCTCGAACAACGATTCGACCGGTTTGAAGCAGCCACAAACAGATGCCTCGCAGCACTCGAAGAGACCCAGGCCAATATCAACACGCGTCTCACGGCACTTGAGCAGACGTGCCATACCATGCAGGCAGACATCAAGTCACTGCAGGCAGCTGTCCAGTCACTACAGACAACCGTCCAGTCAATGCAGGAAACCCTACTACAGATCCAAGCCACCATCCCTACCCTCAGCGCCGGTCCCCACAATCCGTTATGTTTTGTGTAACGCCCAGTATGGCCAGACAAGCACTGAATTCTCGACGCGACCTACTCCTCTGGCACTGGAACTGCAACGGCTTTCACTTCAAGTGAGCAGTCTTACAACAGCACAAACAACAACCTCCACGACCACCCAATGTCATCGTTCTCCAGGAGACGCACAGCGAAGCGCCTCCCACCCTTCCTGGCTATCGATGACATGCCAGCCCGCCATGCGCTCGCGCGGCAGGGAAAATCGCAAGCCAGGGGTGTTTGCCTTCATGCGCAAGGGAATCACCTTCGTAGAACATGCACTCCTGAGCAGCAGTGCCATCGAACACTGCGTGGTCGAACTCGTTACCAGCAAGAAGCGCAAAGAAAGGACGTACATCTTCAACATCTACAGCAATCCCAAGCACTACCAACAACTAATTCGCACACTCATGCACAAAACCAGACAGCTGGCCATGGACAATACGATAATGTTGTGCAGTGACTTTAACGCTTCCCACCAAGACTGGGGCTACACCGCAGCCAACGCCAAAGGGCGAAACAACAGACGCCGGATTCACATACTCAACGACTTCGCCGCATTTACCCACATCGGCACGTCGGTCCACCGAGACAGGAACCCTGACCTCACGCTCTACATACCCGCTGGTAACGGCATGCACGCCCGGTGTCGAAACACGGGACAGAGCCTCGGCAGCGATAATTTTATCGTTGAGGTGTTCGTGCCACTACGGTCGGCAATGCAGGCCCCAAATACGCGCAAGCACAACATCACGGACTGGAACGCCTTCCGCACGTCCATGGAAAGCGTACCGACAGACATCGAAGACACCGAGCAGTTGACGCACACGCTGCCGAAGGCGATGGAAACGGCCACCACAAAGATCGAGACGAACGAATCCGTTGCTAACGTCGACAGTCGCCTGGCGCACCTGATCGAGGCGAGTCAATCCTTACGACGTCGCTTGAAGGGCCAGCGTGAGAACACCAAGCTACGAAAGAAAATCGCCAAGATCAACCGCGAGTTCCAGAAGCACTGCGCCGTTCTGCGTCGGCAGCAGTTGCACGCAGTCTGCCAGGAAGCGGACGGACCGATGCATAATAGCCGCACCTGGAACCTCCAACGCTACCTACATGACGAGACTAGATCCAAGGGTACGCAACGCCACAATTTGGCAGGAACCCTGCACCGAGTTACGAAAGAGCTCGGAGATGCCGAAGTCTGTGAACGCTTAGATGCTCGTTACCTGCCTGTCACCCCACCCGAGGCGTTACCGAGATACGCGGGGAACGTGAACGCCCTCCTCAATCGGGACACTGAGGAGTGGAAGGTACGAGCGGTGTTACAAACTATCAACTGCAAGTCGGCGGCTGGTCCCGACAACGTTACAAACAAGATGCTGCGAAACCTGCCTGACCCGGGCGTTACAGCGCTCACCCGTTGCTTCAATGAATGCTGGCGTTTGGGCCGGCCACCTGACAATGGAAACAAGAAAAGACGGTACTGATCATTCGCCGCCAAGTCAAACCACGTGACGTTAGTGCGGGAGGTTCAAACATAATGTGCAACATGCTGGCCGGTGTTGCCCGTGCACTGCGAGGAAGCAGCAGAGTAGCGCATGCCGCCGTGCACCCACTGATCACGGGAACGCTTCCTGAGACGCCGCAGAAATGGGCCGTGACCGAGACGACTACAGCTCGGGCTGCGCACAAATTTCATATCAGGGAGTGTAGTAATTGTCAGGGCATTTTTTTGCTTCCATCCGTGCTTCTTTGTGTTTTTTCACAATTATCTGATAACCGCATGTTGCCGCTAGCTGCCGACTGCGCAACTTGCCAAAGGGACATTGGTGGAGGCGAGGGGAAAAATAATTGTGAAAGAGGGATCAAATGTCGTGATGAGTGGGCCCGGAGTGAGCCGAGTGAATCAATGACGCCGGAAGAAAAACGGAGGGGGGGGGGAGGGGTGAGACATATACTTCGTTTCAGTGAAAATGGCGATGAAGTGGTTTGACGTGAAGCATATACTGCAGCGTTCTTCAGCGCCTTCTCTCAATTTGTGCCGCCATTCTGCGGCCTTGGTGTACCGGCGACAACTACCGCTTCTCGTTAATTTACTAAACTGCTATCTTTACTACAAGGCAATCACTGTCACCTTCACCTGTCAGTCGCTAGGTGCTAACGCTGGTGGTTCCGCGTATAAAGCAGTCATGAGAGACGTTGCTTCGTTTTAACCTGCTTGGTGGAAGGTGAAACGTCAGTAAAATGAAATTTCCCTAAACGCCACGTTCACATTTGCCACGTTCAAACCTAACTGGTATAGGTTGGGTCGACATGTTATAGTTTTAAACTTATAACACTGCTAATGCTCCCGCAATAAAGATATAACGCCGTGAAAACTATAGCTACATAAAAATGTAAGCATAGCAATTGATCTTCTTTTAAATGCGAAAGCATTACTTGCCTCATTAGGCGAAAACACGCCCATTACTGTGCATGCGTGTTCTTGCGTGCATGAGCGCATGTGTGGCGATTTTTGAGGTTACCAAGGAGGAGGGTGGACGGGCAGGGTTTGTGCTGTCCTGAAAAGTTACGTGCTTCTGAAAGATGTATTGTTTGGATTCTACGCGTGCAGCTCGTCGCTTGTCGGCGATTCGATTGGAGCGTATACCCACTGTTGTTTTCCTCAAGAAACAATCTGCGCTCCCTGAAACCGCGGGTTCATCAGCAAGAACTAGTTTCACTGATTTTCACAAAAATAAAAATGGGCAATTGTAGACTTCCGGCTAGAAAGACGAAGTCTGACACAATAACGGAGGTACGCAGCCGTTAGTGTCCTCGCGAACCTTTTTTGTTCCACTTCGTGTTGTAGTCGTTGGCCGACCCCCAAGAGCATTTTTATTTATGGAACAATTAGGAGATTAACACGCGCGCGCTATGCAGGAGCGTAGTCACGCCGTAGTGGAGGGCTTCAGAGAAAATATGACCCCCTGTGCATCTTTAACGTACGCGAAAATAACGTACGCATTTTCGCTTTTGGCGTTCATCAGAAATGAGGCCGCGACGGCAAAGTGTCCAACCAGCGCACTAGGTCTCACGAGCACAGTGCCTTCTCCACCGAGCCACCGTAGCGGGTATGAAATATAAAGCAATGAACAAAAAACGTTTTTTTACTATCTCGTTGAGCGATACCGTAGACGGTGGGTGGGCACCTTAGGAAGTCCAGGCTGGGTAGCGGCGCCCCGGAAGTGCTCCATGACAAACGCCTGATCTGGGTGGGTGTTGGCAGGGTGCCTCTAAACCAAATCAGTTGTATTTAGGGTGCCGCGGCAGTTTAGGTGGCTGGGGGGATTTGTAAGGGAAAGGAAAAGCGAAAGCAAAACGCAGCTATAATAATGGATAGAGCTTTGTCTAGTATACACTGTATGAAGAAGTGAGAGGAATGGGTGAAATGAGTAATAGTTCTGTGTCTCACATTTGCGAATGCTATACTCTGCTTAAAATGATGTGTTCTATCAATCTATTGAACTGAACTAGAGAAGGGTAGGCCGTTTGGCCTTAGGCGAGTCTAAAAAACAACTGACGAAGAAGTAGAGGGCGAACTGGCCTGGGCGTTCTTTGAAGTTCGAGAAGCACAGAATAAAGTATGTTTTGATATGACGTTCACAGCAATAGATCAAGGAAGGTGGGACACTAAGGGTTTTAGGTACCTATACTTGAAAAGCGTGGACACGAAGTGTTTAAAGAATACTCGAAGGCTAACGATAAAATACTGGAACAGTGCACAACCCAAAATGGCCGAGGTAACCACAAAAGAGGCAAGGCGGATTAAGACGAATAAACAAAGAAAAAATGGAAGCTAAATCGTAGTTAGAGATGTACAGGGCTGAGAAATTGAACATCAGAGAGGAAAATATTTACGATATTTCCCAAGGCAGTGCTTTGCTTTTTGAGGCCACAGCATCTTGCTTGCATGGTCTGCAGAAAAGAAACAGAAACTATGCGGCACATGGTGCTAGAATGTGAGGATATCCATCCAAATCTACATGAGCAAACTTTTCGGCTTGCAGAAGCTCTCAGAATAAGGGTATCACCGAAGAAGTTAACTTCAAGGCTGTCGAGAAGACGACAAAACGTTTAGAATGGTAATAGACAAAAAGCAGCGAGGGGAATATTAGTGATGATGATTTTGATGTTTAATGGCGCAAGTAAAAACGAGGGAAAGAGCGCCAGAGAAGCAGTTATTTAATGAAGAGAATTGATTACCACAAAAATGTAGGTGTAAAGGTGTAAACCGAACATAGTAAAATAAATTAGAGATAATGGGAATGGCTGGTGTACCCGGCCAGATTTGATTATGCGTGCTAGGAAATGAGGTTTAAAAACCTAACGTCTGACTAATACTCAAACACACGTTTCACGGTAAGAATGGCATCGTCACCCCGAAACAACGATGGATGTAGGGGAATATGTCGTCTGTAGAGTTCTCTGAAGTGTTTGTGTCGTATTGTGTGAAGTGCCTTGCGTGTGATTAGTATGTGCACTACGGATAGGGCCTCGCCGCACCTGCTGCGCTAGGGTCTAGAAGATCCCGTCAGCAGATACGAGTGCGTTTTATGGGTGTGCCCTATCTGCAGCCTACCCAAGGTGACTTCCGTGTGTCTGTTGTGTAAGTCAGCTGTGTACCATCCCAAGTGTGGCTTTGTTACATGTAGTTTGTTTGTCTGTTCGTTCCAGTGTGTTTGCCATGTTCTGCGCAAGTGTTGTCATGTGTGGCTTGAGGTCTGTATAGGGTTTTGTTGTAATGTCTACAGTGTTCCTGAGTGCAGCAGCACCGGCCCTCTCGTCTGCCGACTTGTTCCCAGCGATCCCTGCGTGTCCTGGGACCCAGCAGAGAAGCAGCTCATGCTTTTGTGCAAACACGAACACGATAGTGTTGAATACAAGATTAACTATGTGGTTTTTGGGGGGCTGTGCGATGACAGTGCGCGAACAACACTCAAGGAATCTGTATGGATGATAGAATTGGGAACTTGATGTTGAAGAATGTGTCATACAATCAGTAAAATTCCATACGCTTCTGCTGAAACAAATTGTTGTGTGCATGCTCATGGTTCTGGCTGCATTGAAATTCGGACCATGAGCAGCACAGGAGACCATAGTGGATGTTTTTTTGAAGCGTCACTGTCAAATTCTGCACGTTTTTATTTAAACTGCAAAGACAGAAATTGCTGCAGTATTGCAGCTCGCGGTACCCAATTTTGTCAAGTTTTATAAAAAAACGTCACACAACACAGGGCGAACTTGCCAAGGTGGTAAAATTTTTGAAAACGATGACCTGTACACATCTAAAAACGAAGAGCTGAGATCCGAGGCTCCCTCTCTCACTGTAAGCCACAAGGGCAGAGCATGAATGGGCGCTTTACAAAGAGCAAAGATGTGGTTGTATTGTTAAAGAGAGTATAAAAAGGATGGACTGTTATTCAGCGGTGAAATTTTTAAAGCATAAAGCAAGTCCATGTAGGTCCGTTGTTGGTTCTCAAAGAACCACTTGTTAACTCGACATACCGACTCTCGACAGGGCTAGTGCGAAAAGCGCCCGACGCAAGACGTAGCCCCCAAGTGTAGCACTGGGTCCAGCATTCTTAACGCTGTTTTAGTCGCCGACCCACACGCCACACTGCAAAAGTCTAAACTAGACCCAACCAAAGCAGTATACAAGCGCAGCAGGAGTTCTTTGTCAGCGCCACACGATTGGTGGGAGAGAACTTCACAGATATTCATTGTTTTCAGGCATTTATGCTTAATTACCTTGATGTGTGGAATGAATGTGAGTTTGTGGTCAAGCACAACTCCTAAAACCTTGTTTTCCTTGTTTACAAGAAGTGACACGCCATTAGGAGTAATGTCTGGGCTAGGATGGACCCCGCGCTTCCTGGTGAACAGAACATGGGAGCTCTTTGGAGGATTCAATTTAAAAAAAATAATTGTCTGTGGAAAGTTTGTTAACACCAAGCATTACTTCACGGTCGCAGATGAACATGTTACACGTTTTAAAGGATATCTGCATCTCGTCTACATACATGGGATAGGAGATTGTAGGTGGCAACGCCTTTCCAGAGAGTTCATCTTAACTATGAAAAGAGTGCACCTCAAAACACCACCATGCGGCACGCCATTTTTATGGACGTGAACCTTTGAGAGTGCAGTACCGACTCTCACGCGCAAGGTTCTCTCCGACAAGTCACAAAGGAGAGTTTAACACATTTCTCGCGACACCGAACGACGTGAGGTCCCAAAGTATGCCGTAAAGCCATCTGGTGTCACAGGTCTTGTATATGTCAAAAACTCCCTAAGACAGAACTGTCTGTGAACGAAGATATCTTTTATATATGATTCCAATGCAACCATTTGATGGTTGGTGGATCTCACTGCACTGACACCAGCCAGGGAGTTCTCGAGAATACCAATGTACTCTAAGAAGTACGTGAGACTCCTTTTGTTCATCTTCTTGAGAAGCTTGCACTGGCACCTGGTAAGGAAAATAAGTCGATAGATAGCGGTAGAGGAAGGCTCCTTGCCTTCCTTCAGGAAAGCCTCTACAATGAACTCCCTTCAAGACCATGAAATCTGCCCCAAAATCCATATTTTGTTGTAAAGGTGTAGGAGTGTCTAAAGAGTGTTTGGGTTTACGTGTTGTATTATGGTATATGTAATCCTATCCGTGCCTGGAGCTGAAGGATTGCACGTGCTCATGGCAGCCCTAACTCATACAGTGTGAATATACAGTTTTGAGAATGTTTTAGTTGTCTTTGTCGTGTAACGGCTTTTTCTCTGCAGATATATTGTGTTGCATGATCGTATTAGTGTAAGGTGCTGAGCTTGACACGAGTTGGAAGTGCTGTGCGAGCGTGTTAGCCTGGTCTTCCAGTGCCTCCCCTGTTGTGGTAACCAGGGTCAGGCTGTGTGTCTGTTGTCCTTTTCGTGATCGTGTTCATGTCCAGACTTAGCGAGTGTCGGTGTATGAGTTTATGGAGGTTATGAAGGAGGGCCACTCTCTCATTTTTCCTCAGGGCGCAGGCGTTTTCCGAACACCTTGGCCCGTTTCAACAAGGGGAGATTAACCCACATTGGGAATCGACGAACAATACCCCACGCCTTGTTCTAAACCTCTCGCGCCCGCCTAAAGTCCTCATTGCACCACGGGCTCCTCTGATGTCGCAGGGCCCCGGAGGCGTGGGAAATGAACTTTTTAGCGGCGTTCATAATGTGCGCCGTGAGGAGTTGGGTAGCTTCTTAAACGTGTAGGTGTCCTAAGAATGTGTGATGGAGTTTGAATGTCTCCGTAACTGTATTCCAGTTAGCTCTTGCTTCATTGAACCTATTTTGGAAGATGGACTGCATGGGCCTTTACCTATATATTTTAGTGAGGTGGAAAGTGGTCACTACCGTATGAGTCAGTGCCCTCGCCCCACTCAAGACATGGAAAGAGAACTGCGGAGCCAATAGCTAAGTAAAAATGTGAGTATATGTTTTGTCCTCAGGTATTGTATTTAGGCTGTTTTTTGTTGGAGAGGCATGGTATGAAGATGTAATAAATTTTTATTCAGGTGACCTCGGGCATCAGTTCTGGCGGAGCCCCAGAGAGAATGGTGAGCGTTAAGGTCACCTGGTAGGATGCTTGGTTCAGGTAACTGATCCACCAGCGCCTCGAATTCAGAGCTCGAAAGTGCAAGTTCAGTAGGAATGTATATGGCGCATACCGTTATCAACCTATTAAATAATATTGTTCGAATTGCAACAGCCTCAAGGGTATTGTTAGAGGGACAGAGTGGCATTGTAAGAATTTCCGGTCGAATATGGCCACACCCCCAGAAGAGTGAGTGCAGCCATCCCTGTCCTTTCTGTATAGCAGGTACCTATTCAAGAAATTTCTGTGTTTCGAATTCAGATGTGTTTATTGAACACAGATTACACTTCGCTGATTAGCATGCAAGATCTCGCACAAGTCTTCAAGATTATTAAGAAGGCCTCTGCGGTTCCAATGAACAATATTTTCTCTTCCGGTTATGATGTGTTAGAGGTGCTGGAGTATGACTATTTACGTAAGGTGTTTCGGGGCTTGCAATCTTGGGAGGGTTTTTTTTACCTTCTATGGATGTTTAAATGGAGAGACCCGCTCCTTCCGCTGCAAAGCAGACAGGAATGGTCCGAGATCTACCTCGGCATCCGATTTGGAAGGGGTACCCTGCGTAACGCACCACCGAACTTGGCACCCTTTGCGGTGCCCTTTGTTTGTTTTGGCCGCGACGCCGAGAGTGTCACGAGAGCCCCGGGGGCACAGGTGGTGCGGTGGAGGTTGGAACTGGTGCATTTTTCTCCGCCTCCCTCTTCTCCTGCCCTCGCGAGTTCTTCGGGCTGGTGGAGAGGAGGAAAGAGAGGTTCGTGGCTATGTGTTCGCGGTGCAGTAGCACAGGAATTGAACAATAAGATGGCCATCAAGAATGCGCAGTTTAACAAGTCATTACCTGAGTCGTTTCACAGATTTGGTGCTGGCAGCAAACAATTGATATACCGCCAGAATTCTTCTCATAAATTCTTCTACATTAATTGCAAGCATTGTGTGAGCTGGGAAAATTACGGTCAGAATTTTATAGCATTCTAAGGACCAGTTGCCCTTACACAACAATTTTGGCGACCTGTTTTTTTTTACGTTTTTTGGCAGGCACCACAGTGCTTGTAGAAATCTTCTGAGTGTGCAGCTCTGGCGATCATTTCGGCATGACCGAGGTGTCCATCGTTATATGCTCAAGTTACTGCACCCCACATGCGAAGCTATGTCGGCGTAGTGATGTCGGCACACACGGGGAGCAGGCGCTTGTGTGAGCCGGGCACATAGTGACCGCAGTTGTCTTGCTCCGCATCGGTAACAGTTGGATTCAGCGCTCTTTCTGCACGGTGACAACGCAAGCCTGCGAGCGAGCAGAGGGCAGCATATCGCAGTGGGACACACAGATTCGCTCCCGACATCTCATCACTGCATGTCCATGCTTTTTTCACAACGGCTGCCAGGTGAGGGCACCGGCATCTTCCGCCGTTCGCCTCGCGCTTCGTAAATGAATTGTCCATGACTGTACAGGCCCGCATCTGTTTGCTGCCTCTTTGATGCTTTTTGATAACTTTGGTGGTGGCGAGACCATAGGCTGCCTTCTCATGCAGCACCTCCACTTGCTTGTGAGAGGGTGCTCTAATTGATCGGACAACGTGTGCTAATTTTGGTGATGCAGTTGTTTGGCAAAATGAAGCGGTTCAGGAACACAGATGATGTTTGTAGGTTAGTGGCGCAAGGCCAACTAAGGGCAATGACTGCCAAACAATAGTGATTACATGAGAATATATGCAAGTAAAAGTAGAAAATTTCCGTAAAAAACAAAGGAAAACACAACGTAATGAAGATGACTGGTGTAAAGGAACAGGTTTTCAAGATGCATGATAAGAAATGAGATGTAAAAATTTTACATTCTTTAAGAAACTCAAAAACGTGTTTTATAGAAAACGGCTTTTCCTAAGAAGTATGATGGGTGTGGTGGAATATGTCGTTTGCGTAGATGTGCGAAGTATTTGTGTCGTGTTGTGTCGAGTGCCTTACATTGTATGAGGATGTGGATCGCTGATAGGGCCCCTCCGCACTGGCTGCACAGAGGTCTTGGAGACCCAGTGAGAAGGCGCGAGTGCGTTGCATGTGTGTGCCCTTTTCGTAATCTGGCCAAGGAGACTTCAGTGTATCTATTGCGCGTGTCGGTGGTGTATGATCCGAAGTGGGGCTTTATTACGTGTAACTTGTCTGTCTGTTCACTCCATTGTGTTTGCTTAAGTTTTGCGAAGTTGTCTGATGTGTGGTTTAACGTCGGTGTAGGGTAATGTATTTGTCTACTGTATTCACGAGTGTAGCAGCAGCAGCCATTCGATCCGCTGCTTCGTTCCCGGCTATACCAGAGTGGCCAGGTACCCAGCAGGGGGCCAGTTCAAATTTGTGGACATACACGGACATAATACCCTTGACGATTAGATTTACAACGTGATGTTTCGAAGCCTTTGTGGACGACAATGGCCGCACAACACTCAGAAAATCTGTATATATAATGAATTGTGGGATGTGGCTTTGAAGTATATGAATAAAAAGAAGTACATTATAAGCCTCTGCCGTAAAGATGCTTGAATTCGTGTTCAGAGTTCTAGTGACATTAAGGCCGTGACAATACACCGCGCAGGAAAATGAGGTGGAAGTTTACGGGCATCCGTATAGAAATCTGAACACTGATACTTCTGCTGCAAAAACAAGAAGTGCTGCAAAGTTGCACATGTGGGAGCTCGGTGTTTATCTATATGTGTGAAAGATGTGTCGCATGCTACACGGTGGAGATTTCATGGCACCATAAAATTTGTTACAGAAGTTTGAATGGTGTCTAAAAAGGAGACAGCAAGCTCTGACGCTTCCTCACTAAATCTATAAGAGAATAGCGCACAGAACGATGGTTGATTTAAAAGCATTTGTCATGGATGTATCATGAAAAACTGATTTAAAAGGATGTTGAGGCATGGATGAAATTTTAAAAGCATAAAGGAGATCTGCGTATGCTCGCTGACGTTGTAGGTTTTTTTGTTGCACTCCACACAGAGGCTTTCGACCGGGCTAGTGCGGAAGGCGCCACACACCAGGCGGAGCTCCAGATGAAGCACTGGGTCCAGCATTTTGAGGGATATTTTACTTGGTGATCCATTACAACGCTACGATTGTCCAATCGTGAACGTATCAGGCTGGTAACGTCATCTTCTCTACGTCAACGTCTCACCGACCGAGGACGATACTTTTTGTCCAAAGTGCTCGCTGATCACTTTCGTTTGAGCTCACCACTTCTTACCATCTCCAGACCAATGGACTTACTGCACGTTTTAAGCGCACGCATACGGACATGCTGTCTATGTATGTCTCCGCTAATCACGAGGATTGTGACTTCACGTTACCATAAATGACTTTTGCGTACAACTCCTCGCGCCTCAATACGGCTGGTTTTTCTCCCTTTTATCCCATCTATGTACGTGCGCCCACTTTGCCGCTTGACACCTTGATGCCCTCATCGACCCCTCCACCGACCGAATATGGCTTCGAAGCCATTTCTTGAGCAGCTCTACCCCGTGAGCTAACCCGCGCCAGCCTTTCGGCCTCGCAGATTTCCCCGAAAATGCGTTATGACCTTACGCACCGCAACGTTTATTATCCTCCTGTAACGCTTGTGTTGCCATTGTCTCTGTCTCGCCGTGTGGGCCTCTCTGAAAAGCTTCTCTCGCCTTCTCGTGGCCCTTAAAAGGTCCTCCGGCAGGTCACCGATGTGATGTATGAGATAATCCTGCTACAGCGTCCACACCATGTTCCACGCCGAAGACCGACATCGTAAATGTACTGCGACTGAAGCCCTACAACTCTCCGAGCTTAGACGCAACACCATAATCAGCACTTTGTCGGTGCTTTCCCGGCCGAGCGCTATGGGAAGCGAATGCTGGGCTCTGTACTAAACCGACGGGTATTCGTCGGTGTCTGTGGGGCTGATGAGTGCTGAGCGGTTGGAAGAGAAAGCTGACGACGATCGGACTCGATTCGCTTGGTGCGCGGATCGACACGCTCTTCTCTGGCTTCATTGTGTGGCTTCCTCCTTCCAGCTTTGTAAATACAATACCTTCCCCGCAATTATATTTGGCTAAAAAAAGAAATATTTGACTCAAGCTGGCATTTCGGCTGCTATTTTCGTAACTCCAGTGAATCTGGTAATCAAGGAAATTGAAACAACCCCTCTCGGCGATTTCTCAAAAACAAGTGTTTCTCCGCTACGTTGACGACTTTTTTTGAATAAGCAAAAAAAAAGCACATAACTTCCCGTTACCCCTGAAATCAACCGAAGCACCCATTAAGGTCACCATTGAAAGAGAAATGGAAATCTTAACAGCCCTCCACGTGGCGGGAAAATGACAGCCAGATAAACTGAACTTCAAACTCTACAGAAAAGCTACCCATTCCAAAAGTTACCTGCATAGTGATTTTAGCTTGCAAATTCCCCCAAGTCATGTGGTGTCAGTCTTCTTACTTTGGGAAAGGACTGTATTCTCTTCAGAAGACGACCAAAAAATGCCATAAAAAGCCGCCATCGTAGAAATAAAGGCCGATCAATACATGAGTAACTGCATATGGCACGTCAAACGCTATCTCGACTGATCGGGCAGGAATCCTGAAAATACCTCTTCCAACACCGCTGGTCAACAGCCACTCTGTTGCCTCCCCAGCCTGATGCTACCTCTCAAGCCCGACGAACAACCCTCATTTTCTTTTCTATGTTAAAGGGCGTATGAACCATTAACACTCATTCCTCGGCAAGAAAGCTTTCTCTTCTTGCACAAGCTGGTGCATACGCTTGGACGGGTTGGCCACGACCAAAAGCGCGCTTGCCTGAAGATAAAGCCCAACGGGTCGTTTACAAGGTTCCTTGCGCACATTGCCTTCTGAGTTATGTCGGCTTGAGGCACAGAAATTCCCAGAAAGACTGCAACAGCACAAGAACTGCGTGCGCAAGTCTGAAATTAAGGGTACTCCGCTAGGTGAGCACAACAAAAATGCAAAGCAGAGAATGAACTTGGATGGCGCGCAGGTGTTTGCACTACAGCAAATTAACAACAAAAAATCTCCTCGAGTCCTGGCACGCACAAGTTACGGGGGAATGCTGTATACATAAACGCCCTTGGTTGGTGTCCTTGCCTCATTCATAAGTATGTCTTTACTTGCTACACACCTAAACCTACCCGCACTCTTCGTTTCTGTAAACTATTCCGTCACAACCCTACCTTGTGCTCTGTTTGGAATGAACCTGCAATATTCTTATTGTCACGTGACAACGCGGATGTAGGTAGTCAGGAAGGAGGTGTATTTACAAAGGACACCGTAGTCACCGGAAAAAAGCCGGGCTGCTGGCGTAAACCCAGCGGAAGCTCAGACTTCGTCCACCTTCTCTTCATTCGGTTGGCCATCACCCAGCGTCTTTCCACCGGAGCACATACCCACATAGGGAGAGATTGGTAACATGGATATGCGGTTATGCTCCGTGTAAGTTTCTCGGGAAACTGTCCAAAGTCTGTGACACAACTAACCCGCCGCAGAAGCACCGTACTGGTGCCCGTTATGAAAGAGAAGCAGTAGCTGGTAGACTCCGTCGGTGGTACGGCTTGAGGCAGCTCACGTGAACGAGCTGAGGGACCAGGTGCCAAGACGAGGTCCGAGGCAACACAGGAACAATTTCGTAGGTGACGGGGGTGACGGCACGCTCGACGCTGTAGGGGCCAGTGGAGGGGGACATGAGCTTCGCAGACAGTCCAACTCAGCGAGATGGGGTCACAAAAGAACCACGAGCCAGGAGCAAAGTGTGCAGGGCGGTGACACTCGTCGTATCGACACTTGTGGGATGCTTGTGCTCCCAATAGTCGTTCTCGGGCAACCTGGCGCGCCAGTTCAGCGTGGGCGATGACGTCACGAGCATATGCAGTGTTCGGCTCACTTGAAGTCGGTAGGGTGGTGTCGAACGGTAAAGTAGGCTCACGGCCAAAAGGAATCAAGAAAGCAGAATATCCAGCAGTGCCGTGCCGGGAGGAATTATAGGCAATAGTAATATAAGGTAGTGTAACGTCCCAATGTCGGTGGTCTGTGGAAACGTACATTGGAAGCATGTCAGTGAGAATTTTGTTAAGCCGCTCAGTAAGCCCATTTGTTTGAGGATGGTATGCAGTCGTCAGTTTGTGCTTGGTTTCACAAGAGCGAAGGTTTTCTACAACCTGTGACAAAAAGTACCGGCCACGGTATGTGAGCAACTGTCGTGGAGCACCATGACGCAAGATGACGTCCTCCAGGAGGAAATAGGCGGCATTTGTTGCACAACTCGTTGGAAGCGCATGGGTCATAGCGTAGCGGGTAGTATAGTTTGTGCCTACCGCAATCCAACGATTCTTGGAGGAGGACACCGGAAAGGGGACTAAAAGGTCTAAACCAACACGATAAAATGGTTCGGTGGTAATGTCCAAAGGTTTCAACTGGCTGGCGGGACGTACAGTGGCGTTTTTCGACGTTGGCCAGGATCGCACGCCACGACATAGCGACGCACAGTCCGGTAGAGCCCTGACCAGTAAAATCGCCGGCCTACGCGGGCGTATGTCGGAGCAGAGCCAAGATGGCCAGCCATCGGGGCGTCGTGAAGCTGGTGGAGGACATCCGAGCGAAGTTGCTTAGGGACCGCCAGAAGTAGGTCTGGTTCATCAGCCCGGTAGTTGCGGCGGTATAGGATACTTTCCCGCAGCAGGAACGCGTTCAGAGAAGGCTGCGTTGGCTTTGATTGAAGACGGTCGATAACAGGCCGAAACGTCGGATCACGGAGCTGGTGGTCATCGATGTCGTTGGTCCGACAAAGAAAAGATACAAATACCCGTGTCGAGCACATCAGTGGGAGGATCGCCGACGAGATGACGTGATAAACAGTCGACATCTCTGTGCAGTTCACCGGACTTGTACACAACCGAATATTTAAAGCCTTGGAGGTATAGAGCCCAGCGAGGAAGCCGATCTGTGGCATCTTTTAGGGAAGAAAGCTAGCATAAGGCGTGCAGGTTGGTTACAGCGGTAATCTGCCGGCCGTACAGATATGTTCTAAATATGCGGATGGCCCACACCACAGCAATGCATTCACGCTCGGTTATTGAGTAGCTGCGCTCGGATGGAGACAAGAGGCAGCTTGCGTAAGCTATCACCCGGTCGACGCCCAACTGTGTTTGGGACAGCACCGCTCCTATTCTATGGCCGCTGGCGTCCGTCCGGATTTCCGTGGGAACAGAGATGTCAAAGTGAGCCAGGCCGGGCGGGTTCGATAGGTGGCTGATGAGCGCAGAAAAAGCCGACTCTTGCGCTTGGCCCCAAGAGAACGCTGCATCTGTCTTAAGAAGATCAGTGAGGGGCGAGCGATGCCAACGAAATCTTTGACAAAACGGTGGAAGTACGAGCACAGCCCTATAAAGCCGCGCAGGTTGTACACTGAACGCGGAATGGGGAAGTATTCAACAGAGCGTATCTTCTCGGGATCGGGATTAACACCGGTGGAGTCGACTAGGTGGCAGGGAATCTTGATTTTGCGGCATCCGAAATTACACTTTTTGGAGTTCAATTGCAGACCGGCTTTGCGAAAAACACCCAGAATGTCCGAGAGATGCTGCAGGTGAGTCTTAAAATTTGGATAAATACCCAACGACGTCGTCCAGGTAACAAAGGCAAGTTGCCCACTTCACTCCGCGAAGAAGAGAGTCCATCAACCTTTCGAATGTGGCCGGCGCGTTACACAGTCCAAATGGCATGACTTTGAACTGGTACAAATCGTCAGGTGTCACGAAAGCGGGTTTTTCGCTGCCTTTTTCGGCAACAGCTATTTGCCAGTATCCCGACCGCAAATCGATTGATAAAAATTAGGAGGAACCATGTAGGCCGTCGAGGGCATCATCAATTCGAGGGAGCGGGTATACATCTTTCTTTGTAATTTTGTTCAAGTGCCTGTAATCAACACAGAAGTGCCATGAGCAGTCTTTCTTCCCCAAAACAATCGGTGATACCCATGGGCTAAAGGAGGGTTCAATAACATTCCTTCTGAGCATTTCGTCGACCCCGCTGAATGAGACCTCGCTCGATCTGAGACACGCGATATGGGCGTCGACGTATAGGACTGGCACCCCCGGTGTTTATGTGATGTGTAACAACAGACGCCTGACCTAAGTGCCAGCCGTCGAAGTAAAAAATGTCACAATGGCTGGCAAGAAGACAGCGAAGCTGGTGAGCATGGTGCGCTGGAAGGTCCGGGGAAATCATTTTTAGAAACCTCCTCTGATTTTGCGAGGTTGTGCTGGTTTTCTTTTTCAACTTTGGCTGTGTCAAGTGCCATGGCAGAAATCTCGCAGTTATCCAATGGTGAAAGCAGGGCAAGCGCTATTTCTTGAGGAAGGACTTGTGTCGAAAATCCGAAATTTAGTAACAGCAGTGTGATCCGATTCTGGGCAACTGTTACGACAGAAAACGGGAGAGCCACGTGGAGGTCGAGCAACACGTCTGTAAATAGAGAAACAATGTAATCACCATCCGGCACGGCTGGAGACGAGGTCAGTGGAAGGTAGGTCACTGCCTTTGGGGCCAGGCGAATGTGCTCAGTGGAGCGAAGCTGGGGCTGAGGTTCGACATCAGTAGCAAGGGGGCTCGGTAGCTTGAGCCAAAGAACACCTGAGGCACAATCGATTAAGGCTGCGTGGTCCGCGAGAAAGTCCAGGCCGAAAATAACGTCATGAGGGCACGTGTCCGGGACAGCAAACATAACAGGGATTTGGTGGGCTGCCAGTCCAACACGCGCAGAACACATTCCGGCTACGGTGGTCATCCCACCATCGACAACTCTGAAAACACGGGACGGGGTAGGCGTGAGGACTTTCCGTAGGCAGCGGCGAAGGGATGAGCTTATCACGGACGACGAAGGGATGAGCTTAACACGCACCTGTATCGACTAAAGCAGTTGTGGACATTATCGACATGAAGGGCTAATAAGTTGTGCTTTCCAGAACGCGGAGGTACCGGATTTTCGGGCCAGGTCGGAAATGCAGCAATATCATCCGGTCGCGATCATTCAAAAAAGGTTAACGTGCCCCACTGCGACGCGTGCGTTTGCCAACAGTCCTTTTTTTTTCAATTACCAAACATGGAACTATCTACGAGCAACTTCAACAAGCAAAACCGGCGCTTAACATACAAAAACGTATTTTCAATTCGACTACTTGTTTTTAGTGTATCATGTTCGTGTTTATTTCTGATGCTGCATAAGGTATGTTTATTTATCAGCTTCCTTGGGTACCTTTTGCAGTATCTTTGTTGTTTCTTTCCCCCATCTGCCATGTACGCCAATGTTGATTGATTGATTGTAGGGTTTAACGCGCCGACGCAACGAAGGCGATGAGGCGCGCCGTAGTGGAGGGCTCCGGATTAATTTTGACCACCTGGGGATCTTTATCGTGCGCCGAAATCTAGTACACACGGGCGTTTTTGCTGTTTCCCTCCATCAGAAAAGCGGCCGCCGCGGCCGGGAATCGAACCCGCGACCTCGTGCTCAGCAGCGCAACGCCTTAGCCACTGAGCCACCGCAGCGGGTTTGTACGCCAATGTACTCCGTGGGTATAATAATAAAATAAATAAATAAATAAATAAATAAATAAATAAATAAATAAATAAATAAATAAATAAATAAATAAATAAATAAATAAATAAATAAATAAATAAATAAATAAATAAATAAATAAATAAATAAATAAATAAATTAATAAAAAAATAAATAAATAAATAAATGGCAATGGTGTTTAATTCAATCAGCCGCCCAAGCGAGAGGAGGGTAAGTGCACTCCAAACTGGAGATCTCCTGGCCAGACGAACCGGCAGGCACTGTTGATGGATGTTGCACGTCTGCAACACGTACCCATGCGTAGATTGGGGATGGTTCTGCACATCCGATGCCCTTTTACAATTATTTATCACAAAATAAAAATAAAAAATCAGGAAATACACAAATAAATATATAAATAAATAAATAAAACTTTATTGACATAACGATGGCAACATTGCCTATATAGGGGCGGGAACTCGACGGGAACGTACAAGCAGCAGCTATGCTTCGAAAAGTGGAGGAAAACCTAATTTTCGCTATTAAAACCTTTATCAGTAATATCACATCCACACTAATACAACCGTAGTTACCTTGAAGAAACTAAAGGTACCTTCCAGACACCATACTTTGGTTCTCCAACCGGGGTCCTCGTGTGGCTTGAGGCATCTAACCGGGCGTCCAATATTTAAATAAATAAACCAATACGCTACATGATTGCGGTAGGAGATGTATATATAGATCTGTTTGTGGCATAACGGTCAACATCCATATTGCGCCCGTAAGTCTACTGGAGCCGCTGTATTCGTAACCTCCTTGCTTTTTGACCGGCCCAATTCTCTTCCACCGCGGCGTAGTATTTTACTTCAGCTTCCCACTATTAAAACCTTGGGTTTCGTCAAACGCTTACGTGGAAACGAGGCCTGAGCAAAAGCGGTAGTAAGTACAGTGCTCGGCCCACAAGTCCGTACATTTTGTCGGAACTTTCTGCACGTGAGGCTGTTTCCTTCTTAAGTGAGCGGTTAAGGGGGCTCCGCCACTGTGTCTCCAAACCTTCCTTCCTAGCTTCTGTTTGCATTTCTCGCACGCGGTGTTATATATCATAGATGGCTTTTTTGCACTTTAAACGGCGGAGTTTAGGACATCAATTTCATTGGTTGTCTGCGTTCACAATTATGATTTTGGGGCAGTGGGCCTCAACATAGCCCGCTCTGGATGGAGCGCGGCGTCTACTGGCATAAATAAATGTTATCCGAGCAGGCATAGGTACTTTATGCGTAGTAAACATGTACTGTGTACCATTTCGGTTTCATTTTTATTAAAATGATGTGTGTATTGAAAATATTTATAACTTCGTGGTTAGTCAAACAATGCAAATAATGATTTAACACAAAATCCGCAATGAACACGTTAAAAACTATCGGTATTGTCTAGTATTGCAAATAGCCACTGCATTTGGGCTAATGCGCGAATAAAACCCGGGCCGCTGTTGTTATGAGAGAGTACGGTACGACTGTGCACCAACGGTAGCCCAGGTGACACCAGGGATATAAACAGTACATTTACATTCAGGTGTGTATGTAAGTCCCGTGAGCGAAATAGGCGCACGACCACCATGAAACTCTCTTATGTTGGTGAATATTTCTGATGAAGCGAGGCGTATACGCTAGTGGAAGTAATGCGCGACAACAGACAAAGAAACGAAAGCGAAGAAATAAGTGTTTATAAATATGCCTAGGCTATCACCTTCAAATTTTGTAAGCAGACTTCATCGTTCCTCATAGCTATTTTGAAACTCAGGGCTCACATTTACAAACAAAAATTTTATGAATGCGAACCACAAATATGAGATAAACCATAAAAATATATTTTGAAAACACCTGTTTTAAAGAAGCTTTCTCCTACGCAATGTACATTGAGTGGTGTGTTCATAAGGAGAAATTGTTTATATAAAGCACTTTTGCAAAAATACGTATGCTGCACATAAATAGCATCAAAACATTTTACAGAAATTCGTATAATACTAATAAAACAACTTACATCAAAAAGCTACAACAAGGGCAACAAAGATGACTTGTTTATCATATCATAAAACTAATTGCCATATGCACCTGGTAATAAAGTTAAAAAACCCTAGCACAGAATCAATATCAGTATTTAGGCTTGTGATTAGAAATGTTTACTCACTAAATAGCGAATATGAGGCACTGTGTTGGTCATTACTGTTATATCACTGTAATAGGTGAAAGAGGGGCTCAATGTTTAATTTTGTTACTTGCATTAGCACCTAAAACATTTTCCAAAACATTTACCAAGCAAAAACAACTTGTGAAATTGAGCACTGCTTTTTTGTGCAGCATCAGCAGTGTATAAATACCATAACGCCGAAGAATATTACATGTCAGTATGGTTCAAAAGGCTGAGTATATTTTGGCGTAGAAAGGAAACAGACACGGTTCCCTGTGCTTCATTGGTCTATATTAGTGGGAGCCATACAAAGTGCGTTTACCCTTTAATGCCGTTTCAGGTGAGCGTTTTTTTTAACAGAATTGAAAATTTGTTATTGCAAAAAACTATGCTGACTAAACAAAAACAACACGCCTGTAACACATGGCGCCAAAATACTCAGAGCTTTGCATTGTTTTTGTAACTACAAATATTACACAAACGTTCTCCAGTTGATTGATTAACATTTCTAGGTATAATTGAACGGTAAAAATAAATTGACGTTGTTTCCTCTGTCTAATACGTTCAGAAGTTTTTTTATTTAATATTAAAAAGGAACAGAAGGACCCGTGTTTATATTTGAATTTCATGTCCAATTACTAAGCACAAAACACATATTTAGGTTTAGAAGGCATTGTTGCATGGCGAGCTATAACATTAGTGTCTATCGTAGGCGCTGCGTACGATTGCAAAGAAACGCACAAAATATCCATTTTCACAACATTTACCATAGGTAATTGGTGCTTCAAATACACGCCATGTTCCTACCGTGCTCTTCATTTATTAGATTGATGTACGGTACACCTATAAATATGAAAATATGTAATAGTGAAGGACGGCGCAGGGTGCTTTAAAAAACACAGGAATTGCAGGCAATTCCCCCTCTACAAAATTTTGAAGGAATACACAAGCTTCGAAGAAGCAAAGAACAATGTCATCATTCACATACGATTGCCCCTGAATCGAACGCCAGGGCGTTTCTTTAGCAAATATATTTCTACAGTCTCTCGTTTCTCGAAAAATCAATTTTATTTGACAACATTTTAGAGGAAACGAAAAGAATTCCGACCAGGACCACACAGCAACAAACATGCCATAATACAATAAATTAATCGCTGCCCCATTAAAAAGAAATCCGCTTTGCCTAAAACAATTCCTAAGAAATTGCTTTGCCTAAAGCAATTGGTAATATGCAACTCCCTAAACCAATTGATTTGCCTAAAGGGCGCATCATGCATTTGTAGCGATATACATAGTGAAAAAATGCCCGATGGTTGGCAATACTTTGTTTTAAGAGCTGTGCAATTTGATATAAAATAAAACAAGCGTCGAAATAATAAACTTCGAAAATTATGAATTCGAAAAGTGTCGAAATATTAAAGTATAGGACTTCAGTGGAAGCAGGTGAAATAGTTGGACCAGCCTGCGGTGTCATAGAAGTGTGGTTATACCGGTAGGGAATCGCCAATTAGAGTATTTCCCAAAGCGGTCGTGTATTTTGTATCCGCAAAATTCACGGGCTGCACCTTTTTGCTGCGACTGCATTGTGAGCTCGGGCACAACACACCTTCCATCCTCTCGCTGATATTGTAATGAAGCGATTGGCAGCGTTGATTCCTTCAAAGAAGAAAGTTTAGTAAAGCGGACTTGTGCTCCCCTAAAACTCAAAGAAAATACACGACAGGTCGAAGCAGCTAACTGACGTGCCTAAACTAGTGTCCCCGAGAGGAATTCTGCACTATTTGCCTTGCGAGCGTTTATCTCATCGGTATTTCTTCGGAAGCTATCGAATCGCATCTATAGCGTTCGCGATCAAAAAAACAATGCTCTGTTGCAGTAATGATACGCGCTCCCCTTTTTTTGTCAAAGTGGATAGCCTACGCGGAATAGAAATGGAAAAGGCTAACAATTGCGTCAATCCTAACTCTAATCAGACTGGCTGGCAAGTCCAGGCGCTGGCTGTATCGACCAAATGTTTAAGTAAAACAATAGTTGTAGCATTAAACGTAAGTCATATTGCGTAGTACGTTTAGAGGTGAACTACGTGGGTCACTTCGGGCCGCATGCTTGGGTGAGATAGGCCAGTATCAGCGTCTGGCACAACCTCGTAGGTGAGTTGGCCAATCCGTCGCTCAATTTTACGGGGTCTGAAGGAGCACCATGGCAGCCTCTCACGGACTTTTAGTAGTAGAATTGTTGTCTGAACCCACACGCAATTGCCTGGGGGAAACGTGCTCTCAAGGTATCGGGAACTGTAGAGGCCGATATCCACCAGGTTCTGGTGGGGAGTGTCCTCCACCCCATGTGTGTATGCGTGGACGTCGGCGTAGACGTCGGATAGACACCAAGGTGTCTATCATCGTAGTTGACCGCATTTGGTAAACAAGCTCGAATTGTGTTATCTGTGCAAATTTCTTAATATCTGTGTTGTACACAAACGTGACAATAAAACGGATTTCGTTCAACATCGAGGCAAGTTCAACATCGACGCACTCGTCTCATGACTTAGAGAAAGGGCCCACATTGTCCATTCCGATCTGTCGGAAGGGTTTGGAGGGGACACCGATTGGCTGCGCAAGTCTGCTAGCTCTCGTAGGTAGCATATGTTGCCAGTTGCAGCGTGAGGGGAGACTGATGAGAAAATGAGTGCGCGGTTCACCTGTGTGGTTGTGATTTTTTAGGGCTCATACAACGGATGTGTACTGATGTGAACGACAGCGGAATTATAGAGACAGTGGAGGACACCCGAATCTGAATATTTACCAGCCAGATTCTCGTTGTGTCGCATTTACAGCTGAGATGACTCGCAGGCGCTGAAAGCTGGTAGAGTGTGGTAACTGTCAGTGGCAAGTAGATGCAGAGGAGTGTCAGCGGGACAGCAGCGAGTCAGACGAAGGGGCAGATACGTGCCGTCCATTCTTAGTGGTGTCGCGGCTTCAACACGTAGAAGTGGAGAAATCAGTGTTAGAAAACTGGTTGCGGACCTCGAGGCAGTGCGCGCAGTAACGAGCGGGACCAACGCAGAGCTGTATATGGAAAGTTACAAGCAGCTGAAAGGGGGCTAGAAAAGATCTTCATTTCCAAAAAATGACAAACGCCTTGGCTGTGGCAACGGTGCGAAAGAATGCACTCAGATGTCACCGGGGGCGGAAGGAACGAAAGGCAACTGCTACTTCCTCGTGCTGAAAGATAGGCCAGGCAATCCAGTTGTAAGGCAGGGTGCCAGAAAAGATCAGCACGTGGCAGACAGCATTCTAATAATAGCCGGAATTTTGACATTTCACAGAAGCAGCACTGTCGTAAAGGAAAGCGTTGAGGTGGATAAGTGGTAAGGTCTAGTGTTTGGCCGGTTAGAAAATGCAGACGTTTATTACAAGTGGTTAGGGGCTCTGCCCTTGTCTAATAAAGCTATGAACCTTAATGTACTTGCCGCAGGGCTTAACGATGCTTTCCTGGAAGAGGAGGAAAAAAATTAGGCAGGAGAAAACGTAGGGGGATAACGACATGCGGGGACGGCCCCAATTGAGCGAATTGCAGTCTGGACGGTGCCGGCGGTGACAAAGCAGGACGCGTACACTCCACGGCCAGTACTGGCTTCTAAAGGCGAGTACGAGAGGCGCGGGAAATAACTTTGGTTTGAAGTTACAGACGTAAACAGGGGAATTGGCAGCATTGCACATTGACAAGCTTTCCAGTAAGACTTGATTCACTTCTGCCCAAGGCAAGGAAACAATGTGATTGGTACTTTGGGGGCACAGCGGTAGCTTTTTGTGGGCGGTGCGAAACTAAGGCAGGCGAACTAGGCGAGAAAAAAGAAGTAAGGGACAAATGTACATTCAACGCTGGGATGCAACCAGGCCTAGAGCTAACGAAAGAACCTATATACATAGCTGAGAATGCAGAAAAAGGCATTTAGGTGAAAACAACACAGCACGCATTTATTTAGGGACAAAAATAAATCTCGCAAGTTGAAAGAGAAACGAATAAACAAATACAAGAAGCCCCAATTCAGTTATGCAAATATCAAAAATGGCAGAAAGCCTGATCAGTAGGGGAAATTCAAAACTAACTTGACCGCGAAGAAATACACATATACACGGTAGCCGGTACTCACCTCCGAGACGTCGAAGCAATACCATTGATAGACAATTATGTCTGAGAAGGGTGGAACAGGACCGCTTGAGTGAAGAGAAGTGAAAGCGTTTGCATGCTTATGAAAGAAGGGACCGAGTGGCAGAGAGTTTATGAAAGGTATATAGAGCACCTATAGGTTAAACCATGGTAGCTTAGAAAAACACATGGTTAAGAGTTTTTTATCTGTGTACCGGCAGTGGAGCAAGAGCGAAAAGTCAGGAAATGGTAAACTGCCTGAGAAGAGGTCTCAACAGGTTCAAAGATTCGGTTGAAATAATGCTGGTTGGAGATGTGAATGCTCACATACAAGATTTGGATGGATACACAGATAACAATGGTTCTCTAGTGATAGATATATTTCAGGAATACCGGCTAGTAATAGTAATAGACTGTTGACTCTAAATATAAATAGATAGACTGTAAAAAATAGATAAACTTAAAATAGATTCTAAAACATGGAAATGCAATAAAAGCTCGTTAATCTGAACTCGGGTAACTCTAACTGACCCTTCATCCGATCGCACGCCCTGGTCCCGCCAGAGCCCTGTATATTGGAATTGAGGAAAACTCCCGATAATTCGGCGCATTGTATGCAGAACCACTATACGAAATAGGATGTCGTGGTTTCCACCACTCCTAGCAGAAGGGGTTGGCTACAGAGTTATTACAAAGTGTTGCAAATTCATACCAAAAAAATATTACCGGAGTTGCAAATCATTAAAACAGAAAAAGAACAGCGCAGTGCGCGGGCTACGCTGCTGCGGCACTATATTTCGCTTCAGCAGCGGGCGCCGCGCCACCGCCGCCAGGGCTCAAGCGCATGCCGTTTCACGTTTTCTTTCTGCCGCCATCTCTGCTCTGGGCCTGCTATCACGTGGCGTGCGCAAGAAACGCGTAGTAGCGCCTAATTCGCGAAAACGAGTCCAGACGTGGTTCTTTGTGTTCTGCATGCGCAGTTTAGCTTGATGTCCATTCATTCTAGCCCCCGCCTCTAATTCAAACTCCGCTTAATTCGAACAATTTTAAGGTCCACTTCGAGTTTGAATAATGAGCTTTTACTGTATTAGTTTCTTAGCTAAGATGACATGTCATTATCTTTCTACAGAAAATCGAATAAGAAATGAAATGTATAAAACAGGCAAGTCAGTGATTGATTGATTGAAGGGTTGAACCCGCCGACGCAACGCACGCGATGAGGTGCGCCGTATTGGAGACTTCCAGATTAATTTCCACCACCTGGGATCTTGAACGTTCCCCGAAATCTTGTACAAACGGGCGTCTTTGCTTTTCGTATCCATCAGAAAAGCCACCACCGTGGCCGGGAATAGAGCCCGCGAAAACAGGCAAGTCAGTTGTTAACAAGCGAAGTCCCGACTGAAAGGGAAGGTCACTAATAATAAATATCAGTCATGCCGCCGCCGGAATTAGCGGGTGACGTCGGACGCAAAACGGGACCAGTAGTCTTGCATCGTATTCACACGACCATATTAACCCGATCAATCAGGTTATAAAGTGCGCTGAGTATACTGAATCCCTATATATAGCCTTCATAGATTATGAGAAAGCGTTTCACTGGGTCGAAACCGTAGCAGTCATTCAGGCATTACGGAGCCAGGGGGTAGATGAGCCTTATGTAGGAATACTAGAGGATATCTACAATGGGTGTCAAGCTACCACCATCCTCCACAGGGAGACCACTAAAATACCTATAAGGATGGGTGTCAGACAAGGAGACACAATCTCTCCGATGTTATTCACAGCATGTTTACAAGAAGTATTCAGAACGTTGGACTGGGAACAGGTTAGAGTAAGGGTTAGTGGAGAATACCTCAGTAACCTCACATTTGCTGATGACGTTGCCTTGCTAAGTAATTCGGGGGACGAATTGCAAAGCATGTTTTCCGCACTGGGCGAACAGAGTAGAACCGTGGGCCTGAAAATTAATATGCCGAAAACTAAAGTAATGATCAATAACATCGGGACATCACAGCGGTTTGAAATACGTGGCGAGGCAGTGGAAGTGGTAAGCGAATATATCTACTTAGGCCAAGTTGTGTCCCCAGATCCCCACCATAAGGCAGAAATAATTAGAAGGATCAGAACGGGGTGAATTGCATATGGCAGATATTCTCAGATAAAGAATAGCACCCTACCATTGTCCCTGAAGAAGAAAGTGTATGACAGCTGCGTCTTACTAGTACTCACCTACGGGGCAGAAACTTGGAGGCTCACTAAGAGGGTTGAACTCAAATTGAGAACGACTCAGTGGGAAATGGAGAGAAAATGATAGGTGTAACATTGAGGGACAAGAAGAGAGCGGAGTGGGTCAGGGAGCAAAGTGGGGTTAAAGACATATTCGTAGAAATTAGGAAGAAGAAATGGGCATGGGCAGGGATGTAATGCGAAGGCAAGATAACCGCTGGTCATTAAGGGTAACAGAGTGGATCCCTAGAGAAGGCGAGCGTTGCAGCGGGCGGCAGAAAGTTAGATGGGCAGATGAGATCAATATGTTTGCGGGGATAAATTGGTCACAGTTGGCACAAGACCGAGGTAATTGGAGAATAATGGGAGAGGCCTTTGCCCTGCAGTGGGCGTAGATAGGCTGGTTATGATGATGATGATGAGTCTTACATCGTAATCTTCCGTAATGCTCATTCCGTGCAAAGGTGCCCTAACGATGATCCATGGTTGCAAGCTTGCACGATTTCGTCACGGAGGTTGGCGGGTTGACGAGAAGGTACTTTGTTTTCCTTGTAAGGCCGAAGTCCTTAACTATCGCTTTTTTTAGCTCAACGCAGAGGTATTGCGGCTACGAGTCAATTGCAATGCGACAATTCCCTTTCCGAGGTACTCAATCATGACGCGCCATTCAGGGTCGGCTAACGGTTGAGCGGCTAGTTCGCTTTTCTTTGTGGGGCTGGGGAACATTGCGCTTTTGTCAGAGTCATTTGGTGCATGACATGGTGCATGAGACATCGGGGCACATGACAGAAAGTCGGCATCCGTATTTTTGTGCCCGATTTTTAGACAATCGTGACCTCTAATGACTGCAGGTGCAGGCCGAACCATCATAACCGACCACAGGGGCCCTGAAAATTTCCAGCGAACAGAGCGCAAGCTAGTTTCAAGACTGGATCAGGCCGAGCCCAACAAGACCACATCAATACCGCATCAAGGCCGTCCACAGGGGCCCTGCAAATGTACCTGCGAGAAGGTGGCAAGGTGGTTCAACACCATATCTTGAAGGACCTGAACTTTAATTTGCCTAATAGTGTGGCGCGGCATCCTTTTTTTAGAAAACGAATGATCCTTGTCTTTTTTGACATATTCTGGCTAGCATAAGCGAGTGCTTCTTCGCGACCGTTCTGCTTTTGAAAAAGCGCACCACCAAAGCCTACATTGCTTGCGAAATGTGCATTTCTGTTTCCGCGTACTCGCTTAAAGGCGCAAAAGGAGGAGGGCGCTGTAGGCAATTTTAAATGTCGTAGAAAGACTTCTTTTGCTCTTACTCTGACCATTATATACGTTTTTTTTGTCAGGAGCGAGAGACGTTCGCCGATTTGCGCCAATGTTCTTATGAACTTCCGATAGTATGCGCACATTGTTAGGAACCTTCACACGCATTTCTTCATATTCGGCTTTGGAAAGTATTCGATGCCTCATGTTCTCGCCGGGTCAGGAAATACTCTGGCATGAACGGTGTGCCATAAAGACTTCAGCTTTTTCCACGCAAAGGGCACTGTTTGGGGTTAAACTTTAATTTTGAAGTTCCGACTGCCTCAAGGGCCGAATAACACCCAACAAAATGTTCGTAGACTCACAGGGCAAATATTACAAGCAGTGCAGTTAGACGAGGCGGATGCGACATTGGAGGCCGGAAAGCACAGTTTCCTTGAATGTGAAGTATTCCTGATGCCGTGCCCAGTCATAATAGCATGACGCTAACATCGTACATTTTGCCCGATGCTACAAAAGCTGTCTTCTCATGGCCCCTTTTCAAAGCGAAGAGAAGAGATGTAGTTCGCGTGTCAGAGGTCGTCAAGGGCATCATCGCTGTATGCGTCACTTTTTGTTTTGTTTCGTCGTTATAAATAAATTCAGAATCTAACAGTGCTGTCTTTGTCTTCACGAGAACAACAAGCGCTGCTTAAGGGCTCTTCGTGGGTTGTATCGTGTCGTCAATGAGCATGTCTTCAACTTGAATTCAAATAGTTCACGTTTGTCTGAAGACACCTCGTACGATTACTCTCGCGTTTGTCGGGCTAACTGTTGGGTGATAATTTAGTGCTCTGCAAGGGCCGTCTTTTAAAGGTCAGAGATCGACGAAAACGACGTCACTTCGACTTCGCACCAAACTCTAAACAGTTTCCGTTTTTTGTGCATTAGCTCCGCAATCACGCCCAAGAAAAGGTGAGGATGAGGGGCGTTTTCAGAATGGCATTCAATGTCGGCAACCGCAAACGCATTATTGGCTTCGTGCATTTTTTCTTGGAATGTTGTAGCACCCTCTTTAAAGTCTGATACTTCTCGATGACATTTGCGATCGGAACGTCAGAATTCTTGTTCTCCAAGCGCAAACTGCTCCTGCCGACGCTGGCAATACGCTCGAGAAGCAAGCCGTGGTGGATTTCCAGAAACGCAACGGTTCGCGGTTGATCATTTGGGTGGAAGATGATAATCAAGAAACTTGTAAAAGAAGACAGGGTTACGTGTTTATCGGCATTGCCTACAGAAGTACGTTGTTCGGGGCTTTGCTTCGGAGTCATGCCCTGACACGCAGAGAAACTTAGTAATTTAGCCGGCTGATCACTAACAGCCTCTTTGTTCCAGAGAAAGTTCATTTATAGAATTGCATCACGGGAGCAGCTGGGAGACTAAAAAACCAGTAGAATACGTGGGTCCGTTTATTGGGACGCGCGACGTTCACATTCCGTGGAGTGACGACTTTACTTCGTGTTCTGCAGATATCTACAGCATCGTCGAGGGTTAATAAGTTCTTCACGTTCATCACCAGTGATCCAGTTTTAACGGTGCAGTCGGCTTCTCTGTTCATTAGATTGCCCAAGTCAAAGCCTTCGATAGATAGCTGTACGTCACGCGTTGTCATTTTGTAGGTGCTGGTGAGGCGGCGCGTCATAGCTCGGCTTTTAGTTATTGACAGTCGGTAGCTAATCAATGCCGTTTAGACATCTAGATATCGGGCTTCGTCACGTGGAGAATCAGTCGCACCTTGTGGCTTTATTCGTGTCGGGGGATCACGTGACCTATACAATAGAGCGTCGGGGTGGGGGCGGGTCATGGTCTTCAGTGCGTCGTTGTGAGTACGTTCAGGATCATGATTTAGAAATGGGCGGTGTCTCTTTCAGTGCCCTGTGGCATAGATATTCAAGTGCCCGCAATAGCAGGCACTATACGAACTCTCCCTGTGGGTTTTAGAACGCGGTATTCTCAAATTTATGAGGCGCAGTCTCAATCGCGGTTGATGACGATTTGATCGGAAACAACTCTTTAGCCTTTAGTTGAAACCATTCGCGGTATCGCATTTGCGCAAAGAAAAAATAAAAACTGGCCAGTGTAATCATGAGATACTTCTGTCGAAGGCTGAGTAATGTTTTTGCACAGACTGGGGCTGGCGTGTGCGATTCTCTGATCGCAAATGTACAGCTTGTGGATAAGATCGGCACCCCGGCCTTCGACACTATCACGTGTGTGCTATGGGTCTCCGCCCACTTTCCGAAGTACCATGAGCAGGAGGGAACCGCAGGGCTTTTCATGCAGTAAGAAAGCCCCGCCCTTCCACCCATTGTCCTTTCCAAATGAGCTGATCGCCGTTTGTTCGATGCTACTAACGAGATCAGTGACTTTCGCAAAGTTTTAAAACGCACTGTCAGCCTGGGAAAACGAAACGTCTCAAGTATATTTCCGGGATATTTTTTTAATTTAAAAGGCTGAATGGCCGAAGTGTTGGAGGCATCCCGATTGGTTAGAAACGTCCCATTTCAACACACAGTCAGGTTAACACACTTTGAATAACACGTCATTCACAATCAATTTACACTATGTAACAGAAAAGGCCACGTGCTATACAAAAATGGTGGTCAAGATGTATGGCGACTACAAAAAATAAATTAAGCGTAGCAGGTACCCATGCAAACTATGAAACAACCTTAAGAGACCACTAGCTGAACGATGTCGGGGGTATAACATTATTTTCCTTGCCGGCGCGGTCTAAAAAGTACACAAATTGTGGTGGTGAGTGATAGGGGTTGAGAATATTTAGGTGGAGGGCGCCCGCTAAAAAAAATTGTACCATCCGCGTCAAATGAAACGCGAACACGAAAATATGAACCTTGACACACAAATAGAGCGAATTATTTCTATACAAGCCAAAATGACGCGTGGATTAGTTACAAAAACAAAGTTAGGAAAAGTGGATTTCAAGACATACCAATAGCAAGCCATTATATGAACTCTATGAACAGTATTTTTCAATTTCGCGCGTACTGGTTGATATTTTCGTGTTCGCGTTTCATATCACGCCGATAGTACATCATAGACGATGTAATGTGGTCAATGGTTTGAGCTTATAAATCATGTGGAAGAACGGCATGAAGCACTGAGTTTTCGCCATGGCGGAGCATTGCCCTATATACTCTCGGCGAGACCACAATTGATGGTGGTGCAGCGGTACGTGGGGTAAATTACAGGTGTGCTATTGTGACGAACACCAGTTACGTCGGGCACAAGTTTGGTTAATCAGGAACTTTGCTGGGCAAGGAATATACCAGTACTTGTATCAATATTTCAGAAATCAAATAGGGTAAAAAACCTACTTCAGGCCAGGAAGAGACCTTACAAAAATTATCTGCATTTTTTCGCGTACTACGGCACGCATTTTTACCCTGGACATCTTTTGATACGTGGTTTGCGTGAAAGTGTTGAAGTGTCGGTCGCGCTGCCACAATTGCATGTCGATGCTGGTTTCTATCACTTCAGCTTTACAGAAAAAGTGACATCTCCACAAAACGAAGACGTGCCACGCTATGCAAAATATATAAGTTTAGTCATTCTTAAAGTAGCGAGTCTCTACCCTTTTAAAGAGTACAATGATAAAAAAACGCTATTTAGGCTCTCAAATGTACAGTTGACATAAGGACGTTTCTTGCAATCGTTTTTTTCTTGTAATCCGTTCTTATTCCTGTGTTTTTTTCTTCCCTGTCGCTCCAAATACTGGCCTACGCTCCCTCATGTGTGTTACACTGTTTTTGTATTTTCCGGAAGCATACGTGTGTATTTTATTGTAGGAAGTGCAGTACTTATACATGCATTGTGTTGATTTATTTGAATGCACAACCCTCTACTTCTTTGTTGTAATTTATAGAGACACCAACCTAATATCACAATGATTGAATACACATGCACCTTCTGTAAATAGTGCCGGTGTGCTGATAACGTTTTGTGGGTCCTATTTTTCAGTTGTACTATCATTTGGTATGTTTGACGTTTCTATACTGCACACCAAATTTTGTTTATCTCGTACCTTTTTGTTAGCCTTCCTATGTGAATCGCGTACCTCGGAGGGGGAGCTTGTCAAGCTTTTCTCAATGCATTTTCGTCTCCTCCATATTTGAAGATGGACAATGAAGCAAAATATTGAGAGGCCAAATAGCGTGGACAGAAACCAGTAAATTATAAACCACACTGGAATAGTTTAAAAACAAGTCTACAAAAACGAGGGTCATATCAAAAAAGCTTCACTGTAGCAGAGCCACGTTACCCATTGCGATGCGGTGAGAGGGAGTGCGGGAGTCCGAAAATAATGTCGTTGGCACTTTGTTAGGCAGGCTATTTATAACTGTTCTTTAGTAATGCGCAGGTTGTAGTCTTGACACTGGTGGGTGTCGTGAGTGTCGGGGCCTGTTCTAAACTGCAGCAGGAATAATGTACTGTGGGATCAGCGTTTTAGAAAGCCCATAGCCGGGCACTGCGTATTCTTCTCAAACGATGGCTGCCACCATAAGGAGCTATGTGACGTACACGTATAACACTCTCTCTTTTAATTCTTTGGTTTGTACATTTTAGCAGCGCCGCAATCGTTTTAATAATGTGAATGCAACCTAGCTATAACAGTTGATATTCCCTATTATCAGATGGAAAAGGCATAATCTACTTTTCAATCTGTTCTTAAGACAGCCAATAGCTCGGCACTGGATATTTTACTCATACAACGCGTGTCTCAGCGAGGAGCTTCGAACATTCACATGTATAGAATTCGCTAATTTCTTTATATTCTTCATTTTAGCACTGGCGCTTTCCTCGACAGATATGAACGCAACCCTAGCCCTAATCATACTTTCAGTCTCCTATTATCAGATAGAAAACACGATAACGCACTGTGGAATCATCCGTTAAGAAAGCCCATTGCCGTGCACAACATATTCTTCTTATGGAACAGCTGCCACAGTGACGGTTGTTAGGTACCAACAGGTACAGCTTTCCTTATTGCATTTTTTCAAGTTTTTACATTTTAGCAGGGAGGTCGTCCTCGTAATATTTTGAACGCTACTTCAGCTTTAACTAAAGTGGCCGACTTCTGATATTATGAGGAAAAGTCAAATGCACAACGCAATCAGCGCCTTAGAGAAAGAGAGAGAAAAGACTTTATTGAATGTTCGCCTGCAGGAGGGACGAGCGAAGGCTCCGCGGAGCCAGCCCGTCTCTCGGCGCTGCGTAGGGTATCCTGGAAGCATTGCCCCGCGGGCCTCCGCCGGTTCGGCGCACGAGGGGCCTTCGGGGATGTCCCCTCGAACCCTCCATCAGCGCCTCTCCGCGCTTCTGCCTGGCGAGAGCCGCCTCGAGCTGCTGGACGGCTTGCAGCTGCTCCCTCAGATCCGACGATGCAACAGCTCGTGCGATGGGATCCGGCAGCCGCTCCTGAGGAGCGGCCGCTACCGTTGGGTAGCGATTACAGACCCATAAGATGTGGTTCAGAGTTGCTCTGGCACTCTCGCACACACTGCACACGTCACTTTCATAAATGTCCGGGCACACGTGGCGCGCGAGCGCCGGCGTGATTACCGATCTGCCCTGCAACTGCCGGAACAGCACTGCCTGCGCCCTCGTCAGTCCCGAGTGGGGCTGCGGCATAGTCCGACGTTTGAGCCGATACCAGCGCAGGACCTCGGCATACTCGATGAGGGGCTCCTGCTGTTCGATGTCCTGGCAGCCGTCATCGTCTTGCAATTCTCGGTCCCTCGGGGCCACTGAGCCGCAGGGGATACCTGTTGTGGTGGGGCACCGGCCGAGCCACTGCGCGGATGATGAGTGCGCGCGCGGCGGCGTCCGCCGTTTCGTTGCGGTTGAGGTGGCCGCTGTCGTTGTTGCTGCTACCTGCTTCCCGCGTGTCCATGAGCGCCGGGAACCACCTCAGGTGGGTGGCCGGCACCGAGTCTTTCACTGCACTACACTGTACCACGCGCACTGCACTGGTACACACTTTGTATCAGGTGAAGTTCTTTATTGGCGAGCGGGAGTCGCTCAGTATCGTTGTGCCTTGCCAGTCCGTTAGCGCGAGCGCGATCGCGACTTCTTCTGTGTGCCGCGCGGACGGCGCGCGGACGCTGCACGCACTGTGCACTTCACCGTTAGTGGCTTTCACCACCACCGCAGCGTAGGTGTTGCGACTGTCCGGGTATCTGGCCGCGGCCAAGAAGAGGGCGCCAGTGTCGTCGGCGTATGTCTCAGTGAGGACCCTGGCCCCGGCGGCCCGGCGTTCTTGGTTTCGCTCCGGATTCACGTTCCGAGAAAGCGGGGGGATGTTTAGTCTTAGCAGGGTTTCGTCCGGCAGGCTCCGCGAGTCGGCCTCCCCAGCCGTCTGTTCCCCGAGTCCCAGCCGTTCGAGGATGTGACGTCCACTCTTCGTGGTCGAGAGGCGCTCGAGCTGGGCCACGCGCTGGGCCTCGCCGATCTCAAATTGGGTTTTATGGATGCCCAGCTTCAGTAGCCGCTCGGTACTGGCCCTGTTCAGGAGGCCCAGCTCTGCCTTGTGGGTATTCCATATGGCTGCATTTATCCCGTCTCGTTCTTGAGTCTTCCAGAAATGGAACGCCCCCACGTATGCCACGCGGCTGATGGCGAATGATTGGACTAGCCTCAGCAGGCTAGACTCCTTCATCCCGTTGTGCCTTGTCGCCACTCGCTTGATGAGGCGGGTGGCGGTTCCGAGCTTTGTGATCGTTTGGTCGACCGTGGCACCGTTGCACCGATTCCCCTCGATCATCATGTCGAAGACCCGGAGCGCCTTAACTTTGGGGATGATCGTGCCGCCTTTCGTCCGCACCGTGGTTGCTGCGGAGTCTTCTTCCGCCCTCTTGCGGTACGCGCCTGCCGGGGGGATGATCAGTAGCTCGGACTTCTGCGGGGAGCACGCGAGGCCAGTGTCCCCAACGTGATCTTCGAGAGCCAATAGTGGTGCACCGCGTGTCCTCAATCAACGGTTTCCACAGTGACAAGCTTCAAGTACATAAAGGTAGAGCTTTTCCTAAAGCTTTTCTTCCGTTTGTAAAAGTTAAAAGGATCCTATTTCATCTAATATCAAGAATAGATCCGTAGCCACAAAAAGTGGCCTGCTCTCATTATCAGATGGCGAACCCATATCGCTCTTTGGTGTCAGTGCTTCAGAAAGCCAATTGTTGGAACAAGGAATTCTCTTACTACTGCGGCCACTTTAGAACCTTCGAGTACTAACAGGTTGATCTTTCCGTGTAGCATTTTTTAGGTTTGCACATTTAGGTAGGGTCGCCTTCCATCCAGTTATGTCAACGCAACCCTAGCCTTAAGAGATTGCGGCTCCATTTATTAGGTGAAGAAGCCATAGTGCTCTGTGCAATGAGCACTTTAGAAAGCTAACAGCTGGACACCGTATATTTATTTTGCATAAGACGATCATTCAGAACTTAGATGTATGGCTCTTTAAAGCATTTGTTTAGTTTGTACATTTTTGCAGCCATTTTTTGCAATATTGTGAACTGAGCCGTACACTAAATATAGAGTGGCCGGTTACAATTATTAGATAGAAAAGCCATAATGCGCAGTAGAATCGCTGCTTTAAAAAGCTGAAATCTGGCACCGCGCGTTCTTCTAATACCATGCTGTCACAGCAAGAATCTTTGATAACTTCTTATACAATAGATCCCATAGTCACGGACTTCGAACACTATCTGGTAGAGCATTCCTTATTGCATTTTTTGTACTTTTCTGTAGGGGCGCATTTCTCCCGAACTTGTGAACGGAACCCTAATCCAAAACATAGTTTCCGATTTGTATTATGAGATAAAGGACACCTTAATCCACAGTGAAATTAACACATTAGGAAGAAGATAGGCGGACACTGCGTACTGTTTTCATATGATGGCTGCCCCAGCGATGAGCCTTCTCTACTTACAGGTGTATCTTTCCGTATTGCATATCTGAAGTTTTTCTATTTTGGAAGGGATGACTTCATTAGAAAATCTTGAATGCAATTCATGCCCTAAATATAGTGGCTGGCTCCTATTACGAAAGAGAAGCCGTGATGAATAGTGAAATGAGTGCTTCAGGAAGTGGATAGCCGGGCATTGTCTACCCTTTTCGTAGGATGGCTGCCACAGCGAGGTTATATGACAATTACAGATATATTCATCCGATGTTGAATTTCTCTACATTTTACAATCTAACAAATGTTTGTTCTTTCCAATAATGTGAACGCAACCCTAGCCTTACAAAATGGCGGGAGGTAAGATTGTTGATGCTTGTTTCCCTGAAGTCCGGTGTCCAACAGGAACGCAATCGCTCGGGCTCCGGTTGATTTGGCAAGAGGTACGCAGGGATGGTGTTGAAGTTCTCGGAAATGGTGATGGAATTGACGAAGTCGAGGCCTTTGTACTTGACGAAGGGAAACGACGAGTTTATATACAGCTATTTAGTTTTACCGGGTACATAAGTAATAAAAAGGGAAAAAGTTAAAACTACAGCTACACGGTAGCTCCATGTGCGTACACGTCACTCGAGCTTTCCAACTCCGCATAGGTCTCCTATCCTCGGAGCGTACACGAACCGCTCAAGAAACGGCAGCTGGGACTGTTGTCCCGCAGCAGGGCCCGTCTAGTTGCCCGGTACCGAGCTGTACCCTAAACTTCCGACGCGATCCTCCAGTCTATCTCTCGCTTAGGAGGCTCACAAATTTTCTATTTAGCTTTACTGGTCGAGACTCCTTGTCTCGCTAGGAACCTGCGTAGCTGAGAGCTCAGACAAGAACGCTTTCTAACAGCCAAGTTGAACCTTATAACACCTTGGTATTACTATATCTCGGGAACGCCCCTCTAGCTTCCGTACACGCGTAACACAGGGCCCAAATTCACGTAGAGTTCTCACTTCGCCATTTTGGAATATTCAACAAGGCGCCACAACCCTGGTCAAAAGCCGCCCCGTGAGTGAGAGGGCACGCGTCGGCGAGAGATTGGAGTGAAACGCGACAGCTATGCGCCGTGCCGACGAGGGCGCGTAACAATTGTGTCTCGCAAACAAGCCGCGGCACCGCGCGGTTAGACAATGGTCACAACACCTCCGTTGATCGCAAAGAACAATTCGGAGAACTTGTGGTGCACTCCGCATTCTTGAAGGGAGATTATCCCCGCACCATCCCCCCGTAGAGACAGGCCGCCTCCCAAACACACCGCAACGTATTGGCGGCGACCACAGCGCAGTGTTGGTTGTGCAATGCCTGTAGTCTGACCCGCGGGGATTTTGACTTTCATATGCGTGAAAGAAAAGATCCCCTTTCCTTTCACATCTTTCCTTTCACAAAAGTGTACCTTACAATCCCCCCCTCTAGGAGGGTTACTGGACCTAGACTGCCGTTTATTTCCCAGATGAAGCCGTAATGTAGAGTGGAATCCGAGCATTAAAAGGCCAGTAGGCAGAACCACACACTTTTTCATACAATCGTTGCATCAGTGAGGACCTCTGAACACTTTCAGGTAGAGATTTTTATATTGCATTTATATAGTTCGTAGATGTTAGCAGTGGTATATTGCATGTAACCCCATACTTTTTCATACAATCCTTGCATCAGTGAGGACCTCTGTAGACTTTCAGGTTGAGATTTTCATATTTCATTTATATAGTTCGTAGATGTTAGCAGCGGTATATTGCATAGAACCACATACTTTTTCATACAATCTTTGCATCAGTGAGGACCTCTGTAGACTTTCAGGTTGAGATTTTCATATCTCATTTATATAGTTCGTAACTGTTAGCAGCGGTATATTGCATTAAATAAGTGAACGACTTTGGCCTTAAATACGGGGGCCGGATCATAATATTAGATGAAGAAACCAGGATGATCTGTGGAAATCAGAAGACTAAAAAGCCGATTGTTAGGCTCGCGGTAATAATGTTATCTTGCACCTGTTAGAGCAAGTAACTTCTAATACTTAGAGGAAAAGGCAACTTATTGCCTTTCTATACTTTGTACATTTCCGCTTTAGCGCATACTTTCCAATATGTGAACGCAACCCTGGTCCCAAATGGAGTGGCCAGCTCCTGATAATAGATGACGCCTTAATGATCGTGGATTTAGCGCATTAGAAAGGCATTATCGAAGCACGGAATACTCTTCTTCTATCACAGCTGCCACACCGAGAATCCTTGATTACTTACAGCTATAGTGTTCCCTTGTGAAGTTCTTTAGTTTGTACATTTTAGCAGGTATGCATTCCTTCCAAAATTGTGAACTCAACTCAAGGTCTGAAAAGTGGCTGACTCGCCTTTTTGATAGAGAAAACATAGGGCTCCATGGAATCAGCGCTTCGAAGAGCCAACAACTGAGATCCGCGTAATATTTTTACATGACACATGTTAGAGCAAGGAACTTCGAGTACACACAGGTGTAATTCTCATTATAGAAGTTCTGTAGTTTGTACATTTTAGCCTGGTCGCATTCCTTCCAAATAAATGAACTTGACCCTAGCACTAAGTAGATAGAGATCCCGGCTCCAATTAGTAGATGAAAAAGCCATATTGATCTGTGTAATCAGCTATTTCAAAAGCAAATAGCTGTTACCGCGTGTTCTTTTTAAGTGCAGCTGCAAAAGCGATGAGCTCCGAGTACGTACAAGTAAATATTCCGTATTGCATTACTTTAGTTCATAGATTTCAATGAGAGGCAATGAGGGGAAAACGCAACATAGCCCTTAATAGAATTTCCATGCTGGGTTATCAAATGGCGGAGTCATATTGCACACAGGAATACACACGATATGTACCCGATATCTGGGTGCTCCATATTCATCCCATATGACGGCTTGATACACCCACGACGGGTATCAAGAACGCACGGGTATAATCATCCCTATTATAGTTCTCCTGGTTTGACATTTTAGTATTGCCGAACTTCTTCGAATAATGTGAACAAAACTCAAGCGTTTTTATTTGTGAATTCATTTTTTTTAATACCCTTAGTATGAATACATTGGAGAGGGTAGTCGTGTACGAAATAAAACAACAATAAAACGTGGCAGCGTGAGTAAAAAATATGAAACAATATACCTTGTTCAGTGGCTCAAATTGCACATAGATCCGATGATAACAGCAAAAGGTGTTTATCCAACACATTCCGCTTCGTTGAAAATACGGTTACAGAACGGTGTAATAAAGAGCAGCATTAAACTACTCGGAATGAACGATTGCAGCAACGTCACGGTTAAGGTGGTTCCGTCCAGTCTTCTGACGTTGACGGGGTAAATGATTTAGAAAAAGTTGTTGTATGGCGTGAAATTTCGCTTACTTAGTAGGAGTGGTCAAGACGTGAAGATAGATATAACGGTGGGGTTATAAGGAAGCCCTAAAGGGTATCATGGTAACAGATTTTATGGAAAAGGCAGAGCCGAGCGACTTTACGACGCGTTGTGAGTAACGCCAGTCTCAAGTTCAAATTCATTGTAGACACACTGGATGCTCGCTGATAGAAAGAATGAAACGCGTTGAATTATTTTTATGATTTCTAGTTGAAGAATAATTACTTCTACGTGAGGTTCCCATATCAACGAGGCATACTCAAGTTTGCTGCGGACAACGGAATTGTAAAAAAAGTAGCTTGATAGATGAAGGAGCAGAGTGAAAGTATGGTTTAGGATAACCGCTCATGCCATTTGCTTTGTTAGGGATTAAATCAATATATTTTTTCTAGGTAAGATTGGTTGTTATATGAAGGCCGAGATAATTGTACAATGAGACTGATTCAAGAGCAATGTCATCCAGGCGATACGAATGCGTGATTGTCGAAAGATGTGAAAAGTGCATGAATTTGTGTTTCTTAACGTTGAGCTTCATCTGCCACATGCTACACCAGTCGTTAATAGCATTGATGTCACCTTGAAGAGCATGAATGTCGTCGTTAGTTGTTATTTCTCGGAAAAAAAACACAATCATCGGCAAAGAAATGAATCGCGAAGAGGAAACGCAGTTAGGTAAGTCGTTTATGTTAATAGGAAAAAGTAAAGGGCCGAGGAGTGTTCCTTGCAGGAGGCATGCGATGACGAGGGCAAGCGATCAGCTAGCATCATTAGCTGTGACAAATTGTTGGCGATTAGTTAAAAAACTTTGAAGCCACGTTATTACGTTAGTTTAAATACCAATATTGCGGAGTTTTAAAGACGCAACCGGTGACAGACCATATAAAAGCTTTGGCAAAATAAAAAAAAACCAGTCCGCGAATGCAGCACAGTAATAAATAGCATGAATTTCTTGAGTGACGAGGAGACACCGCGTCTCACAGCAGAATGATTTTGTGGAATTTATGCTGGGATGGGTGAAAAAATGAATTGGACTCGAGGAAGTTGCAGATTTGCGAATATATTGTATGCTCAAAGATTTTGCAACGCACGCTAGTGATGGAACTGGGTCTGTTTTTATGGGTGAATCTTTATCTCCAAATTCGAACGCTTTTATGACCTTCCCGATTTTGAAATGATCTCATAGTTCGCCGGTGTCCAATAATTGGAGAAAAATTTTGGCTAAAGTGGGCATGGATCTTGCACGGGCCGGCTCTTCGAATCAGATAAAGAAGCGATATTGCACAGTGGTATGCAAGCTTCAGAAAGCGAATACCTGTGCACCGCGTGTTCTTTTTACGATGGCTGCCACAGCAAGGCGTTTCGAGTATTTACAGGTATGGGGTTTTGTAATGCATTTGTTAACTTTGTTGATTTTGGCAGCGGTATATTGCTTCTAGAAAAAATAACGGTACCATAGCTTTAAATAGAGTGGCCGGCTGCTATTATTAGATGAAGATGACCTGTGCATTCTGTTTGAGTGCTTTGGAAAGCCAAAGGGTAGTTACCGCGTTTTTATCGGATACGACGGCAGTCAAAGAAAGGAGATTCGTGCACTTACAGCTAAAGCCTTCTCTATCGCACTTGTTACCTTATTGCACTTTAGCAGCGGCCCAAACCTTACAACAGCGGGAACACAAGCTTAGCCCTTAATTAAGTGGTCGCCTCCTATTATCAGCTGCGGAAAACCTGATGCACTGCGGAATAAGAGCACGAAAAAGCCAATGGCTGGGCACCGCTTATTCTCACGTGAAGTATCCAGCGCTAGGAGCTTCGTGTACTATGTTTACACTCCCCTATTGCATTTCTTTGGTTTGTATAGTTAAGCGGGACCATATTTCCTTGAGTTATGTGAATGAACACTAGCCCTCAATAAATTGTACTGCCTTTATTATCAGATGCAGGAGCCATAATGCAGAGTAGAAACCAGTGCTTAAAAACTAATATCTGGGCATCGCGTATTTTTCTCGGGTTGCGCCTGCAACAGTTAGCAGTTTCACGTATTTTAAGGTACCGCATTTCCGAAGCATTTCTCAATTTTTTCTGCTTTAACATGGCGCTTCCTTTACAAACACGTGAAAGCAAACTTAGATCTAAAAGCCATCGGAAGTCTCCTAGTATCAGATGCAGTGGCCTTAATGCACATTTCAATCAGCGGTTCAGAAAGCCGAAGCCTGTTGCATTTTCTTATGATACGACGGCACCAACAAAGGGAGCTTCAGTACTAACCGATATGGCAGTCATTTTGCATTTCCTTAGCTAGTAAATTTGGGCAAATACGGAATATTGTCACTAATGCGAGCGTTGTTCGTGACATAAATAGATTTCCCGGCTATATTATCACATAGAGATCCCATAATGCACAGTGCAATGAACTATTTGCTGTGTAATCAATATTCTTCGTATGTGACTGCTGAGACAGCAGGCAGCTTCGAGTCTATAAAGGTATAACATTTCTTATGATTTCCTTGAGCTGATGTGCTGCAGCTGTGGCACATTCTCTTAAACATTAAACAAAATTCTAGGCCTAAGAGACGTTTGGCGGCGTCTATTATCTAAAGAAGAAGGCATGTTGCACTGTGAAACAGCACCTAAGAAAGCAGGAAGCTTTGTAAGATGTAACCTTTTACGATGAAAACCGCATCGAGGACCTAGGAGCGCTTACATATATATCGTTGGCAATGGCCTTTCCCGATTCTGCGAAATTTAAATAGGGGCGCACCCATCCCTGTAATGTGAACGCAACCCAGCGCTAATCGTGAGGGAAGCGCATTTATCAGATGAAGACGCTTTAATGAATAGTGAAATGAGTTCTTTTAAAGCCCATAGCTGGGCACCAGGTATTCTAATACGATGGCTTGCACAGCGACGAGCTTCGAGAACTTCCAGGTACAGTTTTCCCTGGTGCCTTCCTTTAGTTTGTACATTTTAATAATATGCCGTTTGTCCCAATGAAGAGAACACGACTATTGCCTTCAAAAAAGGGGCTGGCTCCTGTTCCTAATTGGAGAAGCCATAATGCACATGGTAGCAAGCGCTTTTAAAAGCAATACTGGCCACTCCATATTTTGATACTACGGCTGCCCCAGCGAGGAGCTCCTAGGCTTTACAGGTATAGAATCCCTATAGTAATTTTTTTTTTTAATTTCGCAGGCGCGCATCCTTTCCAGTAATCGAAGAGTAACCCAGGTATACATAGAGTGGGCTGCTCCTATTATGTGATTCAGAAGGCGTAATGCACAGTAAAATCGGTGCATTAAAAGCTGATAGCTGGGCAACACACATGCTGCCCATACGGCAACTGCGCGATGTAAAATCCAGGGACGTAAAGAACTTGCAGGTAGCGCCGTCCGTAATTCATTTTGTAGTATGTTTGCTTTAACCAGAAAGATACCTTTTTAATAATATAAAAGCAATCATAACCTTAGTAGATTGGCCTTGTCCTTTCACCCAATGGAGCGGCTACAATGTACAGTGGTATCAGCACTTTAAAAAGGAAATGCTCGCCATTGAATATTCTTATTATTCGACGACTGTCGCAGCGTAAAGCTTCTAGTAGTCCCATCTATAGATTTCCAATTTGTATTTGTTTACATTGTACAATTTTAGGGGCGCAATTTTTTCAGTTAAGGGAACATCACCCTATATGAAAAGCATATTTCATGACTCCTATTGTCAGACAAAGAAGTCATAATGCCTCGTGCAATCTGCTCTTCAGAAACTCCATATCCAAGCCCCGGGTAACATGTTCATACGATGGCTGCCATACTGATAACCTTCAAGAGCTTGCAGGTTTGCGAACTGCCTATTGCATTTCAATATTTTGGCACTTTCAGGAGCGCCGTCATAGCAGTAACTTGAACGCAAACGTAGACCTAAATTGTGGCCACCTCGAAATATTCAAGCGCGAAGCCATCAGCTGCCATAGAGTCAGTGTTTTAAAGCCAAAATGTGGCATCACGTGTACTTCTCATGCGACAGCTGCCAAAGACAGGAACTTCGAGTATTACAGGTATAGCCTCCCAATTACTTTTTTAGTCTGTACATCTAAGCAAGGGTGCAGTCCTTCTAGTAATATGAAAACAACTGAGCCCTAACAGACTTAGCACATCTAATGAACAGATGAGGAAGCCGTAAAAACTAGTGGAATCGGTGCTTCAGAAATGCCATAGCCAGGCACCACATATTCTTTTCACTCGACAGCTGTCACAACAACGAGCTCGGAGTACTTACAGGCCTAGCTTCCCAAATTTATTTCGCCATTGTGATCAGCTTAGCAGTGGCACATGACTCAGCGTTTTGCTCTGCGAGGCGGATTCTTCTAATACGACGGCTGCCACACCTAGAAACTTTGGGTCTCTAAAATAAAGGCTTTCCTATTGCACTTCTCTAGTTTTCGTGCTACATCCTTGGCAATTATTCGGAGAAAATTTAAAGCACCGATACTTGTAAAAACGTGCTGACGGCTCATATTTTCAAGTGAAGCGGCCATATTGCACCTCAGAATATATACTGATAACGACGATAGACGCCCGCTTGGTATTCTTATACGACGACAAACGCACCGGGGAGCTTCGAGTACTACCAGGTATGGCTTTTCAATTGCATTTCTTTATAGGCTGCATTCAAATAATTCGAATGCAACCATAGGGGTAAATGGAATCCCGGCTCCCATTATCAGATGGAGAAGCCATTGTAGAGGAGAAGTGTTTTAGAAAGATTCAGGTACTACTAGGTGTAGCTTTCCAATATCATTTCTTTACAGGCTGCATTCAATTAAGTTGCACACAACCATAGCATAGACATACATAAAATCCTGGCTCGCATTATCAGATGGAGAAGCCATAATAGAGGAGAAGTGCTTTCGAAAGGCAAAAGAATCGCGCTGCGTTTTCTTCTCATACCATGCATTCCACAGTGAGGAGCTTTGAGTACATACGGGTATATTGTTCGTGGTTGCATTTCTTTCTTGTGTGCAGTTTAGCATTTTCGCATTCCTTCCAATAATGTGATCGAACATTAGCCTTGGATATAGTGGCCGGATTGAATTATGCAGAGAAGAAGCCATAATGTGCAATGAAGACAGTGCTTTAGAAACGTAATATCTGGACAATGCGTATACTAATACGCCTCCTGCCTAAGAGAGGAGCTTTCACTATTTCAGGTATCAGCACATGTATTCTTTCTTCGGTTTTTACATTTTTCAAGGGGGCGTTCCTGCCAATAATATGAACTCTACCCTAGTTTTTACCATTGTTGCCACCTCAAATTAAACTATAGAGGAGTCATATCACGCGGAATGAGCGCTTTAAAAACTTAATAGGTCTGAACCCCATGTACTCTTCATACGCCGGCTGCCTCAGCCAGGAGCTTCGAGTAATCACAGGTATAGAAGTCAGTATTTCATTTCTTTAGTATGCATATTTTTAGCAGGGGCGGATTCCTTCAATACTGTGATGGCAACGCTACCATTAAGTGAAGTGACCGGTTCGTATGATCAGATGGAGTCATAATGCACCGTGTAATCAACGCTTTAAAACGCTCATTCCGGGTACCGCGTTCTTATTCGGCGGAAGCTTCACCCAGCAGCTTCGAGTGGTGGTAGGAATACCTGTCGATATTTCATTTCGTTAGCTTGTACATTTTAGCAGGGGCGCTATTTTCAATAATGTGAACAGAAGCATAGCTTAAAACAGAATGGCCGGCGCGAATGATCTGGTGGTGGATTTGTAATTCCCAGTGTAATAAATGCTTTAGAAATTCGAAGGACGACCACCGCGTATTCTTATGCGACGCCAGGCACACTGATGCGCTTCAAGCCTCTACTAATATCGCTGTTGCAATTGCTTTTTTTTAGTTCGAACATTTTAGCAGAGACACATTTGTTTCAATATTGTCAAGGCAACCCTAGCCATAAATTGTGCGGCGGCTTCTATATTTCGATGGACATTCCATTGAGCACTGTCGAATTAGCGCTTTAGAGGGCCGATATCCACGTATCGCGTATTCTTCGTATGCGATGAATGTATCTGCGAGGAGCATCGAGGATATACAGGTATAGCCTTCCATGTTGTATTTCATTATTCTGCGGACTTAAGCGGGAACGCTTTCTTTGATGTAATGTTACAGGAACCCTAGCCCAACACAGAAGGGGTGGCACCTATTATCAGAGATAGCGAAGCCATAATACAGAGTGGTAGCGCAAGACACCGGGTGTTCTTCACATAGGACACATGCCACTGCGAGCAGCTTCAAGGTTTTGATCTGAAATATGGTCTGTTAGCCAGGAACAAATTTATGCAAGTTGCATTGAATTATTCTTAGGGTGTGTATATGTTTTTGTTTCTTGAGCGGCATGTACATTTGTGCTATATCCTGGTTATATTGTCCTTGTGCTCTATCCTTGTGCTATTTAACCTATATCTTTGTGCTACATTCTAGTGCTCTGCTACTGTTTGTTAACGCGTATCCTAGCAAAATAAATGTACATACTGGTTTGGTATTTGTCAAATCCCGATGAAGGGCGATCTATTATGAATGTGCACCCATTTTAGAAGGCAATGTGGCGCATGGGAAGCAGCCAAAGTGATATGTGTGCCAGTGATTTTCAGCCAATGTGTGCTTATTGAGATAACTATCTTGCACTGTCTGAATATTGTACCCTTGTACTTGTGGAGGTTCAGGTCACGCTTTTCTCGTTCGTTTATAGCTTGTGGCCGACTGTACAATGCAAGATACGTAAATTGCTGCCGCATTCTGTGAAACCTTCTGTGGTATGGTGGCGTCAACAATGCAGCGGACAGTGTAGCTAGCGAGAGGTGAAGCGCTTTCATGAAGGAGCAGAGTGTATAAATCTGAATGACGCGGGAAAAATTTCCAGCTAATAAATTCTTTTCGCGCCTCACTTGAACATGACTTCATAAAAGTGATTCCATTCGTTTAGGAAGCGGCAGCCCTAAAATGACATTTTTCAAATTCAAATTAGTGAAGCTTCAGCTTTGGTTGCTTGTTTACGCATTAGTATGTCAATACACAGTGCAACTGTGCAAATGGAAAGCAAAACAAAGTCTTCACGTGATACGTACAGGTATATGCAGTGGTGTTAGCCAGAATAAAACTTTTTTCGTAGCAACGACACAGAACGCAATCAAAACAATACGAATAAGCAAGAAACAAAAAGAACACCCTTACAAAAAAAGTGCTGCTGGGCAAAGCCAAACCTCGGTATTTAAATGTTATTATTAATATTAAATTATTATCATTATTATTATATTATGATTGTTTATGTTATTATTATTATTATTATTATTGTCTTTTCAAGCCCTTCCGTGGTGAATTGCATGAAAAAATGATTCATGCAGAGCAGCAATGACTTGATGATGATGGCAGGTAATAGTAGCTTTGATTGCTTTTATCAGAACGTCCGTGGACTTCGCACAAAGTCAGCTGAATTCTTCTCAAGTGTCGTTTCTTCTTGCTGGCCTCTAATTATTCTAACACAAACTTGGTTGTGCCCGGACATAAGTTCCGATACCTTGTTCCCTCCGCATTACCAGGTTTTCCGGCATGACCGTGACCCGTTGCACGATAAACAACGGGGCGGTGGTGTGCTTATTGCCCTACATGACTCCATCAAGTGTAAACGCCGCCTTGACCTTGAATTAGAGAGTGAGTGTATTTGGTTAGAGGTGTTTTGTGATCGGGGTGAACGGCTCTTAGTGTGTACATACTACATTTCCCCCGAGACACGTGCCAGTGACTGCAGAAATATCCTAACGCAATCGAAACTACAGTAATATCTCACAGTGATCACCATTTCCTTGTCACTGGGGACTTTAACGCACCGGGGATTTCTTGGGAGACTCAGCGGGTCAGTCAGGCGTCTCACCCAATATCTCCGAAGTGTGACTTTCTATTTGATTTTATTTCCTTTACTTCCTTGCAGCAGTGCAACCTCATTACGAATTCATGTGGGAACGTCTTAGATTTGTGTCTGACTAGCTTGGAAGCTGTCGACGTCTGGCGCAGTCATACTAACCTTGTAAAACCGGGCAAGTTTAATCCGTAATTACATATTTCATTGCATAACGTATCTCTCCTCAATTACAGTCCCCCTCTTTGCACACCAGGAAGCAGTAGTTATGACTTTGCTCGTGGTGACTACGTTGGTTTATTTCACTTTCTTAGTAACACTGATTGGTCACCAATAGCTAACCTCAACGACGTTGATGAACAGACCGATTTTTTTACTGAAGTTGTTCACGATGACTTGAGGAGCTTTGTTCCCCGAAAATTTGAAAAGAAAGGCAATCTTCCGCGTTGGTTTTCTGCTGAACTTAATCGAGCTTTGGGAAGGAAAAATCGAGCGCACAAGCAAGCTAAGAAAACGGGGCAGGAAAGGTGGCAGAATAAGTTTCTTCAACTCAGATCTCTTTGTAAATGTCTGGTTAGGCGCGATAGGTCGAATTACATTGCCGCGGTTGAGGCTGATGCAACACGCAATGCAAAAGCTTTCTGGGGCCACGTCCGTTCTCAAACATGTAAAAATTCACCTGGGAACATTAACCTCATCGATGAACGAGGAGAGAGCATATCGGACGTTGCCAATGCCTTTGCGCGACAATTCCGTTCCACTTATGGCAACAACAGTGCAGCTTGCCCCCCTCCACAATCTCTAGGTTACTGTAAAAACTGAGAAGTGCTCGTTTCGGAAAGTCTCGTTTTGAAAGCTCTGAAACAATTGAAATCGTCATTTTCATGCGGCCCTGACGGCATTCCTTCTGCCGTACTGAAAGCGTTTGGTGATATCCTAGTTCCAGTATTGACGTGTATATTTCAAACTTCTCTCAAGTCTGGTAAGTCCCCCGCTCGTTGGAAGAATGCAAAGGTTGTTCCTGTATTTAAGACAGGTTCTAAATTGGACCCCACGAACTACCGACCGATATCTATTCTATGTGCTGCTTTTAAATTGTTTGAGTCAATACTGCATAAACTACTCACATTCAGTATAAATACCACATTAATACCTGAACAGCATGGTTTTTTCGCGGGCCGATCGACCACTACCAATCTCGTCAACTTCATGCTGCATGCTTCGGAAGCTGTGCAAGGGAGAGGTCAATTTGATGTAGTCTACTTTGATTTATGCAAGGCTTTTCATGTCGTCTGCCACGAGCTCTTAGCCAAAAAACTATCTGAGCTTGATATACAACCATCCCTGATATCTCTTATATGCAATTATCTATGTGACAGGTCATGTTTCGTGCATGTAAATAGAGTCTTCTCTTTCCTATGAGGTCACCAGTGGTGTCCCTCAGGGCTCAGTTCTCGGGCCACTTCTCTTCTCAATCTTTATAAATAATGTCGCGACAATATTTAATGATTGTAATTTTCTTTTATATGCCGATGATGTAAAAGTATTTAAATCTGTTTCCAACTCTGCCAGCTGTTACGCTCTCTAGAGAGCAATCTCGTCCTTCTCGCATTGGTGCTCATGCAACAAACTCCTCATTAATACATCTAAAACTAAGGTAATGACATACACAAGAAAGACTGACAACATCTTGTTTCCCTATAACATCAACGGTGAATTACTCCTACGTGTGGTAGAGGTTAATGACCTAGGCCTCACTTTCGACAGTAAACTGAGCTTCTCTCCACATATTCAGGTAATTACTCGTAGAGCTCTTCGATCGCTTGGCGTTGTCTGTCGCGTGTCCAAGGAGTTCAAGGAGCCGATTTCTCTTCTCAAGCTCTACACAACTATATGTCGTCCTCAGCTTGAATATGCATCTGTTGTCTGGAACAGCACGAGCAAAACAAACCGTAAGCTTGTAGAAAGGGTTCAAAATAAGTTCATATCTATCTTCAACCATCGCTTTGGCGATAGTAGTAATTATAACCCTGGATCGCCCTCTTCATTGACGCTATCATGCTTAACTTCCAGGCGGAACAAGGCTGATATTCTCTTCCTCTTCAAAATTATGCACGGCATAGTGTCTTGGGGTGAGCTGCTACAGCATGTTCGTCTTTATGTGCCGCAAAAGTGGACCAGGAAACATGATACCTTCTGCAACCCCAATTGTCTGCGTGTGTTGTGCCCTGTGTTCCGACTGCAATGCACGTACAATCGGTACTCGGATTACCTTGATATATTTAATGATTGCCCTATTCTGTTTCGCAAACATGTCTGTGAGTTCGTATTGGCGTAACTGCCAACTTTTCTTATTCTGCATTTGTCTTTTATCCTTGAGTTCATGCACCTAAATGACTTTCATTCCGTAACTTCAACATAAGCTATCCTTTCGTTTTTTTGTATTTTGTATTTTATTTTGTATTTGAAAGATGTGTACATTATGTTTCGTGTGTTTCTGTTTCCGTGCGCCAGCACAAAGGCCGACCCCGGCTGTTCCTGGGCACGCAAATAAATGATTGATTGATTGATTGATTGATTGACACAACTCTGCGGTTGTGTCTATCCAACTGATAGTTGCCTATTTTTGAAACTGTTTACTGTCATTTGTTCGTCTTATCATTTGTCTCTACACTCTTGCCGTTGTTTTTGTTGTATTACTGTCAAACTTTGTTGCTCTGCCTGTCGTGTGGCCTTTACGACAGGCAGAGCAACATCGGCATCTTCTTTTTTTATTTTTTACCTGTACCCAGACTCCACCTGTTCTTTATTTCTGTCATTTTCACTGCTTCAATTGGTGTGTGTCTTGTCGCTTGTTTGTTTCTTGCTATATGTTTCTTGTATTTTGTTTTCATGTAACTACCCGTGCGCCAGCACTCAGGCCTATGGCTGTTCCTGGGCACGTAAATAAACATGATTGATTGATTGATTGATTGATTGATTGATTGATTGATTGATTGATTGATTGATTGATTGATTGATTGATTATTATTATTATTATGGCCCCTATCAAGGATAGCTGTGTTCTATGCTCTTCCGTTTTTTACAGTAAGCAAAAGATTTTCCGCTGCATTGCCTGTACGAAACGCGTGCACACGAACTGTGTTGCATGCCCGGACGCTGAGCTTCAGCTCCTGATGTCTGGTGCGCGGCAATTCAAGTGCAAAATCTGTGAAATGGTTGTGGTGCTGGCTAGGCCTAGCGACGACATTGGCGCGCCCGCAAGCAGGGCTTCTTCCCCCAGCATACTTCGTCGAGACTCGCCGACAGTGGTCATGATGGCCCCAGCGCCCCCGCCCCAACCGGATGACCTTGGCGCGGTCGTTGTCCTCGCCGGGCTGAGCGAGGACAACGACCCTCTGTGCCGGGAAAACACGCACGCTTTTTACTGCCTCCGTAAGGAGAGGGAGGGAGACCGCGCCCATTATGCGAAGGTGGTCACTTCCCTGCGTGCAGAGGTTTGCTCCTTGAGAACCGAATTGCTTCGCCGCCCCGCTGCCTTGCAGAATGGAGTGCGCTGCAGCTCGGGGAAGCCTTCTTTCGCGCAAGTTGAGAACAAGGCAGTGCCATCCTCATCGGCTACGTCGGCTCCGCTGCAGACACTGCCTCACACTACGTCCACCCCTTCCCCGGTACTTTCCGTGTCTGTGCCTGACTGTCACCCTCCCATTATTAAGAAGAAGCGCCGAAGCGGGGCATGTGTCGGTGAATCGAACACATTTGGGCTTGTCGTCATTCCGCAGCCGAAGCGCTCCAAAGCTATTTTTGTGTCTAAGCTTTCTTCAACCGCGCCCTCTGCTAGTCTCAATGCCCATCTGTCAACTTTAGGTGTCTCGCCCTTGAGCTGCCGACGACTGAAGAATAAATTTGCACATATGCATCTTTTCATATTTCCCTGAATGAAGAGTGTTTCGAGCGCTGAAATGATCCCGGTGTTTGGCCGAAAGACTGCCTCCCACACAATCTCTATCCCTAAAAATTGTAGCAATGGGGAGAAGAAGTACGTTATTGTGAATGCATTTTTTTCAGGCATTACATGCACTAATAACGTATATACAGTGGCACCAAAAAGTTAAACCATCTCAAAAGCAACGCAGAATACAAGCAATTCAAAATAACATGCCGATATGCACACAACAAGTGCTACATCAATGACCTTGAATACAAGCAGTTTACGCAATCGCCACCAACCGCCCTTGTTACAAATTCCCTGAACATTTCTACACACCCTAATTATAAATTTGTGCGCCGCATGAAATGAGGTCTTGTCGGTGACGGCGCTTATCTGCTGCGTGTCATGAAGAGATCGCGTGATCAGTGAACGCACGGCGGCGCGCGCTACTGTACCGTTATCTCGCAGGGTGTTGCCGACGTGAATAATGTAGTTGCCAATCGTGTTTATACCTCCCGCGAAAATGTCAGGTAGTTCGGATGTGCCAGAGCGTCTCAGAAAGGAAGCGCAAACTGCGTATGAGGAAGTCAACACACACCATCGTCGAAAGCACGCCACCTCCTTACGCTTCCATCATGCGTCGCCGCTGAGGAGCGCCTCGTGCGGATTCAGCATACTCTCCTACCACACACTTTCGGAGAAGTGTCTCGCACCTGCTCGGTGAACTGCCCTACCCTCCGAATATCGCGACATTCTCCTTCTTCGTTTGCTTTCTGTCTCCGGTTTTGTCATCGTTCGCTTGGCTATAGCGCCATCGCCTCTGGTAAACCACAGATGCGGCCACCAAAAGGCTTCACCCGCTAATTGAATAATTGGCCTGCGTATAAGCCCCACTTTTCTGGGTAGTGCAATTGCAGGGGATATCACACAAATCGATAGTACAACCAAATCCGTCACGATATTAGCACTGCAACAATCGCTTACTTTTTGGATACATAGTTGATACTACACGTTTATATAACCGAATCTTGCCAAAAATAGAGCTTGAGCACAGAAGAATGGGTCTTCGCAAAGAGATAATCTACGACAGTTTGAGACAATAAATCATCTCTAACCCAACAACCTGAAATTACACGCGCTCATGCATTCAGCTCACAAACAATATTGAATACTACCTTAAATATGTCATCTTGGAAACACTACTTGATGCAGCGAAAAACTTACGTCTCGTTATGGGTGATTACAGTGCCCCACACATGGCATGAGGCATATCTAACGAAAACCAACTCTCTGGGAAACAATACAACTGCAATTTACTCTACACAACCAACCGGAGCTACAAACACGAACAGAGACCACTGGTATAAAGGAAAAAACCACTGCTCCTTTTACATAGACATTGACCCTATATAAGGTAGTTTACCAGGCAGTTACCGCTGCATTAGGACACCTACCTTTGCTAAGAAGCTACAATTGGCCAACACGCAACTCAAGTAGAGCAGTGCAACGGTATGCACACCTCCACAAACATCCACTACACCAAGAGGTAGAGAGGCGTTGCAAGCAGCCAAATATTGCAAGCAAAGGAAGAAAATAAGATCTCATCGTATTTCGAAATACCAGCTTCTTGAACAGATTCGCGCTAGCAACGTATAGCCGCTTAAAACGAAGTTGAAGAACATAGAAAGGCTCTAAACAGCGTCTCACTTGATGTAACAAGGAAATAATAAACATGATGCGTTAATAACCAGACATAGATTCTATATACATATAATAAAAGGGTGGAGAGTTCAAGAAGGAAATCTGAAAACAATGCATTTTTACTCACAGTGAAGCTGCATCATTAACTGGCACCGAACAGCACTTGGCACAAATATGGTGCATACTGGCCACAAATGAACAGCTAATGACAACACTGGAAAATATTCATGTAAAGGGGATTCGCATGTAAAACGGCGCGATAGACACAGAACACGCCGTATGGGATGTACAAATCATCGTATTGGGACTCTTACGCGGAACAATTTCACACCGCAGTAAAATCTTCAACAAGATACTAAGACACATTGATGAAAATGTCTCGATGCAGTCAAGAGGATTGGAAGCCTCACCTGAATGGCAGGCAGCCTGGTATCCACGTGAAATTACGCTTAAATCTTTCTGATCAAACCTTCCGAATCTATGAAACAAGAAACCCCTCTTGCACTAATACATATGACCGTCATGTTAAACCTGCTTGAGTGCACTATACGCAACTAAACAACAAAGATTCCTGAAGGCCTCCTCTCACTCAAACTGACCAAACTACAAGGAGGACTATCAACCCATGCCGGACATATACCAACCCACCAATACAACTAATACTCCCTTCAAAATTTAAATACCGTTAACTTCGCCATAAACGTACACAAAGCTTTTGCCTGTAACAAAAATTTATTGAAAGCGCTGTGTTCCAACCAATACCGATCAGGGAACCATACCAACTGCATGCAGCCCCAAAAACCTAACAGAACTGGGATCTACAGTGCACAGAAAGAACATCACACCATACATAACCCGCGCAGTCAGGCTCCATTTTGTAAGACCTCCAGAAAGGGGCAGCACCAGTTGTAATCACTTCACAAAGAGGGGAAATAAATTTTCCATCTACAAATAATATTTCCTTATGATCCTACACTGCCCAAGGAGAAACTCTTCCGCAGGGCTCAACATCCCCATAAAAATCATATCACCCCACTTCATGTTCACTTGATCTTCTTTGGCAACACATTAAATAAAATTAAATTCACATCAATTACCCAAGAGGCACCCAGAAATTACACCCTACAGACAATCAGCCATATATAACGAACAAACTGAATCCACAGCGTTATTAAAAATATCGGTTCGGCTTCAGAAAACTGCTAAAATAACATATGTACTACAATGAATTCTACAAGGATGTTGCCCAATTGAAAACCAACAACTAGCCGCGTTACTCCTTAAAGCCAATAGAGCAAGCAACGCTCAAACTGGCCTCGCTTCCTCTGGGGACCCTTTGAATAAACTTCCGCAATCGCTCAAGTCCGAACTATCCTTCTCTGGGGAACCTCAACCAACGCATTCTTCTTGACACACATCAGGCCATCCCAAACAAGATGGGCCCATTCCCCGAAATCAACGGAAGTACGCGATTCATACCCCCAACTTTAGCTTCACACAGACTACAAGCGAGAGCACGACACACGAAGACAAAGAGTTTACACTCTGGCACATGTGTGTAAGCGCAGCCCTCTGCCTAACGCACACCAAATGTGCTACGGCAGTACTTACACGACCCACGGACAAATCAATCACTTTCTAAGCCTCTAGGCCAAGTAGCCCAGTGATATCTAAGGAATCTAGAGTGTCCCGCACCCTCGCTACAACCGCCACACCATAAAATTCTCACCGCATATCGAAAGCACTCTGCACCTTTGTGAATGCCCGAGGCATTCCTTCCTCTAAATCGCCGACACAGAGAAATGGAAAACTAGAGTGTTTGATCCTGGGTGGATTACTATTTTTGTTTTTTGAGCTGTTGTTGTACGTCGTAACTAAACAAAAGAGTCCCAGACAAGAATATAGCATGATCTTGTGAACACGCAGTAAAGCAGTTAGAAGTATATAAATTCATTCACGTTGTGGGATATTGGGTGTTTCTCGGGGGCCTTGCCAGCACTCTGGGGAAGGCCACCACGCTAGCTCGCAGCGTCTCAACCACGCGGGCTCCCATGCCTACATCAGCCAAGCCAGGTTGGCCGATACGAGAACACAGTAGACAGTAGTGCGGAAGCACAGCCGTTTAATTGGGGAATCCCAAAGCATGCGAGCACAAGGCTCGACGGCGTTCACAAATCACGCCCTCCGGGTCGTGATCGCGAACGAGAGGCACGCACTCACGGCGCTAAACAAAGTTTCAACCTGAGGTACATGTATCCGCACGGCCGCGATGTTCCGCCGAACCAGCCCCGACCGGGCCTGCCGAAACTGTCCCGTTTCCCGCGCGCAAACGTTATCACCTCCCGCGCCCGCGCGCCTATGCCCACGGGCGCAAAGCGTCTCTCCCAAAGCACGCGCCAGCTCAGGATCTTGGGCCGAGGTTTCCCGATGCCAACAACGTTTCATGTAAGAGCGATAAGTATCTCCCCTTACGTACGTTTTTAGTTTAGAAAAACTGTTGTCGGGAACAAGGCCGCAGGTGTCCGCAGCTTTAGGGTTTATGACAATATTCAAATTTAAATTCTGGCACGTACCCACGCCGTCACCTGGAAATGTTGGAAAAAGAAAATTCAGCATTGTGTTTATTCAAAAGACACTGCTAAAATCTTGTAATATATCTATGTTACATTACACTTTTCTACCACAATGACATAAATTGCGAGGAAACACTATACGAAAACAAGCACAATAATATTCCATAACCAACACCTTCTCAAATGACAAAACTTCCCGAAAAACATTATTGAGCAAAAACTGGATTTGTCTTTTAACCGGGGGCAGAAGAACTTCAGTTATGATCCTTATTATGTTGCCGAAACAAGCACCCGGTCGTCGTTACATTTCTTCGTCCCTACGGGACCTTTAAAAGCCCTCACTTTTCCCAAAAATGTCATAACAATATGTTCTTAAACTGTGAAGGGTAGTGCTAAATACTAAATATAAACTATTCTTGAAAACCAGTTGGCCACATTAGCGAAGATAGCAAAACTGTAATTTTTCTAGCACGTTTACTGCACAACAAGCCGGATTTGGCTGGAACAAACTAGAAAATATTTCTAGGCAACTCGCGTCTTTATGTGCCCTTGCAACTGCGACATCTTTTTTATAGTTTTGTAATGCCTTTACCTTAATTAACAACGACAGGCTCATATGCGGATAATGGTGCCATAATAACGTATAACGGGAGATTTGGGGAAGTCAAAAACACCTTTGAAGCAAACATCTGGTATTTCAAGGGTTATACAGTCTGCGAGCACTATTTTCGGTTCAGTTCATATATATATATATATATATATATATATATATATATAAATATATATATATATATATATATATATATATATATATATATATATATATATATATATACATATATGTGTATATGTATGCACAAAGTAGAAGTACACTCTTCGGAGATTTTATTTCCAACGTTTCGAACAGAGACAGGTCTTCCTCAGGAATGAAAGCCTTGGGTAAAGTCGTACGGACTCAGAGTGGGGGCAGCGCCCCGAAACACAAACCACATGAGAGACACACACACAAACGACCACACACACCATACAGTGCTTATTCTGCCAGAGGCAAGCAAAAAGAGCCTCAAAAAAGACGAAAGGAAGAGGGGGAACAGCTGGCAAGGAGGAGGCATGAAAGAGGCAAGGAGGAACCCACGGCATGAACGCGAGTGGTGGGGATAACAGGAAATGCGACGAGTTGATGGGTGGAGAAAGTCCCAAAAACATCCGGTGTCTCCGAGAGGGGAAATCTACAAAGCACATGCCGCCACGAGCAGTGCGTCTCCATGCGCGTCACCGGTAACAGGGAATAACTACTGACTGTCTTCAGCGGCAAGGTCAACAATTCAAGCGGGGCCCATTACTGTATCTGAAGCGCAGGCAGCCGCCGCGACTTTGCGGGGACCTACAAACGCCAATGGGGGGGGGGGGGCATTAGAGGCGTCCCCTTCCCCGCTTACGCCTGTTTTTGTACACGGCGTCGTTTCGTGTCGGTCCAGGTCAATGCACGGCTTCTTAACTGTTAGCACTCGGCCTGTCGCCGGCACTCGCGGACCCCTGGGCCTAATCTACAAAAATATGGTTGAGCGCGGCAATTTGTAAAAACATGAAAACTAGAAGAAAGAGGCGACCTTCGGTATGTGCCGTGCCTTCGGGGCAACCAAAAAATAGAAAAAAAGAGAAAACAATCAAAAAGAGAAACAAAGCAAAGCATGAGATAAAAGACAGGAAGGACGCGCGCACTCCGTGAACACCAGCATTGGGGATAACAATGTTATTACAAGACACCCGAGGCATAAACCACAACAGACACCAAAATAAAATACTTCTTACACGCTAGGTTGGAATTAAAAGCTTCAGCAATCCATTCGTCATTTCTCAAGGATAAATTGGGTATGACATATGCTGACATAAACAGGCAATGGGTACAATCTAGGTAATAACCAGGCATGGTATGCCCCCTAAGCGTTGAGACAAGAAAATGAGAGGGAAAAAAAAAAAATTATTTTGGCGTTTATTTTGGGGTCGGTTGTGGCTGATGCCTCGGATGTCTTGTAATCACATTGTGAACCCAATTCTGGTGTTGACGGAATGCGCGCGACCTTCCTCTCTTTTCGCTCATGTTTTGCTTTGCTTCTCCTTTTCATTGTTTCGCTCTTTTTCTTTTTTTCTAATTTTTGGTTGCCCCGGAGGCACGGCACATACCGACGGTCGCCTGTCTCTTCTTGTTTTCATGTTTTTACAAATTGCCTCGCTCCACTATATTTTTGCAGATTGGGCCTAGGGGTCCACGCGTGAGGGCGACAGGCCGGGTGCTAACAGTTAACAGGCCGTGCATTGAACTGGCGCGACACGACGCGATGCTGTGGCGCTGGCTACCACCCCATGAGCAGGAAACAAAAATTACCTTAACACAAATACCCGAGAAAGTGCTGAGGAGACAGCCCTGCCAGTAGGGTAGTTGTTATCGCACCAGACCGGTATTCTGGAGGTCGAGCGTTCGGATCCCACCCGGCGGGCATTTTTTCACCACTTTCTTTTCGACTCAAAAAATTCTTCATCTCTTTCTATGACCAACCACAACCTCCCCTTTGCTTTCCAAGGTTTTTTTGACTGCCAACCCTTTTTTTTATGTCTTATATAACGGAGCCCCTCATTTTCCTTTTTCTCATTCGCTACACGCTTAGCGGGGGCCTCTGTTCTGGCAGTCTTGCTGCCAAATGGAGCTTAAGAGGGTTCAACGCTGGTCGACCACTCTCGGCATGTCGTAGATGCTCGAGTAAAGGCCCGGGGGTTAAAAAGAAGGTCCTCTTCACCCCGAGTAGTTCGAGTGACGCTGGCTACCACCCCCAAGTGCAGGAAACAAAAATACCTTAACATAAATACCCGAGAAAGTGTTGGAGAAACAGCCCCTCCGGGAGCATAGTGGTTATCGCACCAGACCGCTATTCTGGTGGTCGTGGGTTCGGATCCCACCCGGTTGGCATTTTTTCACCACTTTCTTTTCGACTGAAAAAATTCCTCATCTCTTTCTATGACCCACCTCAACCTTCCCATCGCTTTCCGAGGCTTTCTTGATTGTAAACCCTTATTTTCTGTCTTATTTTACGGAGCCCATCATTTCCCGTTTTCTCATTCGCTACACGCTTAGCGAGGGCCTTTATTCTGGCAGTCTTCGTGCAAAAGGGAGCTTAAGAGGGTTCAACGCTGGTCGACCACTCTCGACATGTCGTAGACGCTCGAGTCATGGCCCGGGGGTTAAAAATAAGGTCCCCTTCATCCCAAATAGTCCAACAGGCGCTGGCTACCACCCCCAAGTGCAGGATACAAAAATACCCTAACATAAATACCCGAGAAAGTGCTGGGTAAACAGCCCCGCCGGTAGCGTATTGGTGATCGCACCAGTCCGGTATTCTGGAGGTCGTGGGTTCGGATCCCACCCGGCGGGCATTTTTTCACCACTTCTTTTTCGGCTCAAAAAATTCTGCATCTCTTCCTATGACCTACCACAACCTCGCCTTTGCTTTCCGCGGTTTTCTTGACTGCCAACATATATATATATATATATATATATATATATATATATATATATATATATATATATATATGTATGTATATATATATAGATATATTGTAATATAATGGCGTTAATTAGCAGGACTCGGAGCGTGGTAACAGGGGATGGTTGTACCAGAGGCCAAGCTAGCTGTTGGGGGATTGAGACGTAGGGGGGATTGACGCCGATTAAAATTCAGCCTCGGTCTCAGTTGAGGACACACACCTTTGGCCACACTCTTGCGCCTTCTCACGGCCAGTATCTCGATTACAATTACCACCGAAGAAAAAAAAATACACCATCTTCCCGTAGGGGAACCCTGAGTAGTATGCGAAGCAGCCATAGGGTCGATTCAACTGCCCATTAGTTTTCAGTTCGTCATTTCCGTTACGTTCGTTGACGTTCAGCTTTACGTTCAGCTAACTTTCCGTCTGGCAGCTCTCGAGAAGTTTATTGTACACTAAGAAGTACACAAGGTTTCTGTTTATCATCTTCTTGAGAAGCTTGCATAGGCAGCTTGTGAGGGCGATTCGTCGACAGCTGGCAGGAAAGGATGGGTCATTCCATTCTTTCAGGAAAGTCACTACAATAGCCTCCATCAAATATTTTACAATGTGCCCCGAAAGCCATATCTTGTATACGCGCAAGAGTGTTTCAAGAGTGTCTGGGTGCAGGTGCTGTATCATGAAGTATGTAATCTTATCTGTGCCTGGAGCTGAAGGGTTGCACAATATCAGGGCAGTAAATAACTCTTAGAGTGTGAATTCAAATTTGCAGGATGTTGATTATTTGTCTTTGTCATGTAAGTTTTTGTCTTTGTCATGCAGATGTTTTGTAATTCATAAAAGTGTTTATGTAGTGTGCTGAACTGGACACATGTTCGAAGTGTTGTGCAAGTGTGTTAGCCTGGTCTCCATGTGTGTCATCTGTTGTGCTAACAAGGGGGAGGCTGTTGTCTATTGTCCTTTGACCTTAGTATATATGTCCAGGCTTTGTGTGTGTCCGTGTATGAAATAATGGATGTCAAGAAGGTGTGCCAACTCTCTCGTTTTGCCCTACGGTGCACACGTTTGCCGAATGCCTTGGCCTGTTTGAACACAATAAGTTACCCGACGTGGTTAACTGACGAAGGATACCCCGCGCCTTGTTCTAGGGCTCTCGCGCCCTCCTACAGACCTTATTCCACGATGGCATCCACTGGTTGCGCGGGGAATCAGAGGTACGGGGAATACACTTTCTGCTGGCGACGAGGATGTGCGCCGTGAGGAGTTGAATGGTTTCTTTTCCGTGTATGCGTCTTATGGTTGTGTGGTGTAGTTGCGATGTCTCTGTAAATGTATTCCAATTAGCTCTTGCTTCATTAAACTTGTTTTGGGAAGCTGGACTGCGTGGCCCTATATGTTATTGAGGTGGGGAAGTGGTCCTTACCGTGAGCCGGACCCCGAGCCCTGCCAACGGCACACTTGAGAAGAGTAAAGAGAACTGCAAAGAGAATTGTGCACATTAGGTTACCAGTTAGTTTGCTTGCTTCAGGTACCTGGTTGACCAGCGCCCCAACATCAGAGCTTCAAAGCGCAAGATTATGAGGAATGTAAATGGAGCATACGGTTATCAACCTAATAAATATTATCGTGCGAATTGCTACACCTTCAAGGACAGTTTTCGGAGTGATAGGGTGGCATGCTAAGGATTTCCAGGCAATTATTGCCACACCGCCAGAAGAGTGTGTACAGCCACCACTGTCCTTCCTTTATACCAGGAAACTATTCAAGAAAGTTTTTTTGCTTTGAATTCAGATTGTATCATGAACACAGATTAAACTTGGCTGATTACCATGCAGGATCTCGTATACATCGTGGAGATTATTAGGAAGGCCTCTGCAGTTCCATTGAACAATATTTTGTCTTCCCATAATTAAGGGTTCGGAGCTACTGGAGTGTGACTATTTATGTAATGTCTTTCGGGCCTTGCACTCTTAGAAGGAGTTTTTTGACATTCTCTACTGACCTGGAAGTCGCAGACTGCTCCTTTCACTGTGGTACACACCGGACGGCTCGGCATCAATGTCGTCATCTGAAGGCAAGGGGGTGCACAGTGGACTGGACCCACTGGACTTGGTACCCTTTAAGGTGTCCTTTGTCTGCATTGCCAGTGCCCTGGGCGAGGGTAGCACCACAGGTGGCACAGGCAGTGAGGTGGAGGACGGGGTCACTGTGGCTGCCTCCGTCTCCATGTCGTCCATGCCCTCGCGTATGCTCTTAGCCAGTGGAAAGGAGGCCGCGGATGCAGCCGCATCCCCAACCGACATGGTTGCCACCCCAGCCGCTGCTGGCTCAGCGAGCGGTGCGGACGCGGGTTGGGCTGTCCGAGGTAGCACGGTCGGCAGTGGAGGTGGGACCAAGTCTGGTTCGCGGTGTGTCCCCACAGAAATGAGACGCCGCTCAGCCCCCGGCGAGCTGCGTCGGCGTACCTCCCCAAAGAGAAAAAGGCCAACCTCTTCCGCACCTCTGGGTAGGTGACGTTCTCGGTGATCGTAACATTGATTATCTGCTTCTCCATTTGAATTTTTCATTTTCGCTAGTACGCTGCATGAGGTCCCTGGCAGTTGGCCCAGGGTAAGGTTTAGGATTCACAGTTTTCTGAAGGATGGTCATGCTGGCCGCACTTAGCACAGGTAAGTCGGCCGCGTAAAGAGTTTGTGCCATGCCTGAAACGTTGGCACTTGAATCAGAGCCCTAGGTTGGGGATGTGCCGGCGGACATAACAATGTATATCACTGCCTTTATATATTTTGGAAGGTTGTATCGGTGGAAGGTCAGGTAATGTGTTTAGTTGCTATCTGTTTGTCATCGTGGCGTATGGATATGCGCTTTAAAGCCGTGACGCTCTGATTTCTTAAGCCTTCCAGAAGGTCGGCATGGGTTTGGGAAATGAGGTCTGCCTCAGAGATCACACCCCGAGAGCTGTTGAGGCTGCTGTGGAGTGTGATTCTGATCTCCAGATCGGCGACGCGGGTTGGTTTCAGAGGGATTGCGGAAGGTGGCTGAGTTTTTCTTCAAGTAGCACTTCACCAGTTCTCAGCTTTTTGGCGTGGTGTGTTTTGCCGATGATACGTTTGAGGAATTTCTAAACAAGAAATACAGATTGACAGGAAACTGGGCCCATCCGCCGGAGCCGGACCTTGGCTCTGACGGCCACCGTTCGTGGTTTCTCACCCTCCACCTAAAAACACATCTCCACGGCTGAATATAGCTTATGTTTTGGGGCTGGTGTCCGCGGTGTCATCAATACCGTCACCGTGATAACTGAATGTACTCCATGCGGGGCCTTCATCAGAGTGAGGCTGGCCTATGCGACGATGTAATCATGGAAGCCAGCTTTCTGCTGAGTGAGCACGACGCCAGTACCGATACCACTGCAGAAGGTGCAAGCGTGTCAAAATACGCAGTATTGCGGTGTAGTAAACAGGCGCCGCATGGTCACAAACGCCGTGTCACAATCAGGCAACCACTGGAGAAGTTCGTTGTGTCCGCTGAGTAGCGGCGTTAAAGGGCCGATGATGATGGCAAAAGTTCGGAAGAATCGGTGAAAATACGAACAGGAACCGATGAAGCATCACAGGTCTTCAAAAGTGGGCAGCCTGGGAAACTCTTCGTCTGCGTGAAGCTTGTCCGATATGGAAGGATGCATTTTTGGACACAACACGGCCCAAAATTGTTAGCTTGTGAGCAGGAAACCGGCACCTCTTCAGATTCAGTTTTAAGCGCGCTGACGTGCGGCAGGTCAATGCTTGCTAAAGCGCTCAAGGTGCGGATCAGAATCTGATAAAAACACAACAGTGTAATCCAGAAAACAAAGGCAGTTTCTACTTAAGAAAAACCTCTTGTTTTCCTCCTTTACGAGAGTTACTTATGGAACGAGTAATGCAGTGTGCTCGCCACTGGACTCGTGAGCGGTCACCTCTGGGCGGGATCCTTAGAAGGTACACCCAAGTGTCTTGGAAGAGCAGTGTACCGTGACCCTTGGGCATTGTATTATGTGCAGATCGTCGAGCTCAGCGACAGCTTAGAAATGCCTGCCGCAATGCTCGCACGAGCCTGGGGGCTGACGACAGCACCTTTCGTGTATCTGCTTGTTACACTCCTCGATGTCTGCGTTAGAGAAGTCGCAGCTCATGTGCCTTCACCGGCACTTGTCTTCCATGTCATCAGCTAATGTATTGCTGTCTTGCAGGCTTTCGCACAATGGACATTTCGCCTTTCCTTGACCCCTGCACGTCTTGTAATGTCGCAGGGCATCTTGAAGGGCCCCTGAATATGAACACATCTTGTCATTCTAGCCTGCGGCTTTCATTTGCTACAGCATTTCCGATTCTTTTTTATTCCCAGTCGTGTCTTTATGTCGGCTGTACACCACGCAAGGAGCATGTGAAATGGTTGAATTTTTCTGTATGAACAACTATGCATGCTCGGCAGAACATGACTCCGTTGCAGTCTTTGAATTCCTTTGGTGTCACAGCATTGCACGTACAACAAATGAGCTACGGCTATAGCTTCTTTTCAAACGACAAGAGCACGCCATTTGGTAGCGCGCCAACATATTTGACGGCATGTTTTATGGGACGGCAATCTTGGAGTAGTGGCCGTGTAGCCATTTAATATCGATTTCCTACAAGATTTTTATACCTGTGGTGGTGGTCAGTGGAAAGAACTGTGGTACTCAAACCTTCTATGACGATATGATATTACTGGAATTCACGCCCTAACTAGATTCCGCCGCACTAATACACTGACGGCTGTGGGCTGTCTTTAAAAGTCCCTGCGTTTTTGCTGCCACCCCTTTCTATAGGAGTGATTTCCCGTGCAAGCCGGGTGAACTCCCCAAGCGTTGTAGTCCCACACAAGTGTTTAGCGCCAGCCCGGGGAGTCGCTGGTACCTCTTAGGTGCCCAGCGCAACAACGGCACACGAATCCACATGCTGCCTTCCACAGCTAGTCTGGACGCTCTACTCGCCACCGCCTGTGGTAGGACATGCCGCGAGACTGTGCCACACCCGAGACTGCGGCAACCCGGCATGATGGCCTGGGGCCCCACCGGATGGACAAGGGTAAGGGGCCCGTTGCAAGGGTAAAGGCAGCTGTCCGGGAGGATCCCTCTTTCCAGGGTCTGCCCTCGCCCCGGGACGCCTGTACCCAATAAAGAAACAGGGGGGCACGGCGGTACCAGGATTCGAACCTGGTACCTCGCGCATTCGAGGCAAGTGCTGCACCTCTGACCGACAGCTGCGTTTTTTTAGATGCGAGGCATCTCATGGTCGGGGTAATGTCCCTTCCTTGTCGTTGTCGTAGTTGCGTCGTCCACACCCTCACTCCGCATGCTCGACTTGCTGAACGCCCGGTCTCTTCTATAGCTCCTGGAGTGATAGTGTGGCCGGTGCCTTCCTGGGCCGGCACGAGACGGGCGAGCTTCCCCTTCGCGAGCTTCCCGAGTACCCTTTAAGGGCTAATGGAGCGACATTGTTGCAAGTGTCTTTCTGGGCCGGCACGAGACGAGCATGCTTCACGCGCTTTCGACTTTTATCTGTCATATACTGGTACGCTTAGAAAGGACCGGGCTGCTGTTGGCGGGCCACCGAGGCGCAACTTAAGGGGATCGCTCCAGGAATGGCGGGAGATGCCGACATTGTGACTGGTGGTGCCATGGGCGCTGCCACCAGGGGTTCAAGGGGCACTGTCACTTATGGTTTGAACGGGGGCGCCACTGGTGTTGCGATCGGCGCTGGCACGATGGCTGGCACAAGTATAGGTTGGTGAACTGGAGGAAGCGCATCGCTGTGAAAGGATTACAGTGTCTTCAATGTAACTCGTGTAACTTTCATTGTCTTGTTTGGCACGGACTGGCAGGTGTTGCTCGACGCGAAGGTTGCGTGCAGCGGAGCTGCTAAACACTTGCAGAAACCTTGTCTTAAAGGCTGACCAAGTCTTTGTCTTTGGTTCATTGATATAAAACCACTCCTCAGGCAATTTATCGAGAGAAAAAGAGTCGTTAGGTTGAGCAACATCATTCCATCAGTTGCGGGCGCTCACCCTTTATATATTAAGTGTCAATCTTCTGCATCGAATTCATTGCTGCCTGTGAAACTGGGGCGCAGGGGTCGCGTTGGCATAGTGACCAGGAGCAGATGACGGGCGCAGGCTTGTGCGAGTTCATTTCATGCTCGATTTTTCGTGAGGCGGGAGGAAGCACTCGCTTGATTCGTTGTTCTAGGCTGCGGACCATCCAGAGACATAAGACCCTCAGCAAAATATAATGGGATATATTACCTGGTATCCAGATAGTGGTAACAGGGGCTGGTTGCACCGGAGGCTAAGCTACCTCGGGAGAAGCGCGCAGGCCCAGCAGCAAGAGCGTTCTCGATGGGTCTGATCCGACTATTCTGATTTGCATATAGACCTAGTGGGGATTGCCGCCACTTCAATGTCAGCCTCGGTCAAGTTGAGGACACAATCCCCTCATGATGATGTTGATGCTTAGCGGCTATCCCTTTCCAACGGGGTGGCGTTGCACAGCAGCTTTAGTTGCAAAGCCACAGTACAATCACCGCGCCAAAAAATCAAAAAGAAAATACTTTTATGACATTTTTGAGCTACTATGGCTTCTTTGTGCGCATGTCTTCGCAGATTTTTCTCTGCTATTTTCTCACCAACATTCCAACCTACCTTCATTTACTACCCTGTAGTATGGTCCAATTCACTTTTCAGCTAACCTTAAAGCCGAGTGCCTCCAGAAGCTGGATGGCTCCATCAGTGAGGACTGAATGGATATTTTGGCACTCAGCTACAATACGCCGCATGGTTTCTGGCTCGCTTCCGCAGCCTCAGCGTACGTCTTCTGTAACAGCTCGCGGATAACCGTTTCGGTCCTCGAGCAATCCAGCACGGCATCAAAAAACAATGGACTTCTTTTGGTATTATCGAAGAATTTTTTCTTTATAATCTCATGCTTCGCGATCCCATAGATATCTAAGAATTTCTTCGCGTCCATCCTTTTTTCGAGGTCGTTGTTTCTGATTCTTTCACTTCATTTTTTATTGCCGTGGTCATTTCCCCTTCATTTCCAGGTGTCATATACTTCATCCTGAGCCTTATGGTTTTTTTTCTTCACTGTGTGTCCACGCGTTTCATGTAAAGATAACGTAACAACTTCGCCGCCCATCTCTCGTTATCAATATTTTTAAGTCTTTATGGTGCTCGTTCTAACGGCCATTATCTCTGTTACAATATATATATATATATATATATATATATATATATATATATATATATATATATATATATATATATATATATATATATATATATATATATATATATATATATATATATATATATATATATATATATATATATATATATATATATATATATATATATATATGTATATATATATATATATATATATATATATATATATATATATATGACCCCCCGTGGTGGCTCACTCGCTAAGAAGTTGTGCTGGTGAGCACAAAGTCGCGGAATCGGTTCCCGGATGCCCGGCCGTTTTTAGATGGAGGCGAAAACCAAAAACGCCCGTGTGCACGAGATCTCACCACACTCTAACGATAATCAAGTGGTCAAAATTAATCTCGATACATCCACTATAGCCTGCCTCATCGCCTGTGTGGCAACCTTAGAATAAATATATATATAAACACACACACACATATATATATAAATATGTATAAAATATATATATGTATATACGTATATATATATATATATATATATATATATATATATATATATATATGGTTAGGAAATGAGGGGTTCGTTAGAAAATACACAAAGAAATGCCTGCCGTCTAGAACGCCAAAGAAGGCATAGGGGAATAGTTAGAATATTTTTTTACCGTTAGTGACGTTACATTACTATTTTTGATTATTATTGTCACGATTTAGCCCCGCGTTCGTGAACCTGGGAGGGCAGGGGTACCCTCCAGCAGAGAGACGACATGCCCTATGCCTTGTTTGGCGTTGTAGACTGCTGGCATTTCTTTCTGTATACACATATATATATATATATATATATATATATATATATATATATATATATATATATATATATATATATATATATATATATATATATATATATATTGTTACGAGGCAGATGCGAATAAGCAATCTATTTACAGATGATACAACTGAAGGCCAAGAGACCAAAGCCAAGGAATCAAATGCAGCTCGTTCTAGTCCATTTCTGGGCGATCTCTTCCTCGTCTCTCGGCTTGCCATGCACGGCCACTGATGAGGCACGTAACCATAGATGAAGTGGACCATGGATTGACAACCAGGTGATCCAGTCTAATGGTATTTGAAATGTTCCAGGAGTTACGTAGCATGACCCCCTCCTATGGGTAAGCAGCATCTCGGTGCACATTAACCTTGGGTCAGGGAGCAGGTGGGGCCGTTGAGAAATAGGCTTGAGGCGGCCGACGTGGACTAGTTCTTCTGCACGGTCCAGTGACGGTGAGGAGGAAGCAACGGGAACGATTTCGTATGTGACCGGTCTGACCATGCGCCTAATGCGATAGGGGCTTTTGAAGCAAGGCAGCAGTTTTTCGGAGAGTACAACTCGGCAGCATGGGGTACTGACCAGGACCAAGAAGCCGGGCGTAAAATGGGCGGTGCGACATTGCTGGTCATAGCGGTGCTTCTGATCGGACTGGGTAGCCGAGAGCTTGGCACGGGCAACCTGGCGGGTCGCATATAAGTGAGCGACTGCATTGAGCGACAGGATTGGTATTGCTGAAATGAAGCTCCGTTTTTACAGATGCACTCGAGTCTCGAGTGTGTGATTTGGAAAAAACTTCCACAGGTTTTAACTCCAACTCTGCTTCTGTCGGGTAAGCTAACGCATGTATTGCCGAAATCGCTTCCAAAATTGATGATCTTGAAAATCGGTCATGGTGCAACAATATCGTAATTTATGGTCTGACAGTGGAAGCCTTCGAAGACGGTGATTGTTTGGCAACTAAGATTTAGGAACGTTGCAAAGCTTAAAAATACTAAAATTTATATAATCGAAGATTTCTCTCTGCGAGTTCGTGCTCTGCGGAAACAAATGTTGGACGCCGCTGCTCCTTTTCGTGATATTGGGTGTTCTAATAGTTTGAGGTTTGATTACATTCTAATAAAAAAGTTCGGTACTGCTGGCACGAAACACTGAATTCCCTTGTAAAAGCGTCTAGTTTGCCAAATAATTACGATGCAATGGCCTCCTCGGCTGCATCCGGTTCGGAGCTCCGTTCCTCTCCTGGTGAACTTACCCCGGCAGCAGCGCCTGTTGTCTTCGGTGGACGTCGTCCCGGCAGGAATGAAAAATTCGTCCTTCTAACTTTAAACGCTAGGAGTGTAATAAAAAAAATACCTAGCCTCCACTCCCTTGTTTCAGCGTATTCGCCTCACGTCATCGGCATACCCGAAACGTGGTTACATGTTGGTATTCCCGATTTTGAGTTCACTCCACCAGGGTACACCGCAGTTCGCACGGATGGACTGGTGGGTAAAGGGGGCGGTGTTGCTTTTCTCATCGGTTGAGACCTACAATTTGCTGTGATTCCAGGCGGCGCCGACACCGAGTCTGTTTGGTGCAAGATTTGCCTCGAAAAATGTGCTATTGTCGTCTTGAAGTGCAGAGGTGCGCTGCCTGACACGAAACGTAGGACAGGGTTAATACCACAAAAACAGACAAGGTGAGGCGAAACTATCAACTGTTGATTATCTTGTGAAGGGGGGCGGGTATATATGACGGAAATAAAGAACATGCACGAAAAAATAACCATAAAACGCTACACGTGACATGATATCTATTCCTCACTTAGGAAACCTATTTCACGCGCCGAAAGCCGGATTGAAGGGGCGGCGCTAACGCAATCTCCCTCCACTCCTGACAACATTGCATATGCTTCGTATATCTCGCGGGTAATCTTGTCTCTGGAGCGGAACAAAACAGTTGTCCCCTCAAAATCGGGCAAACATTTCTTCTCGCACTTCTTAACATGCGCGGCCAAATTTCCATTTGACGCCTGTTGCGCGCATACATTCTTATGTTCCCGTAATCTGTCGTTGAGGCAGCGGCCTGATTGCTCCACGTACGACCTACCACAGGAGAGGGGGATCTTGTATACAATACCCTCTGCGCAGTTGACGAACTGGCGCCTGTGCCGTGTGCCACATTCGAAACCTTTTTTCCTCTCTTGATTTGCAGCCTTGCACAGTCCCTTTAGTTTCAACGGGGCAGAAAATACCACCGGAATATTATGTTTGGCGGCCACTTTCTTTAGCCAGTGCGAAACCCTGTGAATGTAGTTCATGACAACTGGTCGAATCTTAGGTCTTTCCTTGTTCTTCTCAAGGCTGTTCGCGTTTTTCACCTTCAGCACATTTTCTGCAACTGATACAAGTACATGGGTAGGGTAACCACCCTTTTTCAGCCTTATACATGGGCGGTCTAGGCTGTCCGTCACAGTGTGCGAGCACGATTTCGTGATTGCCTGCGTGATGCAGGAAGATGCAATTCCACGCTTAATCAATTTGGTGTGGGACGAGTCTTAAGGCAGCAGTCCCTTCTCCCCTCTCGTGCGGTAGGCCCAACATGTGTGAAATTCTTCTTCCTAAAAAAACAGGTCAAGAAGTTGTAGGGACTTGTTTTCCCGCTTTTCGTGTGTGAAATCTAGCCCAACATGCAACCGGCTGAACTGTTCCATAATTTTAGGGATGGCACAGTCGAGGTTTGTTCCTGAAGGCATGCATACTAAAAAGTCGTCGACATAGCGGAAACACCTTGTTAGCGTTTTCTATCGGCCTCCCGCCTCTAGTATTGAAACAATAAAGATTCTTAATAACTTCATGTACGAGCGCAATTTTAGGGCATCGAACTTCATTTGCTAGAGTAATTTTATCGCTCCAGTGATCCACTGGCCTTCCTATACGTGTGATGGTCGCGAAATTATTATTTGCAGAGAACTATAGACTTTACAGTATCTTTCGGCTTAACTCAAATTGTTCACGGTGCCGCCAGGTTGAATGCTGTTCTGGATCTCGTATTTTTGTTCTCCGCCATTTCGAATAAAGGCTTTAACTTCGAAATATTTTATGACCTGTTTGACCATCAGCCTGTTGTCGTTTCCCTTGCATGCGTAATCAATAGACCGCGAAAAGTTTTCACTTCGTTTCCGGACTTTGAACGGGCGGATGACCTTTCTGTTTTAGACGCTTTGGCCAATGCATACGATGATTTTGTGCTACTCAGCGCTTCAGCAGACATTGATACGGTAACTAACACTTTTGAAAAGCTAGTAAAATTATGCATTTCAGAGTTTATACTTACAAAGACTAAAAAGAAAAACACTGATGTTCCCTGGATGAACCGTGATCTTTTACACTTATCTGGTAAAGTCCGGAGACTTCCGCCATGAAAATCGTCTAGCAATTTCCGAAGTATTATCAGGTTCACTTAGGCCAAGAGAGAACTTCAGGAGCAGCAAAATATAGGTAAAGATTTCATTTTTTGTGTTCAACTTCAACGTTTACTATCCCACAATCCCCGCAAGTTTAGCGCTCGGTCCGGCCCCACGATGCTTCCTGCATTTCTTTCAAAATAAACGACCGAACCATGGATGATCCGGCAGACATTTTGAACACTTTTAACTAGTTCTTTAAGTCTTTCTTAACAGTCGACAATCTTGTTCCTTCTTTTTGCACGTCAAACCCAACGTCTCCAATCAGCTATGTAGTGATAACTGAAGAGATCGTGTTAAAATTTGGACACTAAAAATGTAATGGACCCGATGGTATACGTAACATGCTTCTCGTTCGATACTCTCTTCGGACCTCTGAATACATTACAATAAGTTTGAATATATCCGTAAAATCTCGTACCGTTCCCAGATCTTGGAAAAACGACAAAAAAGTACCTCTATATAATTCTGGTGGCAAGCAAGTTTTCAGCAATTACAGGCCCATCTCTCTTACCCCTCATTCCGGCAAACTATTAGACCTCATGATATACAAAAATATTAGTGCATTTCTCGAATCTAACAATCGGTTGCCTAACTTCCAACATGAATTCAGACGACGTTATAGTACCGTTACGCTGTTAACCGAATTCGTGCACTACATTACTAGTACCATGGACATTGGTAATCGGGTTGACACACTATTCATTGACTTTTCGAAAGCGTTCGACTCTGTACTTCAGTCTAAACTACTATGTAAATTAAACACCATAATAAACAACCCGCAACTACTTACTTGGATTTATAATTTTCTTTCTGAGCGCTCGCAATACGTTTGTTATAACTCAAGTGACTCTGAAAATGTTAGTGTTAGTTCAGGCGTTCCGCGAGGTTCTGTACTTGGCACATTACTATTTCTACTGTACATAAAAGATTTGACTTATAAAGTAATCTCTACAATTCGTCTGTACGCGGATGATTGTTTTGTATGAACCCATTGACTCTCCTGAAGCTCATCATCGTGTAATTGACTCATTTACTAAGTTTTGTGAATGGTGCGCAACCTGGCAAAGCACTATCAATTTTAACAAATCCGTGCTTATGTCTTTCACGAATCGTAAGTCCCCTTCCTGCTTCACGTACTCGTTTAACGGATCCACCTTAAAAAAAGTAACAGAATACAAATATCTTGGTGTTTTTTCTTCCAGTAATTTACCTAGGTATCAGCATATTAACTTTATCTGCACAAAATCTTTAAAAAAATTATGTTATTTAGGACGGACACTGTCCCAATCCCCAAATAGCACTAATATACTAATCCATAAAACACTCATGCGTCCTGTACTAGACTACGCATGCCCCGTATGAAGCCAACACAGGAAGGGTGAAATCGTTAAAATTAAGGCCATTAACAAAAAACCTATCAGATTTATTTGTAATCGCTGTGATCGCTACTTTTCACCTTCCCTTGCCCTGTCTTCTCTTGAACTAACAAAATTAAGCATGCGCCGACTAAAGGATTCTATGAAATTGCTTTACTTGTTTATTAATCACAGTATATCGCATTTCTGACAATATCTTCTTCTCATTTGCCTCGCTGTTCATAACGAGAAGTAATCAGCACCTTAATATCAAGCCTTAAAACTCTCAAATCAACCCATTCAAATTTAGTTTTTTTTTTTCATTTCACTGCTGAACTCTGGAATTGATTGCCCGGTGATACTCGCTCCCTTCCACTAGAAAAATTTTTACTTGCCCTTGCTGATTTGCGTTACTGTTCTTTTGTTTTATTGCTCTGTTGATCTGTTTAATAGCTATTTTTTGTTTCGTGAATGCTCACTCCTGCCATAGCCCAAAATTTGGGGGCTGCAGTAAGTATAAATAAATGACTAAATCACGAGCATATTCTGTATCCAGAGGTGTTGCATCAGGAAGGACGATATCCAATGAAAGAGTGGGTTCGCGGCTATAGAGAAGAAAGAATGGGGAATAGCCGTAGATGTCATGGCGGGATGAGTTATGCGTGAACGTAACATATGGCGAAGGGAAGTACCAATCGAGATGATTTACGGAAATGTACATTGCGAGCACTTCGACGATTGTCTTGTTCAATTTTTCAGTCAATCCATTAGTCTGGGGATGGTAGGCGGTGGTTAGCTTGTGCTTAGTGCGAAAAGGCGGAGGAGGTTGTCCACAACCCGAATCAGGAAGTACCCGGCCATGGTCGGTCAGGAGCACCGACCATGGTCATGACCGACCATGGTCAGGAGCCATGGTCGGTCAGGTCGGTCAGTGTAGGATAACGTCGTGAAGCAGGAGATCCGCAATCTCGGTGGCACAACCGGTGGGAAGGGCATGCGTTTTATAGTAGCGGGTCGCATAGGAAAATTTTGTATGTTTTTCTGGTATGTATTCATCGCGACTTACCGTATTTTTTTGCTTTGGGTGAGTTCTTGTGTTTCCATACCTAATGTATTTAAACTTTAAAGCGGGGGTTTATATTTACAAGAGCCCTGAGGCCGGTCAACTAGCGCCGCCCCTCGACTACCGCGGGAGACGTAGAACGTCTTCTTTCCCAGCGGCCGCCACGTAGAACGTGGTCGGAGGTCGGGGTTAGCAAACCCCCGCTTTAAAGTCGAGAGAGAAGCCGCTGTGGGGATAGCGGAATGGCGAACGCACCGCACCGGTTATGCGGAGATGTGGGTTCGAGTCCCGCTCCCGGAAAAACGGCGGATTTTTTCTCGACTTATATTTTCGCTTATTTATCAATGAATCAAAGAAACGTGAAGAGCACACGTCGTTCGGTCCTATTAAATATATCGAAAAAAGCCGAATACCAATGGCAATGACGACTGCAACCTTGATATGTATCTTTACCGAGTCCCTCGTCCCGTATCTCTCTGTTCTGCTACATGCATTACGAGGCACTGGCTCCAGCAGTTCGGATATGCCAATTGCTAACCCCGACCTCCGACCACGTTCTACGTGGCGGCCGCTGGGAAAGAAGACGTTCTACGTCTCCCGCGGTAGTCGAGGGGTGGCGCTAGTTGACCGGCCTCAGAGGTCTTGTAAATATAAACCCCCACTTTAAAGTCGAGAGAGAAGCCGCTGTGGGGATAGAGTAATGGCGAACGCACCGCACCGGTTATGCGGAGATGTGGGTTCGAGTCCCGCTCCCGGAAAAACGGCGGATTTTTTCTCGACTTATATTTTCGCTTATTTATTAATGAATCAAAGAAACGTGACAAGCACACGTCGTTCGGTCCTATTAAATATTTCGAAAAAAAGCCGAATAGCACTGGCAATGACGACTGCAACCTTGATATGTATCTTTACCGAGTTCCTCGTCCCGTATCTCTCTGTTCTGCTATATATATATATATATAGACTTAAAAGATAAAAACTCACACAGAGCGCGAAAAAAATAAGGTTAGTAGAGACAGAGACAAACGAGAAAGACTTAGAAAATAAAAATAAGTTTACTGACGTTTCAGGGAGAGGACTCCCTTTCTTCAGAGTACAAAATAAGTTCGTTTCAGAGCTATATATACAGAATATAGCAGAATACAGAATATATATAGCTCTGAAACGAACTTATTTTGTACTCTGAAGAAAGGGAGTCCTCTCCCTGAAACGTCAGTAAACTTATTTTTATTTTCTAAGTCTTTCTCGTTTGTCTCTGTCTCTACTAACCTTATATATATATATATATATATATATATATATATATATATATATATATATATATATATATAGGGAATGAGGGGCTTTGAAGATGGTCACCAGATAGAATTATTATGTGGAGAAGTTAGCAGCCTCAGAGCTATGCCAACGTTTGGCCCAGGGGACCTGCCTTTTTCAAGGCACCAGGGTTAATCTATTTTATATTTTATAGATACACTATTTTAGCACACTATTTTATAGATACAGATTGAGTTGGAGAGAGAGGGGCAGGTTGTTAAGAGCGGAGCGGAAGTAGGACCGCAGAGAGAGAGAAAGAAGGTGGAGAAAAAATTCCCGCCAGGAGGAATCTGAATCAGCGACTTCAGAAGACCGGTCTGGCGGCATGACCACTACGTTACGGCCAGGCGATTTTTCCCGTTTTCTTTCTTTCCTAATTCTATCTGTTTCAATGATATACGACATCCTCCTCTTTTCTTTCCGAGGTTTTTTCGACTGCCAACGCTCATTTCTTTCTTAATTTCAACGAGCCCCTCATTTCCTATTCTGTTTCGCTACATGCAAAGCCAGGGCTTCATTTCTGGCAGTCTTAAGGCCATAGGGAGCTTAAGAAAGTTCAAACCTGCTAGACCACTCCTGACATGTCGTAGACACTCGAGTCACGACCAGGGGGTAAAAAAGGAGGTCCCTTTCACCTTGAGCAGTCCGATTGGCGCTGGCCACCACCCCCAAGCACAGAAACAAAAATACCTAACATAAATACCCCATAAAGTGGAGGGGAAAATCGCCCCGCCAGTACCGTTAAGGTGATCGCACAAGACCGGTATTCTGGAGGTCGTGGGTTGGGATCCCACCTGGCGGGAATTTTTCTCCACTTTCTTTCTTTCTAAATTCTTTATCTGTTTATATGGCCTACCATATCCTCCCCTTTGCTTTCCAGAGTTTTGTTGACTGCCAACCCTTATTCTGTCTTAATTCAACGAACCCCTCATTTCCCATTTTCTCATTCGCTATATATATATCAACATATATGTAATAAATATTGCTGCGAACCATACATTGGGTTTGTTTATTTGTGTTTTGCTTTTACCGCCCGGCTGCGCCGGTCTGTGTTATATCTGCGCCAAGGGAAGCGCGTGTTCCATTCTTTCTTTCTGTGCCTCATGTGTTATCTGTTGTGATAGGGAGAGCATTCCGATCTAACGTGAACAGCCCAGAATAATGTTCTTGGATCTACTATGTTCTCGGTGCGAATCGACGTTTCGAGAACCACGCGCGCCAAAAGATAAAAACCCTGCAGTGCGGGCGCCGGGGCATTCGATTCGACGACACTCGCCTGCGCAAGTCACTTTGTTGACCGCTGCTTCGCCACCTCTGTATTCTTTTGAGTTGTTAGGGGAGCACAAGTTCGCTCCAATAAACGTGTTTCTCATTCAACACAACTGCATCGTCCTTGTCTTCGTGACATCTGGTAGAGCTGCTGGGTACGCACCCTTCATGCCCACTACAACCACGAAAAGCCGCCAAGCCAGTCCAACAAGAGCCAGCCCCCGCCTGCAAGATTTCCCACCCGAGTTCTGTTTGATGCCAGAAGGGCCCAAGAAAAGGAACGCTGCAACCAACACCATGGTGCAAGAAACAACGTCGCCAATTGTCCTCCAGCAGCCCCGGGAACCGCCATCGTTCCGAGGAGCCCCCGCAGAAGACCCAGAAGAATGGTTGGAGAAACTGGAGCGCGACCGGAAATTCAACAGGTGGGACGATGCAGAAACGTTCCGGCACGTTTTCTTTTACTTGGAAGATTCGGCTCGCACTTGGTTCGAGAACCACGAGAGCTCCTTGAAAAACTGGGCTCAGTTCAAAAGCGAGTTTACTAAGACCTTCACTACCGTCGTGCGAAAAGAAAGAGCCGCCCTTTTGTTGGAAACGCGCACGCAACACCCCAACGAAGGTGTCGTGATCTTCGTTGAGGAGATGAAGCAACTATTTCGCCGAGCGGACCCCGAAATGACGGAAAAAAAGAAGTTGCGCTTCTTAATGCGCGGAGTGAAGGAGGAACTGTTTGCTGGACTTGTCCGAAATCCGCCCAAAACCGTCGCCGAATTCGTGACCGAAGCCAGCACCATTGAGAAAGCCCTCGAAATGCGTGCTAAGCAGTATGACCGTAACTTTGTTGGCGCGGCCAATGCGAACGACTTTGGCAGCACGCGGATCCCGGCCGACAGCCTACGCGAGGCTATCCGCGGAATAGTGAGAGAGGAGCTGCGGAAACATCTCCCAACGCCGCCGCAGCCCCAAGTCGCTTCCCTCACCGACGTGATTAGAGAAGAAGTGCAACAAGCGTTGGGAACTTCTACGCCATCCGAGGTACCCCGAGAGCCACAAGCTATGACATACTCCGCGGCTTTTCGTCGACCCCGCCCTGCTCCAACACGCCGTCAAGAGGCGCCGCCATACCGCCGCCCACTGTCACCCGCCCGACCCCCGGTAGCCCGAAACCAGACGCCGAGGAAGACGGATGTATGGCGAACTCCCGATAACCGTCCTCTGTGCTACCACTGCGGAGAGGCCGACCACATTTACCGTCGCTGCCCATACAAGAGACTAGGACTGCGTGGTTTCTCCGTCGACGCACCTCGCCCTCTCCCTGGCCAACGACCACGTGAGATCGACGAGTATCTATCTGAAACCAGCCGTGGCCCAGCGCGTTTCAACCGTTCGCCGTCGCCCTACCCCTACCATTCGTTGAACCGCCGTAGCAACGCTGACTTCACCCGTGGAAGGTCCCCCAGCCCACGCGGGGGAAACTAAAGGCGGCAACTTCTGGAGGTGAAGTTGCTCTACGGCGAAAAACTAGAAACCCTCCAACGACGCAAGGACGCGCTGAAGACAGTGATTCACGACATGCCCTCATCCCGACGACCCGACCTAACCCTGACGAGACTCCCGAACACGACGACAGCTACACGGCGCGACGCGTACCCGACCTGACCGAGACGTTCGTTGAGAAGACGACGACAACGACGATGCACAGTGCCCGACCATCAACACGTACAAGCGGAGATACGACGCCCCGACGAACCCGGAACTCGAGGAAGACTGCATCTGACGTGAAGGTGTCCATCGACGGCTTTGACGTAGTCGCCCTCGTAGACACGGGAGCTGACTATTCGGTAATGAGCGGACCATTTGCGTCTGAACTGAAGAAAGTTATGACCAGATGGGACGGTCCGCAAATACGCACAGCAGGAGGCCACCTCGTGACGCCAAGTGGAACGTGCACATCGCGCGTCACCATAGACGGCCCAACGTACCCTGCGGCGTTCGTCGTTCTGCCTAACTGCTCCCGCGACGTGATTCTCGGAATTTGACTTTTTGACGGACAACGGCGCAATAATTGATCTGCAGACCAAGTCGATAACATTTTCCTCCAATCACTCCACGACGCCGCAGCCGACACCGATCACCGTGCTGCTGTCAGGATCGCCGACGATCACATCACCCTGCCACCCCGCGCAAGCTTGATCATCGCCGTCTACTGTGAGGATGCTGCTTCTGACATCGACGCTATCGTAGAGAGTGATCGAAGGTTGCTTCTCGACCGCGGTGTCTCCGTCGCAAGAGGCATTGCGCACTTTAAGCAACGCCAATCTCACGTTTTGGTCACTAATTTCACCGAAGAGTATCAGCATTTAAACAAGGGAGCTGCAATTGCGTTCCTCGAAGAAACGTAAGAAGCAAGTGATGTGATGGCAGTCGCCGACTTTGAACGCACACCCGTAGAAACATTCAAGCTCCCGCAGCCATTCGACGTGAATCCGCGCTACCGCAAGAACAACGGAAAAAATTATTGGCTTTGCTGCGTCCCTATAGCGAATGTTTTTCGTCGAGCGCAAAACTACGTCAGACCCCTCTAGCGAAGCACCGAATAATAACCGAAGATGGAGCCCGACATAGCCGACAGTCACCGTACCGCGTGTCTTCACACGAACGGGAAGCCATCCGGACTCAAGTCGACGACATGATGAGCGATGACATTATACAGCCATCAAAAAGCCCCTGGGCTGCGCCCGTCGTACTCGTAAAGAAAAAAGACGGCACATTAAGGTTTTGCGTTGACTACCGGCGACTGAACAAAATCTCAAAAAGGACGTGTACCCCCTCCCCCGAATCGACGACGCCCTCGACCACCTCTGCCACGCGAAGTACTTCTCATCGATGGACCTGAAGACCGGCTACTGGCAAATTGAAGTGGACGAGAGAGACCGAGAGAAGACTGCATTTATAACCCCAGACGGCCTATACGAGTTCAAGGTGATGCCGTTTGGGCTGTGCAAAGCACCAGCGACGTTTCAAAGAGTCATGGACACTGTCCTAGCTGGCCTTAAGTGGCACACCTGCCTCGTATACCTCGACGACGTAGTGGTATTCACCCGGACTTTCGACGAACACCTTGCAAGGTTGGAGTCTGTACTCGAGGCCATTCGTACGTCGGGGTTGACGCTGAAGCCTGAAAAGTGCCGTTTCGCATACGGGGAACTCAAATTCTTGGGCCACGTCGTCAACACCGCGGGAGTCCTACCTGACCCGGCAAAAACTTCAGCCATTGCGAACTTCCCAAAGCCGAAAGAAAAGAAGGGCGTGCGAAGATTTCTCGGGCTGTGCGCATACTACCGCCGCTTCGTCGCAAACTTCGCACGCATTGCAGAGCCACTCACGCGCTTGATGAAAGATAGCACCCCTTTCAGCTGGGAAAACGACCAAGAAAAAGCATTCGGCGAGCTGCAAAAACGCCTGCAAAGCCCGCCCGTGCTCGCTCATTTCGACGGAAATGCCGAAACGGAAATGCATACGGACGCCAGTGATATAGGCTTGGGTGCCGTCCTTGTCCAAAAGCAAAGCGGCTGCGATAGGGTAATCGCCTATGCCAGCCGTGGTCTGTCGAAGGAGGAGAAAAACAATTCTGCCTCTGAGAAAGAGTGCCTGGCTATTATATGGGCGATTTCAAAATTTCGCCCATACGTGTATGGAAGGCCATTCAAGGTTGTAACAGACCAGCATGCGCTGTGTTGGCTCGCTAATTTGAAGGACCCCTCTGGACGTCTTGGGCGGTGGAGCTTGCGCCTGCAGGAGTTCGACGTTACAGTCGTTTATAAATCCAGCAGGAAACACTCCGACCCCAACTGCCTGTCCCGCGCCCCCGTCGACCCACCACCACAAGACTCTGATGAAGACAGCGCGTTCTTCGGGATCGTGACGGAGGGCGACCTAGCCGCCCAGCAGCGTGCCGACCCCGACTTACGCGTCATAATCGAGTACCTCGAGGGATGCAACGTTGCCTTTCCTAGGACCTTCAAACGCAGCTTACCAGCATTCAGCCTGAGAAACTCCGTCCTTGTGAAGAAGACTTTCAGCCCCGGAACAAGAGCGAATTACCTTCTCGTCATCCCCGCGGACCTTCGTGACGAAATTTTGGAAGCGTGCCACGACGACCCGTCTTCCGGACATCTGGGCACAGCCCGCACTATTGGAAAAGTCAAGGCGAGGTACTACTGACCCGGCCTTACCTCTCACGTCACCCACTACGTCCGGAGCTGCCGTGACTGCCAGCGACGAAAAACGCCGCCGACAAGACCCGCCGGACTTCTGCAAGCGATCGCCGTACCATCGAGATCATTTCAACTGATTGGAATGGACCTTTTAGGCCCGTTCCCTACGTCACGATCACAGAACAAGTGGATTGTCGTAGCGATAGACTACATGACGCGCTACGCAGAGACCGCCGCTCTTCCGTGGGGGACTGCACAAGAAGTGGCGGAGTTCTTTATAAGCCAAGTTGTGCTGCGACATGGAGCCCCGGAAGTCCTAATCACAGACCGCGGAACGGCATTTACTGCGGAGCTGATGCAAGGAGTATTACGCTACAGCAACACGGATCACCGAAGAACGACGGCGTACCACCCCCAAACGAACGGACTAACATAACGTCTGAACAAGACAATCGCAGATATGCTGTCAATGTACGTTGACGTTGAACATAAGACTTGGGACGAAGTGCTCCCGTATGTCACGTTTGCGTACAGCAAGGCTATCCAGGAGACGACATAGCTGACGCCGTTCGAGCTTGTCTACGGTAGAAGGCCGACTACGATGCTCGACCTTCTCGACGCCAAGCTTCCGCACGTAGAAGACGACGACCTCAATGCCGACGTCCACGGATATCTTCAACGTGCGGAGGAGGCCCGTCAGATCGCTCGAGTTCGTATAACGGACCAGCAGCTGGTGGATGCGGGCCGCTACAACCTCCGACGCCGAGACGCCGAGTACCAACCAGGGGATCGTGTGTGGGTTTGGACTCCCATCCGACGACGCGGACTCAGTGAGAAGCTCCTCCGACGGTATTTCGGACCCTACCAGATTCTACGACGTGTTGGCCAACTTACCTACGAAGTGATCCCCGATGGTGACTCCGGCACATCACGACGACGCACGCGGCCTGAAGTCGTCCACGTGGTTCGCTTAAAACCTTTCTACGGAGGATGACGAACTTTTATTTTCATTTGTTCGTACTGTCGCTTATGTTAGCATCGGGTCGATGCACTCTTAGAGGGGGGGGGGTAATGCCGCGAACCATACATTGGGTTTGTTTATTTGTGGTTTGCTTTTACCGCCCGGCTGCGCCGGTCTGTGTTATCTCTGCGCCAAGGGAAGCGCGTGTTCCATTCTTTCTTTCTGTGCCGCATGTGTTATCTGTTGTGATAGGGAGAGCATTCCGATCTAACGTGAACAGCCCAGAATAATCTTCTTGCATCTACTATGTTCTCGATGCGAATCGACGTTTCGAGAACCACGCGCGCCAAAAGATAAAAAGCCTGCAGTGCGGACGCCGGGCCATTCCATTCGACCACACTCGCCTGTGCAAGTCACTCTGTTGACCGCTGCTTCGCCGCCTCTGTATTCTTTTGAGTTGTTAGGGGAGCACAAGTTCGCTCCAATAAACGTGTTTCTCATTCAACACAACTGCATGGTCCTTGTCTTCGTGACAATATATATAATTATATATATAAATACATATATATATATATATATTTATATATATATATATATATATATATATATATATATATATATATATATATAGTACGAAAACATAAAAACTCACACAACACGCAAACCACGAAAAAATAAGGTAAGTAGCGATTGAGATACTCTAGAAAAAAATGCAAAAATTAATGTTTACTGATGTTTCACGAACTGGCTATCAGTAAACTTTTACTGTTTAAGGTTTTTCTCGAGTGCCTCACTCTCTACTTTCTTTATCTACATAAATACATATATACATACAAACACACACTCTCACACAGACACACACATATGTATGTATGTGTTAGTGTGTCCCTGTGTATATTTATATATATAGTAAGGAAATGAGGGGCTCGTTGAGGAAACGCAGAAATATAGGTCAGCAGTCTACAACGCCAAAGGAGGCATAGGGGTGTGGTTAGGTTCTTTTGTTTTTTTACTACTGTGAATGAACTACACACTTTTTTTAATATACAGAAGACAGAAAGAAAAAACACGCGCCCAGAGTGGGGACCGAACCCACGCCTTTCGATTACATATCAAATGCCTTACCAATTCGACATGTAATTGAAGGCATTCGACAGGTAATCGAAAGGCGTGGGTTCGGTCCCCACACTGGGCGCGTGGTTTTCTTTCTTTCTTCTGCATATTTAAAAAAACTTTAGTTCATTAACCGTAGTAATAAAAGAAAAGAGCCTAACCACACCCCTATGCCTCCTTTGGCGTTGTAGACTGCTGACCTATCTTTCTGCATATATATATATATATATATATATATATATATATATTTGCAGAAGATCACATTGGAAAGATAACAGTATTTATTGACTCAATGTTTGGGACGGACACCGTCCTTAAGCAAGAGTAATGTATTATAGAATGGAAGGTATTTATATGCAGTTCAAGCATTTGAGGCTCCAGTGCGGTGGCGTACATTTTAAGCTGGAAAGAGTTGAGGAAGGAAAAAAAGAGCATGAAAGGCGGCAATAAGAATGGGTACAAATAAAAAGCAAAAAATTATTCAGAGAGGGAGATTGAAAGAAATCAGAAAGCGAAAGAAAGGATGAAATAAGAAAGCAAAAAAAAAACAAAAAAAAAAGTTAAAATTGTAGAATAAAACAAATGGGCAGTCAACGACAACACGCATATTTTTCTGCCTAGCCGAGGAGCGATAGGGGAGACATAACTGCGTGGTTGACTACCGCGGCGACGTGTAATAATAGGGGTCAGCGTCGGCTCCCACAAGAGAGCAGCACTCATACAGGCGCGCGCTTTCAAGCCCCCAGCATGCGGAGGCCGCGTGTTTTCTTCGGCCTCAAAGACGACCCCACGTCCATACTCCTTAACCACTTTTCCTCTTTAGGCCACGGCTGGCGCCAAAGACACAAGCTGTCTGCATGTCGGAGAAATTGGGGAATCGGATTCACGAAAGCCCCAAGCGCCGCCGAACAAGGGGCGGGCAAAGCAAGCCGCCTCAGTCGTTTGGGCGACAGGGTTTCGGCTGTCAGAAAGTCCAAGCAGGAGTGATGAGTTATGATAGGGTAGGCAATAATCACCTCCCATGGCGAGACACGAAAATAGTAATTAATCGAGAGGGGGAAAAGGAAGGGTGTACAGGAGTACAAACAGAAATAACAATGCAAGAAATTAAAAAAAAACAAAGAAAGAAATATCAAAAAGAGTTGGAACAAATGTTCTCACAAGTTCAAAATGGCTGAAGGTGTTGCCAGAGCCCCTAGATTCTAAGACCAGGTTGATCCCTTTACATGATTTGTGTTGCCTTTAAAACACCTTCGTGGTGTTTCTGGCACTAACAATGTTTATTATTTATTGACTTACACATAGAAAACTGCAGGGTGTATCTCTCCGGGATAGCGCCAGCGAAAGCAACAATCAATTAAACTACACATGTATAAAAACCACAATCGATTGAAGTAAACCTCTAGAAAATCAGTGAAACAGGTGAAGGATCTTGAGCCCTTGTTACAAAACACAGCAGCGATAACAATAGACATCAGGCTCTATGGCAGAGCAGCCATTGAAGTACAAAGCATAACTAGCTGTTGTGTAACATTTTTTAAGAAGGAAGGGCCTTACATATATCACATGGCGTTGCGAACCACGTTAATTAACACACCAAGGAAAGGCAGCAAGCATAGCTCTTATAGACAGGGGATGAATAAAATATAGAGACAGAAGAAACTACTAAACGTGTGCACAAAAAATATATCACAAACTCCGATATATAACACGGAGAGGAAGGAAAGTTTACTCGCACTCTCGTTGATACCATTTGCAAGGGCGTTGAATTTTGAATTTGTGAATCAGGAAAGATTCCCGCACTCCACGGTCGTGAGGAGTCCTGAAACACGACTGAAGTACAGTGACTGAAAATTTGTCGAATAGATGCCCTAGTGTGGTGACGTGCTTGGATATCGGAAGGTGCGGCAGCGTGGTTACATGGGATTGATGATTGTTAATGCGCATTCTGAGGGCTGTTCCTGTCTGTTGCCATATACCACGCGTGACACAATGTGCATTCAAGGAGCTAAATGATACTTTCTCTGTCGCAGTTGTAGTCGCCCCGTATACGGAAAGAGAAGTGTGACCCTGTGCTCCTCACTCTTTCTGTTTTTTGCATCATTGGGGAAAGCTTGCACCGAGGCTTGTCGCATAGTCTGTAGCCTGTGCTTTCCAGGTTTTTAATTTTAAACGATGTTACATTGTGTTTTATGTTGCTAACTCCTGTACACGGTTCGGGGAGGCTCAGAAAAGACGCTTTTTGTTTTTTCGCATTGGAGGAGGATGTAATAACCCTTTTAAGTATACCAATAGCGTTCGGAGCACTTGCACGATATGTGAGTATGAGGTTGGTTTGGCTTTTTGAAATGAATGGTTCGGCATCGTTTAGGAGTTAAGTTCTGTCTTTATTGTCAGCCTTTGGAAATTCCGTCATCAATGACAAGCAGCGAATACTTTTGACATAGGAGATTGTTGCCAAGCCTTCAACAGTTTGGAGTAAGGTCCTTAGGGTCTGAGCACAGCCGTTTATACCTAGGCGACTGGCTGTACGATATGCTATTGTTGGAGTGGCTACTTCTGAATTGAAGGTATTGGATGTTATCGGTCGGTTTCCTATATAAGGAAGCAGAGAGTGTTTCTCCATATATTTTGTTTGCCACGCTGTGGAAGTTAAGTTCAGATGACGAATACATGTGGGAAAACAAATGTGGTCGTCAAACATATTGAAGGCCATTATGAATTCTCAAAGGCTGCTTTCCCATGACACCAGATGAGGTCATCAATGAATCGCTTGTAGAAAAGCAGCTGCAGAGTTATCGCGACAAGAAATTCTCTTTCAAGCTTGCCCATAAAAATATTCGCATAGTTTGGACCAATTTTTTTGTGCCAATTGATGTCCTATTGGACTTTATGAAGTGCTTGTCGTCCAATTCAAAGTTATTCATCTCAAGAATAATTTTTACAAGTTCTTCCAGGGTTACACTGTAGAAATGTTTGTTGAGAGAGTATGGATCTTCATACAACTGAATGGCTCCTTTTACGCCACTCTAATGTGGAATGCTCGTATAGAGGGAGGCGATGGAGGCGCGTAGGCTGTTGGCAGGAATTCGCAAGCCTAATATTTGGCGGAGCAATTTGGTTTTGACCCTAATGTACGAGGGGAGGGTGCCTGGAATGTCTTTTATGAGAATGTCTACAAAGCTGGCAACTATTTTCAGTGTAAGTGCATATAGCGGAAACAATGGGTCGCCCAAAATGGTCCTTCGTGTAAATTTTCGGCCGCAAACAGAATCGGCCAAAAACTGGAATTAGGGACAAAAGTGAACGCACAGTCCTTTCGGTAATTTTCCTCTCACGAACAAGTGAAGACAGCGTTTCCTGGACGTTCTGTTTAAATACAGAGTGTTGGATCTCTAGGCACTCCTGCGTAACTGAAAATGTAATGAAGTTGTCTGTATGCCTCATTTAGGTAGTCGGTTTAGTTCAAGATGACGATAGCTCCAACTTTTACTTCAGGCTAAATATTATTGTAAGGAAGCAAGCTTAGTGTGCTTAACACAGTCTCTTCTCTTTGTGAGAAGGTCTTTTCGCATGGAACTTTTTTCTTATAAGCGGAAATGAGGTAATATTGTACAACCCTAATGACGTGTCAAGACATCTAACTCATTGAATTGGTAGTGCCCAAAACCGGGTTGATGGTGATTTTGGATCTCTGGTGTTGCTCTGCGGCCTGTCGTGAAAGTACTCCTTTAGTCGAAATGTGCGGGAAAACTCATCAAGATCATTGTACAACCGGAACTCGCTTATATTACCATTCGCCGGACACAAATTTAAACGCTTTGACCATACACAGCATTGATCCTCCGAGAGTACGTGGTCTGATAGGTTCACCACAATGTTTCCCCTATAGCTGTTTGATTCACCTGAAAGTTCTGTACTATGCAACGAAGTTTGAGGTGACCTTTTGTGGTTAATGGAAATGGGGGACTTTACTCCATCTTGAACCAGCTTGTTCTGTTTGATAGTTAACAACTGACATCTTTTTTTTTTTCAAACGATTGCAGCTGGTCCACCTTGGGAGGGTCAAGGCCTGTTTCCGCAAGAATTTTGTCTTCCTCGTCTCCAATAGAGGAGAGACTGCTTCACAATGATGTGAAGCAGTTGTTTTGAGCTTTGTGGAGCCTGTTTTTGTCCGTTTTTAGGGGCTCTGACCTTACAGAAGTCGCTGATTTCAGTTAAATATGCAGACCTTTAGGAAAAGTGTTGCAAGCATTATACACAACCGGGTTAGCTACATGACAATCATATCTAAAACTTTTTTCGGTTGCTTTCCGCTGCATCAAAAACTATCGGGGCCATATAGAAAGTCTCCTTACATAGAGGGATATTCTCCCGTCAGATTCTTAAGCTGCCTTGGTATGTGTCAGCGCTCCTCTGGCGAAAGTTGTAACGGGACGCTCTGCCGGTATGCCTTTTTGCAGGAGAAGCAGGAGAAGCGTTGGACCGGATGGCTTCATGTTGAATCGATCGACAAAGCGCCAGTTGAAACTCCGTCGTTGGTGGTTTGGGGGTTGTAGTAGAAAAAACATTACATACACACACTGTATGTTGGAATGGTCTCGTCTGAAGGTGGTCAGCAGATTCTCGTACCTCTGGAAGGTTGCCGAAGACAATGAGGTTGCTAAGTCATTTGTGTGGATGTGAAGAGTGACTCTCGTTGCAGTCTGCGGAAGGAAGTCCGGACTTCCTTTCGCAGACTGCAACGAGACTGCAATCTTCGCTCAGGACTGCAATTTCGCTCCGGACTTCCGCAGACTGCAATCTTCGCTCCGGATTTCGAGATGAAGGCCAGAGCGCCTTTGGATCGGGGATCAAAATGATTGCGCAGGTGCCTACATTGCGAGTCACCGATGATGACAGATATCGTAACTAGCTTGGGGAATCTCCATCATATGTTTCCCATCGCACAGGTTCCAGGAGCCGTTATTTTAGCTCGTTAGGAGAGGTTTCTGGCGACTGGACGTGAAATACGCAGAACATCACAATGAAAACATCACAGCATTTATTAACTCAACGTTTCGGGCAACACCGTCTTTTATCCAGAGCAATGTCGTTTAGAATAGAAGTTCTTTATATACAGTTGAAGCATTCGATACTCCAGGGAAGTGACGGATATTTTAAGGTGAAAAGACTTGAGGAAAGGAGAAAAAAAGCAATGAAGGCAGCAATAAGAAATTGATGAACAAAAAAGCAAAAATGAATGAGAGGGGGAGATGGAAAGAAATTAGAATTCAAAATAACTGCAGCAATAACGAAGTGCGAAAAAAATACAATAAAGTAAAAATGTACAAATAACCGGAGAGGGAGTGAACGACCGACATGCATATTTGTCTGGCTAGCCGAGGAGCGATAGGGCACACATAACTACGTGGTTGACAGCCGCGGCGAGCTGTAACCATCCCGGTCTGCGTCAGTCCCAGAGGGGAGCAGTACGCATAAGAGTGCCCGCATACGATTGCACGCCACAAAGACGACCCCCCATCCCTCCTTCTCCACTTTCGCTTTTTAGCCGCGGCCGGCGCCAAAAATATAAGCTGTGTGCTTGTCGGAGAAATTTGGGAAGCGGATGAACGGCAACCCCAAACGCCGCCAAACAAGGGAATGGCAAAACAAGTCGCCCCAGTCACACGGGCGAGATGGGGTTAAACTGTCGGAAAGTCCAAGCAGGAGTGAGAGTTAAGCGGGGCTAGGGAAGAATTACCTCCCATGGCGAGACACGAAAATAATAATTAATCGAGAAGATAAAAAGTAAGGTGGTACCAGCGATCACACAGAAAAATAAATGCAAAAAAAAACAGAAAAAAAAGCAAAAATGAAAAGCGGTTGGAACAAATTTTTTTAGAGTTTAAAATGACTAAAGTTGTCGTCATAGCCACTAAATTCTGACACCAAGTTGAGCCTTTTACATGATTTGTGTTGTTTTTAAAACACATTCATGGTATTTCTGGCGACAACAATGTTCATTATTTAAAGATTTACACATAAGCAAACGCCAGTGTGTATCCCTGGTGAACTTTGTGCCGTGGACTGCAACGGCATTTATTCTGCACATTGACAAATATGACTGGGCAACACCCTCGGCTTCGGCAACGTTCAAGAGGTACGAGTATCCACTGGCCACCATCAGACGAGATCATCCCAAAATATACCATATGTATGTAACGTTTGTCCTACTACGAGCCCCAAAGCACCGACGATAGAACTTCAATTGCGCTTTGTTGATCGATTAAACCATGAAGGCATCTGGTGTAACGCCCTGCTTCAATGGTTCTGGCAACGAACCAGCGACATTTTCTGCAATTACCATGGTTTAGAGTGTTTTCCCTCGTGTCGTGTTCTGGCTGCGGACAGCTTGCACCCGAGTTTTGAGGGTGTCGCTCTCATGGCAAGCCATATTCGCGACTTCATTTGCCGCAGCTACGTGCGTGCTCCAGAACTGTGGTTGGCACATTTTACAGCCCCCTCCGCCAACCCAGAAGCGCCACCACGCCTCTCCATCAACCAGCTTCTCAAGCAAACGGGCATACCGGCACAGCGTCCCGTTACAACCTTTGCCAGAGGCACACTGACACGAACCAAGCCAGACACTCCAATTCACGGGACAATATCCCTCCAGGTAACCAGACTGTTTCTAATGCATCACCAGAGTTGTTGACGCTGCGAAAAGTAACCGAAAAAAGAGTTAAACATGAATGTCATGTATCTACCGTGGATGTGTATCATGGTTGTAACATGGTTCCTAAAGGTATCCGTATTTACCTGGAGCCAGCGACTTTTGAAATGGCAGCGCCCCTAAAAACCAAGTAGAAAAACACGCTCTACGAAGATTGCAAAAAAACTGCTTGACATCACTATCCAGGACCATAATGTGTGTCTCCTCCCTATCGTGGATGAGCAAAACAAAATTCTTCCCTAAATTTGCCTGGACCCCCTAGAGGTCGACCAGCGGCAATCATTTGAAGAACAAAAAAGATGTCACGTTGTAAATATCAAATAGAACAAGCTACTCCGTCATAGAGTAAATTCCGGTGCTTCCGCCAACTAAAAAAGGTCAATGCAAAATTCGTTGCATAATATATAACACTCAGGTGAATCAAAAAGCTCTAGGGGAAACAGTATGGTTAACCTATGAGACCACGTACTGTCGGAGAATGAATGCCGTGTTCTGTGTGTCAAATTTCTGTCCGCCGAAGAGCAACATGAGCGAGTTAAAGCTGTACAAAGATTATGATGAGATTGCCCACACACTACGATTAAAGGAGTACTTTTACTACACTCCACAGAGTCACACCGAAGATCCAAAATTACTGTCATCCTGGCACTTGACACTCCCAATTCAACGAGGTAAGTGTCTTGCTTATATATTAGGGCTGTACAAGATGTCATAGGTTTAGCGTATAAGAAAAACGTTCCATTCCAAAAGAACCTCTCAAAAAGAGAAGAGACTGCATTAAGCATACTAAGCTCCCTTCCTGGCAATATTATTCGGCCTGCTGATACAAATGGAGCTAGCTTCATCTTGAAAAAAAAAAGACTACCTAAATTAGGCGTACAGACAACTTTTTGACACTTCTTTTTAGAAAGCACTGTCTAGCGTTCCAACACCTATATTTACACAGAACGTAGAAGAAAAGCTGTCTTCACTCGTTCCTGAGAGGAAAATTACAGAGACGACTGCGTGATCACTTTTGCCCCTAAATCCGCTTTGTGGACGACTCTACTTGCTGCCGAAAATACATAGGAAAAACCATCCTGGTCGACCTATTATTTCCGCTATAGGCACTTTACTGTAAATTTGTCAAGCTTTGTGGAGATTCTCATAAAATACATTCCCTGGAACCCACAGTTCGGACATTAAGGAAACAACCGATTGTCTCTGCCAAATATCAGGCTTGCGCATACCGGCCAACCGCCTACTTGTCACCATGGACGTTGCCTCCTCTATACGCCTCGAGCTTCGCGATCGCTGCTGCGCCTGCCGCCGCTTCTCCGCGGTGTTGACGGGATTTGCGGTACGTGACTGATAGGGGCTCGTGCAGTGTTTTCGTTGGATTTCGCTTCTTTTCGCTTTTCCGCGCCATAAAAAACTTGTGATGGTGACGACTATAGGCAAAGAGTACGTTTAGGTCATTTAAAAAGCAGCTGCGTCTTCGTAGCGTACGCGATCGCCTACAAGAGCTACCCGGGAACGCGGTTCTGCGCGCTTCTTCGCCGCTCTTCAGGGCGTCGGCGACGCCAGCAACATATCACCCATGTCACCTCCAAAACATCACGCACAAATGAATTCTACTGACGCCTCGTTTAGACATGATACTGGCACAATGAGAGGTTGGCTTCATTTTGCAGCGTGCACAACGAATGCGGCTTTTTTTCGCATGTATACGCCGCAGACAAATATGTTTCGGGGATGTGATTACCCAATCCCAGACAATAACTTATACCTTTTATAAGAATATAAACCATGCGAAAATGTAAAGTATATTCCAAGCCTGTGCGTCGTTAAATATGTGCCAACACACCCCATACAGCAAGAACCAAGGAAATGAAACCACAGAAAAATAAATGCTGTGCCAATACAGAATTTAGAAACATAATAGCTCTAACGGAAATGAAAAAAAAAACAGTGCCGCTTCTGGCATGCTAAAGACGTTCGTCTAAACTTAAGCCGGGTAGGTTTCACTAGACCAACTATACGCGAAATGCACTGCCATTTCGCGAGAAATGGCTGGAGGGGGCGGAGGCGGCGAGGGGGACGCCGTGTACAAATGCGGAGCGTAATAAAGCAATGAATGTTTTAGTAATCCCACACATAAATCTCGCGTTCACTTTCATTTTGTTTTTCTAGTTAAACAAAGAGCTGATCGTACGGCGGACGCATTCTTGGAAGTATGCAGGGTACTCTGTTCAACAAGCAATGAAATGTGTCGTTGGAAGAGTATGGTATAGGATAAGGCCCTGTGATTTCAGTTTCTGGTTTATTCTGCTGGCTCCCTGTGCCACATGATGATATTTCGAAGAAGCATTTAGTCGCGGACGCGGATTATATTGTAAGCCCGTGTCCGCGCTACTCGCACATGATATATGTAGCAAATGAAGGTCTGCGGGCGCGCACCTCACGATAAGACGACTCTGTCGTGTGCTCATCCCCGGGTATAATTATGCATTGTCCATCGTACTTTTCTTGAATATTCCCGAAATTAACACAGACTGGCTTGTAAATGGTGGTGATCAATATATGAGGTGTAATATTGGCAAACGTAACTGGTGTGCTGTCAGGTATGAGTGCTCCGCCGATTTAAATCGTAGTGTATAGCCGCAGCATGAACATCTGAGGAACAGGGGGTTACGGAGACACGGGTAGTAAATTCAGGTCAGTGTAACTACAATCGGCTCCATCATACGCCGGTTCCGCTACGCTGGCCTGTGACACACACCTGGCGCTTATACAAACCGAAAATACCACACTACGATCGCGTCGGAAACATTTACACTCTCGTAAACACACCTTATTTCGAAACGGGCCACTAGAAGGATTTCAGTGGCGCCCCTACAGGCCGCGCTCGAGGCGTAAACGAACCTTCTACGGGAAAACGGCGTCAAAGCAGCTATTCAGTGTTATGAAGAATCAGTATATTTCAACAAACCTGTCCACAGTGAAACCCTGGAAGAACTCCTAAAAGTTATTTTTAAGTGAACAACGTTGAATTCGATGATAAGCAAATCATATGGAACTTCAATGGGCGAAAAATTGGTCCAAGCTATGCAAACCTTTTTATGGGCGCGCTGGAAAGAGAATTGCTTGCCGCAAGAACACTGGAGTCCCTTTTCAACAAACGATTAATTGATGACATCCTCCTCATCTGGTGTCATTGAGAAAACGGCCTTCTGGAATTCATTACGGCCTTCAATAACTTTGATGACCACATTTCGTTTTCTCTCTTGTATTTGGCATCCGAATTAACTTTCCTGGACGTGGAAATCAAAATATCTGCAGAAACACTGTTGACCTTCTTGTATAGAAAACCTACCGATAATCACGAATACCTGCACTTCAAAAGTGTCCATGTCAAGCACTGCAAGACTGGCATACCGAACAGCCGGTCGCTTAGGTTTGAACGGCTGTGCTCTGACCCTAAGGACTTTATTTCAAAGTCTGAAAGGTTTCGAAACAACCTGATAGGTCAACAGTATCCGCTGCCTCTCATAGGTGATGTAATCGCAATGGATGACAAGAAAACCAGAACAGAACTTCTAAACGATGTCGAACCATGCACTTGAAAAAGCCAAACCCACCTCAATCTCACGTATCCTGCAAGTGCCCCGAACGTGAATGGCATAGTTAAAAAAGGATTATAACATTCTCCTCCAAAGCGAAAATACGATATGAGTCTTTCGTGGGCCTCCCCAAACGGTGTGCAGCCAAGCTGAAAATATAAAAAAACATTGTTCCATCGTCTAAAATTAACAATCCCAGACGCGCAGGTTGAGGACTATGCGACAAACCTCGGTTCACGCTTTGTCCGAAGGCGCAAAAAACAGAAATCGTGCGAAAAACAGGGTCGCACTTCTCCTTCCCTATGCAGGGCGACTAGAACTGCGACAGCAAAAACGTCATGTTCCTCCTTGAATGCACGTTGTCCCACGCGCAGTGCATCGAAAAGAGAGGAATAGCCATCAGAATGCGCATTACAATCAGCGATTCCATGTAACCCCGCGGCCAAACCTTCCTAAATCAAAGCACTTTACCACACTAAGGCACCCATTCAACAAATTTGCAGTCACTGTACTTTAGCTGAATTTCAGGGCACATCACGTCCTCGAAGTGCGGGAATCTTTCCTGATTCACAAATTCAACATTCATTGAAATGATATAAACGAGAGTGCTTGTAAACTTTCGTTCCTCTCCGTGTGATGTATAAGAGTTTGTGCGACATTTTCTCTTCACATGTTCACTAGTTTCTTCTGTCTGTATTTTTTGTTCATCCCCTGTAATTAGGAGCTATGCTTGCTGCCTTTCCTTCGTGTGTTAATGTATGCGGTTCGCAATTCCATGCGCTATATGTGAGGCCCTTCCGTCTTAAAAAAATGTTACACAACAACTAGTTAGCTTTGTATTTCGATGGCTGAGCTGCCATGGAGTCCTGATGTTTATTGTTATCGCTGCCGTGTTTTGTAACGAGGGATCAATATCCTTTACCTGCTTCCTCAATTTTCCGGATGTGTACTTCAATTGATTGTTGTCTTTATAGATTTGTCTTTCAATTGATTATTGAATTCGCCGAAGCTATATTGGAGGGATACACACAGACGTTTGTCTATGTGTAAGTCTTTAAATAACGAACCTTGTTAGTGCCAGAAACACCACGAACGTGTTTTAAAAAACACAAATCCTGTAGAGTTCTCAACTTGGTGTTAGAATCTAGCGGCTCTGGCCACAAATTCAGCCATTTTAAAACTGTGAGAACATTTGTTCCAACCGTTTTTGAAATTTTCGTTTTTGTTTTGTTTTTCACATTTTCTTGCATTGCTGTTTCTGTTTAAAAGCCTGTACCCCATCCTTTTTCCCCTCGCAATTAAATTACTATTTTTGCTGTCTCGCCATGCGAGGTGATTGTTGCCTACTCTCTCAAAACTCATCACTACTTCTTTGACTTTCTAACAGCTGACCTCCCTGTCACCCGAGCGATAAGGTCGGCTTGTTTTGGCCAAATTTATTTCTTGGCGTTTGGGGCTCCCGTGCATCCGCTTTCAAAATTTCTCCGACACCCATTGAGTTTAGGTCTTTGGTGCCGCCGCTGCTTAAAAAGGAAAAGTGGACGAGGAGGGACGGGGGGTCGTCTTTGAAGCCAACGATAACACGCACCCTCCGCATGCGGGGGGCTTCAAGGCGCGCGCTCGTATACGTACTGCTCTCCTGTGGGAGCCGACGCTACAGAGGATGGGTACAGCTCGCCGCGGCTGTCAACCATGCAGTTCTGTGTCACGTATCGCTCCTCGGCTAGCCATAGAAATATGCGTGTCTGTCGTTACTACCTCTCCGGTTATTTCAACATTTTTATTTTGTTTTAATGTTTTATTTTTTTTGCCTTTTCTTATTCCTGCCCTTTTTTCGCTTTCTTATCTCTAACCATCACCCTCTCTCACTTATTTTTGCCTTTTTGCCAGGGGACGGTTTCGGCCGCCACGACGGCAATCAGTACTCCTAGGGAGAATTAGGCTGGCGTACACGCGCGACACTTGGGGCCGCTTCCTGGTCATCGCGTCAAGCAGGCAGCGGTATTCTTCGAACACAGCCGTCGCCATTTCTTGAAGGAAGGTCGTTGGTGCCCACATTTAGAATAAATGTGGGCACGTCGGAATCTCGGGTCATTCATTTAATAATTTGAAGGTAACAATAATTGAATCCAATCTTAACAGCAACCACGCACGCGAAGTTCGCCAATAATATCTCATATTTAAGTTCAAAACCGCATCCTCTGGGTTGAACGAAGGCGTGGGCGCGCTGACATGTTTGCCACAATAATTACTCGCCTTTCTTCCGTTCGCTTCTTGCGTGACCAATCCTCTTTTTAGGCATACCAGCGCCAGCTTCATTTCTCCAGGTTCACTCAATTAGCCTCTTAGCGCCGGCTTCACGTGACACATTCCTAAGACGAAAAGCGAAGGCGCGCTGACGCGTGCTCCCCACTTCCTTATCTCGTTCTGCCGCTTTTCCATCCCCCCCCCCCCCCCGCTTCTTCTGTTGACACATTCCTAAGACGAAAAGCGATGACGTGCTGACGTGCGTTCCGCACTTCCTTATCTCGTTCTGCCGCCTTTAATCCTTTCTCTTCCGCGCCCCCGCTTCTTCTGTTAATTCCTATCAGGAGAGGCGCCAATTTACCTCCTTCCTAAAAGTTCCTTTGCATTTTTCTTTTCTCTTTGTTGTACCACTTGCCAATAAATACTTCTAAACAGGGCGCATTGTAGCGCACCTTTTCTCCCCAAAAAGAGGGAGGGCAGTGCATTCCCTCTCATGTGTATGTCTTGCGTTTTTTTCTTGTTTTGCTGAATGATGACGTATTTCTTTTAAAGAGGGCGCACTGTAGCGCAACGTCCTCTCTCTACACGCACCTATAAAAGTGTTCTGCAGTGTACTGTAAATGTTACTCCGATGAAAACTGGACCAGCAGTCAAAACGTTAGTAAACATGTTTGTTTTTGTTTTTTGACACTTGCGTCGGACTCTACTTTTTGATATTTCTTCTGGAGCATTGGAAACTTCTTTTGTTCGACCGTATATATATATATATATATATATATATATATATATATATATATACAAAATCCTGGGAGGAGTAGAACTTTCAAGTTGGTAGAGAACACAAGAAAAGGAAACTTCGAACAAGGACAAGGTAGAAGCACGATTGTTGCCAACATTTCAGCAAAGAGGCTTGCCTTCGCCTGGGCAACCTCTCGCCTTACTAGCACGCTTTACATAGGGTTAGGTCGCCAGGTGAGAAGGGAGAAGGAAAAAAGGAAGTGAAGTTCAGAAAGCTGATTGGTTTGGGCGTGTGTCAGGAGAGATATTTAGGGGGAAAGAAGGCTGTATTGTTTGAGCCGCGAAGTAGGTCATAGGGAAGTCGGCGTGGAAATTCTTGGAGAGAAAGGATGAGAGGGTGGTTGTTGACCCGCCGCGTGGCATACCGAAAGGTTCTCAAAGCCGCCAGAAGCAGAACAGGCGGTGAGAGTGATCCTTATCAGAAACTATCTGCAAGCCTCACGTCAGAAGAAGCGGTAGAGTGGGGAAATACCTACGTCTAGAAAAAAAGGAGGAAAGGAAAAAAAATCAGGGAGGAAAACCACACCAACACATACACAAACGAAAAAGCAATAACCCAACAACTGAAATGGCACGTGTAGCCCACAGCAACATTGCGGGAACGGTCCTGTCCTGAAGCTCAAAAACAAAAAGATAACGTTAATGTGACGTACCGGGCACAAGACAAAGCGGAGCAAAAAAATAACAAATAGAAATAAAATGAAATTTTAAAAGAAAAAGTTGGTGGGATGCGGGCGCGAACTAAACTGGAAGCTAATAAATGAAAAGAGAAGAAATTAGGTGACCAAGTAAGGTGCCTAATTTCCTTTGTTTTCATTCCTTAACTTTCAGTTTAAAAAGCGCCCGCATCTCTCCAAACTTTTTTTTTTGGAATTCCATTATATTTTTTGTTTTATTATTTGGTCTGCTCTGTCTTGCGCCGCGTACGTCACTCTAACTTTATATTTTCGTTTTTGATTGTCAGGACAGGCCTTTTCTAGGAAAGTGGTTGTGGGGACACTGGCCAATTCAGTTGTTGGGTTATTGCTTTTTCTTGTGCGTGTGTTTATGTAGTTTTCCCCCCTCCTTTTTTTCTTTTTTTCTTTTCTCTTTTCTTCTTTTTTCTTGACCTAGTTATTCCCCTTTTCTGTAACTTTTCTTTTTACCTGAGGTTTGCAGATAGTTTGTGATAAGTACATTCTCACCGCATGTTCTGCTTCTGGTGGTTTTGGGAGCCTTTCCGTAGGCCCCGCGGCAGGTCAACAAACCCCCTCTCATCCTTTCTCTCCAAGAATTTCCCGGTCCACTTTCTTCTGAGCTACTTCGCGGCTAAAACAATACAGCCTTCTTCCCCTCAATATCTCCCCCGACATATACCCAAACCAATCCGCTTTCTCAACTCCCCTATCTTCTTTCTTACATTCCTCTCACCTGGGAACTTTTCCCTTTATAAAGCGTGCCAGCCAGGTGAGAGGTTGCCATGACGAAGGAAAGTCTTTTTGATGAAACGTGGGCAACAATCGTGCTTCTATCTTTTTCGAAGTTTTCTTTTCATCTATATATCTAAATCTTAACAGGTTAGTGCACCAAAGGCATTATGCGGAGTATGCTCCTTCGATTCCCAATTCTGGATAAACAGCGGATTGTTTCTCGATAATCAGTTTAACAAATTTATCACTGCATGAAAAATACGATTGACTGATTGAACAACTTTTATTCAGCTTCAAATAAATAATTGTGGGTGCAGGCACCATATGTGGTGGTTTCTTATTCTCGGGACCCATATGTGTACGGTAATTCTTCTCCTGAATCCACCAGCTGTTGATGAATGGCGAGGTCAGAGCTCGACAGTAAAGTCTTTCATCGCTGGAGCGGGATGAAATTGGGGGAGGTGGGAAGGGTGTTTAGGGTGTCTTGAGTTTTTGGCACTCCTAATTATTGTGCGCGAGAGTGCCGTCTCCCCGGTAGAAGGGACATGTGTTCACGTGTTCTGCAGAGTACATTTGCGCAGAAGCACCGGCTGTGCGAGCGACCCTGCCTGTAAGCGACGCAATGTCGTCTGCTGCCGTCTGCATAGTTTCTTGTGCACGTTCAGAAGCCTTGCTCTACTTTTTTGTAGAGGCGTACGATCTCCTTAAAACTCGTGACGAGGTACGGTTGCTCTTCCTCCGCCCGGATGGCTAGTTCCCTGGCATAGTGGTCGGCGGTGACGTTGCCTTCCACGAGCGAGTGAGCCGGGAACAACACGAGCTTGGTGACTCGGCCCGCTGTGGTAGGATGTTTTTAGAGTATAGTTGCTGCCGCGGAGGAGACGATCTCCTTCGATAGCTTGAGTATGCTCTCCTGGAGTCAGTAACCACCATACTGACCTCAGGCATGGCTAGGGCCAACGCTATGGCTACCTCTTCTGCATACTTAGGTCCGTAGTTTTCACCGAAGCGCAGCTCTAATGTCGTCGATCTTCGTTACCGCCACCATGGCCTTTTTTCCGTGCTTTTCGAGTGAGGCGTCCACGTACCAGACCTGGGGTCCTTCTCCAGCTTCAGGCCAGGGTTTTGGCCCGCGCCGTCCGCCTACCTTCGTGCCGTTCCGCTGTCATGTTGCTTGGTAACAGTTTGGTTGTGATGGAGTCAGGCCATCCCTGAGGGAGTGGTGCCTCTTCCGTCTGTGGTTGAACCTGCCATCCTATCTTGTATAGGACGACTCTTTCGTGTTCTGTCCTGCTCAGACAAACTCTCTGGTTGGACAAGATTGCTTCGATGAGTTCGTCCGTTGGGTTGAGGGTGCCCATGTCAATCAACTTTTTTGTTGAGGAGTACATTGGCAGACCCATGACTATCTTGGCGGCTTTAGGCATCGCCGTGTCCACCGCTTCCCTGTCCGCCTTTGTTAGCCGGAGGTACGGAGCAGAGTAGGTTACAAGAAACACGATGAACGCCTGCACGAGCCGCAGGGCGTCTTTTTTCAGTCCGTGGTTGGTGTATCATGCTTGAGATCGGTTCCGTGGAGTGGTTGATCTTTGTGACGGCGGCCGAGGCTTTTCCGGCTCCCCTGAGTAAGAGGCCCAGGATCGGGATCTGTTCTGTCGGTCTGATTTGCGGACCGTCGATGGTTACAGTTACACTCGTGTATGCTTGATTCTTTGGCCTGCCCGGTTGGACGATGAGCAGTTCCGACTTCTGCGCGGCGCAGCTCAGACTTCAGGTCTTGGCGCATCCGCGGACCGTCTCCGCCGCTTTCTGCAGCACTCCTTCTATGCAGGCGTCACAGCCCGCGCGTTTGGTCCACACCATGATGTCATCGGCGTATGATGCGTGGCTCACCCTACCTATTCGCTCGAGTAACGAGTGAGGAGAGGAGTGCCAGGTTCAACACCAGAGGCGACAGGACACACCAATGAGTCGTACCTCTGTCCCCGAGCTCCGCGGGTTCTGAGGTGTCGCCAATCTTGATCATATCCACTCTTTTGGTAAGGAAGCGTTTCATGTAGCCGAACGTACGCCGGCCGCATCCCGTCGTTCCTAGATTTTCCGGCATGGCCGTGTACGACACGTTATCGAACGCCCCTTCAGATATACGGCCAGTATCGCTGACGGTTCTGTCTTGGTTGATTCCTTCACGACCAGTTCAATGAGCTGCATTATCCAGTCTTTTGTGCTTAGGTGTGTTCTGAAGCGAACATCGAGGCCGGCGTCTGTGCCGTCTTATCTAGATGAGCCTGCAGCCTCTTGAACAACATGCTCTCGGCCACCTTCCCCAGGCAGGAGGTCAGCGATATCAGGCGCGTGTTTTTGATTTTGAGCGGTTTGCCGGGCTTCGGTATGAACCTTACCTCGGCAGTTTTCCATTCGGGCAGTAGCCGCGACTTCTCCTAGGCCTCGTTATGCGACCCAACAGTTCTCTCGCCGTGGAATTGCTCATGATGCCGAGCAATTTCCAGGTAATCATGTCCGTACCGGTAGCGTTCCTCTTGTTACTTTCGTCTATTGCGGACCAAAGGTCAGCCGTGGTGAAAGGTTCGTCGAGGTCCGGGTACTCCGGCCCTACATACTCGTCAGCGATCGGTACTCTGGGAGAGGCAAGGTAACAGACTGGGACCGGATGCAAAAGCACACACCGAAGAGAAAGCAAATGAAGAAGAAGACTCAAACACCGAAGAAAGCCGGTACGAAAGAAATAACCAAACCTACGCCGAGTGGGCGTGCGAGCAAACGATAATGCTCGACAAGTTCACTAGGGAAATTGTGATGACTGTGCAAACAGCCTTCGTGGACTCCCGCCTCGCGCACATGTGGGCCGTGCACCACTGGCTCACGCGAAGGTGGAAATGGCAGCGTAAAATAAAAAGTTAGTCAAGAGAATAGCGAGGTTGAATAGCGAGGAAATAGCCGAGTACGCGAGCAAGCTATGCCCCAAAAACTGGCTTCGCGTGTGTGATGGCCGCCAGGGCAACTTGTGTTCGCGGAAGACATGATGTCTCCTGAGACATCTCACCAACCCACTGAGCAGCAAAACGGCCGGTAATCGCAATTTGATCAAGACACTGAACGCCTACAATGGGGACATACAGCGCCTGCTGAACAACCTGGAATGGACGTACTTCAAACATATGACGAAGAAGTGTCATGCAGCACTACAAAAATTAAAAAAAAAATGGCGAATAACTGTAGCAAAAAGCACTGCAATATTGATATGGGTCCTTACGAAGTCGCTCGGTGATTAACTTTCTTTTCTGCTATCTGCATTACGAAGGCTCTGTCTCCAGCAGTACAGAAATTCCATTATCTATTTTGACTTCCCACCACGTCTTTCGTGGGAGCTGCTGGAAAAAGTGCAGTTTGCGTCTCAGCGGTAGTCGAGGGGCTCCGGTACTTGACCAGTACCAGAGCAGTTCTACATATTGTGACGTAAGTGAAATATAGCTCGGCTAACCCGAAAACTCCAGCCTCCTTGGCTAAGCTGAAAACGAAGAGCAGAAAGGTTCGATGAAGGTAAAAAATCCCGCCATCTCTACGATGTGAATGATGATGAGAGGGGCGAAGCTAAAATGCTTATCGGTCAAACCATGAAATATTCGCCCACACATGAGACTCGACATGTCAACGTTTCCACCGCTCCGTTGACAAGCCCGTCGAAGACGTCGATGTTTGTGCTGATTATGTAGGGCTTGTTTGGAAAGATGACTCTCCATTAGTAAGTTGGCGAATTCGGTGTGTTACATTTTAACCACCTTAGGCGTCGCCTTCTGCAGAGCGTCTTCTGTCGCGTATACCCCCAGAACGTGTCTTTAGCTCGCAACGACAACCTCTTCTTCTTCCTCTCCTCCTTGTTGGGTAGCAACGAATGTGTTGAACGTTTTGACCTCTTCGGCCAATCTTGGGTTGGCCAAACCCTAGGGGGATCCTTCCACAATCATCATCATTCTGCCGTGCATGGCATTAACGAGGGACGGGACAGGGCCCGAGCAAGAGTCTTGAGATCGCAGGCGACCAACGACAACCTCTTCTTCCTCTCCTTACTGTTCGGTAGCCATGAACGCGTTGAACGTTATGACCTCTTCCGGCAACCTTTGGTTTGCCAATCCCTCAGGGGATACTGCCACAATCATCATTAATGTGCCGTGTACGGCCGCGACAGGGCTCGATCAAGAGGAGCTTCGCCCCTAAACAAATTACACCATCTTCCATTAAAGGAACCCTTAGTATTACGCGAATCAGGAACGCTGTCCATTGAAGTGCCTATTAGTTTTAAGTTCATCGTTTCTGTGAGCTTGAGGTACATAGCGATCGTTATATTTACCTGTTTGGTTTTCATGGTAACTTCCACACTTTCACTCATGGGAAATACGAAATGGGTAATTGCGTTGACCTCATGGCTGTTTTCCATACTACTCCATGTTCCCCTACGGGAAGATGGTGTAATTTTATTGGAGGGTGTCGGGGTGAAGGAGTGGAGAGGCATTGAAGAAAAAGAGAGAGAAGTTGTACGTGGTATAATATTGTCTTTAATAATTATCATCATCATTTTTGTGAGGTTGAGGTACGTAGCTACCGTTATATTTACCGTTTGGTTTCTATGGTACCTACCATACTTTTCACTCACCGAAACAACGAAATTGGAAATTGTGCTGACGTCATGGCTGTTTCGCATAATATTCAGGGTTATCTACGGGAAGATGGTGTAATTTTATTAGGCGAGGGTATCGGGAAGTTAGAGTGGAGAAGCGTTGAAGGAAGAGACACGTTGTACGTGCTATGAGGTTGTCTTTATTTAGGCACGTTCATCATCTTTTTTTAACGCAGGTGACGTCCAGTTGTGGTTGGCGTTCCCTGTGAATATAACCGCCTTATAGTCTGTGAAATGTAAAGTCGAGGGCTGTTGTAGTGAATGAACCCTAAAGTTGCTGAAGATGAGGTCGATGCACCTTCCCCGGATGGTTGTGGGCTGCTTGTAATCGCGACCCACCGAGATCCGCCGATGCACGCCGCTGCCGATGACGACGAAACGTCGAAGGCGGGTGAAGCGTGCTCGTCTGGTGCCTGCCCAGGACAACAAACACCCGCAAGACTGTCACTCCAGGAGCCCTTAAAGGGGAAGCGTGCTCGTCTCCTGCCGGCTTAGGAAGACACCGGCAACACTGTCGCTCCAGGAGCCACAGAAGGGACTGGGCGTTCAGCAAGCCAAGCATACGCGGTGGCGGTGTGGACGGCGAAAAAACGACAACGTAAGAGGAGAGACATAGCACCGACCTTGAGATGCTTCGCATCTAAAATAATCTGGTACACCCTCACGTTTTCGAAATCGGAGCTACAGATTTTCCTCGATGTTTAGAGTAAAAGTTCGCCTTTTGCACGAAGGAAGCGTTACACCACCTACCGTCAGCTAGCGACGTCCTCTTTCGCTTCAGCGTAGGTCGACGCTGCCAGGAAAGTAGATGCGGCGTCCAATGGAGGTGAAGTCACTTGGAAAACTATGCCTTCTATACCTCCGACCAAACTGTCTACAAAGATATACCTTTTCCTGCACTCATGCTCAAAAACTAAGTTGAAATTGTGGTTGATGGTGTTAAAACAATGGCTTCAGGTATTGGGGGTAAGGTCAATGGCTACAAGCTTGGGCAAAAGGTCATGTGGCTACATTTCTTTGTTTAGGTGGTGAGTCGCTGCGTCCTCTTGATGTATGCTCGGTGAATCGTTGCTTTTTATGTCAGCACTTTACGGCGGAATTCACAGTACTCCCATGGTCAGCCCATGACGTGATACTAGGGATTGAATATTTTCAGCAGTGTGGTTTTAACATTGACTGTAAAAATGGACAATATGTTTATGGGCAAGATTTATTGAAGAGCGAATTTACCGTTTTAAGAGACGCAATTTTTATAGTGCGGTGTGTCGTATTCATATGAGTTGCATCAGCGGGTCCTTCGCTGCGTGATTTTGTAGCTTTAGACGAGCCGACGGCCAAATATTGTTCCAAAAAACATCCTAGTTTTCTCTGCCGCCATTTCAGTCGTCCAGGGTAAGTCTCAGTTGTTGATGGCAAACTACTCCAGCGAACCAGTAGTCTCGCCTTGTGGTCCTAAAGCAGCCATCAGAACTGATAGCCACTTTGACAGCCATTTTAAATGAAGATTCGGGCTGATTCGTTATTCCTCGCGCATTCGACTAATCCTAGTTTCTCGACATGATTTACGAATCAATTGAACCGGATAAACGCCACGCCCTTGTCGATGTCTTCTCGATGTCGAAGCCTTGTCTTCTTGAGTGCTGCCAGGCAGGCTTCAGGACGGAGAGATCCGCAAACGATCGAATTGTGGCACTCGAGCCATACATCAAGGAAGGCTTCATTCACAAACAGTTCTCTTTAACCGTGTTTTTTGACTTCGAAAAAGCCCATGGCACCTCCTGGCGTTATGGGATGCTTAGTGACCTCAAATCATTCGGTGTTTCCGGTCATATGCTTAACACCCTTGCTAGTTACTTGTCGGAAAAAACCTTTCGCGTCAGAGTTGGCTGTGCACTCTCAAAGGTTCATGCGCAACAAAATGGCGTGCCACAAGGTGGAGTGTAGAGCTGCATGCTCTTCATTGTTAAAATGAACTCTATTGGAAAGGCATTGCCACCTACAATGTCTTATTGAATGTATGTAGGCGACGTCCAGATATCCTTTAAATCATGTAACATGTCCATCTGGGATCGCCAAGTCCAGCTCGGCATCAAGAAACTTGCCAGCTGGTGTGACAAGAATGGTTTCAAAATTAATCCTTGAAAGAGCTTTGTGTGGTGTTCTCAAGGATGCTTGGGGTCCAAACGGACCCAGACATCAGTCTTCAGAACGTTCCGATTCCTGTGAACAAGAGCACAAGTTTTTAGGTATTTTATTACATTAAAAGCTGACATTCATTCGTCATATCAAACAGCTCAAGTGCAAATGTGTAAAAACAATTAACATTCCTAATGTCCTACCACATCATTTTTATGCGGCCGAAAAACACCTCCTACTGTTCTTTACACAGCCTTGGTGGGGTCTCTGCTCGACTACGGCATTGTCGTGTATGGGTTGGCAAGAAAAACAGCACTGAAAATACTCGACCCAGTTCTGCATCTTGGCCTACGCCTCTCAAGTGGCGCTTCCCGCACTAGGCCAGTCGAAAGTATTTCTTTGGAGTGCGACAAATAATGTCTAAGACATCATCGGGAGTATGTACAACTGTTTTAATCATATAAGATCATGTCTCTCAAGAACCACCCTTTTAATCCCATCATGAACAATACACCAAACTTGCAACTCTTTTCAAGGAGGCCATTCATTTCCTAACCTTTTTCACTAAGAGTGAGAGATGAGGCTTCTGCACCCAACGTCCCCCTTTCAGACACGCACAAGACGCACATCCTCAGTTTCATTCCGCCATGTCATCTTCGTCATTCATCATGCGACCTGTCATTCACGCAACTAGAAAATACACAGCAGTGCAATTCTGCCGAAATTCCTGTTCCTGCAGGACAAGTAAAGGTGCGCAAATTCTATAGCGACGCGTCGAAAACTGCTTGTACTCTCTCTTGCGCAGTGCCCGGAGCAGATTTTGAAGTTAGCAAAACTGTAAATTTTCATTACAGTATGTACACGGTAGAAGCATAAGGCATTTTGTAGTTTCAAACCACATCATCACTCGTACAATACCCAAGTACATCGTGTACACAGATTCCCTAAGCGTTGTACAGGCACTGGCATCATGAAAGTCACCTAGAGACTACGTGACCAATGTTCAATTAAAGGGTATAATAACTGAATATGCTTCATATTTGAAAATATCTATATGCTGTCTACCAGGGCACTCTGGGATCCCTGGTAATGAGACCGCTGATCAATTGGCTGGTGCTGCTGCTATCATAACCGCCGTTGGCATTACAACAGTACCGTACACCGACATAAGACCCACATCAGACGACAGCTTCATAATACATGACAACTACACTGGAGTCAAGAAAAAGGCAACAAACTATACGTCATAAAACCACAATTGATGCGCTACACAACTGAATCACACAACAGATACACTGAAGTCGCCCAGGCTAGGCTGCGGATAAGCCGCACATGTGCCGCACTTCCACCTGCTCACTGGAACTTTGGAACCCACGTGTAGCAGGTGTGGAAACGGCCTACCCGAAGTCCACATACTAATCCCATGCAAGGCACTTGATACAACATCACCCAAACATTTTCCTGAAATATACAGACGACACTTTTCACTGCACCCATCATACCTTTTATCTGACGAAGCGATGTTTTCTACTCAACGTACTCTTAATCTGTTAACGGAAGTGAAATATCTGCAGCTCTTATCATATCACGTGTAATGATCCTGTCCCTACAAAGCAGCCTTCTCCATTTTATTTTGTATTGCGTGACTCTTACTTCGGCTCACAGGTTTTAGTATTTAGTCTCATCGACTTTAAATTTCTTCTTTGGAGCTCTTTGCCCTTAGTCGGCCATGCACCAAAAAAACAAACCATCATCACCATCGATGTTCTGTCCCAAGACGCGAGTGTTTTCGATTTATATCAGAAGAAAAGGTGTACTGTCATTCCTACTACACGGACAAAACACTCAATACATAATGGAGGACCACGCCCGATTCAACAAAAATCTTACCACGTTTCCCCTTTCGAATGACGAGTAATAAACGAACAATTTCAGGAAATCCTCAAAAAAGCGTTATTTAACTATCCTGCAGTCCACGGCCAGCGCCTCTCATTCCCGTTAGATGAAAGCACTGTTTATAGTGATTTTGCCTAGATTATCGACGTCTAAATGCTATAACCGAAAAACCTATTCACCTAGGTCCCTTATTGACGGCGCCAACGACTGCCTCCATTCAGCCTCCTACATTTCTTCCGTTAAATGAACAGCAAGATATTGGCAAATTCCCATCGACCCTAACGATAAAAAATATTTTAAAACAAGCATGGACGGTTCACATTCCACGTAATGCAATTTGGGCTGTGGGATGCCACGCCACCTTTTAATTCCTAATGGAATCGAGTCTCTGTGGACTCAATTGGGAAAGATGCATGTGCTACTTAGACGATGACGGCATTTTCTGACAGACCACTTGAGAGCACAACAGTAACTTACCCACTGCCCTTTAATACCAGTAAAAAGCGGGAGTCGGTGTAAATTCAAAGAAGTGCCGATTCGCAGATCGCTGAACGGAAGTGCTCGGTCTTTTAGTGGATAAGGACAGCGCCAGGCCTTACCCACGAAAAGTCCAAGCTCTGAGTGATTTTTCAGGGCAACGCTCTGTCAAGGAGGTTCCACGTTTTTTGCGCCTTTGACCTTATTTTCGTCATTCCGTACGTGGATTCGCTGACGCAGCCTACCCTGTGATATCCCTACTTCAGAAAATTGTTCCTTTCCGCGAACATCTGATTACGACACTGCTTCCCGTCAGCTGCAATTCCGTTTGACGTCGCATTCTTTACTTCAGCCCTTCCACCCCTCGGCTAATACAGAAGTATGTACCGACGCCAGTAGTATTGGAATAGGGGCCCTACTACTTCAACACCATGATTAATTTGAACGCGTTATTGAAAACACCAGATGCGCGCTAAGGAAGTCAGAAAAGAATTACCCAGTGGCCGAACAGGACTATCTTGCTGTCTTGTTCTCCACGCAAATATTTAACTTCTATCTCTATGGCTATCTATTTACCATCGTATTTACCATCGTATGTTGGGCCTTACGTTTGCAAGGGTATACCTTCACCGTGTGGTACAAGAGCGGGCACAATCATGGTGAGACCTATTACCTACGCCGCCTGCCCGTGGAAACAACTCTGTGCGATGATAATCATTTTGTCGACTATCTTGTTTCATTCTCCACCCCAATCCATGATTTGCCAACCTTCAAAGGAAAAAAAACCACCCAGACAAGGGTCTAGCACTCGTATTCGAGTTTGCCCGTGATGAGAGGTGAGCTTGCTTTTTTTACGTGCGCGGTGGCCTATTCTACAAAATGAATTATTCGGCTGTTGCTTCCAGCCTTCACTTGGCGGTACCGCAATGTCTTCGAAGCAGTGTTCTCAATTTAGCATTCAACGACTTCACCCCTGGCCACATGGAACTTGCGCGAATGGTGCAACCCCGAAAACAAAGTTTTCCTCGCTAGAACATGCTTCCAACAGCACAACATTGTGTGGCTACATAAGACTTCAGGGAACGGTGCAACCCACAAAACAATGTTTTTCTCGCTGGAACATGGTAAAATAGCACAACTTTGTATGGCGAGTTGCGCACAATGTCACCTCCGCAAGCATCACTCCATGAAACCCTCATCCGTTGAATCCGCCAACTTCTCCCTTCGAAAATGTCGCAACGATTTGCAAGGCCTATTCTTGCTCTGACCGAACTGTAACCGCTAGACTGTTGTGTGTGTGAACTATCTCTCGCGCTACTTCAATACCGCCACACTTCCATCAGCCACTGCAGCGGAAATCCCCAAATTCCTGCTCCGATGTACTACTTTCTCATGAACCCCTGCGTGTGACCAAAAGTGACTGCGGTCTTACGTCCCCCACCGACAACGGCGAAGAGATTCTTTGCCTCTGTGAAGTGCAGTTTTGTCATTCTAGCCCATACCATTCCTAAACGAACCGTCTCATTTAAAGGACCACCCACACACCAAGACACATGCTCGCCATGTACGCTGCCTCCGACCGCGAGAACTGAGAGAATCATTTGAGCTTTTTAACATAAGTCCTTAGCACTGAAAAACATGAAACTGCCAGCTACAACCCTTTCATCTGTATGCCCGTTACACTCCCCGCTGACTCGACGCAATCTTCCCTGTCGAAGAAGACGACAAGCTCTCACTGCCTAAGACACTCTGCCTTGGACATGCACGTCCCCTTGGTTGCTTACGCACATTGCGTTCACAAGAACGCTCGCTCCAAGCTGCGGTATGACCGCCGCAACTCTGACCACTCTTAGGCCCCTGGTGAATACGTGCGGCTCTGAAACACCAGACTAAACGTCGACTTTCCTAACAACTTCTACCCCTTTACGTCGGTTCGTTTATTGCTTTGAAACACGCGAGTGAAGTTAAATACATGGTATCACGTCCAAACAAATGCGGAAGACCATGAAAGAGGACACAGGTCCCTCACGCGGCTCACCTAAAACATTACTCCAGTACTGCACAGTGGCTTGCCTGGATTGCTCCATCTGCTACCGGGGAAGTGTCACTTAAGTGAAATATAGCTCCCGTAATCTGATAACTACAGCATCTTAAACTAAGATGAAGCAAAAGAAGAATGTGGACGTTGGAGGAAGAGAAAAAAGAACCTGAAACATCTGCACATTTTGTCAATCGGTGCGCCAGCTTTCCCACGTCTTCGGAGATAACGTTCCTCTTCAAATAAACCAATCCCGGCCGTAACAAAATCAACCCGCGTGCTGAAGTCGAGATAGGAACCGTCACAAAACAGCAGAATTGATTAGTGCGCAGCACGCGTTATGTAGAATATACGGGTTCCATTTCCGCGTCCGCCCACACTGCTGAAAATTTCTCTACTTATATTTTCAAATATTTATTAGTGAATAATAAATGACAATTATACGCCATTTGACAAATTATACATTTTCAAAAACAGCCGAATTGCACTGGCAATAGAGACTGCAACCTTGATATGCGTCCTAACGTACTCCCTCGTCTCGAATCTGTCTGTTCGATTAAAGGCATCAAGATGGGTCCCGCTCCAGCAGTCCAGAAATATCAATAGCTATACCAGACCTCTGATCATGCCTTGCATAGCTGCTGCTCAAAAAAGCAGGTTCTACGCCTCTCTCAGAGGTCTGGGGCGGCACTAATTGACCGACCTCAGAGGAGTTTTAAATATAACCGCCACGCTGATGTGACGAGGGGAGCTTTCACGTAATAGCACAAGTGCACCGCACGTATAATGCGGAGTATGCGGAACTGATTCCCCTATGTGAAATTGACCAGCATTCGGCAGTGGCAGCTGCTTCATCCCGCTGATTGCAAGCGCTTTTGCTCGAGTTTGAAAAGTTTTACTCTTATTAGTTTTCATTCGTGCCTCTCCGGCGGAGGCTGGAAGGCAACCAATAATATCGTTTTCCCTGCCAGTATCTACATTAAGCATGGATGCGTTTTTGTCTGAGTCAACTGAACCTGGCTGCCTCTAAAAGAGCTGCATATACGGACGCTCCTGGCACTTGCACTCGGCAGAGGCAGCAGCTTCATCCCGATAGATCCAAGCGCTTTTGTTCGACTTTGCAGGTGGGTTATTTAATCCTGCCGCGCTACTTAGTGTTTTATGCAAACTGTATTTCACTGCTGCTGCGAGTGCTGTTGGTGCCAACATGCCAACCTACCCTGAAATGCAGTGTTTGGTATGCCAGAACGTTGTGCCTGAGGAAAGAATCTACTGACGTGCACAAAATGTGACTGTGTCTACCACCTGGGTAGACATAACGCTCCCGCGTATCTGCTAGGAGCAAGTACGTAGGAGCTAGGGCTAAAGCTGGGAGCCAACACGGGAGCTAAAGGTAAGAGCAGATACGGTCCCGCGTTTCTGCTCCTAGTTTTAGCAATAGAAGTGAGTCTGTTCAGGCAACCTGCATTTGCGCGATATGTGAACCACCAAAGAGAAAGAGTAGCGTTGTCGGTACCCGATCTGAAAGGTGCAGCTTCGCTGCTCAACTTAAGAGATTGAATGAAAATGCCGCAAGTATACCGCCCATCATAGGTAAGGTCAACGCACTGTCTAAATTTCTCATAACAGGTGGATATATTGAGACTTCTATGAAGTTTCTCTCCGGGAAGTGTGACGTCCTACTCCTAAGGTTGAAAAGCAGGACTCTGACTTTGCTTCTCCGAAGAAATGAGTTGACCGCATTGAATATGTCACCACCCCCGCTATCAGGGAAGTAAGGTTAAAACAGAACGAGGTCGAACGGTTTAAACGCCGGTAGAAGTATAAACTGCTAGGGTTTTCGGGAGAAGACCATGAGGACTTGTTCGGAAATATCAATACCTTGGCTCGTAAACTTGAACCTTCCAAGGAAACACAGTCTGGCGTTGATTGAAGGCGCCTTTTGCCCTAGCAGCCTTATAAGATCCGGCTGGCATTGAGCGGTGTACGTCAGTTTTTTTTGAAGGAAAAAAAGATGCAGGCCCATTGTCTGCTAAGGCCACAAGAACCGAACATGCGCTTCTTTGATAATATACGCCTTGGAATAAGCGGCTGTTGTGGCTCACGCGGGAGCGAGCAGAGGAAGTGGCCTATCATTTTTCGTGGCAGAATAACCGACACGTTTTGGTTGGAAAAGATGAAGGTGGAAAGGCGATTTGAATCCAAGATATGTGTTATCTGGACAGAATGGTGTAATGTGGCTGCAACGGCTGTATTTTGTTAGTACCGCAAATGGCCTTCGCATCTTCAGGCTGTGCTTACCATGGTGTTGATTCTTTCACAAATATAGTATGCGAAACCCAAATGCAGTCAAACTGCTTTTCGCTCTTTCTCCTTTACTTGCGCATTTTAAAAATACAGAATATGAAATGAACATTTTTTATCTTCTTTGGACCACAATTTTGATATGGTGGCATTCAGTCAAACTTGGTACTCGGATGCTGATACCGTGGTAAGTTTTAGGGATAAAAACTAGAAACTAATAATCGAAGAACGAAAACAGAAGGTGGTGTTGTCTTTGTATATGAATGGCATGCTTTAAATGTAGCTATTCCTAAATATACTGCGAAGAATTATGGTATTGTATCGCTCTTCATTGCCACAAATGCGCATGTTCTAGCCCTCCTTCCGGACCACTTGAATTGTTTACCGACGCTTTTACTCCTATAAGATCTCGCAACAACAAAAAAGGAATGGGTGACCCTAATATCAATTTACTCCCCCTCCTTTAGGCATGCATTCCGAAACACAGTATATGTCCATGGCTTTACAACCGTAATTTATATACCGACAAGGATTATATCTGACAGTCAAACAATTCCAGACGTGTTTAACGAATTGTGAGAAAGCAGACACTATGGCTGGCCTGCATACCAATGACATAAGTGACCAGTTATCATTGCTTTGTGTCGATTCAAAGACTGATCGAGCACAAAACGAGTCTTTATGTGCACCCAGACTCTTCAGGGAGGTGAATGGTGGCAACGTGAAACATTTCCGGCAGCTTCTATTGTCCATAGATTGGAGTGGGCTTTCCTCAACATCAAATCCCAATTATTTTTATGACTTGTTTTTTATGGTCTTATTATCAATAAGATCATTGAGGCCTGTATTAGTGCATTTTTTTCTATTACTTTGACTGAAGCCAGAAAAGCTATAAAACCATGGATTACACTTGAATTCCTAAAAAGAATAAAAGAACTGGATAACTTCTTTGATAATTATTTTAAAATCACTGAAATAATTGGTCCTGATGGATTACAAGAAGGTTACAAAGCTCAGTACTACTTAAACAAACTTGCGAGAAGTCAGATTGATTCCTCCAACACATGGGCGCTTATAAAAAAGTCGCTTAGAAAATTAAGTTTCAGTGTCATGTGAAATAAAATTAGGAGAAGATACATTCAGTGGAAAAGCCCTCCTTAATCTGTTAAACCAACGCTTCCAGTCTTTCGCTGTGTCCACTTCACGTAGCTTGGATCCAAGGACTTATTTACTCAAAACTTGTGCAGCTCATAGTTCCTCAATCCTACTACTACAACTGAAATTACCAATGAGTGATATTTTCTAAAAAAATAATTGTTCTTCTGGCTTTGGTGGAATTAAGGCCACACCAATCAAAGCTGTTATAGACCTGATTGCTGAAGTATAGTGTCACCTCGCCAATTTATTTCTGTCAACAGTAATTTTCTGCGATAACAATAAACTATAAAATGTCATTATTGTATAGAAATGTCGTGCCATTGATGAAAATAATCATCACCGGTCAATTTCAGTGCTACTCAATTTTTATGGGTCATTGAGAAAGCTATAAATTTTAGACTGCCCAGTTACCTTCAAAAGCTTAATTGAATTTCCGGAAATAAGTACGGATTTCAAAAACATCCACTGAACTTGCTTTAATCAACATCAAGAATAGCCTTATTCCCAACATAGAGAAGCGTTTATATTCTGTAGAAATTCTCTTATACTTATTAAGGCTTTTTATTCAATTAAAAAAGATATTGTTACAGTGACGTTAAGGAAGAGGTGAAGCCAAGCGGTACAAGAGGTATCCGCACAGTGCATTTACAATCCCCAGATATAGATAGAGCGAACAATCTTTAATTCGTCTGGTGGTATCTACCGAGCTAAGCCGCCTGGCTTGCTACGCCAAATGAATGCGGTGACAATGATGGCTCTAATAATAAAGAGAAACACACATAATTTGAACTATTTACAAAGTATGATCAAGGCTTGCGGCTTTTAGAAAGGTCAGTAAAGCTTTCTGGCATGACAGGCACGTTCGGAAGAATTCCAGAAACCTAGTACGTCCCTCAATTCTAGACCTACGGGGAGCGGCCGGACGAATTACACTGCCGGGCACGCCCTTTGCGTACTAAATCGTGCACAGTCGCATATAGGTGTTTCAGATCTTCACACACAACACACTCTTGGCACAGTGCTGAAGTGGACTGGTTGATTTTGTAACAGTAGTATTGCGTGTATGCGACGTTCAACCGCATACAGTGGAGTACTGCCTAATTATGGTTGGATATTCCAAGTGATATGCTAAGTTACATTGCGGGTCGATAGAATGAAGGGGCGCGTAATGATGGGATGCGTCTGTCCAAATCAAACGCTGCACGCTCTGTGCCCCACTCGATGCAAGTGCTGAAGCATCTTTCCAAGAAAATGGTACCGGTACTTGGGGTCTACGTTTGTTACGTGCCATGAATGCAGCAGCGTATGCCTTCACATTTCCAGTTATTCCGCAATGGGCAGAAACCCTCTGGAGTGTTATTTCATGACGCGCCTTCAGAGATTGAAGATGCAATGCATCTACATCTAGCACAATCTGATCTTTCGGCAAGCACGCCAAACATTGCAGGGCAGCCTGAGAGTACATGAAGGCAGCCCCCACACGTGTGCAGGCTGCTCGAAGATCTGAGCCAAGGTCAGCCGCAGAGCTGCGAGTTGCATAGCCGTAGATGAGGTTTTGTGGCTGAGAATGGTGCTGAGGGCTGTGCGAGATTAAGGTATCCAAACCGCGAAAGGGGATGAAGAGGATGACACCGATGCATCAGTGTACAAATGTGTGTGTACTCCGTATTTGTGGTGGATATATTCAAGGGCAGAAAACCGCAAAGCGGCAGGCGGTATATGCTCCTTATTTAAAATTCCGGGCACTGTTGTCACTATTTTGGTGGTTGCGAACATCCAGGGAGGACGCAGAGAAAGAGCCGGCGCCTGGTAATTAAGTGGAAGCAAGTCCTGCACTTCAGGAACCGAACTTGGCTGATGAGATGAGAGCTTCTCCTTGAGATGGCAGACATCAGGTGACCAGGTGAGCGACCTGTCGAATGTCACCCCCAGAAACCTATGGTTTGAAATGTATGGGATGACATTGCCTCCAACATTGAGCCCGTAATGGGTGAGGTCCCGCTGCGTAAAAGCCAACGCAGCACATTTGCTTCCCGATATTTTCAATCCTCGTCCTGCCATCAACGCTGCAATGGAGTCGATTGCTTGCTGGAGTCTTTACAGTAGCACATGCCTCTTACAGCCAGAGCTCCATATACAGATATCGTCCGCGCACAGGGAGATTTAAAACGACTGCGGCAAGCATTTCTCTAGGCCTATCATGGAAATGAGAAAACAGTGTGGGGCTTATCACCCCTCCCTGAGGAACACCTTGGGTCACTCTGTATTTTGCTGAGTTTCCACTGTCGGTTCACATGTACACGTACCTATCGCAAAGGTACTCTGATAACCATGCATACATACGGCCTCCAATACATGAAGATTACATAGACGAGCGAATAGCTTCGTGGACTACACTGTCAGAGGCTGATTATGAATGCTGCGTCGACCTTTGCGGAAACAGGACATCTGTGACGGGTATACATTACGGACGGACAGATCCTAGTCCAAGGGATAAAGCACCATTTTCTCCATCAGCTCGCCTACAAAGCTCAGGAGGGCTATGGGACAGTAGGAATCGATGGAAGTTGGAATTTTTCCTGGGTTGAGAACTGGCGCAATGCGAGCGTGTTTCCGGTTTGGCGCTATACAACCAGTCTGCCACGAACAATTAGGTAGGTTTACGAGGAACCTTTTCCCTTTTCGCCTAAACGGGACAGGGTTCTATAAGTGACTTCGTCCGGACCTGCGCACGTCGATTTTTCGATGGGGGTCAGCCAGCAGCTCAGTCATTTAGAATGTCGTGTCCATTGAAAACGACAACTCTGGGGAATCCTGACTCGGGGGCTAAGATGATGGCAGCGCTGGTGTTGGCGCCGTGGTAATTTGCCTACAGTAGGCTTTCGAAACGTGTAGATGCTGTAGGTGCTGAGTGCAATGGAGTGGAATGGAGTTACATGGGTGCAGTTGAGTTGGCGGGATCCGCAGCCACTGAACCAGGTGCCTTATCGTGGAAAGCGGCTTCCTCGGCTCCAGCTTAGAGCAGAAGGACTCCCAATCGCGCTTGGCACACTTCTCTATATGCCTCTGGACTACCCCCTGAGCGAAGCTCGGATATCATCAGGGACTAGCGTTCGAAGGCCTCGTTTGTCTGGTCGTCGACGCACTGTACGAAGCCTCTCCAACTATGAGTAAGCCGCGCTACATTTATGTGAAAACATCAGCATGTTGGTGCTAGACTTGCGTGATCTTGACATTGTCTCCACGAAGGACTCATATGAGGTCACTTAGTCCGCACACTCCTCGATCACAGTTGTGAATACTTCCCAGTTTGAGCAGCGAATTACACGCTGTGGGCGGATACTCGTAAGGCCATCCACTGAAATGTAGATCAGCACGTGGTCGCTGCCATGCCCTTCGATGTCCGCTATCCAGCTCGTCCTATCGATAGGTTGCGACAAAGCGACCATGACGGCAAGCGCGCTCGATATCTTGCCCCGGAAAAACATTGACATTCCAGCGTTTACGACGCACATACTGTGCCTTTGAGCAATGTGAAGGAGCCGCCACCCTTTGATTGTCGTTTTATACTGCCCCATGAGGGATGGTTAGCTTTGAAATCCTCAGTCAAAATATGCGAACCTGGTGTGGCGCTGATGATGCTTTCTAAGCCGTTTGTATTCAATACTACTCCAGGCGGAGTGTTAGCAGCAATTATTGTGAAGGATGCACCAGCGCCCCGCACAGTTGTGTTACTGATTTATTCGATGCGTCTGGTGGTAAGCTATGCACCACTGTGTTGAGGTCGTATCTCATAGTCACTAAAACTCTTGATATTTCTACACGAGTTGTCAACTGCGCAACTGTGTACCTGGAAAGGAGTATATCCCTCGACAATCGTGATTGTGAAATTGCAATCACGTGGAATTTGTGCTTTAGAGCGAGTTCACGCAGATTCAAAAGACGCTGTTTGAATCCGCAGGCATTCCACAGAAAAATTGTCGCTTTGTGACGAACTTCCTGTACTATGGGGCAATGACTGCGGAAGTCGTAGCAGCTACCGCCATTGTATTAGGAAATGAAAGACAAAGTTCAGGAGAGTAACGAGCGCCACGGCTACTAGGGAAGTGAGCGGGGCAAGAAAGATACGAACAGCCTCCACGAGAGAGGACAGCACAGAACGCCAGCACTCGGTAGTTCGATCCCTCGCACGCTGAGCTGGCATAGATAGACGCCCGACGAGCAGGGCTTGTACACCGTGCAGCTGGAGTAGGAGTCTTAGCTGGTGACGAATCAGGCACGTCCCGAAAGAAGAGATTTTGAAGCCCGTGTAGTTGGTGTAGGAGTCCTAGCTGGTGACGTACCAGGCGCCGCTGTCAATGCAGGTGATGCTTCAGCTTTTGGGGGAGACTGGTGGGTTGCCCTGTGGTCCCGATCTGGCAGAGCTTCTGCAGCAGAATGCTGCTGCTACGGCTCGAGCCGTGAGAGCGTTAAAGCTGGGAACGTACCCCTCGACGTACGTGGAGATGAGACTCGAAGGCGCCTGTTGTGGCTTTTCCGAGTCTTATTCGCGGCCATCGTGACGCGAATCAGGGTAGATTTTGCTGACTTGTAGTTAACGTGGTTTGCGACCTTGAATTTCAAAATCGCCTTCTGATTGCAGCGGATAGAGCAGTGACTAAATGTGGATTCGTGCGTTTTTCTGCAATTACGGAACTTTAGCTTGTTAGCCAAACAGGATGCACTATAGTGACTGTCACCGCACTTGACTGTCACCGCACCTGAACATCGTTCCGAACTCGTCCATCGTGCGCGCCGTATGGCCTATCATTCGATATCATCGGGAGGCATAGTCGACTAGGGCGGCAGGCAGTACTCTGTGCAACACGTCGCTCTCGCTGATGTCGGTCGCCTGCTCGCAACGGCTCAGATCCACCAGGAAAGTGTTTGCGGTCACTTTATCGAAGTAAGCGCTGTACGTCGGCATCCGTAGCTGCACCCTGGGAGCCGTTGCGCGCGCCACCTGCAACACTTGTTGCATGGCGCTTGTGAGAGCATTCGCGATGAAACCTGCATCCACAGTCATTCCTTTGCTTACGGGCGCCTGCGTGCTTACTTGCACCAGAGGCGCGCCTTAAGGGGCTTCAGCATTCGCGAATGCCCGGCGCATGGGGGTCGAACGCGCGGCGTCACCTGACGTAGAGCAGTCGCTGAATTTTGAGTTTCCGAAATTATCGTTGCCGCGCGAACCGCAGCATCCGCGTAGGCCCGGCGCATGGCTGTCGAACGCGTGGCGTCACCTGTCGAGAGCGCTCGCGGAATTCGGAACTTTCCGAAATTCTCGTCACCGCGGAAGCCGCACTCGCGGTTGCGTACGGGCCGTGGAGAAGGAGAACCCGAGCCGCACCATGCGGCTGCGGAGGGCGCTGTTGATTCAGGGCATTGCGGGACCTCCCGGGCGTGATCACACAGGTCGGCAAACAGAATCAACTCCGCCAACTCTTAATCCTGTGCCATGTTCCGCGGAGCTAAGGAACCTCAAATTCACGTGAACATGAGTCCCTCGATCGCGCGCCAAAAAAATGTGGGGACCAGGGTTCTTACCGCGGCTTAGCTCGATCTTCGTGATTCGGCCGCAAAGCTAGCTCCGCTTACTACCGCCACGAATCGCCAACTTGGCGTAGCGGCAGCGAACAGCAAGGAACGCAGGACACAGAATTCGCTCACTCCGACCTTTATTACACTCCAATATGGTACATCGGGCGCGTCTGTCTCCACCGCCAAGACCACCTTAGGCAGGACAGGACAAACAGGCGCGAGGGTGGACAACGCTGGCCCAAAAAGATGCAAGACACACTTACAGCTGCTCCCGATGATGGGTGGCACCCAAAGAGGACCTTCGTACGTCAACCGCTCCGGACCCGGTCACCCGGACTTCTGGGCAAAAGCTGTCACGTGAGGGGTTCGGCTGGGCCCCTCGCCATCATCATCGCGTGGCGGTGAAATGTGCGGCCACAGGGAGAGAGAGGGACCTCCCCCTCTCGCCTCCGCGGCGATCCGAGAGAGATGGGAATCATAGTGGGCCTCCGCCACTCCCACGATGTGTGTGTGATTGTGTGTCTTTGTGTGACTGTGTGTGCTGGTTTGTATGTGTCTGCGTGTGTGTGCGTCCGTGAGTGCGTGTGCACGTTTGTGTGTGTGCGTATGTGCATGTTTGTTCGTGTGTGTATGTGTGTGCGTGTGTGTTTGCGTGCGTGTGTGCGCGTGTATGTAGACGTGCGTGCGTGTGTGCTTGTGTGTATGTGCGTGTCTGTTTGCGTGTCTGTGTTTGTGTGTGCGCGTGTGCATGTGCGCGTGTTTGTGTTTGTGTGTGCATATGTGTTTGTGTGTGTGAATGTGTGCGCATGTTTTCTCTGAGTATGTGTTCATGTGGGCGTGCAGTGGGTGCGTGCGTGCATGTGTACTTGCGTGCGTGCGTGCGTGTGTGTTTGCGTGTGTGTTCGTGTGCGGGTTTCTGTGTGTGTGTCAGTGTGTGTGTGTGAGGGTGTGAGTGTCTGTTGTGTGCGTGTGTGGGGGTTAGTGGGTTTCTGTCGGTGTGTGTGGGCGTGCGTGTGTGCGAGTGTATGTGTGTGTGTGTGTGCGGGTGGGCATGCGTGTGTGTATGTGCGAGCGTGCGCGCGTGCGTGTATGGGTGTGGGGATAAATGGCTATGAAAGTTATCGCACTCCTCTTAATACTTTGTCAATAGTAGAAGATTGGGGAGGTTTGTTTAAAAGAGGCCGTTCTTGATAAGGTTACCCGAGCGCAGCGTCACAAAAGCTTGTTTTTTGTTTACTTCTAGACATATGTACCATGGAGGAAGCAAGTGAAAATGCACGACCAAGCAACACTGCAAAGACGCAAAGCTTTAAACCTACATGACGATGATATGTTCAAACCCCTACCGCGCTTATCCTAGAGATTTATATTATGTATATTTTAAAAAAAGACGGAGTTGTACTCATACCTACTCATCCAGGCATTTTGTTGGGCAGTGAATGTACCTTCTCTTGAAGGAAACCAACAATGAAGAATTTTACTGGAAACTTCGATAATTATTCTGATATATCTACAGCACCATATTTAAAAAAAATTAATTTGGACAAAGTGATTGGACTGGCACTTCAATAATATTCTTGGGCGCGTATGTTTACAAAATAAACACTGCATTTACAATACAGTTCTTCGTGTAAATGAAATAAATATGCAAGGCAACAAATTTTCAACTTGATGGTAATTACGTTGAGAGACGTATTTTTTAAAAAAAGCGAAAAATATTCGTACTTCTAAAACAGTAACCACAAACAAAAATTTCAAGCAGCACGTTTAGAGGAAAGGAACTTACGATATCCAACGACTGAAAAGAAAACATACTGCCGTATGTTTAGGCTAACCTTGCAACAACGTATAACTCCACCAAACATTCTTAGAGGTTAGGTAGTTCTTGCATACAGAATGGCATCTACAGCGTGAAGACCTAAAACGACCTTCCAAAATGCACGTGGCATAGGTAAGCTGAAAACAAAGAAGTTTAGAAATTCAACGGATATCAAGCATCACTATCAACCAGTAGCTGGTTTTGAGTGTTAAGTATTGCCTTTTGGTTTTAACAACAAGATGTTGGGAATTTCAGTATTTGTTCCGCAATATTCTCCAATTCGCTGTTTTCTGTTGATCTTTCGCTCTTGATGTCAGTATTTCTGGCTGTTTTTACTTGCTCTTTAGGCTACGACGTACGAAAGTGCGAGATAATATGCTTACTGACCGTTTCCCTGGATGTAACACCACTTGCCGATCCCACGCAAGTGCGCTTTTTACTCGCAATAGTCGCGGAGCACTACCTCTTTGCGTGAGTATTCAACACAATTATTAGGGAAAGTTGGGGCAGCATGACGGTGAGCAGGATAGTTACAGAATAACGGCAGTACCTTGTACTGTTTGTGTCCCACTGTTAAAAAGGAGGAAACGTTTAGTACACACGATTGCTTATTGAGGCAAACGAGGGCCCCTAAACGACTGCTGAAATAAACAAACAGCCAGAAAGCACTCAGTAAAGTGACGTGCACACACGAAGGTTTGCAAATCATGTGAATGACGGGTTATTTTCTGTGCACGCCATTTATCTGCACTTGTTTGGTTACTGAAAAGAACTATTCAAAGTGACAACGTCTTAGATTAAACAAGAAAAGTCAAGAAACTGCACGCAATTTATCTGCAGTGGTTTGATTACTGGAAACAGCTATTCAAATTAACAACCTCTAAGATTAAACATAAAAAAGTCGAGGAAAATACAACAGGAACTATTTTCTTCATGTTTACAAGATTGCATCCGCTGCAATAAAAAAAGAACGGTATCTGTAAAATCGTTTCAAATAGCGCAAAGATCACGAATCACAGCCTGTGTACCGTAATAACGGGGAAAATGGGCGATGTGTTCAGCAGTTGTGTAAATTGTGGTGTAAATGTCTCTTTTTGAAAATTAAGCGCATTGGTATGCAATCACAGAATAATTTTAGCTATACGAGCAAATTACCAGTGGCTCTCGGCGACTAAACAACAAATACATGCCTCTTTGGCGAGATTGAATGGAATGGGGGTGTGTCGCAATAAAGGTGGGGAGAGTCAGAAATGATAGCTGTGCCCAGACAACTGTAATGTATCCTTTGGGAGGTTTCAGTGTAACGGAATTGAGAAGATGAGCCGTGTATATTTTACGAAAGGTAGTAGGTAGGAAAGCAGTGTTTGTTATAAACTTGTTGATGAAGATCTAGCCGCTACTTCAACCTGTGGACGGGTTTTTAGGTAGTCTGTAAAAGCACGATTTTTGTCGTTTGCGTGTATCGATTTTCTTGTGATCAGTCAGTTAGAATAAATGCGGCAGTTGCGCTACCTCGCGCCTTTCTTTTTCTGTGGCCATTTCTTCAGCTAATATAAACGTGAAGTAACATTAGGTGCTTTTAAGTACGTCATCCAGACGGTGTCGTGTTTTAGTGATACCATCTGCAGACACATTGATGGTATTGCTTAAAATAAATGATTCTCTACGCCTTAAGAGGCCTGCGCTAGCAGTCAAATAGAGCGCGAGCCGGAGTTGTTTCTCAAATATAGCAAACTGCCCCAAGCATCACCCTCCATACCGCGGTTATGATGATATTTATCAGATAGTGCTTTTAAATTTCTCCGCTGGGCAGGCTTGCTGTTTTGCAATAACTATAGCCGCATTGCCAGTGCCACTTTTAAGGTTTCAGCTCTCTCCGCGAATGAATGGGTTTTGGTAGAAAGCTAATATGTTGTACGATAGTTCAGCCCAAGAAGTAAGGGAAGTTACAAAAAAGGACTTTGGACATTGCTCTTATACATAATAATTGGCAGGCACTCGTTGTTACTGCCACGACTTGACCCGAATTCGTGAACGTTGGAGGGTCAAGGCACCCTCCAGCCCAGAGACGACTCACAGCAGCCTGGTGGTGCCTATGCACCGACCTCGAAGAACTATGCTCGTCGCTGGTTATTTCCTGTGATGACCAATGTTGCCCATTGCGCCTTGCATGACCACCAAGCCTCCCGGGCATTGAAAAATTACGGCCGCGGGTGTTGTACATGCTTATTGCAGTTAATGCTTACACTGATGCACTGATGGCGACGCGTTTCAGCGCACGAATTCTGCTGATGCATTGTCTCTAAAATACAATTGGTCTACGCCCGTATAAGCGCAGTGCTGGTGGGTAAATAAATCTAATCCCTTAGTGATAACCACGAAGAAAGCGAACTCACATGATGGCGCGGAGGATGATAGTGTTATTTTTTTATTAATGGTCGATTTTTTTCTGCTCCTTTGCTGCGTAATGCTTAGGTTTTTCTAAGAAAAATTGGAGACGCGTTGGTTGTTCTATTTGAGAATTACAAGGACTCTCCCCACGAAAAGAGGGAGTGCTGGCAGGCATATAAGGGTCGCACAGAAGGGCCACCTAAAATGTAGCCAAGGTATTAGAAGAACACTCTGCTCCTTCCCATGGAAATAAGAACGATTTAGGTGACGGTGGTTGTGCTCGATCTATCCGGGCGTCTTGTTTCACAAAGTAAATATAGAGACGCCTTACGAGTATAGCTATATGATGGCCAGTGATCTTCATGTCAGCAGAGGCGGTGGTAGCGATCAAATAAATGCTACCTGGTTTAGTGACTTCAAAAAAAGCAACGTGACACAAAGAGCACGATGCGGATTATTGCTATTGAAAGATATTCGGCATACATTTTCTGTACTACCCCGAGTTTAATGGTGGTTTCTTCTAAAAAAGGTGACCGCCGCCTTGGTTGTATTTGTCCCAAAGGGCGAGTTGTCTCCCGTGGGTAGAGAGATTTCTTGGCGGCTAATATAGTGGGAAACATATTGGTGACTTCGAACAAAAAAATTGATGCAAAGATAGGAGTGCGCGTGGCTCTCCCAAACAAGAAATACTAAGCAGATGTGTCGCCTTACTCCGTATTACAAGGCGGCATCAGAATCAATGCAGGTAAAACTGCCGACGTGTGTTGGTGCTTCTTTGCGAGAACAAGTGATATCCTAGCAGGAAGAGGCTTGTATAGCGGTAAAAATCGCGGCATATAGTGGTGACCTACAGTAAAGCGAACTGACTCACAAGGCGCAGTGTGGATTGCTTGTATATAAAATATACATTTTGCGGACAGTGCTTGATAGTCCTTCCACCCGGACTTGTACAGTTTATGACGAGTAACTGCCTACAAATTTTTGGTACAAATGCCGCAAAATTAGGGGTATCCGTACGTAAAGATACAGATAAAGGGGGCACAAGGCGCGAGCTGTAGTGGTGCCTGATAAAACCAAAATACCACAAGAAAAGCCATGTGAGGGTTGCACTTTTAATGGTGTACACCAATGGTGTAGTTTTAAATTGACAAGTGGCGTCTTGGCGTGAAGAGCTTGGGCAATTTGCAAAATAAAACGAAATCAGGCGTTGCAACTTCAAAAAATTTACTTGAAACATACAGTGCCGATACCTTTTATGAAAATTTTTCGGGGAAGATTCTTGTTACTCTATCTCCTCGGCCAGTTTCGGTTTATGGAAAGGCAACTTCCCAACGCATTATTTATACCTATTTAGCTTTACTTTGTCTCCGTGCCAAAAGAGGGCGTGCCAACTGACAAATAGTGTGCGCCCAAAACGGCTGACTGTAAAAAAGCGAAGTGGCAGATACAGCTGTGGGTGCAATGGGTTATAAAATATAAATATATGGGTACGGCGAATGTTACTGCGTCCGATGATGATGACGATAATGATGATGACTACGACGAAGACGACCACGACGACGACGATGATGATGATGATGATTGAATCTTAGTAGAGAAAGGCAAACTAAATCAAATAACGCCGAGAAAGTGTTTTGCTGAAAAGGTGATAATAAAATTAGTTAGAGGAACCAGAAATACAATCAATTAAAGGCTATGAGTACGGCTGGTGTACAGGGCCAGGGTGAAGACCAAGAGTGGTTAAAAGATAAATAAGTTGGCTTGTGTATAGGACCATGGGTAAAACCATGGGTGGTAAGAGAGGAGCTGTGAGAAGTGAACTTCTGTTAGAAACCTGAAGGTGCGGTGAACAAAAAACATGGAATCGTCTCCTAAAACGTATGGCGGGTGCAATAGAATAAGTTGTCTGTAGAGTTCTCTGAAGTGTTTGAGTCGTGTAATGTTCAGTTCTCTGCATTGACTGAGGATGTGAACCATGGATGGGCCCTCCCTACACCTGCTAAACAAGGGTCTTGGAGATCCCGTGAGCAGGTGCTAGGGCGTTATATGTGTATGATCTATCCGTAACGTAGCTAAGATAACTTTAACGTGCCTGTTCTGTACGTCAGCAGTGTATTGTGCCAAGTGTGGTTTTATTACCGGTAGTTTTTTGTCTGTCTATTTGCTCAAGTTTGCTTGCCATGTTGTACAGAGTTGTGTGATGTGTGGCTTGAGATCTGTGTAAGGTAGTGCTGTCTTGTCTACTGTGTTTCGCAGTGCAGCCTTGACGGGCATTTCATCCGCCACTACATTTCCGCCAATGCCAGAGTGGCCTGGCACCCAACACACAGTCACCCCTTTGTTTGAAGAATAAGCTATCATAACTGATATGAAGAGAAGATTAATAATGGGGTTTTTCGATGACTTTCCAGATAATATTACGAGGACGACGCTCAGCCAATCTCTAAAGATGATTGATTTACGAATATTATGTTCAAGTATTTGACCTAACAAGATAAATGCCATATGCTTCTGCCGTAAAAATACTTGAATTTACAATCATGTTTCAATCTGCTTTAAAATTGGGTCCAAGCGCAGCGCAAGAAACCGCTGTGAACATTTTATATGCATCACTGAAAACCTCTGCAGCCCTGTATGAATCCTGCAGATACACTATATGCTGCAAAAACTCAATTATTGGTGTACTGTTCCTTTTGTACTGTAAGACAGTGAAGTCAATATGACACAGAACGAAGATGCCATGGTTTTAAAACATCAATGTGGGATGATTAGAATATATAAAAAAGGGACCTCATGAATAGTCACCTCGTCTCTCACTCTGTGCGAGTAGAGAACATAAATGAATGGGCGGTTTAAAACGAGTTGAGTTGTGGATTTGTCACAGAAAATTGGTTAAAGAGATGGTTATTCATTGATGAGATTTTGGAGGCATATAGAAGGTCAACAATGGTGGTACGCAAAGCACCATTTCTCACAGTCTGCGTAAAGGCTGTGCACAGGACTAGTACAAAATGCGCCACACGTAGGGCGAAGCCCCAAGTGAAGCACTGGGTCGAGCATTTTAAGTGCTGTTTTCATGGCTGACCCATCCGCAGCCCTTCCGTTGTACAACCTTGACTCCATGAAAGCAGCATAAATGCTAAGCTGACGTTGTTTGGCTGCACTGTATGATTGGTGAGACAGGATTTCAGAATACTCATTGTTTTTAGGCATTTCTGTTTGCGTAGTTTAATGTGAGAGATGAATGTAGGTTTCTCATCAAACACCACACCCCAAACTTGCCTTTTTTCTTACTGTAAACGAATTATCATTGAGTTCTACGTCAGTATCGGGAAGGATGCAGGGATTTCTTGAGAAGACAATGCAGCTACTTTCAGAAGGTTTAGTTAAAATCCATTTTCATCTGCCCAGCGAGAGAGTTTTTTACCCCAAGCTGGACCTGGTGTTGAAAAATGGACAAGAGTCGTGTTTTGAAAGATATTTGAACGTCATCTACATCTGTTAAGCAGGATATGGTTGGTGGCAGTGGCTTTCGGAGTCAGCTCATTTTTACTATAAACATGTTGCAGCTCCACACGCCACCTTGAGGCATGCCATTTTCTTGCACGTGAACGTTTGAAAGTGTCGAACCGACTCTGACAGGAAGTGTTCGTTAGGAGAGGTAACACTTTACAGTGTTGAACAGGTTATCTTATATACCAAAGGATTTGAGGTCTCTAAGATTGCTGCAGTGCCATGCGGTATCGTATGCCTTTTTAATATCAAAAAATACTGTCATGCAATATTGGCCAAGGATGTAGGCTTCTCTAATGTAGGACTCTAATGCAACCAAATATTTATTGGTGGATCGTCCCGGCCTGAAGCCTGCATGGCAGCTCTCAAGAAGACCATTGTACTCTAAGAAGTACACGTGTTTCCTGTGTATCATCTTCTCGAGAAACTTGCACAGGCAGCTTGTGAGGGCGATCTGTCGATAGCTGGCAGGAGAGCATGTGTCCATCCAATCCTTCAGGAAAGCCACTACAATGGCCTTACTCCAAGACCTTGGAAGTTGCCCCAAAAGCCATATCTTGTTGTAAAAGGTGTAGGAGTGCCTCAAGGGTGTCTGGGTGTAGGTGTAGTATTATGGTGTATATAATCTTCTCTGCACCTGGAGCTGTAGGTTTGCACGTGCTCAGGGCAGCCCTCAACTCATAGAGGGTGAATGAAGAGTTGTAAGAAGTTTTGATTTATCTTTTTAGGTCAGGGCTTTTTCTCTGCAGATGTTTTGTTTCTTTTGAACAGCGCACGTAGACGAGGACGTGAAGTGGACAGGATTCTGCGCTGTGTCCTGTCCACTTCACATCCTCGTCTACTTGCGCTGTTCAAAAGAATGTCGTACCAACGCTCCCAAGCTTCTACCTTAGATGTTTTGTGTTTCATGAAAGTATTTGTTCAGTCTGCTGAACTGGACACGTGTTTGAAGTTTGGGCAAGTGTGTTGGCCTGGTCTTCGAGTGTGTCCTGTGGGGTGCTAACCAGGGGCAGGCTATGTGTTTGTCGTACTTTTAGCTTACGCATCTGTGTCCGGACTTTGCGTGTGTCAGTGTATAAGTTTAGGGATGTCACGAAGGTGTGCCAACTCTCTCGTTTTGCCTCACGGCTCACACGTTTTGCAAACGCCTTGGACCGTTTGAACATAATAAGTTTACCCGACGTGGTGAACCGGCGAAGGATACCACACGTCTTTTTCTGGGCCTCTCGTTCCCGCCTACAATCCTCATTCCACCACGGCATCCTCTGCTGGCGCGAGATGAAAGTGGCGTGGGAAATGAACTTTTCGTGGCGTCAATAGTAGGCACCGTGAGGAGTTGGGTAGTTTCTTCGACGTGTAGGTGTCCTTTGGTTGTGTGGTGTAGTTTGGATGTCCCGGTAAATGTATACAAGTTAGCTCTTGCTTCATTGAACCTGTTTTGGGAATATTGACTGAGTAGGCCTTTAGCTATATAAGTTAGTGAGCTGGGCAATTGGTTACTACCATATGGGTACGTGCCCACGCCCCACTCAAGACAAGAAAAGAGAACAGTGGAGGCAATAGCCAAGTCAAGATATCAGTGTGTGTTGTGTCTTATAATATTTTATGTGGGCTTTTTTTGTTGAAGAGGCATGTTCCTGAAGATGAAATTTATTTCACTCCCAGGCGACCTCGGTCATCCGTGCGAGAAGAGCCCCCAAAAACCAAAAAAGTTGTGCGCATTAAGTTCATTATGAGGATATATGGTTGGGGCTGCTGGTCAACCGGCGCCTCGAAGTCAAAGCTTGAAAGTGCAAAATCGGGGGACTGTATGACACATACCGTTATCAACGTAAATATTGTTACGTGTGTAACCAGCAACAGAGCGCAGACGCCAATCGTCCGGAGCTGTTGTGCGCCGTTCTGGCGTGTCTCCATCATCCTCATCCTCATCATGGAAATCACAAGCATGATCATCACTGCCTAAGCCGCGAAGAAGACGAGAACGTGCCCCTTCGTGAGCACGTGTTCTTGGTGTGACTGCTACCAGGAATCAGGCACAAGTTTCCCAAAATACACCCTCTTTTATCTCTCCTACTGGACTTCATCAATTGTTGCGCAGTTACACTGGTGCAGGTACTGGATACCGGAGCGTCTGATGCCCAGGTCGCCCTCTGAAAGCCCTGAGCGACCTCCCAGCGTCTGCACGCCCGTACATCGCTGCAGCCGCCGCAAGCTAGGCCTACCTCCAGAACACGGCCTCCTGCTTGACACCGCACCAAGGCGCCAGGTTTCTGAACCAGAGGTAATGGCTCAAGCATCGCTGCCGCCTCAGCTGACGCTTCAGCAGCCCCGTACTCCCAGCAGCTTTTACGGAACCGATTCTGAGGACGTAGATGACTGGCTTGACCAATTCGAGCGCGTCGCCAATTTCAACAAGTGGACAGCTGCACAAAAGCTTGAGAATGTCTACTACTCGCTAGAAGACGGGGCGCGGATATGGTTTGAAAATCGCGAACGAAGGTTAGAGACATGGGACGACTTCCGTCGGGAAGTGCGTGACAGCTTCGCCAGCAGCGACCGTCGAGACCATGCGCAAAGCCTTCTAGAAATACGGATACAAAAGCCAAATGAAAGCGTCGTGAGGTTTGTCGAGGACATGGCCGGTCTGTTCCGGCGCGCGGATCCCGATATGTCCGAGCCCAAAAAGCTTCGGTATCTGATGCACGGCGTCAAAGAACAGCTCTTCGCTGGCCTTGTGCGCAACCCACCGCGTATTGTGCAAGAATTTCTTAAGGAGGCAACTGCCATTGAGCGAGCTGTGCAGGAGCGGTGCCGCCAGTATTCCCGAACGTCGATGAAAACACCGAGCCCGTCCGCGGCATCACTGTCCACCTCTATGGGCGACAACAACCTGCGCGAACTTGTCCGCTCGGTTGTTCGTGAGGAGTTGGCAAAGTGCGGAATCGGAATAGCGCCATCGCAGCCAGCTGTCATCTCGGTTGCGGATGTTGTGCGGCAAGAAATTCGCCAAGCAATTTCTGCTCCTGAGCCCCTTTGTCAAGCAATTTCCGCTCCTGAGCCCCGAACGCAGCTTATGCCCCAAATGGATTCCGCGACTGCTCTCCGCTGTCACATGCCCACAGCACCGACCGCGGCGACTATGCCACCCCCGACGTACTCCCGACGCAACCTCCTGGCTCATGGCCGCAAAGGGAATTCCCGCCTCGTCCGCCAATCCGCAAGACCGACGTGTGGCGCACCGAGGACCACCAGCCATTGTGCTACCACTGTGGCGAGCCAGGGCATGTTTATCGACGTTGCCCCTACCGCGAGCTCGGGCTACCAGGATTTCCACCGACCGCCCGCCGTCCTCGTTTTGGCGAACGGCCCGTCGCCATTTCTGAGTACCTCGCCACGCGTCAGTCTTCCGAGGAGAGTCGTCCGTCACGTTCGCCGTCGCCAGCCCGCTATGCTTCGCCCACCCGTCGCGATTACAGAGGCTCCCCGACGAGGCGGTCTCCAAGTCCGCGGCGGGGAAACTAAAGGGAGCAACCTTGGGAGGCAAGGTTGCTAGCGGCAGAAGCACTGAAGACCTCCCAGTACCATCGACGGCTGACGATGTGACGGCGCCAAACAAGGACGTCGACGCTATCACGAGTGCCGATCTTTCAGTCGCAATCGACGGACACGAGGTAACGGCACTTGTGGACAATGGAGCAAGCTATTCAATAGTGAGCCAGCAGCTCGTGGACCGACTAAGAAAAGTGAAAACACCATGGGACGGACCCCAAATTCGAACGACCGGCGGCCACTTGATGACCCCCGTGGGTACATGCACCGCCAGAGTTAGAATAGGGGACAGTGATTACGTTGCGACCTTCGTAATCCTTCCTCAGTGCTGTAAGGACGTGATCCTGGGGATGGACTTCCTTCAGGAGCACGATGCTGTGATAAACATCCGCGAACAGTTCGTCAGTTTTTCGAGGAAGGAGAATACCCCGGAAGGCCATGAGCAACGCATTCCTCTGCGCACCATCGGCGACACTAGCGTGCCCCCACGGTCATGCGTGCTTGTTCGCGTTAAGCGCTACGACCTCTCCAGTGGCGATGGAATCGCGGAAGCTATCGGCCCGCTTCTACTTCAGCATGGAATCGCTATCGCTCGGGGATTGGTCACCATTACCCGCGGTGTCACAGAGGTTTTTCTCACGAATTTCTTGAACGAGCGTCGGGAAATCGCCGAAGGAACTACCGTGGCACTATTTGAGGACGTCCCCGACACGACGGATTGCTTTGTGCTTCAGACCGACCCGACTCCCAAGGCGACGAGCGAGCTTTCACTTGACGTTAACCCACGCTTACCGAAAACAAAGCGAGAAAAGCTCTTGGAACTGTTGCACAGCTTCACCGACTGCTTCTCGTCAACGTCACGCGTCCGACAAACTCCGCTCACAAAACACCGCATCATCACGGACAAATCTGAGCGCCCCATTTACCAACATCCCTACCGCGTGTCACCCAAGGAGCGCGACGCGATACGGTGGCAGGTGCAAGAGATGCTCGCTGATGACGTCATTCAGCTTTCTAAAAGCCCCTGGGCGTCGCCAGTCGTTCTGGTGAAAAAAAAAAGATGGCACCTTGCGATTCTGCGTCGACTATCGCAAACTCAATCAGGTGACCAAAAAGGACGTATATCCGCTGCCTCGGATAGATGACTCCCTTGACCGCCTGCGGCACGCTCATTACTTTGCGTCCATGGATTTGAAGAGCGGTTATTGGCAGATAGAAGTCGACGAGCGTGATCGTGAGAAGACCGCCTTCGTAACTCCCGATGGACTGTACGAGTTTAAGGTTCTTCCTTTTGGCGTGTGCTCCACCCCCGCAACTTTTCAGCGTATGATGGACACTGTTCTATCTGGCCTGAAGTGGCAAACGTGCCTTGTGTACTTAGGTGACGTCGTCGTATTAACAAATACATTCGAGGAACACCTAGAGCGACTGTCATCCGTCCTCCAGGCAATACGAACCGCTTCGCTCACACTCAAGCCGGAAAAGTGTCATTTCGGCTATGAGGAGCTGCTGTTTCTCGGCCACGTCATTAGCAGCGCTGGAATTCGCGCCGACCCTGAAAAACTTTCAGCTGTTTCTCGTTTCGAAACACCTACTGACAAAAAGTCCGTCCGGCGTTTCCTGAGCCTCTGCTCATACTATCGGCGATTCATTGCCAATTTCGCCCACATTACAGCCCATCTCACGCGCCTTACTCGCAATGACGTCACTTTTGTCTGGTCCGCTGAACCGCAAGAAGCTTTCGAGCGGCTACGGCGTTGCCTGTAGACCCCACCTGTTTTAGGCTACTTCGACGACGAGGCCGCCACTATGGTGCACACTGATGCCAGCAATGTGGGGCTAGGCGCTGTCCTCGTCCAGTGGCAAGATGGTGCCGAACGAGCCATTGCCTACGCAACCCGAACGCTGTCACGGGCCGAAATAAATTATTCGGCCACCGAAAAGGAGTGCTTAGCGGTTGTGTGGGGCGTCCTAAAATTTCGACCGTACCTGTATGGCCGTGCGTTCAAAGTTGTAAGCGACCATCACTCGCTGTGCTGGCTTACAAACCTGAGAAAGCCGTCTGGCCGCTTGGCACGCTGGAGCCTCAGACTCCAAGAGTTTGATATGACCGTCGTCTACAAATCTGGTAAGCGACATGCAGATGCCGACTGCCTCTAGAAAGCGCCGCTCGGTAACGCGCCCGCTGATGGCGATGACGTCGACGATGGACCATTGATTGGAGTCCTCAGTGCGGCCACCATTTCAGAACAGCAGCAGGAAGACCCAGAACTGCTACCAGTGATTGACTACTTGCAAGGCAACGCCAACAGGCCGCCTAAGTCTGTTATTAGAGGTCTGCCAGCATTCTGCCTTCGCAGCGGCGTGTTATACAAACGAAACTTCGCCCCGAATGGCCGGCGTCACCTCCTCGTCGTTCCGTCACCCTTACGAAACGACATCTGCACGGCGTACTCACGCTCAGCGGCACATCTCAACGAAAAGCCACTGCGTACCACCCTCAGACGAACGGTTTGACGGAACGGCTCAACAAAACTATCGCCGACATGCTCAGCATGTACGCTGATGTTGCACAACGGACCTGGGATGCAGTCCTGCCCTACATCACCTTTGCGTACAATACGGCCCAGCAGGAAACGACTCGAATGACACCGTTCACCCTACTCTATGGCAGAGAAGCTACAACAATGCTCTACGCCATGCTGCTTCACGACATCACCGACGAATATGACATCTCCTCCCAGCAATGCATACAACACGCTGAGGTAGCCCGGCAGCTTGCCCGCCTCCGCATCACCAAGCACCAGCACCTGGACGCCTCCCGCTACGACCTTCGCCGCCGTCACGCGGCATTTGCACCGGGTGACCTAGTTTGTGTTTGGATACCCGTTCGACGTCGGGGGTTATCGACGAAGCTTCTGCGAAATTATTTTGGGCCGTACAAGGTGCTTCGTCAACTTAGTGAAGTAACTTACGAGGTGGTACCCTAGAATTCTGGTGTTGCCGGTCGTCGTCGATCTCGACCAGAGACGGTCCATGTAGTGCGTTTGAAACCGTATGTTTCTCGCTAGGCCGACTTCACGACCATTCTGGCTTCGTACCTTGTTGGCAGTGATCTTCAGCATCGGGACGATGCTACTCCGGGAGGGGGATAGTGTTACGTGTGTAACCAGCAACAGAGCGCAGACGCCAATCGTCCGGAGCTGGTGTGCGCCGTTCTGGCGTGTCTCCATCATCCCCATCCTCATCATGGAAATCACAAGCATGATCATCACCGCCTAACCCGCGAAGAAGACGAGAACGTGCCCCTTCGTGAGCACGTGTTCTTGGTGTGACCACTACCAGGCATCAGGCACAAGTTTCCCAAAATACACCCTCTTTTATGTCTCCTACTGGCCTTCATCAATTGTTGCGCCGTGACAATATATTATTCTGTGGATTACCTGAGGCTCAAGGACGGTGCTCAAGGAGATAGGGTGGCATGCTAAGGACTTCCCGGCTATTATTGCCCCACCGCCCGGAGAGTGTGTGCAGCCAACTCTATCTTTTCTCAATGCCTCATAGCTATTTATAAATTTTTATGACTACAATTTAAATATGTTTTTGGACACACACTATACTTGGCATATTAGCTTGCAGAATCTGCTGCTTGTCGTCAAGATTCTTTAGAAGGCCTCTGCAGTTCCATTGAACAATTTTTCCCATCCTATTATGGTGTGTTAGAGCTACTGGAGTGTGAATATTTACGTAAGGTCTTTCTGTGTTTGCACTCTTAGGAGGGATTTTAGCCTTCTCTGGAGGTTTAGTTGGACGGACCCGTTCTTGCCGCTGTGAAGCAGACAGGAAAGGTCCCACATCCATGTCATCTGCATAATTGGAAGAGGTACCCGGCATGCCGTACCCTTGGGACTTGGCACACTTTCCGGTACCCTTCTTTCCATCCGCAACCACCAAGGGCGTCAGGAGTGCCCCGCGTGGCACAGGCCATATGGCGGGGGTGGTAACTACTGCGCTTTCCCCCGCCTCCATCTTCTTTGTACCCTCGAGTGCGCTTAAGGCCAGTGGAGAGGAAGCAGTGAATGCAGAAACATCCCCAAAGTACGTGGTTGCCACCACAGCCACTTCTGTCTGAGCAGGCAGTGTGGCACCGGGTTCGGCCGCCGGAGGCATCCCGATCGGCGGCGGGGGCGGTACCAGGTCCGACTCGCGGTAGTGGGTCCCTGCCGAAAACAGACGCTTCCCCCCCCCCCGGAAATCCGCGTCAGCATGCCTACCCAGGGGGAAAGAGGAGGACCTCTTTTGTACCTCTAGGAAGGTGATGTTTTTTGTCACCTTTATGTTTATTATTTTCTTCTCGTGTTGAACTTTCTCTCATTTTCTTGAGTACGCTGCGTGTGGGCCTCGACCGTTAATGCAGAGGAGTTTTTGTGAGCTACAATTAGCTGTAGAATGACCATGTTGGGCGCACTTGGCATAGGTTAGTTGGCCTCGACACGAGTTGGTACCATGACCCAACCGCTGGCACTTTAAACAGCGCCGCGGATTTGCGATGTAAGCTCGTACCGAGCACTGAATGAAACCGGCATTGATGTGATCAGCAAGAATAGAACTGTCAAATGTCAAGCTGATATGTCTAGTTGGCACTATATTATCGCCTCTTCCAATGGTGATGCGCTTGACAGCCGTCACACCGTGACTTCTCAGCCTTTCAAGAACATCTTCCTCTGTCTCATTTGCAAGATCTGGCTCCAAGAAGACACCCTGCGATCTGTTAAGGCTGTGGTGGGGCATGACCTTGATTTCAACATCGGCGATACGGGTCTGCTTCAAGAGTTTTCTGGCCGGCAGCTCACAATGTACCTCGACCAAGATTTAACCGGTTTTTTTTTCTTAGTTGTATAGGATTCTCCTACAATACTTTAGAGAAACTTTGAAATCAAGAACATGAACTCTGAAGAAATGGGCCTGGCTTGTTCAAGATATTCAATTACCGAGAATTGGGGGGTAGTTATCTGGTTTCGGATTACCATGTTCGGAAGGGGCGGAATAGACATTTTCGTGTGGCCGCTTTTCGGGAGACGATCTTTAGGTTGGGACGACCATACAGCATGTATAAAAGCAGGGTACGGGGGTACATTCTTCGTCAGCCTTACCCAGATACCTCAAGAGGTGCCGGATTTCCTTGCCTGGTAAACCGACAGGGAGTCAATCCGCCAGAGCTTGACCTGGGCTCCGACGGCCAACGTTTGAGGTTTCTACCCTTCACCTCAAAACTCATTACCACGGTCGGTTACAGCGTGAATATGGGGTCTCGGGGTCCACGGTGTCGCCAATAAAATCACCAAGATTACTCAAGGTGCCCCATGAGGGGCCTGTTGTGTCTACCTTGCGGTTGCGGATTCTGGGGAAGAGACACTCCAGAGGAACTCTTGGTACTGCTTCTTGATTAAACTAGGGTACCGTGCGTCGAGATGCAGTGGTAGCGTGTCCATTAAAATGCGACGAAGAGTGTTAACCTTCAAGAAAAGCGAAGTCACAAAGAGGGTATTGTACAGAAAGATATTGCCACAGACGATAAGTTGGTTTTGTTTGTTTATGTTTCGTTTTTACTGCCAGGCCATCCGTGACGCTGTGTCATCCATGGCGCTGAAAACAAAGTACATATGCTAAAATAACACAAGCAACTGTTATACGCAATATGCAGTGGAACCTGTGAAATACATAGTGATGGAAGGGTGGCATCCGCAGACAAAGCAAAGCGACAAAAACAGTGTGTCGAAGATTGTTTATAGTCTGGGGCGCAGATTTTCAGCAAACTGTATTTGTTGGTCAGTTCATAATTGTAGCAACTCGTCCTAAAAAGAACAAAAATACAAACCCATTGCCGGTAATGATTTAAATTGTTATTGATCTCCACGCATTATTAGGCAGTGCTAGTGATAAAATAGGTAGCGAAGGCGAGTAGCATATGCAAGCAAACGAAAACAAAGAAGCACGGGGCAAGTTGTAATTATGACAAATTATTAGCGTTGGTTGATTCTTGCTTCATCAATCCATCGGCGACGCGTTTTAGCAAGAAATACTGCGAAATCATAACGTTACACTTAAAAGTTAATCGTCGTGTCTGGTTTTTAATATTGTCACGAAGCCAAAGCTGAGGCAGTCGTCTTAAGGGTAAAGCACGTTTATTGGAGTGAACTTGTGCTCCCCTAAGAACTCAAAAGTACACAGGCGGCGAAGCAGCAGTCAACAAAGTGACGTGTGGCGGCGAGCGTCGCAGAATTGAATGCCGCGGCGTCTGCTCTGCGGGCTTTTATCTTATGATGTGAGTGTTTCTGGAACTGTCGATTCACATCCAGAACATTGTAGATCACAGAAGATAATTCAGGGCTAGCCACGTTAAGATGCAAAGTCTGCTTATTGAGTGTGATAGCCCATGCGGCATAAAAATAAAGAATGCAACAGGTGCCTTGCTTGGAACGCAGATAACACAGCCTGGCGTGGCCTGGCAGTAAAAACAAACAATAAATAAACAATGCCATACATGGTTTGCGGCATTACCCGGTCTTTAAGAGTGCATCGACCCGATGCTAAAATAAAAGACACTCCAAAGAATACAAACAAGACCAGAATCTTACCTTACAACTTTGCACCAAAGCAATGGCATGTCTAATAGTATGTGATTTAAATCTTAATTTATTTAATTGCATTTTTTCTAGGGAAGTCGCCTTAAAACCGAAAAACAATGAAAAGAGGCAAAATCAGATCCAGCACAATAACGCCAACCATGCAGGTTATTTTAATATTATGGTTAGATTCATGTTATCTTCCCAGCAGCCGATACCATAACTGAGGAAATAAGCGATCACTCGCAATATTTATTTCCTACACATATACCAAATCAACACTTACATGGCACTGCCTTCCGTTCGCAGGAAGGCGACGTGCAAAGACGAACATGGACTCCTTTCGATTATGGTGCTGAAGCAAGCTGCTGAACCATATACAATAAGAACAAAACAAGTGATAGCCAGAAAACGTCCAAAACGTACTGTGTCACCTATACTGATTATATATAAATGAAGGTCAAACAACAATGAATAGAGTAAGATGCACCCGGATCGATGAAATTGGTAGTAAACACCTAGGCTTTGCAAGTGATTATTCTAAGTGACGTCAAGTGACAATGTAGCCTTGCAATATGACTGAATTTGAAAAATAACACAGTAAACGTAGGTTCTGCACCAAGGAAAAACTCCGTACTTTAAAGTATTTTTACTGCATATCAGAAAACGAAACAGTTGCAAGGTTTAAAATTATACAATGAAACTTTGAAAAGGAAAATGACTAGAACGGCATGCCAGAATAATATTTCCAATATTGAAGTTGAAGGAACCTTCGTGTGCGAAGGGTTCCCGAGCCTGACTCCGCCTGACGAATTCACGCCGACACGAAAGAAACATAAATACCCGTTTATTCCGCAACAGCAAAACAAAAATCACGTGAGTAGAATCAACGACTTGTTACACGTATGGTCCCGATAACAACGCGACACTGACAAAAATGCTCCGGACGGATTATACCGAAAAATATTAATTTGCTTCGCTCTACACTCACAACAATGCTCGATTCCTTCTGCCAAGCCCATCCGTGTGCGCCAACCGGATCTGCTGGTTAGTCCGGGCTGGACAGGGGTCGGCGCTCCGGGTATCTGCCTCTTGAAGCTCCCATCCTGGTTGTTCTGCCACCGAGCAGTTCGGTCCGCCTCCCCCCAAGTGCGCCGGTGAGAGCAGTATTTATACCACACGGGGCCATTGTGCTCATGTTCCGGGCTTAGTGCGCGCCAGATGTGTTCTTGTCCGCTAGCTGTTTATCGTACGAACCGGCACAGGGCTCATGACGCTAAGGGGCTGACGTCCGTATCTGTGTTCGTACACTTTCACTGCGCTGTCCCCACAACACGCACTATGCATAGTATCTAGGTCCTTAGAATGCCGCTTCCTCAAGGAAGCACCCAGGGGCATCAGCCGAGGAAGCCCGCGCCTTCGGATTCGGGATGAATGCCGGTTCCATGAATTTTTCAGTTCGAACCTTGTTGCTGTACGGTCGAGCGGCTAGCGCCTTGTGGAACATAAGCAAAGTTAGCTCATATTCGCGAGAGGTTTTTTTTATGATATACTTTAGGCTTATCAATGCTGACTGGACCGATTTCCCATCCTCCGTGAACGTTAAGAATGAGATAAGTCACCCGATATGTCACCCTTCAAGTCACCCAACCCATTCTAAAGGCCGTCCCATCTGTCCCCTAGGGAAGCAGCGAAGCCTTTCGCTGGATCGCTCGACGGATGTTTGCGACGTAGTACCAGGTCACGAACGCAAAGCTCACATTGGCGTCGGCACTTTTTGAAATGACGGCGTTGTTCGAGGCGTGCTAGATCCAAGACTAAGTGAGACCGAACACGGACGGGCCGTCCTGTGCAAGGTGGGACGGAGCATCGAACCACAACCAGACACCGAGACATTACCTACCGAATGGAGGGACGTCGTAAAGACCAAGCCCCTGCCCAGGAACATGCAGCCCGCGAAAAACGAAGGGAGGCTATCCGCAAGGGCCTGAGCGCTGTCCCGCCAGCTCGGAGAGGACCCCGACGTCCTCTACGCGGACGCGGCGCTTCCCAAGTACGGAACCAATGCTACGGCGGCCGTCACCACCGTAGACACCGTGGTGACATGCGCATCAGTCTGCACGACCCAATCGGTCGAAGCAGGGGAAGTTGCCATGGCCCTCGCGCTAACACATCCGACGGCCGGCACTATAGTAACGGACTCTAAGAAGACGTATGCCAGCAGCTTCCGAAAAGGGAGGGTGTCCCCCGCGGCACATGCGATATTGTCCAAGCGAAGGCCCCCTAGGCGAGCCTTAGAGCTCGTGTGGGTGCCGGCTCACTCGAAGGTGGATGGAAACGAACTCGCCGACCGCCACGACCGAGAGTTATCTGTCCGGGCCGAGAATGAGCCGGCGCAGCTGTGCCCCGTCACGAGCTATAGAGAAATTACTGAAATGTACAGAGAGCGTAGACGCAGATTTCCCTTGCCTCACCCGCAATTCACCCGAAAACAGCAGACCGTTCTTCGAAGAATACAGGCGGCGTCGCTAGTGCATCACACACTTCTAAAGAAGACGTACCCGGACAGGTACGAGAGTACTTGCCCGTTCTGCAAGGAGAGACAAGGCACTCTGGCACACGTACTAGCCGAGTGCGAGCCTCTTGAGATCCGCCCGCCACTGACTCCTATTCCCACACCCGATCCCAGAGAGTGATGGGAGACATTGTTGTCTAACCCCGACCGGATGATCAAGCTCGCGCTGGCAGCCAGGGGTCAGGAGCTAATAGAGTCCATATGGGACCCTAGAAGAGGGTTCCTCTCCATCCGCTGCCTGCGTGCACTATCCGAAACCTCATTGGGCTCTCTCTCCAGGATTTGCCTGGCTTCCTTAAGAATCTTCTGCAGGGAGCTGCGAAGGTTTTGCGCATACATGACAAGTGCTACGGCACGCCTCGACCTGATCATAGAAGGAGTGTTTTATAGGAAAACATCGATCGCGAATGAAAAGCAAAGCAGCTGGTGTAAACGCGGTCGGTCGGGCTGTTGACTGTAGTACGAGTAGCAAACGGCATTTCGGAGAGGCGAGCATGCCAGTAGTTGCGCCCGTTCTGTGAAGACCACAGGAATCAATGTGAAGTTTCTGTTCACGCATTCCGTTAAATGTAATTGGCCATGGTGAAGAGTACTCTTCTTGTGTACTACTCCCAGAAGAGAAGAGCTGTCCTCGAAGTTCTTGCTTGTGAAGTACGTCGCATTGTTCGTTATGAACTCCTCCAGGGATCCAAAGCGCGAAAAAGTACCCAACAGCTTATCCCACATTGTCTTACAATAAAGTTTACGTTAGAGGTACTGGTCTACCCACTTTAACAAATGATCTCTGATGACCAGGTGGTTGCCATTGCCCTTGACCGATCGTGGGCATGGAGCCATCACATCGCACGCCATCATTTGCCAGGGAATGCGCCTGGCGACCGACTTCATAAGGCCCGGTGGTTTACCTTCTCTTGGTTTCACAGACTGGCAAACCGGGCATGTCAGCGCATACTTCATAACCTCCTGTCTAATGCCAGTCGTTTTCTGTCCGTCCCTATGACTTGGTAAAGTAGTGTCGTGGTAGTATTCCTAAAAGAACCTATTTAGGTTGTTTGGTACGAACCCCCCGGATGGATACTCACAACTGTCAGCGCCTCCGCTTGGAAATTAGCACAGTAGCAATCTGTCTTGGCTTTTGATGTACCCGTCGTAGCTCGGTGCCCGTGCCGCTTTAGCGTCGTAGCTCTCTCCGGCCGTAAGTGACTGCCGGATGCGTTTGCACTGCTCGTCAGCCAGCTGCGCTTCTAGCATCCTTTGGCAACTTACCAGGGTTTTCCGGGCCTCTTCAGACATTGTAACAGCAAAAACCGGCACTTCTCGCTGCTCTTGTTCTGGTAGGTCTCCACGAGACAGAGCGTCCGCGGCTGTTTTGCTGGTGCCCTTCTTGTATTCCACTTTGTAGTGACACTTTTGGAGGTTTAGGGCCCATCGTGAGAGGCGACATGCAGGGTTCTGAAACCGCGACCATTAAGATAGGGCTTCGTGGTTGGTCCGAATAGTAAAATCTGCGCCATCTATGTTCAACATTTTGAGAGCAAACACTAAGGTCAGACACTCCTACTCCATCGCTGAATGGTTTTGTGCACAGGCAGACAGAGTACGGCAGGTGAACGCGAGGGGTACAGTTCGGTGCAATGCTTCTGTAGGGAAACAACCCCTATGCCGTACTCACTTGCATCAGTTTGAACAGCGAAGCGGCTATTCATATCTAGTAACCACAGGCTTGTGGAGTTGGGAATTCCTCTTGACAGAGCCTGAAACGCCTGCTCCTCCGAAGCCACCCGATGCAACCTGGCAACAAAGTTCGCGCAGTTTGGAATGTAGTGCCTATACAAGCGGACCATACCCAGAAAGTGGTGCAGACTTTTCAGGTTACCTTGTTTGGGGTAGTGCAAGATCGCCTTGAGCTTCTTCTCGTTTGACCGCACTGAACCGTGGTCCCCAACGAAGCCCAGGACCTCGATCCTGCTGCCCGCCAGTTGTACCTTGCGATGGTTTTCAGTGAGGCCTGTTTTCTCCACGTGATCCCCAAGGTTGTTTGAACATGGTACCACATATTCGATGTACGCCATCGCGAAGTTGAACTTGGCGTCCCTCAGCACGATTTTCATCACGCGGTGGAAAATTGCGGGGGACTTTGAAAGACGGATCTGCAGCCTGACGAATTCAAACAGTGCTCTGGTACAAGTGAATGCCGTTTTCTCGATATCATTTTCAGCTAGAGGAATCTCTGGGTATTCCCCACTGCAGTCCAGTGGGGTGAATACTTTTATGGAGCCTGGCGCGTACATAACCGCATCGATGGACCGAAAGGGGTAAGAGGCTCTTGTCGTTAACACGTTTAGGCACATATAGTTTTTGCACCTGCAAAAACTACCTTCTGTTTTTATTTGCCAACAAATTTGACATGCCCAAGGGTTTTTTGATGGCCTCACCATTCAATTATTCACCATCTCTTCCAGGGCTCCATCCAGCTGTGGTTGTTTGTGGATGGGGTGGGAGTTAGGTGTAACCGGAGTGGGCGCAGTTCTCCTTTCTCCTTGTGGTGTTCCAAAATGTTCACCGTCTCAGGAGCCTCTGTAAACATGGCTGCAAAGGGCTGCAGTAGTGAATCCAGCAGGAATGTTTCGTTTGCGGGTCTCAAAATGACTGCAAGATTGTTTGCAAACCATTTTCTAGCTTGCCAATCGGGGTCTCTGCTGTCAACAACTCTGACAGCGGTATCGGATGGACTTCCTGCGAAGCTGATTAGCGATGTTTCGGGCGGAGTGATAATTTCGGGATTTCTTGTCAAGCACTACCCCTTTCCCGGCTATGAAATCGTTTCCCAGGATGGCTGTACAGGAAAGACCGGGGAGGTGGGAAAAATGTTGCGTGTGTTTGCGGCCATCGCCGATTGCCGTCAGCTTCGCTTCTAATGTTATCTGCACAACCTGATCTGAGGCTGTTCCGATAATGTTCTTTACATGACGGAAATTGATCTTCAACGAGCACCATTCTTCAACCAAATCTCCAATGACGAAAACCGTTCTCCGGTGTCCAGAAGGGCAGATACCCTCAAGGTTGCCACCTTTAAGGTAAATAAAGGAGGCAGCGCTCCTGTTTGGTGCGCTGTCTCTTGGCAGCGGTGAATCCGCTCTGCTATAAAGGACGGCACCTACAAGCCCACTTACATTTGGGCAGCGGCACCGAAAAGTGGATGCATCAATCTTATCGGTATTCCTAATATTGCAGGTTGCGTATACTCTATCATAATTAGGCGAACTGAATTGCCTAGTAGTACGGCTGCCCTAGTGCGCATTGCTTTTTAAAATGAGTACCACGGACGATGACGCCAGCTGCATTATATTGCGATCAATCAATACCTGCGAGTGATGATTTACTTGTTTGTTGTGAATGACTTTGTTGTTTTCATTCGGGAGACTGTTCGCGCGTCTCGGGCAGAACATACAAGTCACGAAGCGAAGTTGTATGGAAGCAGTGGCGCAGACCGTTTTGCACGGGAGTAAAACTGAATAATGTACAGGTGCCTGCCGTTGACCTCGAAGCAGAACTTTATCAGACAGTAAAAAGCTTGAAACCGTTAGTGGTCTGGAGAACAGCGTTCGTTTATGTGTAACAAGTATAACTCTATTCTTGCGCAAATGAACAAGCACAAGCCTTAGCCTGAAATAAAACGCCTGAGCGAGCCCGTAGGGCGTCTCGAAGCTTATTCTGGACCAAAGAAAATCCCTGAGATAAACCACGACGTAAATCAGCTTGAATGGAAAAACAGAAAGCTAAACCTCGAGCACAATGGTATTCCCAGGGCCGAGAAAGACGACTTGGTCAGTAAAATAAACGAAATCACCGTGGAACTCGAGGTGCCCGAACTCTGTGACAGGGAATTCTCTGCTAATCACCGTTGGCCTTCAAAGCCGGGCCAGATAACTGCTATCACAGTCCGCTTTGCAAGGCAATCTGTCGGAGACGATTCGTATGGCACCCGTAAGAAGTTAAGGGAAGCGAAGTCAATTGTCTACATTCAGGAAAAAATAACAAAAGTCGGACGCTTCTATTGCAAACTAAACAATGGGCCGGCGAAAACCAATTCCTCTTTGTTTGGCACAGGAAAGTAACTGTTTTATTGAGACGACAAGGCGACGATGCTATCGTCATCAAGTCCAAAGCTGACCTCACAGCGCTTGCCAATCTGATGTCTCTTACTAAGACCTTGCATACTTATAAGCTAGGTACAGAATACCAAATGATTTGCGACTGCGCGTAGGAAACGAGTATCTGTCTGGTTTAAAAACTATTCACCTAAATGCTCTATCTCTGAAAAACTAACAACCAACTAAAATTTTGCAAGCGCTTTTAGGTAACTTCGGATTCCTATTTGATCTGACAATCTCATGAGAAGCGTGGTTCACAGGTGAAAATGTTTTCGAAATGCCCCACTACAATTTTTGTTTTTATTTAAATAGCCCGTCTCAGCGCTGAGGTGGAGCGTCTACCTTAGCAAAAAATAAGTTCCAGTGTGAATTGCTGCGTGATTTTGTTCGGTAAACAGTGATTTTGAATACTAACCTTAAAAGATTTTAGCAATACCATTTCGCTAGTATACCGCCCTCCCAATGGAAACTGTCATACTTTCCATGATTACATTGAATTTTTTTCCTCTACTGCAATAGAAACCAACTTCACGTATTTTGTGGCGGAGATTAAAACGTAGATTTTCTCATTAAAACACCTGTTAGTAATCAGCCTCGTTTCGTTTGTATAACAGTTTCGGTCTAAGTAACGATATCAATCTCCCAAGAAGAATAAATACTATCTCTTCTACGCTTACTGATTTTTTTTCTCGTCAGCACCAATATTAGGAACATAAAGGCAGGAGTAATAGCTCATGACTTAGGTGACCATCTCCACATATATGTGGCCCTAAAGCAACATAAAAACAACCTCAACCCAGCATCTTAGTTCCTAATATTAGTAACAATACCTTGCTGCGTTTTTGTGACGAGCTTGTGGCCACACCTTGAACAGATGTATTCGATTACCACTATAGAAATGGAGCATTTAATGCTGTTCTTAACCAGTTCAACTCAATTTACCGCATCAGCTGTTCGTTTAAACTACTCAAAAAGCCTGGAGAAATCAATAAGCCACGGATTACGCAAGACTCATCACAAAAAAAATAAAACAAAAAACTCTTTGTACCAGACATTTCTTTCGCAGCGTGACCCCAGCTTACTGAGAGAATAAAAACCTTTCGTAATAGTCTCAATAAGGAAATACAGTAAACCCCGCTTGTGTCGAACAGCGCGAGGATTGTAAAATGTTTCGATATAGCAAAAATTCGATATCGAAAGTGAAACATTTTTTTTTTCCTTCGTAAAGCTTGTATGAGAGCAATCTTGCCGACCTAGTCACGAGCGAACGCTGCGTTCTTACCACCGTGCAGTTTACCATTGATTTGACACTTTCTCGGAAAGAAGGAAAACAGTGATTTTTTGGTGCGAAAGAAATGCAGGAGCGTAGCTAGCTGCTTCATGGACTGGTGACTGCCTGCACCACGGTATATAAACACTCGACAGGCACAAGACCGCTGCCCTCAATCGCACTACAGTATCGCCGTAGCAGGACCATGGCAGCGACGGCTTCGCTCGTTGTCAGAAGCGGCATATAGTCCTCCGCGTCTTCGACAGAGCGTAGACAAGCATGCATACAAGCGAATAGCGGGGAACCCAGCGAACCGAGCAAGAGCACGCAGCGAGTGGCGCGGACTTCGAGTTTCGGTGACACCGCCGCCCGCAGCGCCGAATGTGGCGCTTTGGGCTCCAACGGCATGCATGCGGGAAGCTGTTCCACCAGGGAGGAAGCTTTTCTTTCCTCCATGTGTTCCACTCCGCCACGGCCGGTTTGGACGCGCCCGAGCTCGCGAGGGAGTCGCAAGCGACACCTGCTCTACTGCGGCACGGCGATGTATTGCGGGAAAGCCTCCCGCATCCCTAAGGAGAGCAAAAAATCTGGCGCGGGAGAGCTCGATATATCCATTGTGAGCAATATCGCAATATCGCGTTCGATACAAAAAGTTTTAAATGCATGCAATTCTTACCAGAATTATACAAGGGTTCGATATAGGCAATATTTCGATATATCCCTGCTCGATATAAGTGGGCTTTACTGTATACCACGGCAGAACAAGATATTTTATAGCGTCTCCTCCGAATCGTCCAACAACACAGTCGTCATTTGGAAAACATAACCACTGTATTGGCACCCAAGAGACTGCTAGTCCAAATACAGAGCTCACAATTAATGGCAATAAAGTTGAGGCCGATGAATAATCTAATGCCTGTAATAAGTTCCTCGTAAATTTGCAGCCGCCATCTATCACCGGGGACTATCAAGAACACCTGGAAACAACTTCCAATGGGAGCATATATTTAAGTCCTGTTTCGGAGTCTGAAGTGTTCTCGGGCCCTATTCCTTTTAAAAAAATTACGCCCACCTCCCCTCATCGTAACCCAGGTGTTATGCGACACTGCATGGGTGGTTCAGTTTGGGGTTTCATTGGGTTTATTACTCAAATCGCTCGAAACGTGGTGTGAACGTTAATTGCATTTCAATCACACCAGGGTACTCGCATGAGGGCAGGTTGGCGTGATTTTCATTTTCCTCACATCAAGCAATCGTCGAATACTGCGAGAGAGTCCAAGCGTAAATGCAAGCCACCTATATTCGCGAGAGAATGCAAGCCACCTATATTCACAGCGCCCGAAGGAGAGGAGAGCGCGGAGAGAAATTACTGCACATGCGCACCGCGCGCCATGATGATAATCATGATTTTTATTGGTTTCCCCTTTGAAAAGGAGTGATGACATGTTAGCTTACCAAAAAGGACTAATATAACCATGTTTACACTCTTGGTTTAATACTAGCGCTGCTTAGGGCAGGCACTAAAGCTTATGAGGCCCCAAATACTTTCTTTTTCCTGTTACAGGTGGTAACTGTCCTAGGCTATATTCCCCTCTCAGCTTTTCGTCCACCAGCATTCTAATCTTCTTTTCGTCCCCTCGACAGCCTTGAAGATAACTTCCTCTCTTATACCCTTAAATCCTAGGGCTTGTGGAAGCCAAATATTCCCTTCATATAGATTTGGATGGATACCCTCACATTCTAACACTGTGTGCCGCATTGTTTCTGTTTCTTTTCCGCAGACGACACATACCCCATCATTTTGTGAATACTTCCCCACAACCTGCTCTAGCCCCAAAAAGCAAAGCACTTCCCTGGGAATTATCGTAGAAATTTTCCTTTCTGATGTTCATTTTCTCAGCCCTGTACATCTCTAACGACGTTTTAGCTTCCATTTTTTCCCTCCATTTATTTGTTTCAATCTGCGTTGCCTCTTTTTTGGTTACCTTGGCAGTTTTGGATTCTCCACTGTCCTTTCCGTATTTCATTGCTAGCCTTCTAGTCTTTCTTAACCACTGCGTGTCCACGCTTTTCAAGTATAGGTACCTAAAAACCTTAGCTGCCCACTTTCGTTGATCTATTGCCCTCAACCTCATCTCAAAGCACATTCTACTCTGAGCTTCTCTAACTTCATACGATGCCCAGCCTATATCTCCCTGAACTGCTTCGTTAGTTCTTTTCCATGCGCGCCTAAGGCCAAACGTCCTACCGTTCTCTGGTTTACTTGAAGGCGTGATAGAACGTCTGATTTTAGGCAGAGTACAGAATTCGCAAACGTGAGACGCGGAACCATTATTCCTTTCCCCATTCCTCTTACTACTTCATATTTGTCATACCCCCACACAGCTCTATGCTTCATAATAGCTGCGTTTCGCTTTCCCTTAACCTTAAGTTGCTCCTCGTGAGTACTTAAGTAGTTATCCCCTTCGTTTATCCACACTACCAAATATTTATATTCCTTCACTCTACGTAATTCGCCTTGCTAGATAGACACTACGTCGGTGGTAGCGTCATTGAAAACTATTATTCCTGCTTTTTCTACACTGAAATTTAACCCAAAAAGTGGCTTCCTGGCCGCTAATATTTATTAGCCGTTGCATATCCCTTTGGTTATCAGCGAAAAGAACAATGTCGTCTGCGTATAACAATACCGGAATATGCTGTTGTACCACTTCGCCTTGCAGCATATGGGTTAGGCTAAACCCTACTTGACTTTCTTCTAATTTCTTTTCTAACCCTGCCATGTAAAGCATGAACAGTATTGGGCTCAAAGGGCATCCCTGTTTTAGTCCCCGATGAATGTTGACCTGCTGGGCGCACTTCTGTACTTCCCAAGTAATGTGCACTCTATTGTCTTTATAGATTGCTATAAGGAACTGTACTAACTCTTCATCTAATCCCTGGAGTTCCAGCACTTTATACAGCTGTTCTCTGTTTACGTTTTCATATGCCCCTTTAATGTCCAAGAACGTAACCCATAGTGGTCTATTCTGTGCTTTCGCAATTTCAATGCATTGCGTTATCACGAACAGATTGTCATCCAGACGCCTGCCATGTCTAAATGCATTTTTTAGTTCCCCAAGTATTTCATTTTGATTGAATTTGGAAGGCGCAGCGCGGAGCGCAGCGCCGCCCACCGGCTCCTAGCAACGGAGCGAGAGCGCGCTGCGCCACGCGCCTGCAGCTGTTTGGGAGAGAGTGTTAGCTATCGGAGAGAGGAGAGGAGGAGAGCGGAAGAGAGACGCAGCTGTGCGGACAGCCCAGAGCATGAGATGCTCGCAGTGTCGATTTAAAAGTAGTCATTGCTCTGACCTTTTCGATTTTCAGATTCGTCCCGTGAAATTTGTTGCCGATGTTATAACACCGCCGCTAACGCACGCTTTTAATCTATGTATTGTCAATGGAAGCTTCCTACTCGGTGAAGAACAGATAAAGTGATTGTCATACACAAAAAAGGCGACCGCAATGCACTATCCAATTATAGGCATTTGTATATCTCCCATTTCTTTTAGAGCACTTGAATAACTCATTCACAAGCGTTTACAGCCTTTATCGACAAACACAATTTGTAACAGAATCTTCATATAGGCTCTGAAGGGGTTGTGCTACCGAAATTGCGCTTTTTACACCAAAAATAATTTATACTGGGGAATGTTGAAGAGAAAACATTTGTGCTGGGAATCTTCATGGACTTCTCAAAAGTGTTTTATTTACTTAACCGCTGGTTCCTCTTACAGAAATTACAATATTACGGAATCCATATGACAGCGCTTGAAATTATGAAAGAATATTTGGCTCACCGTAACCAATACGTATCAATCCATGACCGTACACTTTAACTAAACCGGCACTGTATGGAGTCCTACTGGGAAGCATACTGGGCACTTATGTTTTGACATAGATTTATTGATATTGTGCAAAACGATAAGCCAGTAAAATTTGTTAGCTACGCAGACGACACAAGCTTATTTCTCATTGACTGTGATTTCAAAAAACTGTTTGAGCAACGCAACAAAATTTTGGTAAAACTAGCTGCATGGTCCTCCGCAAATGGTATAAGTATAAATACAGAAAAAACCTAAGCGGAAATGTTTAGAGCAAAGGCATGGGTATACCACCCGATGCAGTTTTTATGAAGGAAAGTAGAATCAAACTAGTAAACAGGATCAAAACGCTAGGTATAATTTTCTCTGAATATTTGCTTTGGGATTTCCAGATTGATCATGTAATGACAACGCTAGCCCGTACCATTGGCATTTTCTCTCGAAATCTGGACATGATTCCTATGAAAACCAAGCATCTGATATATAATTTACTGCTCTTGTATTACATGCGTGTTTGCTTCCTCGCATGGGGCACCATAACCTCATGTAACATTACCAAGCTCGCACGAGTTTGAAATAAAACAGTTTGCTTCATTTCAAATTCTCTTTTCGACACCTCAGCTCGTTCTGTGGTTAAAAATTTAACCTGAATAGTGTGGACAATTTTTGTGATTACCGCCTAAGCACGGCTTTAAGAAGCGAGGCAAAGCGTAGAGAGAAATTCCTTACTTGTTTTGCGCAACTGTTTCTCAATTTACCTGTGTACCACACTCGACATACTGAACATTGCGCTGTTGTAGAAACAACTATGGTAATAAAATATATTCACACTCTGTTCCCAAACTTCTAAATGAATTTATAGAACACCGCGTTGACTTCCATATTTTAAGGATTCATGAGCTTTTACATTAGCACGTTTATATTGATTGCAGTTTTTTTCTCCAACCCGAAGAGTAGCAGTTCAGGATATGTATACAAGCAATGTTCCGCTAGACATTGAATAAACTTGTTCTTTTTATCATTTCTGTTAATTTAACGGCACATGTTGTAACAAAAATTTATTATTATTATTTTTCTGAATTTAGCAGGAAAACACTGTCATTTTGAACTTCCACTGTTCTAATTATACGAAAACCCTCTAGGGTATATACCGTCCGGCGCAATCTACCGCCCATGAGATCTACTTGGTGCCATCTACTGCCATTTACTGCCGAGTGGCGAGAGCTCGTCAATCTGTCCACAGCAGCTTTTTCTCTGGCCCCGTCATGTCTTAAACAACATGAAGTAAAGTTCTATTCTATTATAATATATACGCTTCCAGCCGGTTCTCCAAGAGCCAACGGCCAATAGCTCAACATGCACTGATCGTTCTTCGCTGGAGGCCCCTGGGGTGTTCCTCCTCCTAGCCATTACCTTCCACGCCTGCATATTGGGTGAAGCGTGCTCAAAGGTAGTTGGTCTAGAATATTTGCTCTGCGTCAGCTTCCACTGTCTGTGTCAAGTTTTTCTCCGGGGTTATAGCTGCTTTGGCGGTGAGCCTGGCCGGAATCTCGAGCAGCGTTTGTCGCTTCGTGGCACCAGGGGTTGTACAGAGGGGGCGGCTGGCTGGCAGAACGAACAGAATACCAGTGTGCTCTCGTCTGCACCCGTTTGCTTCATTTTGAAAGGGCTAGATGGCGTTTTTAGGCTCCGCAATGTGGATGGGCGGTACTGCTCCGTTTGGTGGGCAGCCCCTTGTCGCCCTGCCATGTCGCTGGAATCGGGTGACGCGGGCAAAACTTCGTTATGACGTCAGCACGGATTGATTACATAGGTTATCCCATTGCTCCGCTCTTGGCGCTACGTGCCCTTGTAGGCTGGCCCAAAGGCCGTTTCCATGAAGGCTCCTGATCGCTGGGCTAAGTTACGGCTTGAAATCCATCTGTCCCGTGGGCGCCAAACTGCTTTGGAGGCTTGCGCAGAAAACTCTCTCTTGTTGGTGCCGCTTTCCTGGGTTGAGCTCACCTGTACGACTTTCGCTCGGTGGCGACACAGGGCCAGCCGTGGCTGGATCGTGTCCCCGATCCCACGGTTGGCGAAGTTAACTTAAGCGTTTACCGATTTTGGCTAGCCGCTGGAATTGCTGGGGTAGCGAGTTGTCGGTACGAGAGTGAATGAACAGGGTCTCCTCAGAGGGCTGCGCCCGGCCGTTATGGGAAGGCGCGCTGGCTGCTACGTCGTGCCGAGTGCAGGGATTGTCCCCACACAGGATGGCTCCAAACATGTCTTTCTACGAGGAGGAGGCTGTAATCCGCTGCGGCCTGCATGGAGGCTGCAGTGGTCAAAGCCTCTTGGGCAACGTCATCAAAGCCAGAGAGCTGCCGGAAGTATAGGTATGAGTTGAGTCTTGGATGAAACTGGCAGATGGCCCAGGTGGCCTTTTCTACTTCGCGCGATTCCTGTTCGGCGCTCTTTTACAGATCTTGTATTCATCGTACATATTCCGACAGCCTTTCGGCCTCACCTTGAGTCCGTACACGCAGTTCATCCGCGAACCGGTATTTGAATCCGGGAGAGAGAGAGAGAATCAACTTTACTGAGCTCGAAAATTCGATGGTGCTTCCGGGGTGCTTTCCTATTCACGGGACCCATGTGTCTCCAGCAACTCCTGGGCCCTTGCCATCAGTGCGAGCTGAGTTGGCTGGGCGGGGCTGGACAACAAGGTCTCCCATCGCTCGGGGAGTTGGGGATTTGGGGTGTAAGGTGGGAAGGAGGTGGGGGTTCTTGAGGTCTTTGCACTCGACTTTGATGTGTGCCAGAGCGCGTCTTTCCGTCGTGCAAAAAGGACAGAGTGTGTCGTGCTCCGCCGGGTATATTTCTTGTAACAGAGCGGGATGCACTAGCGATTTCGCCTGCGTGCGCCGCAGGATCGTTTGCTGTTGCCTGGTTCACTGCGGGTGTGGTGCGGAAGTTTGCACCTCGGGTTTCTGTACGCCTGAGTAATGTCTTTAATGTTCGTCACCGGTTGCGGTAGCTGAGCCGACTCGTCCTCGGCCCGGATGGACAGTGCTCGGGCGTGGTTGTCGGCGAGGGCGTTGCCTTCCATCTTCGAGTGAGCCGGTACCCACACGAGCTCGATGGGTCTTCCCGGAGGCTTACACTTGGAAAGAATGGCTCGCGCCGCGGGAAAGATCACTCCCCTTCGGGAGCTTCCGTAGGCTGACTTCGAATCTTTGACGCCGGTGTGCACGCTCGGTTGCACGAGTGCGAGTGCCACGGCTGCTTCTTCGAGAAGGGCTGTGTCTGTCGTCCTCAGTGACGCACTGACGATGAGGTTGTGGATAGGCGTGGCTACGGCCGTTGCTCGGTCGTCGTGTTTTCTGGACGAGGCGTACGCGTAGAGTACCTAAGGTTCTCCTTCAGCGGTCTGGCCAGGGCCTTAGCTCGCGCGGTCCGCCTCCCTTCGTCCTTTCCCGGTTCCATGTCCTATTCCGATTGCGGTATTGTGGTGCCTTGATGGGATGCTTGAACTCTTGCTTGAAACGTCTTGTAGCAGCTCAGCTGCGGCAGCCGGGAGAGCTTGCGCTGCTGGAGGAGTGCACCGCGTGCCTGCAGGTCCTGTCCCGAGCCGCGAGCCATGAGGAACGAGTCACGCGGCTGTGTGTTAAAATCCACACACCGAGCCCACGGCACCGAGCTCGACTCCGCCACGCAGGATTCTCACCGGCGCCGTGCTCGCCCGTCCCCGCCGCTGTTCGCCTTCTGCTAACCTCTCGGCACTCCTCAATAAATGAAGGCGAGACCTCTTCTCGCGCCCCCTTCGGCCTAGTATATTCCTGCATGTTTTCAAATAGCGTTTATTGTCATCGCCTAGCTGCTGCTGAGGAGCGCACGGCCACTGGTAGGATTCTAGTAATCAGTGTGTAATGCCCAATATTCATGGCATGTCGGTAATCGGACAATTCATAAATATAGTCAAGTGCCGCTTTTTTCGGCATAACCCGCGTACGTTGGTATGGCTAAATTTAGGTACAGCGAGGCGCTTCATTTAAACCTTCTATCGTTCGTGTCTGGCTCTCGGGCAAGCAATTGCTTGGCGATTTTAGTTTTGCTGCCTCTGTGGCAAGAAGCTGCTTTTCGAACTCGCTCTTCGCTTCGAGCAACTGCACCACTAATTCCAGAGTCGGCTGCGTGCTATGTGATAACGGCTCAGTCTGTGCAGTACTAACAGAGTACAGTGTTGACGCACGTTGATTTGGTGGGAATGCGATTCGGCCGTCCGGCCCAGACGAATTATTATACACCGTATTCTTTGACCGTGCAGTGCTTGTCTCAAGATTATACCCTAGTCCCAAATACAAGTCGTGCCAGTGTAAAAATGATCCCAACTTTGAGTGAAAAGGGGCAGTTTGAAATATGTAATAAGCGCAATCGTCGGTGGCGAGTCACTCACAAGATTTGGTGTTTCGGCAGAAGTCGATTAATTGCGTGCGTCTTCCGGGGTGGTAATCCTGTCTAAGGTAGATGGCAGGTTCTGAGGATCGAGGGAAGTTCGCACAGTTGGCAAGGCCGGTTTCTGGTCGGCCTCCTCCGACCACACCACCTCTGGCTAATGTTGCTACAAGAATGGGGTTAAACTTCAAGGCAAAACACAACCAGCAGCAACCGTAGCCATCCTAAGCCAACCTAATCTTCACAAGGCGAGTCCGGGGTCGAAAAGAAAAACATCACAGTAAACCGCCAGGGTGCCAGTAAACAATACCTCCTTCCAGGCACGTACCCAAGATCTTTTTTCGGGGGGTGGGTCCCCCAAGGTAACTTTTCTCTGCAAAATTTGGGAAAAGGGCGAGGGTACCCGCCGTTACTAGAAAAAAACACGATGAACGCGCAGCATTTACCACAAAAGCGAGTAAATCTGCACAAAGAATTGAAGTTAAGTGTTTCCGAACTTGCGATGGAGCCGAAAAGCGAACACACTCGTATTTTGGATATTTGTGCTCACGTGAAGATCCCTATGCGAAGTTTGCAAAATTTAAAAAAGAATCGCAGTAAGTAAAATATTTGCAGGAATAAATGAGCGCACTGCATGGTAACTACACATGCCGTCGGCTAATGTTAAGGCACATTTCCGGAGCATCCCACACGTTATATTCACTCGAGAGTTCAGATTTCCTTGGAAAGCCTCTTGTGCTTCCATATTTTTTTCTGAACGAAACCTGTGACTAGTAGTTATCAAGGAAGGGATCAAAATGCTAGATTAATTGGAGCTGTCATACGCCTAATTCGGTGTGGTATAACCGTAACCACACTCATAGTTCGATGTTTAATAGTCCGCCATTCAAAGCACCAATGATTCAGGCCACGGAAATTTCATTATCCTGAAACACTGGACTGGAGTAAATGTAGATAAAAAACGGTGGCCGAGCCAGCGCGTCAGCGCGTACCTATGGACGTTTTGTAAAGAAGGTAGTTATTTCTAGGGATGCGCCTTGTCGCTTTCTCGGCGTCGCAGTGAGGCTTGTCCTGCAAGGCGGGAATTAGCTTCTCCTCTGTCCTCTCGTTCGGCCCGTTGGTGAAGTAAACTCTTTGCTCTCAGCCGATACCTTGAATATACTCCGACATCTCGAGATTCTTATAAATTATGTTTAATGCGATTCGTATTTCCAGCGTATGTACCCGGTGTTTTATAACCTCTCCAATACAAAGACAGTTTTCGGCCCAATCTCGAAGCCGAAATTTCTCTCTTCCAAAGTATGGCTGGTGTCTGTCGAGATCCCGTGCCCGGATTCATTTTCACCGATCACCCCCAGCACGGCCGTCTCTCTTATGTGCACCATTGGCAACCTTGACTCCGTGCCCTTCCCCGCTCAAGCCTGGTGTTCTCGAGGTCTGTTCATAGGAATGCAACTCGTGGCCTGTGGCATTTTCTGGGAGCCAGAAACCCAGGAATTCCTCGCCAACCTCGCGGCAGTTCGGCACCCTTTTTGGCCCCCGGGCCCCTACCAGGGATCATGCCGCGATACCCTTGTTATGCGCAGCGCCACCTTTTAATTGTAATCCAGTTTTAATTGTCTTGTGTTCTCCTATGTTCATGCTTCCTCGTCTCCTTTAAATAAGTGTAACTAAACTATTTATTTATCATCTACTTGCCTTGTCGCGTCCTGGGGTCCTTCACCGTCCTCCACGACGACACCAGCTACCTCAACAACGAACCAAACTTACTGGCGGGGATGCCAGCACCGGTGGACACCGTCGGGGTGATGACCGTCCTCCCTTTTCGTCGCTTTGCGTGTGCCCCAAGCCGTCGGCAGAGTTGCAGCTCTTTGGGACGGCCTTGCCGGCAACCTTCTAGCGGCTTTTGCGAAGACTCGTTTCCTCTCGAGCTTCGGGGCTGTGGCCAGCGGGAGTGGGGTCAAAATCATAATCTGTGATTGTGTTACTGTGCGCGTCACTACACCAATGTTGTGCATAGCAGCCATTAACCACAATGGCTGCCAATCAACAGTGCCGCTGTCCCGACCTTTAGTTGTACAAAGGAATGCCACCAGGGTCTCGTGCCGCCGTACAACTACGATCGGCGTTTTCACTTTGTCACCCTGGCGTCGTCGCGCTTGGTAACGTTCTTGCGCTTCCTTTTCGAGCGATCGTTCTTATCCATACGGACGCTCTGACTGTAGAACAGGGCTTTTGCACTTCCATGCTAGCTACCTTAAGCGGGCGTAATTTTACTAGATGCCGGCAGCAGAGCACGAAGCCAGTGTACAGCGGTACTGACTTCCGTGTGAATGGAGAAAATGAAGTAAACCTCGCCTGCATTTTTTTTAACACGTTGACCACCAAATAGGCCAACTTTTATTTCAAACTAACCTAATCCACTAACCAAAACTAAGTCAGATAAAACTGCACTGCAAAGAAAATCTAACAACTTTCTCCTGAAAAATTGCGGCAGAGAAATAGTTGAGACAATTACGCAGATTTTACGCAAATGTACGCAGATTTTACTTCTTACGGAAAATAAGCAGGACCCTGGTGTGGCACGGATAAAAATGAGCCAAATTCATTTGTCCAGTGGGGTTTTTCGTTTGGTGTGACGTTTCGGGGTGTTTTGTGCGTTTTTCTTCATTTTTTTTTGCTTTTCCGAGCTGGCTTATCATGAGTTCAGAGATTACTGAGGAGATCAGCAAATGATCTGCCGCCACACGTCTACGATAACGTGAACGAAAGTGAACGAAATGAAACTGAGAGCTGTGATACTATTATTTTATCTCGTCTCCCTTGTCTTTGCGGAGTTAATCTATCTAGTTAATATTATTGTTACTGCTCCCATATTTCCTATTTACATACCTAACAAAAAAGCTGCCGCTTAGAAACCATGGCGAGGGATCGCAGATGATATGAGCATGCTTCTTGTGACTCGTTTCTTGAAATTTTTAACGAGACCATGAGCGAATCGTTTGGTGAAGTCACGGTTCCCTACAGAGCAGCGAGAGGAGCATGATTTGCGGTTCGGCAGCGGTGTTGTGGGTGTGCTTTACAAGTGACGTCCTGTTGGCGAGCGACGTCCTGCTTGCCCCTCACTTTCGGCGCATGGGTCCTGCTCCATGGCGTGTACACCAGACTCTTCCGTTGAGACGAGTTCAGTTTGCGAAACGCTGCAGCGGTGTTTCACAAGCTAACCGGCGTTCCAAATAGGCGGCGGACAAGTAAACACAGCAGCTTCCGCTGCTACACGTTGCCGTGTTGAGACGTCAACTAATGGTTCTCATTTGCGTCATGGCGTACTACTTCGTTTCATCCATCCTCGACTGCAGCAGCATCTGCATGGACAAGTTAAAGGGAAGGACATCAGGCGCGGTCGTACCGTTACCCGGACATGACTTCATGGCTCAGTCGGCAGAGCGTGTCATACCTCCAGTTGCGTCCAGAGTGATCGTGAACTCTACACCAGCGCCGTCGAGCCAATATAACTTTTTTAGTGATGTCATTTCCACAACGCATATGACGTCAGTGGGGTTTGTGTACCCCGGCATAAAATACGTTCGTGTTAAAAAAAATTGTGTTGTGTGCGCACTTATAACGGTGGAACTCTAATAACAAACAATGTATTCCCGTTTCAGTGTCCGATATTGGTAAATAGGAAAACAAATGCAATTTCGGTTTCACTCAGGCTTTTCTTTTCAATTCCTGAAGTGACGTTTCAGTAAGTCAGTAAGAAGCGTGTCACTGCTCCACCTCGGCGGCACAGGTCCGCATAGAGCGGGCTTGCAAAGGGCCAGATAAAGCTACAACATCGCCGCAGTGATAAAACTCGCCGTGAAACTGAACGGGTGATGTAACATTTTTTATACGACTGGTCAACATGGTCGAACTTTCGGTCAAAAACGTGGGCGAGTGGCACAGGCAGAAGTAAGCCTGTTTGCAGTAAACTGGGTACTTGCACACTGTTTACTCTGATTCGCATAAGTCGAAGCTGTTGTTCTGCGAGCCGATATTTTTGCACAATTTTGCCGACGTCTGTCTCACATAGCCTTTAATGTGAGTTGTTGCGCGAACGTGGAGCTTCTGACCTGACGAGATCAGTGACCGAACGCTTGAAATGAGAATTTACTACATAAACAAGTTTGTCGATGGAACGTGGACTTGTCGGAACCTAAAAACAACCAGCAATTTACTCACCAAGAGCAAAAATAACTCGCGAGAAGCAGCGATACAGCGCCGCTTCCCCGAGTCCAACCATTACGGAATTCGATTTCTTTCCTGTTTCCCCCAATAAGAAATGCTGTTAACGCCGCCTCGTGATCGTATACGCTTCCCTTTTGCTTACTGCACGACTGTTCAACAGTATGTTAGCGGTGAAAGACCTGGGTTGATTATAATTCATGAGAATACAACACTGTGCTCGGTTACAAATTTAAAGCTGCTTTTGGGGAGCACGTTTTCGTCGCGCGCTTATCACGTCGACAGTATAGTGTATTAAATGTCCGATTTCAATTAAGGCTGCCTGTAACGTTGGGCTGGCCCGGCGACCGCTAGTTCGAATCACACACGGGCAATTTTTTGCTCCAAGCGTTTTGTGTCATTATATACAAAAAAGGTAAGATTCCGTAGAAAATTTGGCAAAACAACGTAAAATTTAGCAGGGTAACTGGCCACAAACTGTACAAACTGCCATTAGGTCTAAGGTATGCTACGACGCTTGACAGACTACAGAAGCTGTCGCTACACCGCTCGCGTGAAAAGAATACTATTTTTGGCACCCAATAAAGGCTGCTATATTCTGAAAACACCGTGTTTGCAGCTGAGCAAAACAATATAAACAAAGAACGTTAAACGTGTCGAACGGTCGAATTTTCCTGATGTGATGTCACTGCTTGTTGCGCTGTACAGCGGGATACGCGCATGGTCGCTTGCGATGCGCCGTAAAACCAAAATTTCAAAGGTGCCTCCGAAATACAGAAGCAAATATTTGTAAAAAATTTGTAAAAAATATTTGTAAAAAAATTGTGTCCACAAAAGGTCGTTGAAACAGAAAAAAAACTAATAAAAAAAAATGAATCTTCTCTTCACAACCCCTTTTAAAATATGGTAAAATTGATTTTAGCAGCTGTACACCAGTTTCTATGCTTCCCATTTTCTAAAAGGACATATCAGGCATCTTTTTCGAAATGAGCCAGACCTAGCAACCGAAACAAAGGCAGAAAAAACTGCATTCAGAATAAAAAACACCATCATTTTCATAAAGAAGCGCGGCCAGAACATCATATGAAATAACGCCATGCAAGCGTGTCTGCAGAAGGTAGTTCATATCGAAAAGGAGCCACATCCTACTTTTTCACCTATCAGAATGAGCAAACCCATTTTCCCAATGGGTGTTTGCTTTTGACTTGACTGCTCAAACTATTTCAGGAGTCTTTCCAGATCGGGAGTGTTTCCAGAATAAGGTACTCCGGAGCGTCGCTAAAAACCGCCACGACCACCTTAGTCAGCACTGGAGAAACAGGCACGAGGGCGAACAAAGGAATGCCAAAAAGGAGCAACACATACTTACGGCTACTCCCGATTCTCGCTGGTATCCAAAGAGGCTCTTCTTTCGTCGTCGGCCCCAGACAAGCCGGCCCGGAGCTTCCAGGCAAAACCGGTCCAGTCAGGGCATCGGAACCGCCACTCTGTGTCTTCCTCCCGCGGCAGGGAAACGCGTGGGCCGCAGGAAGAGAGAGGGACGTCCCCATTCTCGCCTCCGCGGCGAGCCGAGAGAGATAGGAAAGATGGCGAACTTCCGTAATTCCCACATCCCTCCTTTACACTAAAGCTCCTCGACATCTAGAGACTCCGACCAACAATGACCTCTCCGTTTGTTTCGCTGCCTGGCAGCGATGGGCACACACACGTCACGAAACAACCTTGATATGAAATATGGGGCGTTATCAGTAATCAGCCGCTCCGGAAATTCGTAGGGACCGAACAACCCGGACAGCTTTTCAGGACCCCCTGTGTTGATGGTTTGCGCAGCCGATAAAGTTCAGCGATCCCACTGAAGTGGCATGTCACCACACGTACAAACTTGTACCCTCTTTTGCTCCGTGGAAGTGGACCCACCAAAACGTACGCCAAGACCTTTCATGTCTGTGCTCACGATAGGCTGAAGCCAACCACCGCCTTACCGTCTCGCGGTTTGCGCTCTTGGCAGACGCGGCATGTGCCAACGTACCCACATTCTTTTGCCTTCATGCCGGGCCAGGTAGCATACCGACAAAGCTTCCCTGATGTGTTAGGCGCCCTACCGTGCCCGTCTGCGTCGTGGCAGTGCTGCAATGCACCACACCTGAACTTGAGCGGGATAACGGCTTTAAAACACTGAATTGAGTGATTTTTGCAAGGCACGTATTTCCGGAGAGCTTCGTCGGCGTCAAGGAATTAACTGACCAGCTCACGCGCAGCAATACCAGGTGCATTAGCGCTCGGGCCAGCCGCAGTATTTGCAGCTTCACGGCGCCCGTCATTCTGCAGTGTTCGACTAGCCTGAGGGTCCAGCTTTTCACTAAGACTGGCGATCCCCTCCCGACAAAACACGTCCTCCTGCTGAGCCTGCACTAGCTCTTCCCGACTGAACGCAATCTCCAGCGGAAGTTCTCCCCCGACGAGATGTACGTGCGCTGAGCTTTCGGAACTGTGGTCTCCCACGTTGCGCACTCTCTCCGCGCTGACAAGGGTCGCGGACCTTCTGCGTCCTTCTCGGCCTCTCCGGCCGGTTGGGTGTGGTACACCGGCGCCCTTGACACCGCGTCGACAACCACATTAGTGGTGCCTTTGCAATAGCGAACTTCGAATTCGAAGCTTCGCAATGTCAAGGCCCATCCCGTGAGCCTCGCGCTGGGCTCATGGAGGCGGGAAAGCCATGTGAGGGTTATGTGATCGGTCTCGATTGTGACTGTGACCCCCTCTACGTACTTGCCGAACTTTCGAAGTGCGTAGATTAAGGCCAGAAACTCTGTCACGTTACCGAGTAGTTTCGCACTGGCTGTGTCAGCGCACGGCTCGCAAAAGCCACGAGTCGCAGTCGTCCTTAATCCACCCTTTGGAGCACTGCCCCTACGAAGAGGTCATTCGCGTGAGTTTGGATCATGAACGGCCAATAGAGATCCGGCCGTTTCAGCGAAGCAGTGTCTGCAATAGATTTCAACAGATGGCGTCGGCGGCTTTCCTGCTCCTCTCCCCACTCCCAAGGGACGGATTTCCTCAACAACTTTGTCAACGGTGCTGGGAGGCGCACGCAAGCGGGTGTAAACGGCCGGTAGTAGCCGATCATCCCTAGGAAGCGCTGAACTCCGGCGACATCCTTCGGCGTTGGAAACTATAACCTCGCCAGAAGTTTCTCGGGATCGGGGACACCTGTCCGCGTTCGACCCGATAGCCGAGCAGACTCAGTTGAGCGCTGCATATTTGTTCCTTGGCCGGAGTGATGGTGTAGCCAGCCTCCCTGAGTCTTCCCAGGATGTCTCTCAGATGGGAAAGGTGAGGGCATGATGTCACTTTGCCTAACCGAGCACTCGGTCAATCAGGCGTTGGAATGCGCTCGGACTTGCACACAAACCGAAGGGCACACCTATGAACTCGTACTTTCATGAAGGCAAATGAACGCTGTCTTGCATTCATCGCCGGGACGCATCTCGACCTGAAGGTACGATTTGCACCATCGTGATTTGCGACGATTTCTTCAACGCTCGGAAAGGAGTACCCATGCTTTTTCGTGACCACATTCAGCCGCCGATTGTCGACGCACGAACTCCAGCTACAATCCTTCTTTCGGACGAGCACCACTGGGAATCCCCAACGGCTCATCGAGTGGCGGATACCGCCTGCTTTAAGCATTTTCTTCAGCGCCTCATCAGTTGCCTGCCTCTTGCCGGGGCTGACGGGCCGGGGATTGCATTTCCATGAATGAGCATCGCCGGTGTCTCTGCAGTGCTGCACCAACCTGGTACAACCTGCTTCCTCAGTGAATATCTCGCCGAAGTCACCTAACAGCCACACGACACGGTCACGCTCCACTACTGTCAGCTTTCTGGCACTTGCTGGGAGCACGCCGTATTGCTCGCCTTGACCTCGGGTTGGAAAGCGCGCAGTGCAGAAGAAATCAGCCGCGGCAGCAGTAACAACCGAGCTCGGAGGTTTCTGAAGGCGCCAGCTACCGGCATCACCTGAAGGTTTAGCTTCCAGCGGCGCGGGGGACGTTTCGGCGGCGCACCCATACAGCGACTTCTCTTTGGGTGGCTGCTCGAAAAATGGTTTTAGCGGCATAAACGGCCCTCCCGATAGTCTCCGGTGCCGACTTCGACGACTCGATTATGCTGCGCCGCTGTCGGCTCACGAGCACCTTCAAGGAGCGCCCGTATGTCCTGACTCCGATTTTGGGCTCGAGGGCTGGTGGCGCAAAAGAAATCAGCCGCGAGGACAACCGAGCTAGGAGGTATCTGCGCGCGCCGACTATCGGCTGCGCCTGAACCTTTTGCTTCTGTCGGCGCGCTAACACAGCGACCTCGCTGCAGGCGGCGGCTCGGCCAACGGCTTTTGCTGCTTAAACGGGCTCTGCCGATAGCCTACGCTGCCTATGTCCACGACCAGTCCAACCTTGAACATAAAGTCTCTGCCCAGAATGAATGGAAGCATCAGTCTGGGTAAGTGAACGAAAGGCATTCGCCGTATACGCTGATTCCAACGCACCATGAAGCGTACGTCCCCACCTGATGTGAGATGACCACACGCCAGCTGGAGCGGGAACTTCTGAGCGCCCCTGCTGAACGTCTTTGCGCTTGTAACGGGAAACGACCTTGTCCCCTATCAGTACAGTGCTTTATCCGGTGTACAGCAGTGCCTCAAAACTCTGCCCCGCAATTGCGAGGTTGAGAACGGGCACAGGCGGGCAGGTCAAAATTCCGACTCCGAATGCGGTGGGCGTGGTGATGGTTTCCTGTCGGGCACGGTGATCAGCCAACGGCGACTTCACTGGCGGCCCGCTGCGTTTGCCTGCCAAATTAGGCAGATTCGCACCATGTGACAAACTTGCCCACACTTTAAACAGCGAACAGATTCTGTGCTGCTTGGTTCTTAGTTTAAACCTGCTCGTGCCCTCCACGGCCAGCTCGCCGCATCCATTCCTCCGGGGGTCAGTTCTGAGCTGATGCAGGCAGCTGCGGCCCCGCCGATCCCGTGTAGGGAAGCCCAATTGGGCGTGCGTTCCCCGACCGATCTGCTGTCCGGTTTGTTGTGTGCAGTGCACGTGGGGCTGGCAGGGCCTCCGGCCGTATCGTCTCCGCGGAGCGCAACCCATACGACTAGGTGTCCCGCGCTCGGTTCCCGAGACCGAGCGTCTCTAGCTGTTTGGGTATCCACGTAGAACCGACTTCGACTCTTCCGCGGCCCGTATCGCCGCGCCAAACATATCTTGGTTCCAGTGTTTCCACTGGAGGCGGCGGCGGTAAATACGCGCGTGCAGCTGCAACTGTTGCTTGCAAACGGCGAGCTTCGGCCGCTAGAATGTTGAGATCCCTGTACCTGCAGTTCAAGTACAAGGCAAAGGTTGGGTGGCAATGCCGGACGACCTCATCGACCCGATCCGAGGCCGGGGCATGTGGGTCGGCGTACACGTAAAGCTTCTGCATTGCACGGACATACTCGATCATCGATTTGTCCGGGGCTTGGACGCGGATTTCCGACTCTCTACGCATCCGTAACACGTAGTCAACGAGAACAATGCTTCCCTGAACATCGTTCGGAAGTCGTCCATCGTGCGCGCACTCGATACCACCCTGCGGCATGGTCGACTAGGGCTTCAGGCAGACCTGTGTTCAGCACCTCGCTTTCGCTGATGCCCGTCTGCAGCTCGTAACGGATCAGAGCCAGCAGGAAAGCGCTGGCGGTCACTTGATCGCTGTACCTCTATACATCGGCATAGGTCGCTGCACACTGGGAGAGGGTGGGCGCGCCGCCTACATCACTTGCTTTATTGCGCTTGCGATAGTGTTCGCGGTGGAAGCAGCATCCACAGTCATTCCTTCGCTTACGGGCGCCTGCGTGTTCACTTGCACGACAGGCTCCAGCATCCACCTAGGCCCGTTGCATGGGGTTTGAATGCGCGGCGCTACCTGACCAAGAGCGCTCGCGGAACTTTCTGACATTGTCGTCGCCGCGCAAGCCGCACTCACGGGCGGCTGCGAAGGACACTGTCAATACAGAGCATCGCGGGACTTCCCGGGCATGATCACAAAGATCGGTCAACATCATCAAATCCGCGAACTCATAATAATGTATCAGGTTTCCTAGGGCCTAGCGAACGTAGATTGCAATTAAAAACGAGTCCCACTTTCGGACGCCAATAATGTGGGGACTAGGGTTCTTACGGCGGCCTAGAGCGATACTCGAGATTAGGCCGCAAGGCTAGCTTCGCTGAACAGCGCCATGAACCAACAATTTGGCGTACCGGAAGCGAACAGCAAAAGGCACACACAAGACATGGGAACCGCCAACCCAGTCGTGTATTGCACTGCAATAAGGGACGTCGGGCCCGTCGTTCTACCACCATCAAGACCATCTTTGCTAGGTCAGGAGAAACAGGCGCGAAGGGGGACAAAGGCAGGTCAAAAAGAAGCAAGACGTGCTTACGGCAGCTCCCCGTGATGGCAGGTATCCAAAGAGGCTCTTACTTGATTGTTGGCCCCTGACCAGCCCGCCCAGAGCTTCCGGGCAAAACCGGTCGCCAGGGGGTAGGCAGTGACCCCCCACAATCATCCTCCTGCAGTAGGGAAATGCGTGGGCCGCGGGGAGAGAGGGACCTCCCCCTCTCGCCTCCGCATCGAGCCGAGAGAGATAGGGAAGATGGCGGACCTCCGTAATTCCCACAACTCTCAGTAAATGATCGGTTAATTTTAGTTTGCATTTTTGTGCAAATGTATGGCGCTACAGAGTAGGCCAGTTTTTGTATTTTTTGTGTTCCGCCATCACTTCCGTCTTTTGATTTCATTCTTCGTTTGTTGTAGAGGTTTGAAAATGAGTTTTTATTTCTTTGATTGTTTGCAGTACTTTCAATTTGTTATTTCTTTTTTATTGTTTGTATCACAATTCCACACAAATAATTATCTCTATTCACACTATTATACTGCTACACCATTGCATCCGCCATTATATACTTTGTTGTGAATGCAGTGCGTTAGAAGGCCCTAGTTCTGGGGGTACTCGGTAAATATTATTTAAAAAAATAATGAAATTTTTTCGTCCTAACCGGGTGAAAGAGGGGAATTGTGCTCATTTTGCGTTTGGATATGCCGCCTGCAACGCAGTCGTGGGTCAAGAATCATAAGTTGTTTACCTTCTTAGCAAGGAGTACTGTTGGGGTAGTTGGTAGGACATCATTATAATACTGTAAGGTGAAGCGCTCAGTCGGCGGGGACGACGACGACGACGACGTCGCGGACACATGCCCGTGAAGGGATTGTCCTCGGTTCGGCACGGCCGAAAAAGACGAAGTGGCAGGTCACACGAGCCGATGACGGTGAACGCGAGGGCCCTATGAGAGTCGGCCACGACGGAGCGGTGACGAGGCCAGACGGGATCGAGGAAGGACGGCCATTCCAGTGGAGGAGTTCCGAGAGGGCGGTTCGAGGAGAGCGGCGTCCAGGCGCAGATCGAGAGCTCATCGGGTCTCGGGGATCCAAGCTCAAAGGGATCTACCTGACGCCAAGGCCTCCCCTGACCAGCGTCCTATTCCCCAGTGTCCTGGCCCGTGGCAGGCACACGCGCTGCGTCGTGCCCCGGTCCTGAACGACCACGGCCGGGAGATCGTCTACCGGCGGCTCCCGGGTGCCGACTGCCCGCGGCCTTCCGTGACGTGGCCACGACCGTTCCGGCCACGACCGCTCCCGCAAGTACCGTTCTTGGAGGAGCAGCGACGGAGCTGCACCGTCAACGGCCCAGCACGCGAGACTTCCCGACGTGGCCCTCAGCGCAACGCACCGAGACACCCCGACGCCCCGAGTCCTACGCCACGTCACGGTGAACTCGTTATGAACCTTTTTGTGGCACTTTCTAGCGCTTAGGTTTATAGGGTTTCCTGTGCATTAGTTAGACGTTTCGTGTTTTGTTAGCTCTCTGGTAGTCTCTCGTCTAAGTATTATTGTCTGCATCGTGCTTTGTTCTGTAATACATGTTTTCTTTATAACCTCTCAAAGCGCCCTCGTCTGATTAACTGGTGACTGTGTCTACCCCCAGTCGCCACTGAATACACACTACTCAAGAACCTGCAGAGGGGGTTTTTCCTCCCCTCCTCACAAATACTATAGCGCAAAGAACGGAAAACGAAGACAAAAACACGACGGGACGAGCGCTCGTCCCGACGTCTTCCCTGTCTTCGTTTTCCGTCCTTTGCGGTATAGTATTATAATGGTTTACCTTCTGTTGCTTTCATCATTGAAAATAATTTCTGCGACGTTTCTGGTCGACTAACCTTCCCTTCCACTTATTTACCGTGCTTTCAACTTTATTTTATTTACCCGTTAGTCACGGCATACAAAGGCGAAACCATTACGAAAACCTAAAAAACAATTCACGTGAGAAGCGGCCGGCTTTATGAAATACAGACCACTTAAAAGCATGCCTCAGAAAGGAGGTTTATCAGTTTCTTATGAGCAAGCACTACGATACTTCTACGCGTTAGACACGGGTGCGTGCGCATGAGTTCTTTCTACTACACTGGAAATTATTCCAGCCATCACAGCCACACTCCACGCTACCTTAGGAACATAGTTCTTAAGGCCGGCCGTGTTCCAAGAAGGCACACCTGTTGTGAAACGCCGCGAGTAAGAGGTTGGTGACAAGCAGAGTTCCGAGGCATAAGCACGCCTGATCGCGACTAGATCGCACAGCATCGGCTGGGCCGCTAGTCTAAAGTGGCTGTGTGTAAATTCATCACCGTGACAAATTTCCTCTTAAGAGGGCAACGACGGCCAGCTCAAGCACAAGAAATCTTCTACCGAAGCCAGCCAGCCACAACCCGCTCCTTCCATACTGATCTTTGCTTTTTAAGGGGCATCGCAAAAGTGCTAGTATGGCGGTGGGGGCGCATCAACTTGCATCAATCGTTGACTTTTCATTCAACCATAACAAATGACTGTCTTTAGTTCTCGCCATTTCTGGGAAAGTAAAGCCGCCACAAAGACGCGTGAAAACGTTTCAGTATTCGCGCGAATATATTGCATATACTTTTGCTCAGATGCAGTTCTTAACAATAAAGTTTGTTGTTGATGATGGGTGAAAAGTTTCGTTGAGCTCGCCTGCGGCCCTTTGCCATTCTTACGCTCCTGCAACACGCTGGCAAAATTAACAGAACATGGTGGCTAGCAGTCTTCCAAACCTTGCAGCAAGATTGCACATTTTCGGAGAATAACAAAAGTATGTAAGCTGCAAGCCACATAATCATCATGGTTCAATATCTTTATTAGTGCCGCTTCGCTTGATCCGAACTGCAAATATCGAAGCATTTCAGATGAAGAGCACCGTAACGAAGCCTAGTTAACGCAATAAACCATTCATCGCATAAAGTTCTTCTTTTTAAATAACGATAAAACGGCGAGCGTATGCACTAGTACGACACTATGTTGTCTGATGTTCAGCGGTACTGTCCCATACATATTTTCGATACTTCCATACCAGAAATAATATTCTTACTGTAAATAGGCTGGCCGCACAGGCTCAAGTGGGACTCGCTTCTAAAGATTAATGAACAAGAGACCCAAGCAAGTGAAGTACAGGAGAGCATACACGTACGATAAAGTTGTGGGCCGCATTTACCTCAAGTAAATTCAGCTTTTGCCAATTTATTATATACAGATTGATGCAAAACTCATTGTGCACAGATACAAACATATAAATATAAATCAACTGACCACCTCACTGCTTCCCTCATACAGGCGCTTATGCATAGGTGCAGTAGTGGTAGGACCATTTTTTCTGACTTTGAAGTTGGGACAATTTGTTCGGGACCATTTGTTCCGGTAACATTTTTTCCGCGAACGAGGTCAGGACATCCCTAATGTTTTCGTTCCTCTGTACATAAACCGCGTGGGCCCCGGAAAATACGTTCTGGCGCTCACTTTGGGTAAGATTAGCATATTGTTTTTTAGTATAGACGAGATTTGGGGAACATAAGCGGAATGTGTTAAGGCCAAGTTCGTTTTGGGAGTGTCGTGGCAGGTTTTGGTACCTCTGAGAAGGCCTGAGTGAGTGAAGTTTAGTGTTTCGCGTATAGCGTATTTGATTATTTCAACGGGATATTTTTGTCTCAATAGTGCATAGCGTAGCTCCTGACCATTATCATGGACGTCCTCTTCCTTTGAGCAAATTCGACGAAAACTATGAGCTTGGCTAAAGGGTATTCCGGTTTTGCAATGTTTGACATGAATGCTTTGAAAATGCAGGTACTATTGCTTGTCGGTCGGTTTTCGGTTAAGTTTAGTGATTAGTTCCCCTCTAAGACGGTGGCGTTTATATTAAGAAAATTAACAGTTGACGGGGACAATTCGTAAGAAAAATATAGGAAAGATTAGAGGTAAAGACGTCTATGAAGGTTAGTAGGTTCGTCTACCCGTGGGGGCAAATAACGAATACGTCATCAATAAAACGTTTGTAATAGAGTGGTTTTAAGCTTTCGCTAATCAGAAATTCTTCCTCTACTGACGCCCATAAATATACAGGCACAGTTCGACCATCGCCGTGTTCCCGGAGATGCGCAACTTATTTGGACGTAATATTTTTTATTAAATGGAAAGCAGTTAAGCTCTAGAATTAGATGAAGAAGAGTGCTTAGTGTAGAGCTAACAACACGTTTGTCGAAGGAAGACATCAGGAATACATCTTTATTTATTAATTTATTCAAGACACCCTACAGGCCCGTGGCGTGGGGCATTGAGTAAGGGGCAGCACGTAATATCAACACAGTTAGTTTAGAAATTATATAACACCGGTAAGCAAAACTAACAACAGACATGAAGTCAACTATATCAAGCAAATACGCATACACACACACAAAATCGAATATGTGCGCGAGCCTCGAAACGCCATGTTGCGTTAACACAAATTTCGTTGATTACCTCTCATTTAGTAAAAAGTAAGTGAAAAATAAGCAGTATTTAGTCAAAAAGCAGTTGTAAAAGATGAACAGGATCATAGAGTCGCGCTCCTCCAAAGGTAAAGACGCCAAAGGTTTGCTTAAATCATTTTAAATTTCCCGCGTTCCACTGCTCCAAACCGGGTTTGTCGATGCCAACGCTGCCGTACGGCAAAGACGCGTGTGAATCGAGGCGACCTACTTCAACGTTTATAGAACCGAGTTTCCCTAGTCCACGTGCGTTCCAAGCAGAACGTGGAACCTATCTAGTGGAACCTTTCGTAACTCTTGCCACTTGATTTCTTCAAATGCCGCCAGAAGCTATATGGCGCGGACGACAGCAGGCGACGGCGGAGTGATATTTTTTTCTTCAGTTCATGACGTACTTAATATTGCCAAAATTAAACATGTACGATTGTTTATAAAGGAACGCTGCAAATAACACTTCTTTATTAATTTGTTGGCTTATATATGTGAAATGTCTTGTTGTTCTTCAACAAAATTGACAAGTATGAAATTACACCGGACTTAGACCAGCATATTGAGCTGTGACTATATAAGACAATTGCGCAGGCATTGTTTTACTTTGGCCGGGTGGCTGAATCGAGTCACAGACATACAGACGGACAGACAGACATACCGACAGACCAAAATTTCTGGGTTTAAGTAGCCCAAGAAAGACTATCGCGTTTAAAAGCACGAACCGCCGCCTCAGGATCCATAATTACTGGTTTGTTGGACGGTGCACCGGAGAGGCGTCGTTCTTCTATCGGCTTTTGCGGAACTACTGCTGACGATCAGGAAAGATGTTCTACCTTGACCACGGACTGCAGTTCCTTCCTGCGTTACGAATTTTTGCAGTAGACGGCCTTCACCCAGCTTCGATGGCATCGCTGTTATGGCCAGCCACCTCGATGGCATGTGCCTCAGTATGAGGGGCCGTCTACAACCTTGTCTTCGACCTTGCCCACCAACTCGGCTTCGACGGCGCCATCCATCTAGGCCTCAACCACACCGCCGCACAGCTGCCCCCGCGGCGCCTTCCAATGCAGCTTCTTCGAGCCGGCAGTGCAACTTCCGCTCGGATAACTCATTTTCTGAATATTCAATGCTTGGAGCTCACAAAATCTATTACATAAATGTTCTGCGCACCATTTATAATCAAAAGACCCACAATAACGTTAACAATAACTCTTCTGGCTACTGTCTCAGGCATGCAAAAAGGCACACTCCAAAAAAAAAGAACGAACGGTGGTAAGCAATCTTTTCTGTACCTTTTAAATGAAATAATAAATAAATTTTTACGAAAAATAACTTCCGCTCCTCTGAACTTACGCTTAAAAACAGGTCAAAGAAGTGGTGCTGGGGCAAAACGGTCGCGATACTTGTATATAATTAGGGTTCTAAGTAGATGTCAAGATGTTGCCCTAAAAGTAGAAATTAAAAACAATGATAAACTAAAATACGTTAATACGTATTTGTGACATAGTAGTGCATTTTTTGAACGTTTATGCGTACAAATTATAGCGTTTGTGTGTACACGGTGATGCTTCTGTGAATTTTAGACCTAGGCTTTGTATAAAGCGGAGGAAATGTAGTATTTACTTGCTTTTGTGCTATTTTTCTATTATGATTTTGCTATTAGCTCTAAATTCGTGAACAGCCCTGTTATAACGTACGCTGTAAATCGGGTGGCTGACGCATCTGTGAGGTCACCTGCTCCTTTAGACTCAGCCTCCCTTTGGTTTTGTCAAGAAATAAAAATAAAGTACTTAGTATACTCACGTACCTCAAAAATCCCGCCTCGCGGTCGTTAGGATATTCTCTAGCCTACTGATTCCGATAGCACAGCCACCCATAATGTCTCTAGGAACGTTTTTATGCCAGAAAACTAACTGACAAACGTGTCCGATATAAGATTAATGCGTCTCCTCTTAAACAGTACCTCATTTCTTTCATTGTGCCCAAGGGACTTGCAATAAACTTAAAACCAGCCACGTCTGATTTGTTGCATGTGAATAATGAAGAGTGCGACAATGTGCACAAATCAGCTTCATTGGACTGTATGGCATAATTAGAGATCACTACGAGAGAAATCTTGAACTTTTCCTCAGGAAAGAAAAAATATCTTTCCACATCTCAGCAAGCATGAGATCGAGTCATTGGCTTCACACGAATTAAAGGTTCGAGATAAGCTGTCTCATGTCAAGGTCAGAAAATGCTCGCGTGAAAAGGTTATCCCTAAATCACACGGACCTTACCAGTCACACAGAATGAAGATGTTGCTAGTAGTAACAAATTCAACTTGTCAGATGGGTTATTTTTCCCACGCCGATTTGAGCATAATTTCTAGGGCTTGACTTTTACCCTAACATCCGGAGGTTTTTCGGAATTCCTGTTTTTCAATGATGTGGACGATTTTCCCGTACCATGAAGTTAAAGGAACACTTTCACGACAGCGGTATATGTAGTGACACTGCTAAATTTGTTCCAAGCCCTCAACACTGGACCCCACCCCCAGCGGGATGAATGCTTAGGTAGGTATATCAAGGCTGTGCTACAAGACATCCCTGAAGCTTACAAAAAACAGTCGCCCTTCCGCCATAACCTACCCATCAGTGAAAAAAATAGCATTCGAAACCCTCTCTCACCGCACTGATACTGTAGTTAATCCAGCTGAGAAAGGTGGTGGAATAGTTGCAAATACCCAGCATGACTACGCCCAGCAAACCATGTTACGTGCCTCAGATATCGGGAAGGTGTAAGGAATGGACATTGCAGATATTCAGAAGACGTACGGTTGGTGTCGAAATTACATATATTCAACGTTTTCACAACTGCAAAAAAAAAAAACCCACCCAAATGACACAAAGGATAACATCGAATCTACGTCTCAGGGTACTTTTATGTGCTGTTTATGGGATGTTAGCTTAGTGGTACAGCTTATGGATATTGTAGTGGTACGCCTGCAAGACGTATATGTGCCATCGGCTTAAAATAAATCCCGAACCCGAAAATATGAAGCAGAACGTGCAAAATCTAAAAATACTGGTCATACAGTTCATATATTGGCACGCTTTTGGTATGTTCGGAAATCCACTTTTCCAAGCTTCGTTTTTTGTAACTAAGCCACGCGTTATTTTGGCTTGCATGGAAATAAATCGCGCTATTTGTAAGTTCAGGTTCTTATTTTTGTGTTCGCGTTTCAATTGACCCCTATAGAACGTCTAGTCTACATTGTTTTGCAGTCTTTGGCACAAATATTACTTTTTATATTTAAACTCCTGGCCATAGTGAAATTCGACGAGGCTCCATCAAACGTAAGAGAGACAAGCTCACCCTTCACTGACGCAAGTTTCTCAATGCACTTCTTGGCCACCCAGCCCCTCTCAGCTCATGTGAGTGAGTCGATTAAGAAGTATCCAACCGGCATCTTAATCTGACCTTCAGGCCAACAATTATGAAGACACAAGCATTTGGAGATTCGGGAAGACTGTGATCGTCAAGCCTAGTTCCGAAGTCAACCTATCTACTTTATCCCCAACTAGCTCTACGTGTTTCCCGATGGCCATGTCATCTACCTTGAGAGCGCAGTAGAAGGGCTCGTCACGTACTTCTGCATGTACTAGCCCCGAAGTGTTCGCTGGGAAGGGAGTGCGTGGTTCAACTGGGATTGTACGAACTCGTACGCGGCTGGACTATAAAAATGTGAAGTCAGTGCCAATGCTCGCAGCTCAGGAGGGTAATTTCCTTTCTTTTCAATTCCCGCCCGAGAAAGTAGGTGCTCAACGTCATCTGCAAAAACAGGTGTAAACACACGCGAACCATCGTGCTGGCACTTGATGGTGTGGTGTCACTTGCTATCGGGTGTCAACACGCCACCCTGGCAAAACCAACATGTTTTGCGCTTCGTCTCGGATGAAGCCCGTTGAAACGCTCCAACAAGGAAAATAGACGCGAATCACAAACGCAAACGTAGAACTCGAACGACAAGCATTCATCTACATAAGCGAGCACCTGACCCCGAGCAACAAAAGGCTTCTAGGGGCCGCGAAACTAAAAAAGGCAGGTTTTCTGGAAGCATGCCTGGACGAAAAACGGTGTTTTAATAGCTGGGAAGACCGACGATTCGGACATTATTAGAATCCACTTGCATGATGACTTGTTAAACATGACGTAATAGGGTTCGGGTACTGCGAAACAGCCGTCAACCGGTAAATGAACGACGTCCCCCTTCTCACACCTTCGGAATTTATTGCCTCATTTTGGGAAAAAAAGAAGTGCGTTTGTGTAATACATTCCTACATGCAGTCTACCAATAACAAATGTGACAGTTTATCAATCACTCTTGACAACTTAATCTGTTCAATTGATGTGATCTTTCTTACTGAAACTTGGTATCGCTCTGATGGTGGCGTCATTCGCATGAGTGAATAAAAAGCCTTTTTTCTCAATCGACCGCACAAGCGTGGTGGGGGGTTGCCAAACTACTAAATGAAAGGCTTACATGTGAATTGTTATTTACGCACAGTCTGAGCAGTGACAATATACAATTTCTTACAGTACAATCTCTTCAATATGTTTCTGTCATCTATCGCCCACCCAAAGGCAGTTTAAACGAATTTTTTGGCCACCTTCGAACGCGAAATAATTTTCTTATCTGAACATTCGCTATCGCTTATAGCAGAAGATTTCAACATAGATATGGCCACAACCATCTCTGCACAGCAACAAATTTTGGTTGCTATTCAATGTGCGATCATTCGAAACCTATTTAGTAAACTAACACTCATATCATCTACTACGTCCTCGGTCCTCGACTTAATAATTAAAAATAAGAATACTTTATGCCACTCGGGTCGTATCGCAGTTGACATTAGCGATCATTTACCCGCTTTTATTTGTGCATTGAAAAGGAGCTTCCACTTCAGCGTACTGCCCAAATACGGCGACAGTTGATTACCCAGAGTCGGCTTGTAACATTTTTGGATCGCATTGCCGCGATTGATTGGCCCCTGTTCTAACCGAAGCTACTGCTGATCGGGCATACGCGGTTGTGATGCGGGTTGTTGTGTGGATGAGGAGGTCAAGTTTACCTGACGGAGAAGAAGCGAGGCACGTGATGTCAGGCAAAGACAGGCTCTATTCACGGTGCAGGATTAGAAAAATACGCAAATGAGAAATATCCTCAACATAACAAGGAGCTAATCTAATCAAATGACTAGATGTCCACCAGGACAATGTTCTTAACTCAAAGAGATCCCGCTAACGTCTGGTAGTACTTGAGGGCAAGGAGCTGTGGCGGTACACTTGATCGGTGTGATGGCTGCAGGCGCTGTCTTCTTGAAACTGGCGCTGGCCGCCGCAAAGTGGGGTCCCGTGCGCTAGGCTCGGGGTGCTGGCGCGGTGCCCTTGTCGATGCCGCTGCTGTGACTGATTAGCAATTTCAGCCGGGGTGCTCCGTGTCCATCCTCGTCTGAGCTGCTTCGATATCCGCAGGGAAGATGTGGCTCGCAACGTAGGTTGCCCGAACTTTCTCTGGCTCCTAACGGAGGTGCCCCGAACATACTCGTCCGGCAGGACGATCATCGAACCTTTTTCCTAAAGCCCTCGTGCCACGATCATCCAGCTTCCTCTTTATCTCCCGCCTCCTTCTTCGGCCTCCGCACACATCTCGTCTTCTTCGCTTCGACCTGCCGACCTGTGTCCGGTGAGCAAGGCCTCCTGACACTTGCCCGCACCGAAAGAAGTGTTTTGGGGGAAAACACTTCCGGTGAGCAGTTGGTTCCCTGGTAACAGTCCTTGATGGTACTGGTCTGTTGGTCGACGCGCACTTCACTTGCAGTCACAAATACCACTACAACACTTACACGTCCGACACTTACTTTGTTTACTATCACACCAGCTAACAATGACTCAAAAAGCTCCGAAACTCTAAAAATCCACAGAAATACTGACAAACAACAGTTCTGTGAGCCGGGACTCTTCCATGCCCTCATTCATGGCGGCTCAAGAAGCCCACACCCACTATTAGCAGTGTACAACATTTGAAACTTACACACAACAATGTACCGGTTTCCTTTCCTAAACTAATGTTCAGATCAGTTTCTTTTCCCTAGGCATCCCATTTCTAGCCAAGTCAAATACGTGTATTCAATCCGGTTTTTCCCGTGTAACTTCATCTCCACCTTCTTCCGACGCGTCCAATGGACTCCATTCCCTACCTGGTCGGCTTGGCTTCTCCAAGAGATTCTGACATTCGCAAGGGTGCCGCATGATGACTCCCGCAACCTTATCTTAAAAAACCGGTACCTTTTGATTCCACCCGCTGTTTTGTGGATGCGCGCGCTACTGGCCCAGTCACTCGAGCTATCACAGAGTTCTGAGATACGGTAATCTCGTGGCGTGTGGCAACTTCCTTGCAAGAATGTGCTCGCTTCTGCTTGAAGCGAGGTGACAAAGCTAGGTCAACCATTTCTGTGCAACCATTTCCTTAGCTCAAGGCCCGCCAGTCGTAGCCATTTCCCGAGCTTCAGCAAATATACTAATTCCATGTCGGCCGCCAAATGCCCACCTCTCCGCCACACCTTCCTCCTTAACTCTCTGATAATTTCTCAGAGAATACTGCCGTGGATGACTTTTTTGTGATGAGGGTGGTTGTGTGGATGAGGAGGTCAAGTTTAACTGACGGAAAAGAAGCAAGGCACGTGACGTGAGACAAGGACAGGCTCTTTTCCCGGGACATAATTAGAAAAATACAGAAATGCAAAAATACACAACCTAAATAAAAGGTAATCTAATCAAATGACTAGATACCTGCCAAGACGATGTTCTTAACTCAAAATAGCTTCGCGCTCGCGTCTGATTGTACTTGACGGCAACAAGCTCTGAGGGTAGACTTGATTGTTGGGATGGCTGCAGGCGCTGTCTCCTTGACGCTTGCGCTGGCCGCCGCAAATTCGGGTCCCGTGCGCTAGGCTCGGGGCGCTGCCGCGGTGCTCTGGCTGATGCCGGTGCTGTGACTGATGAGCAATTCGGCCCGGGTGCACGTGGCCAGTCTCGTCTGAGGAGCTTCGATGTCCGCAAGGAAGATGTGGCTCGCAACCTAGGATTCCCGTACGTTCTCGTGCTCGTAACGGAGGTGCTCCGAGCATTCTCGTCCGGCAGGTTGCTCCTCAGAGACTCGAAAACGGCCATCCTCAACTTCGCTACAAACAACGTCAATAATACAACTGCCAGAATATGCTCCACGATATCATCGTGCCCCAACATTACCATCAACTGGTTCCCGCACACCCTGGGCAGTTAGACACAGGACCGAACCGGAATGAAGAGGCAGACATGGAGGAACACGCGGGAACCAGCCGCGGGTCCCCACCCCGCCCCTCGATTCACCCGGCACCTCGGTCCAATGACGATGAATACTCCATCACCTCCTACGGAGACATTCTCCAGTGGTACAGAACAAATAGATGCCTCTTCCCACCACCCCCCTCCCCATCGAGACCTCACCCGCAAGGAAGCTACTACACTACGACAAATACAAGCACAGGCTATATGGACACCCGTACTGGCCCGACACATATGTCCCGCCGTATATACAACAGACATCTGTCAACATTGTCAACAAGAGCCACCCAGAGACGCTTGCTCTGGAACTGCACCACACAAGACCGCCTAGACGAAGCAATGCCTCCTGCCATGCGCAGCAAGATCACAAGCCAAGACCCTGGAGACCAAAGAGACGTGGTCCAGCACGTGCTGGACATCCTGGCGGGACAGCAGCCGGAAACGTCACCCTCACGGGTTGGCATGAGTAGGCTGCCACCCCAGGCTGTCAGCACGCTCGTCTCACCCCACCCCCCATCCCATGCCGGACTGTCAATAAAGTTGTTTCTCTCTCTCTCTCCTCGAACCTCGTTCCTCCAGCCCTCGTGCTACGATCCTCCGGATTCCTCTTCCTCTTTCTCTCCCGGACCCTTTTTCGGCCACCGTACACACCACGCCTTCGCTTGGACCTGCCGACGGTTGTCCGGTGAGCAGCGCCTCCTCAAAGCGGTGTTTATTGAGCTGTTCTTTTAAATGTGCACTGATAGTTTTCCTTTTATTGATATAATGCCATCCAAGAAAGCGCGCAAGCCGTGGACGACGCCTCGGCTTATAAGGCTGGTTAACAAAAGCACAAGTTCTTCGCAGCCTTCACTAAAACTAAGCAGCAAGAGTTATTCAACCATTATAAATCTCTGCGAAATTGCTTGAATAGGAAAATTAGGCCAGCCACGATAGCATATCATAAGCATTTGTTAGATGAACAACTGTCAGGTACTCCTAAAGAAAAATGGAACGTTTAAATAATCTTCTGAATAGGACTACCGAACAAGAAAACTTAACAAGCCTTACTATTGATTGCAACGAGCTCAGTGGGGCAATTCTTGCCACAAAATTTAACAAGTTCTTTTCTGAACTTCCTCGTAGTGATTATAATGCGTGAAGTTTCGCTTCTTGGGAATCCGGTTAAGCGAATAAAAGTTTCTCGAGGCAACCGATGAGAGGGAAGTCTTCGCCGTCTCTCAAACAATAAAGAATACCACATCGCTTTAGTCTTTCAACATCCAGAGTAGACCGGTTAAGTATGTTCTACCCATAATAACGCCCTGCTTAACGTACATATATATTACCGCGCTCACTAACGCATAGTTTCCTGTCAATATGCAGACAGCGCGACTGGCGGTATTATACAAATAAGGCGACAAGAATCACCAAGGAAACCACAGGCCAACAACCATTCTCCTGTTTTTCTCCAAAGGCATGGAACGAATAATTCATCACCGTCTACAAACCTTTTTTCGAAAACATTCTGTAATAAACGACTGCCAGTATGGGTTTACTGAATATAGATCAACCTAACATGCCTTATTAGACTAAAAAGAATATAAAATAAATAATGTTTGCAGCGTCTACTAACTCTGGGTGTATTTATCGATTTCAGTAAAGCTTTTGATACGCTGAAGCACGACGTTTTTTTTTGCTAAACTCCAACAATATGGCGTTCGCGGACATGCTCGTTATCTTATTTCAACATATGGGGGCTCCAAATTTCAAAATGTGACAATTAACTATTGCTTTTCTGATCGTGTTCAAATCAAATATAAAGTACCCCAGGGCAGTCTACTTGGGCCTTTTTATTCGATGTCTTTATAAATGACGTATGTAAAGTAAGCAATCTAGCAAAATACGTTATTCATACGGTTGATACCTGCCTATTATTCTCCTCTAACGATATCGCACGCCTTATTGCCACAGCAAATAAAGTCTTAGACGTATTAGATGAGTGGTCGCGCGTAAATTCACTGAGCCATACAAAGTATAAACAAAGGCTATAATATATCACGCAGAAGGCATGTCAATACAATGTCTGGAGCCAATCATATTATCTGGGGACAGTTACTCAGTTTGTAGAGTCATTTACATCACTAGGTATAGTCTTTATGCAAACGCTGTCCTCGGTGCCCACATTAGTAAAACTTGCATCACGATTTGTAGATTTGTCGGTATTCTCTGGAGTAAAAGGCATATTCTTCCTGTTAAAACCAAACTCACCCTTCACTATGCATTCTTTTATTCCTAATTAAGCTATTGTTTTCTTGTTTGGGAAAACAATAGTATAAAAATATTCAAAAACCTAACATTTTGCAGAACAAAAAAAACTCTGCTGGCTATTTATAACAATAAATACGATGCTGGAACTGCTACTTTCTACACGCACCATAAAAGTATCCCTCTAAACAAAATGCTTGACTACAAATTTGCGAATTTTTAAAGGAAAATATACAAGGGAACGATCAATTTCTTAATAAAATTACTGCGCTTGTCTCCTACAAAATACCGTATGCGACTAGAACAACCACTACTTTTAGACTTCTGCAATTTCGAGAGAACTGCGGTTTTGCTATGCTGAAATACATTTTGCCGAAACTCACTAATAGTTCATTATATAAAAAACTTCCTGGTATGTCTTTTGCTGTACTCCGAAAAAAAAATTCTAATACACTTTAAGGTAAACTATGTATGGTACCTTTGTATGTATGTATGTATGTATGTGTGTATGTATGTATGTACAATTTTCTACAATTTCTATTTGCATTTTTTTACAAGAACTTTTCTACATGAATTCCTGGATATAGTTTTATATTGTGCCACGTAATATTCATTTGTATGTAGAAGTGTGAGTTTTCATGGATCCGCATAAATTGGTGTTGTTAGTTTCTGTTCCTATCTGTCGTACAGGGCCACTTTCGTGAGTTCCACTGGTGGCGAGGCTTGTAAAGTGGTGTTTAGGACTGTTTTTTTTTTCTTGCCGCCCTCAGTTTCATGTTACCCTGTAGCAGAAAACTCGAATAAAGTATGATTGGTTGAACCTTCTTCTGGCAAGAGTCTTTGCTCTCTGATGTCTTTTATGATTTCTTACGCGGTTTCATTTCTCTTGACCAGTCTTCGTGTACTTTGTTGCAGTGTTTTGACCTTCTTCTTTAACGGCGTTACCTCTTCTTGTGAAGCAAGCAAGGACCTTCTCTTTGTAAAACGGTTTGGTTGGCGAGTCTTAAGGTTGATCTTCAGCTCCAGGCAGGCCGCACCACTCTGATCGCTCAGAACAAGGTGGGGCCAGAAATCTCGAGGCTTGTTGTCGGGACGCTTCCGTTTGACTGGAAGTTGAAACCATACGTTTTCTAAGAGAAGTTAAAAAGGCGTCAAGCCAAAAGAATAAATAAAAGTGTACATTACCACTTTCAGCACTGGTTTTGTTATTTCAAGAAAAAACGGTTTTCGTCTGTGTTTTTGTCAAGACTAAATGAACTCATACTCCTAGCCAGCTTTAACAGAGGGCGAAGAAAGAAAAGAAACACGCGCAAGACTTAAACTTGGTGTACGCAAAAATGAACAGAAAAACACGCATATATATACACGATTCCAAAGAAACCAAACAAACAAGCACATGATTCCGCGGAAATGAAACGGCGCAATGTTTCCACTCACTCTTATCACTTTTACGTTGAAGCACGAACAACGCCTAGTCACATTCCGAGGCATGATATTTCCGACACGTCTGTACAGCAGTCGCCGATTGCGCATGATCAAGGGACTTCCCTTATCTCACTAAAAAGTGTATTTCTCTTGAAGAAAGTGCCAAAAATGCGGCACCGACGCAGTTTTCGCCCTCCCTCTGAATCACAAAAGCCTTCAAGACTTCTCTATCAGTTTGAGAACGCCGTCTAAACAAGACGCTCGTCTGCATGAATCTGGGCGTGCACCCGCAGCTACGGCTATGGTCAGCAAGGTGGTCAGCTCCCATATGCGCACTCACAGCCGCGCAGTGCTCCCTCAGCTTATTATTGAGGCATCGACTTTACTGTTGGCCTAACCAAATTGCTGTGCACAACACAAAATATGAAAAACAATTCCTGACAAAGCAACCGGCTGTCTCTTTCTGGATTTGGTTCCCCACCTTCAGTGTCGCCGAACATCTTCTGATGTTGCCCGCTTCTGCTGTCTAATTGACGATGAAGTCGATGGTAGACCGTCTTTGCTAATTTCACAGGTCCAACTATCAAAATATTGATTTCTCATTGAAGTACTTGCTCCCTCCAGGTGAACGCGGATAAGTTGCACCTGCGAGAATCTGAGACAAACTCCACCTATTCTAAAACGGTAAAGTGCACGAGCATGCTTTGGAGGCCACACCACTAAATTGTTTTTCTACCTATAAAATCAAATTCCACAAAACTGGCCCTTGAAATTTACTCAACTAAGGCTATTCTACCATTGTAAATTAGCTTAGAAATGTTCTATATCACCAAGCCCTGCTTACTTCTGAAGACGCCAATGTTTTTATCAAAATATTTTTACCTAAGTACACTCGTTGACGCCCTAGAGCAATCACTATTGTCCACTGCTAATCTTGCCACTGTTACCGACGGAGTGCAGTGTATATCGCTTCTCCCAGATGTTCTTCTAAAGCAAAAGTTTACCCTTCCAAACTTGGTTGTTATAATGGCGAAAAGCCGAACCATTCTGACTTCTATAAATGTTTGTTTACCCTCCCAGCTATTTCTCAGAAGACGTTTTATTGCCCTGTTAAGCCGCTCCATGACATTTAAATCATAGCGCTGCACTGTGCTCATCTAGAGAATCCTACGCTCATGACAACGGGTATTGACCGCTTTTCATCACAATACACACTATTCTCATCGTTCAAGTTCTGAACAACAAGCTTCTTCTTCTCTAAGTTGACATCGCTTACTTCAAAGGCAATGTTATTTGATAAAAATACTACCCGTAGTACTGCATTGAGTCAATCGCGCCATTACAACTTCAAGCGTTTTAACCCAGCGTTTTAACCAAAAGTGATGATTTAAAAAATTACTTTGAAAAAGATTTGATATTAATATAATTAAGCGTTCTTGCTATGGCTGTGCGTACTTTGTAGCTTTGATAAAGCAAAATGACACTTCGAAATCCTACGTTGGTTTGTCGCCAGCTAAAAAGAATTACAAAAGAGACGTATATCCACTTCTATGCAATTATGATGCTCTGAAATGCACTTAAGGGGCCACATATTTTCTCAAACATTTTAGTTTATGTCAACTTCTGACCGCTGTGTAATATAATTAAACTTGCAATTGAAGATTTTGTTATAACATTGGCGCATTGGTTTTTAACAGCTAGGTTGTGTAGCAAATCACAATTTTTTGTGTCCCCAATAAAAAATACCGATTGTCGAGTGCGCACAAGAGATCACGCCTACGACCGCGCGGGCCTCCTGGCGGCTTCCCGCAGTTTAGGAGGACTTTTTACATACAACTGGACAAAAACAATCTCTATCTCTCTCTCTCTGCTCAGATAAAAAACCAAGAAAATGTCGAGTCCTCACGTGTGCGTGCCTATGGGCAACCGCCGAGTTTCCCAGGCACACGTTTGTCAAGCCAAGCATATCGTAGTAGGGATGTTGACCACGATTGGCCACAAAAGAAAACTCCAGCGTTTGCCGCAATCGGGGTGACACTTGCTAGCAATGAGAACGAGATGTCGTAGCATACGTCCCGCCGATGTGTTGGTCAATGAATATCCACACTTAGAGCAACAATGATAAAGCAAAGACCGTTTCATCGGCGAAGACAAAGCAAATCGACTGCAATCGTAGACTTACCTTAGAGATGATCATGACGGTTGCGCAGAGCTTCGCTGCCTTCGTCTTACGCGTTAGTGAGAGCTTTCTTCCGTTTTTTACCCGAAACGAAAATGCGAGCAAAAACTCACGGGTAAGATAACCTGAAAACAACATTTGCGGTATAGATTGGTAGTTGCTTATTAAGAACAACAAAAAATTGCGAATTAACTTTATTAAAAACTACGTATTTTGCCGTTATAGCTGTTCTGCGTTGCTGCTTTGGACAAGTTGTACACGGAAGAAATACAACGTCATAAAACAACCATTCCTCTATCTCTCAGAATGGTCACGCCCAACTCTGGGACAGCACGACTAAGCAAGATCACGCAGCCCTGGAAGGTACTTATAAGGATACCAGGTGGCAGAGCTTCGGATGTAGCCACAGCTCAAGTGCTAGCTGGTGCAACCTTTAGCAGACTTGCGGCTCATGAGTCTCTACTAGCGCGATAATTCCCCGGTGCTACGAATTGTCTTAAAATACTCGAAGGTGTTTAGAGAATTTTAATCCGTCACGGTCATCGTCGACTGTATGTAACCGGTTTATTGTTAAAAACTCTCCAGAGTGGTAACTCAAAGCGTTCATATTATTAGAGCCTGTGTTATACATACAGGTTTACACATTTCCAATATATTGCTTGGCGGAAGCGGAGATATTAGGCTAACGATCCCAGCGCGTGGTTGTATCAGAGTATATCTGGCCGTACACGGTCTTATTGAATAAAGCGCATTCCTCTGTTGTCCTTACCACGCAACATGGTAACTGCTCCAGACCTCTGCCATTGGGCACAACATCAAGAATAAATAAAGTGTTGACGAATTGGAGGTTCCCATCAATTAGGGCACTGTTTTCAGACGGGATGGTCTAGAAAGAATTACCAGAACTTAACGTGGAGTTCCCCAGTGACCGGATATCTCATACTACAAAAGCCCGAGTTTCAAGAGACCGGGTAAAGTGGAGTTCCGGGAAGCTATTCAAAGGCACAATATTTTAAAAGCCTCGCAGTGTGCATCGGTACAAACCTGCTTTGAAGATGATGAAAGTGCATTCAATTGTGCTGAAGACGAGCTAATATAATACGCAAACATACTAGCTGCGCTCACCCACTTACAAAACTTCAATTGCTGCAGCCTCGACAAAACAACGACGGGAATTTAAATATTTCACCTATTACTCCAGTGGCTTCTTTTGCCAGTATAAGCCCATGCTTTATGTGTCTACGGGGGGCATCCGGCTCCAATATAAAATCAAACAAAAATAATTAAAACGTACTGTGACGCCAAAGGAAAAAAATCCCGTGATGAGAAGCAAACATTGCATAGGAAAATTTTTATGCTCTGTCCGAAGCATTCACCACAACCTATATTTTTCAAGAACTGCGTGCGTTGACAAGCGACACGCCTGGCTCTCGCCATGCCGCGTGTCGTCTCTAGCGGTATCAGCCGCGTCCGCTTCCATCGGTGCCGCATAGAGGGCCTGACTGTTGCCGAAGCGCCTCTTTGGCTCTTCCGGCAGTCCCATAAACAGGCGGTAGCTTGATATGTACTGAGATTGACAACCAGAAGGACATAGAAGCCTGTCCTCTGCGTTTGCCTAGAAAAAAAAACATTTGTCTTCGAACAACAAATTATTCATTGTTCTCATAGTTAATATTATGTCTTTATATGGGTCTTTATATGGGTCTTGAAGTTACGGTGTGGTTGGTGCCAGGGCACTCTGAGATCTCAGGGATCAAGGCTTCAGATCAAATGGCTGGTGCAGCAGCACTTACAAATACAGTTGACAGTAGAATAGCACACACAACGTCCTCAAGTCACCCATCAGACAACACCTTTCTAATAGTTTGCAAACAGGCCGGGGGACGCTGACAGATAGCAAGTTACACCTACTAAAACCACGCTCGGTGCAATACACCACTTACACCCGCAACAGGTACAGAGACGTCACCTTGGCTAAATTAAACATACGTCACAAACCTGTAACACACTCCCACCTACTCACTGGATGTTTAAGAGCATTGTGTATCATGTGTAAAGACGACCTACTCGTGATCCCCATCCTCATCCAATGCAACGCACTACACAAAACACGACGTAATCACTTCCCACAACTTTACAGAAAACACACTCCACTACACCCATCACAATTCCTGGGTGACGACCCACGGGTTTCTTATAAACGCGTCCGAAATAACCAAACTGAAATTAAATTTTCAATCTTGCTTTTACTTTGCATAATCACAACCTGGCGCTTTACATCAGCCATTCTGTTTGCCTTCTTATTTATGTCACAAATATTTTTTTCTGAAAGGCTCTACTATATACTTTGCTATCACTCAAAACAAAGAACAAATATTTGCGCTCTTTGCAGATAGTCAGCCCTGCGCCGTAAAAATCTAATTATCAACAACATTGTAAGAAAACGATTTGCCTAAAATACAATGTTTTTCGACACGGGGATTTCTGGATGGCGGGTTCATAGTCTCGGGTTTAATAAATATATAAATATACCGAAGGCAATTCTTGCAACGTTTCTATCTTTAAGTGCGTGGTGACAGCTCGTCGCCAAAAAAAAGAACTTCAATAGATTGCACTGAAAGCTAGCGGGGATGTTACGCGGAGAAGTGCTACGCATACCAAATAGCAAAGCTTTGGCTGGCTGCTAAGGCGACAGTTTGAACAATAGCATTTTGGGCTGGAGCTCAGTATCCCAACTGCTGCTTTTCTTGCAATACTGCCGTCCTTGTGAGCAGCCATGCTCAACACCACAGTAAAGTACCTAAAAAAACACGCTGCACGTAAAATCAGCGCGAATATTTCCTAATACAGGGACGGTGCATTGTAAGTACAATAATTGCAGTAGCTTTTAAATCTGCAATAAATGCAGGTTTCCATACTGGGGTAGTTATACAAAACATGTTACCTGTGGTCCCACTCACCTTTGGCGAACGCTAGATTTGGAGTCCCATAAAACAAAAAAACAAATTGACTGTACGTCAACCAAAAAGGAATTTTATGCCAAGGGGTGGGTGCCCAAGCCATGAGGAAAACGCTAATTGACTCATAAGGACGCAGTAAAGGAGGGGGTTTTACTTGCAGTCACAATACGTCTTGTGGCCGCGTTTCGTGCCCTTGCAGGATTTGTGCATGCGGTGGCATGAGACAACTATAAAGAACCGAAAACAAACACACCGCACGTGAAATCGAGAAGACATTTTACACGGAGAAGCGTGCCGCATGCTTAGTAACTAATTTTGCGCTGACTCGTATTGCTGAAATTATTTGCGTCGCTTTATATTGCGCTGCACACTAACTCTCCCGGCCGGAATTCTTACACCATTGAAGTCTTACACCATCGCAATGTCCAGTGACGGCATTAAAAAGAGCCTAAAATGACCAGACTTCCCGTAAAGGAATAGTGGTGAGAACTGGGGCATGCCGATTTTTTTATTAGAAATCTTGGATTGGCTGTTAAGGCTACAGAAAAGACAATGGCGTTTTATTGTGAAGCACAATAGCCGTACGTGCTTGTTTGCCCCTGTCATTTTCGTGCATGGTTTTGATTTATTTAACATGTACTGCGGACCATCATTCGGTACAAGCGGAGGGGCACAAAAACAGAACAGACAAGAACAAACAAAAACAATGCTAACAAGAAGGAATTTGTGCAGTGGGTAAGTCAATCCAATCTAGTATCGTACGCGGAGAAAAGGATATTGGAATGCATAAGTAGCAAAATAGGGGTGAAAGCCTTCGGTTTGTGGTGTCCAGTATGTCTTCGTGATAATAGAAACAAAAAGAAAGATTTCTTCATAGACAGTTCACCTTCTCTGAGGGAAGAAAGAAATCAAGGCGGATGCTATTTAAGGTGGATTCTAGGCTTGTGGCAATTGTCACCCATGCGGCACAGAAAGTGTGTCCCAAGAGTGGCCCGTCTATGGTCGCTTTCTGGCATGTCCGGCCAGCATCCAGGTTCTGGCTGCCACTGATTATACGATGAACGGCGAACATTCGGCAACCAGCGCTTGGGTATTTCTCCGGCCGCCCGTGTTCAGACGCACAACGGCAGCTGCCCGACTGACAGATATTCGGTTGCCTTTCGGCTGCCGATGTTGAGAAAGAAGTCGGCTGGAGTACGGCTTTAGGGCATCTGTTTTTCCTTCGGGAAGCGGTGTTCAGCCGAAGCACGGCAAGCGACCGGCCACAGGATATCCGTATTCTTGTGGCAGTTGGTGTTCGAAAGGAGACCGGCCGTAGCGCGGCTGCCGCGCATCCGCTCTTTCAACGTAAACCGCGCGTCCGGCAGCAGAATATATGTTTTCTTCGGCCAGCCGGTGTTATAAAGGAGACCGGCCGACTTACGGCTTCAGAATGTACGTTTTTATTTTGGATAGCGGTCCTCGGCCAAATTACGGCAAGCGAACGGCAGCAGAATATTCGGCAAGCGGTGTTCAAGAGGAGACCGGCCTTCGTAAGGTATCAGGTTATACGTGAATATGCGAACAACGGCGCGCGTCTGGGCGCTAAGAATTCATGCACTGGCGTGATTGAAAGAATACCGCCGATGTAGGACCGGTTTTTATGTAGGTAAAGAAAGAGCCGGTAGAGAGTAGAATGGCGCAGACACGTTTTTTATCCGCTCGGTGTTTCTACGTTTTAAATGAACGAACTACGTTTGTCAAACAGTAATGAGTGTTCTAGATGAACGGGCAAGGTGCAAGGTCTCACTGGACATTACCAGGGAAAGGTTTAGGTCATCGAAATGTCATTTATTGCCACAAGAAGACTGTGCCACACCGATGGGTGAGCTAAGCCTCGCCAGTCATAGCCGCTACAACGCCTCGCCCGTCGGCTTCGTCGACGCATCAGCTCTAGGCTATTCGCCCCTTCAAGAAATGGAGACCATTAGAGACATCGACCCGGCAGCGATGACCGACCCGATATGGTGGTGGTTCACCAAAATAAGTGGCCTTAAAGGGCGTCGAGCAAGCGGCCACCACGCAGGAGCTCAACCGGCGCCATGTCAAGCACTCCCCACAAAAGAAAGGCAAGGGCGCGCAAAAGCGCAAGATTTCGGCTATTCTTCTCACAACAATACTGCGAAAAACAATGTGCACTATACTGTTGGTGATCAACGTAGAAGAGGCTAAGCTCGTGCATTGGTATCCTCAACACTCGTGCACAGCAATATGTTACTTCATCGGCTTTATGACTGCCTATTTAGAAACAAGTGTAATTTTGAATTTGCCATAAAGCAGAGCCTTGTGAATGACGAAACCTGGATGTTAATTTAGCTGCGGTGTTTGAAATTGAGATTACTACACGTGGGATATGACTCATTTGGTTAAACATAATCGCCAGCATGCCAGCAAAACCGGATTTTGTCGGGTTTTTCCTGCTCAACGCAGCTTGTTGAGTTCACGCACGATTTGGCTCTAGCAATAGATGAGCTTAAAGTAGCTGACCATTTTCTTGCGCGGCAAAAAAGCATTTGACGGTGTTTCATATCACATTCATGTTAGTACATTGCGGGAAATAAACTGAATGAATCGGTTATTGCATGGATAGCCGAGTATATCTCTCTAAGTTAGCAGTTGGTCGCTCTCAATGGTTGTTCGTCCGGATATGTTCCCGCGACCTCAGGAATTCCCCAAGGCTCAGTTTCGGGCCCTCTTTTGTTTCTGTGGCATCAAATCTTTGATAAAAATGTTCGCGAATGACTGTGTAATTTACAGGACTAAAGCAAATGAACGTCATTCGGAATACTTGCAGCATGATTCAAATTAATACCATTAATGCAGCATGATTCAAATAATAAAAATATAATGTGGTGATTCAGAAAAGTCGTTGAATCTTGAAAAGTGTGTTAACGTCATCTTTACAAGAAAACCTTCATTCCGATTGAAGGCGTATACAGTAAATTACGCTGCTTTAAGAACGGCCGGGGAATGTAAATAACGAGGAGTTGATTTAACGAGTTGTAAGAGAAGTAGGAACGTTCACAACATAAAAGTTGCGGCTGCACGTGTTTTTGGCTCTCCTAGACAAAATTTATGAGAACCTCCACCTAGCTTAAAAGAAGAACCGTATTTCACTCATGTGCGCTCAATGTAGGAGTACGCATGTGTTTTCTGGGATCCCCACCGCAAAGAGCTGGTTGATACACTCGAAAACATAGATAATAGGGCAGTGCAATTGGTATTAGGTATTGGCACTGTCAACTTTGAATGAGAGAAAGTAAAAGTAAACTTAAATTTTAAGACGGGAAAGATCATAGACGAAACCTGAGTTTGAAATGTTTTCGTAATATCTATCATTCGAAAACTGGAATAGAAGGGGAGAGGTATATCCAAGCGCCATTCTACATATCCCATAGTGGGATCGCTAGCTTGAAGCAAATTATTACTTTCCTTTAAGGTGATGCCTTGTGCGATTCATTTTATTTTAGATAAATATGAGAGTGCAATAATATTCCACGTATGATTTTATCCGCTGTTTATAATGACGATTTTCACCGCGCTTTGTAGAATTATTTTGTTATTGGTCTCATATTTGATGCTTAGTGTTATGTATCTCCCTGCTGTAATGCATCAAAGGGCAAGCAGGCATCAAACAAATAAATAAAATAAATAAATAACTGAACAAGTCAATAATTAATTAGTTAAATAAATAAATAAATAAATAAATGAATAAATAAAAATAAAAAAAAATAAATAAACTTGCGGAGCCGCAAGTTCACCTCCGACGGGTTGAGAACCCTACGCATTCAAACTTGACCAATGAAATATTTATTGATTTATTCGTTCCAGTATGCAGGTTTTCCTGTATGAATACTACGATTGCTAAGCTATTTGTTTGAAAGAAAATATGAAACTCGTGTCTTACGCCTTTCCTTGCGTAATGACAAAGGGATACAACTGCAGCCATCAGAAGAAGGGTGTCTTTCGCAACACGTCGAGAATTGTCTTAACGTAGCACGACGTTAGAAGAAAATTAAGTTCTTTAAGGAGTGTGTAAGTAAGGCATGAAAACGACATAAAAAATATATTGAAACTGAAAGTACTTCTTTGATCTCTTCTAGGATCAGCCCTGTGAAAGATCATCAGAAAAGTTGATCGAGTAGAAAATTTCTTTGCAAGAAAAATCGGCAAATACTGGACATACTTTTTGTGTGAAGGAAATTATATTGAATGCTGAGGAGTGTTTTGTGGATTACCGAACCGCTTCGTAAAGGCATTCGCACCGGTTTTATATAAAAAAAACTGGTCAAGCAGCTGTTGTAAAAATAGTTGATTTAGTCAGAGCATGAAAGTATTGCCCTAAAAGAAATTGCATAAAAGCGGGACTTTCATCTTTGTGAAATTCAACCCACTAAAGTATGCGCCTTCTGCCCCCCCCCCCCCCCCCATTCCTTGTTTATTACAGGTAAGCCGCCCCACAGAAGATATCAGGACCTGGACAATACATCTATTCCAGCTCTTCAAAGAAATGAATATTTGCTGTATTCGACAGTAAAAGAGGCACAGCAATTAAAAGAACGACCAATAGTGAGCACTGTTGAATAAATTAATTTTGGTGTAAACTGACGCTGATAATTTGGCCAGGCTGCGCTGAAGCCACAACAGCTGGTGGTTGCGCGCGGGCTCACTTTGATGTGGGTGCAGTGGACCCAAAATGGCGGGTTTCTGCTGCTGGACCGCGCGATTGAGTCATCAGCTTGCGCTGCATGCAGTGGTCGTCCACCGGCCTCATTACAGTTAACGTACTGTGGCTGAACTACAATGCCCGTAGCACGACCGAATTTCCGGCAGCTTTAGTCCGGCTGGAGTCCGACGACCGCATCTCGGCTGTCCTCCGGTGGCCGTACTTCGGCCGCACACAGGTAGCTTTGGGATGGCCGGAGCCCAACGGCTGGAATCTGGCCGTATGAACGTAAGCCGGTCGACTGGACGACGGACACTGGCCGTTGGACAGTGATGGGAGTACGGCCGTATACGGCCAAAAGGCCCACATTTGGACACGGGCCGAACATGGTTGCGGGAGAAAGGCCGGTCAGAAAATCAGCGGCAAAAGCACACCGGCTTAAGTAAGGCCGAACATTCCTGTGCTGCCTGGATAGTCACCATTAACTGTGAAAGAGAATCAGTGCGTGAGTATTTCAGATTATTCAACCCTAAAGGTTTTCTTCGAATTTTTTCGGGTTTGCGGATGTTGTGATTAGTGTAGGGATCCGCCACCGAGCAGGCTGTGGAAGCTTTGGCTTAATAAAAGTATTGTAGACTAGCAGGTTCAAATTGGCGGGTGAATTTTCAGCTTGTATCTGAAGAAGCATGGTTAACAAATTGTGGACGAAGAAATATTGTCAATGTGCCTATTCCCCGTCAGATAACTAGTAATGTGACACCAACGTATCCACGACTGCTTCTTTGATTCAACGGTGATGTTCCTACTGTGCATTTATTTTAGGACAGCCTTTTCTTTCCTGTTCTGGTAAGATAGAATGTTTTCTTTGCATTTATTACAAATTCCCGCTTATTGCAGTAATGAAATATGTTAGTAATATAGGCATTAGGTTGCGAGAAATAATGCGAACAGGAAACCTCTCAAAACAAATCTCCCTCATCCTCAACTATCGAATGTCAATTTAGTGGCCCAGCAAACCACTAGCATCTCTGCGACGTCCCGAAAAGATCACAACGTCTATTTCCAAGCAGTATCTCTTTTAGACATCCGTGCAACGTGCAATATTTTAATGAAAATTTTTGGATGTTGAAATAACGTTGCTGGTACCCTAATGTCGGACGTTCTTTAAACTTTGCTAGCGACGTACTTTCGATGTTGCTGCTGCTTCATTTGGGGATGGTATTTAACCATAATTTCCTGACGTTGTTCAGATGTTGCTGGTATGTTCGTTCTGTACTTCGGAAGTGTCTATCGCAGTTACGTTTATTTTAGCTATATCTGCTATACTTTATTTTCAAACTCCGCACCCGTACTTTATTGAAGTTACCGAGGGGTTTTGTATGTGTTTTGTAAGTGTTTTGTACCAAGGTGTTTTGTGCGATTATTGTAATCCACCCCTATTAATTTGAACCTTTACCTTCAAAACACTAGCCCAATACCGAACCTCACGGAGAGGGAAAGGACTTTGTGCAGAATTCGTTTACAAGCAAAGTTGCCAACGAGCGTTGTGAGGTTTTTTTGGTGGGATGGGTCATTGCCGTCAAATCTGAACAAAATAAGATATGATGACGAACGAAGACGCAATTAGCACAACTTTACTTGCTACTTGATTTATTCTTGATGTTACGTACTGACTGCAGCTGCAATAATTCAAAGTGTGAGGAAAGAAAATTTAAGGACTGCCTTCATACTGAGGTTACCGTCAAACGCCACTTGTAGGTTAAACGGCAAGGTACTCTGCCTTTTTTTGCCTTGAAAAAAAAACGTCGATGACACCCTCATTGAAAAAAAAAAACTAAAAAAAATTCGTGAGGTTTTGCCAAGATTCGAACCATAGACTTTCAAAACACAACACCAGCACCTAGGCTCCAATCCACTTGACCACGCCAGAAAGCAATGTGTGTAACAAAGAATTTGGTACCCTAACAGAGGCTGCCAACGAATATTGTCAGGTGATTCGTTTTAGTCGTTTGTGACAAATTGCGGCAGTGGTAACGCTTGTTTCTTCGGCACCGATCTTGGAGGCGAGGCCCGTTATGCTATTACTGCAAGTGATGTAACCAAAGCTCCCTTATTTATGCCAAGAAAAGCTATCGCGCTTCATTAATCCCCTATGCAAGCTACGGTAGCCGCGAATGAAATTGAATCGCCCACTAGCTTTCTGGCGTTGATAAACTTGGTTCGTTACGCAAATATCTTGCAGACAAGCCCGTCATGCTAACACTGCCAACGATGTAGCCAGAGCGCCCGTATTTAACTTGCAAAAAGCTCTCCTAAACCCCCGATCTCCCCTATCGAAGCCAAGCTAGCCACAGAGGAATGTGCACTTTCGAACAGAAATAGCTTGTAATTTGCCTGAAGGCACAAAATTACTGCATGTTAAAAAATGATTGCTTTCTGCGAACGTAATGACCCCAAACCAGGAGATGGACATGGAATCCGGACGATCCCGCCTGCTTTCCAATGCTTTCTGGCGCTGCGTCGACGCTGATATCTGGAGAGCAGCATAGATATCGGCGTAGCTACATACGAGCAGTAGGAGAGTGAACTTGCCAGCTCGCACCTAAGTATGCAGCTTTGGCTCGCTGAAAGGGCGAAGACGGCAGGCCGCAACCACGGAGCCCTGGACTGTGGACCCCGCCCCCTTCGAAGCTCGATGTACCTGTTCAATAAAGTTTCTCCTTCTCTACATCCTCCTCCTGCGTCAGCTCACGTCGCTGTGCATTTTTCCGATGCCGTCAACGCGGGGCGATGTCAACGCGCGAAAGCGAAGAAAATACGTTGGAAGTGGTTGCGGCCTCAGAAAAAAGGGTAAAAATACGGCGCCCAAAACCCCACGGCAGCTGTATTTCCACCGCAGACCCTAAAATTGCCTTTAATGCCGTTATCTATATTGTGCACGCTCAAGCTTTTCTTGTATATAATTGGAGACTAATATTGTAGTGGCAAGCCACAGTCCCAGCGGCAGCAGCGTGACGCAGGCCCACGAGCGCGCTCACACGCCGGAGGGCTCGCCCGCCCCTGGCATCAGTAGTTAAAGACCCCACGGCGTTCGGAATAAACCGGCCTTGCTACGTGGTCTGGTCGTCTCTGTTTCAACGCCTCCGTGGCATGCGCTCTACAGTTGGTGACCCGGACGTGATATCCCTCCCAGCGAAACTGTAGAGCGCATGCCACGGAGGCGTTGAAACAGAGACGACCAGAGCACGTAGCAAGGCCGGTTTATTCCGAACGCCGTGGGGTCTCTAACTACTGATGCCAGGGGCGCGCGAGCCCTCCGGCGGGCGAGCCCTCCCGTGTAGGCTACGTGAAATCTCTGAGATTGATCCTCGCGGAACTTCGACCGCAGCCTACAAGGGAACGAAAACCCAGAGGACCTTATGTGCTTCCGGACCTTGAACAGGCAACACATGTGTTTGTGCGGTACGGACCCGTGCGCCGCCCTTTGCAACCACACTACGTTGGCCCTTTCCCAGTGGTAGAACGACACGCGTCAACATATGTCATCGACATCAATGGCTGTCACGACAACATAGCCATAGAGCGCCTGAAGCCGGCATACGTCACTGCCGCCGACATCAACCCTACGAGTCTTCCCACTGTGGCTGCACACCACCGTGACCATCATGTACGTTGGGTTCATCAGAGCGTCGAACCAGCTTTTCTCTTGGGGGGGAGCCCTGTAGTGGCAAGCCACAGTGCCAGCGGCAGCAGCGTGACGCAGGCCCACGAGCGCGCTCACCCGCCGGAGGGCTCGCGCGCCCCTGGCATCAGTAGTTAGAGACCCCACGGCGTTCGGAATAAACCGGCCATGCTACGTGGTCTGGTCGTCTCTGTTTCAACGCCTCCGTGGCATGCGCTCTACAATATCTAATATTAACCAATAACTTGGGCATCTATTTCGCAACGCGTTTCTATCAAGGTGGGTAGGAGTTTTTCACTCGAACGAACACGAGACAGGAAGTAGCTGCGCGGCGAGTACGATCGTACGACAGTTGTATTAACTGCACTCCGTATCGATTCGCGTGCTACAAGCCGGCAACGGCACGGGTGTGCACGCCTTCAACTTTCGTTATTTCGATGATTTGACTACCATGGATTTATCTACCGGACGAGGAAATACTGCCAAGTAGTGGAGGTAAATGAGTACTAGTGAACCTAGTTTTCTTGTCATATGTATTTAATGCAGCAGAGTTGCTGTCGAGCTTCGGTACGCGTAAGCGGTTCGCTCTAACGATTTGAGGGAATCGCTTTGTGCGTAGCGGAGATTTGCCGGTAGACCTTTGTACCTGGCTACAGCATTTGTAAACAGAATCAATTCTCGCGCAATTTCTAGCCATGTGTTTGGTGAAGTGGTTGTGTTCTGTCCTGTTTTTCTAGGCGAATGTTTTGAAATCAAATGAAATAAGGGAAGCTGGAGAGTGCGAATATAAGCGCAAGTGCCAATATAGGCGTGTATGCGTTACACGCACATCGTGTACTTTTAGCGTGATATTGGTTTTTGTTTCGTTTCTGCGGATGCTGTCTTTTTCGTCAGAATAGTTTTCTCGGAAAAAAATGCACACTATATTGAATGTTTGCCGTGAGTGTAGCATTTAACAAAATAATAAATCGAGTGGATTCCGAGAGTATACCATTAGATTAATGTTCCATCTGGTAGTGTTTTTCGCGTATGGATTGAGTGTTCAATTTTTTCGAACGCTCAGTTTGATCGTGAAATGTTGGAATGAACAACGTGTATCTGGGACAACCGACTCATGCAGGAAAACCTAAAGAACGGCACATCCGACACACCGACAACGAACAGCAACATCATGCTGAAAGACATTAAGCGTTCGAACGATGACCAAGGGGTGCGAAGGATATACACTGGCGCAGCTCTTCAGAACGATTAGGCGCTAGAGCGTGGCACTGCGACACAACCAGGAATGAAGGATTCAAGCATATCCGTGGTACTCCATCTGTGGCGGAAGGCGAATTGAGGGCTGTACTACTACCAACGGGAGAAGCACACAGAATTACCGGCACAAAACACACTGATGTACTAACCACTTTCCTGCTGTATACGAACTCATGAGGAAGCCATGAGACAGTGCGGCAAAAATAACCCGTGCAGTCAGAGGGTTGTAAGAATTCGTGAAGTCGCAAGATATAATCAACAGCCCCGCCCCACATTAAACTTTGTTGGGTCTCTGCAATCACTGGATACCTGGAAGAAGAATGTGCACAAGGGTGCGCAGGAGATGTTTTACAACCTAGATAATTGCCACAACTCTCCATCGACACCGACGAAGGGCTTTCCCACGGTCCAAGCGTCGACACCTCCATCTTTGGAATTCCTTCCCGACAGGTAGGATGAGACAAAGAGCAACCTTGAGTATAGGGACCACGAAGCTTTATTCAATGGACGTGCTGAGCGACGAGCAGCGCTTCGACGTCCTCAACCTGAAGATAGTCACCTTATTCAATTCGAACATAAGCGGTGGGGAACGATGACACTGCGACGCATTCGAACAAAAGCTGCCGTAGCATTACCCATCATGGCCCGCTTTCATCTACTCCCGGCGATCGTGTCTGGAAACACTGTCATTCACTTGACGACCAATTAATCGCTGACCTCGAGCATTTGCTACGTATCTGTGCTGCATAACAGGACCAGCTAACCGAGGCCCATGCTCTTAGCCTCATCAAGGCAGGCCACAAATGCTCAGAACTGGATCCAACCCGAAATGGCTAGAGAACACAGCAAAGGGTCGTCAGCTCTCTTTAATTACATTTTTGAAAAGCCGCCAGTCAGGACCAGACCTGATCGGGGCACCCATTTTTCCCATCCTCCAACTCCTTTCCCCTGTTTTCCTCCTGCGGTGACAAAGGTAAAGATATGGAATTTTATTTGGTATAATAAAGCCATATCGCATTACCAGCAACCATAGGAAAATGCTTGCCATTGCGTTTCTGCAGGCTTCACTGCGTCGCCACTTAACGGGCTTTGGATATAATCTCGTTTGTAACATTATTTGGGTATACTCCTAACGAATCACAATATTACGCTAAAGTAGAGGCCTGTTTTAAAATACGGGGCACGACCGAGTTGTTGTTGATGATAAAAGAGTCGTCACAGCTTACCCAAAAGCTCTGCATGAGTGGTGGCATTGTTCAATTTCAATATGAGTGTGGAGTGCGCGGGGGTTGTTCTGTAAGCTCCTGACGAAAAGATAAGTAACAGGTACCATACAGAATCAAGCATTTGTATGCCGGTTTTCTAATCTCATTCGTATACGACACTTCTTTGGTCAAATGGCGAATACGCCTAACTGTTGTGAAGACGCATGAGGCGAGCCTTGGCGCTGCCCTAATTATGTAAAGAAATTACACTGAGAGTAATCAGTTCCTTTAAACATTTTTGTTTGATTAGTTAGAGGTTGCCACAATAAAAGCCTTTTACCTAGCAAATTATAAAAATGTTGCGCGTTTTCCCTACGGTATAAGCTCTTCTATCGAACTAAACGGCGTCTTCTAGAGGATCGGCTACTCTGCCAAGCTGAATGGCGTGCTCAAGGTAATAACGTTCTTTGAAAATAAGGCGGACATGCTTTTGCATTGTTTAGGCTAAACTATTTTGTCCACCCACTTAAGATACGTGGTAGTGGAGAGGTAGTTCTGCAAACCGCAGTAGGTTGGGCATCGAAAACTGCTATAAACCTTGTATAAAAAAGGTGGAAAATTCTGGGCTTACAGATTTTCTAACTGTGTAATCTTTCCTTGGAAAAGTGCGCAATTAAGTATTCCATCCTGAGAAAACAAGTTTTTTTGTATGCAAAAGAAGAATACTGAACAGCCACCTCGAACTTTAAATGTTTGTTCGGACAGATAGCGTTCAAGGGTGTAATGAACATGTACTGAAATAATAAAATAGTTTAGACCTCGCAGGATGCAGTAGCGCCGGAAAGCTTGTAGGCCTTCTCAGGATCAACAAATTTTTACATAAGCTACAGCCTGCTAAAAAGACAATTTGGTGCACTATATAAAAGCGAAACGGATCGGCCGTGGTTATCTCCCCGAATGAAAGACTGCCTGGCACATAATGAGATGGTCATAAAACGTTCACCTACAGCTCACAAAATATCAGCAGCAATGACTATCTCATCCCACTTCAACATCCAACGTGCTAGAAACCTGCATGCCCTCTATTTGTCTACCATAGCGCGTGATGACACGTAATCCGCGAATAAAATTGCTTACGAAAGCCATCCTTCAGGATGGGCTCTTTGCAGAAGATCAAAAAGTTGCTTATGATATACTGGATGTTTTTTTGGCATCGATATTCATTTTAGTCTTAAGGTGTTCTCGTATTAGGCACTCCTGGCAGGCAAAGCAATTATCTCTAAAATAGTCTGACCAGCATGCCATCGTTGTTTTTTCACGTCATTAACCCAGTGAGGAAGAGATTGGTCCTTCACTTGCAATATATGTAATTTTTTTTCTTATTCAACAAAGCTTTATTTACAGTTAGTGCAAAAACCACAAACGACTGTAATAAAACTTACATTTTGAAGATACTAAAATAAATTGGGCAGCTGAGTGTGAAGGCATTTTCTTAAGCCCTTACAAATAGGCAGAAAACAAAAATATTTGTACTCGTGTTTTTAAATAGAACATTGCGTAATATAAAATTAAAAACAAAAGGTTAATCAAGCAGCAAATTGTTGAGAAATGCAGCAACAATCAATTCAAATAAATGCGAGTTTTGAGTATTGTTACTATATTTATTCAAACGCAAACCAGTAGAATAATCTCAGGGCAATTATTGTCTCTCCAGCATAGGACACTAATAAGTTTTTAAAATTTTCAACAGGCATTTATAATAAAAGCACTACAGTACTATATGGTTATCAGAAGGCAAAGGCAAAGGAAATAGCAGATGGTGGTGTGCTCTGTTGCCTGCGATATTGCCCTTACGGCAATTGTTAAAATGCATCGCACGACGATTACCATATTTTTAATTTCCCATTTGCCCTCCTCGAGAAAAGGTTTACGAGTTAACCGCAAACTTCGACAAAAACGAGACCATGTCGCCCGGCACTAAGCACAAGTGATGTGCACCCTGCTTTTAAGATAGTTAAAGGTTGTCATGAAAGCCAAGGCATGCGTCACCACGAGAATGTTCTTTTTTTTCATTGCTTGAGACCTCAGCGGTAACCTTCCATGCAACTGTCAACTTCTCATATTTATAATTATTTTATTTTATTACATAAAAGCATAGAAAACTTCAATCGAACCCTCTACACGAAACGTTTTTATTTGTTAAAGAGATTTGTCTTCCTACAACGATTTTATATGTACGAAGAACTGACAGTTTTGGCGGCGATTTCTTCAGAAGCATAGTTGTTAAGATGAGAAGACAAAATCTTTGAAATCAACTGAACCAGTACACTGTGGCGTGTTCGCGAACATTATAACTTAAAAATATTTTATTTGGTTTACATTTTATCTATAAGTACTCGTTTTCATTAATTTCCACAGATTACTCTGAGCAGCAATGGTCCTCATGTAAAATGCATTTTTTTGTTTTTAGGTTTTCATAATACTATAGCAAAAATTCACATTGAAATTTGTTTCTGTATGTATGGTTCAGTTGACTGCTACTTACCAAGCGCACATTTTTGGAGCATAAATATATAGGTCCAGTGAACACAGGATGAATATCGCAAATAACAATCGCTCATGAAACACCGACTCATGTAAGAAATATTTCTCTTCTCACGTAATTAATATTGAAGGAAAATAAGCCTGACCGGGAAAAGAACGTTTGCATAACACCTCAGCCTCAAAAAATGTAATTGTTTGCGGCACAAAAGCCACTAACCATGGACTGAGGTGGCCACCGGCGATCTTTCTATAAATAAATTTATTAAAAGACAGCGGAGCCATAACATGTCTCCCGCAGAAAGTTTTACGTATTTCTATACCACCCATAAGAAGGCAACAGAGCGCTGCCTAGTACCAAAACAACAAGCAAGGTATTTATAAAAACTATCTAAGACAACTGCCAAGACCGGAGTATTGTCTATGTGTGATTAGATTCAGCAAATTTTCTGTAAACCTCGCACGGGAAACCTTGAGAAAACTTGGTGGCGGTATTGGCGACACCGCGGACCCCGAGCCCTCAACATCAGCTGTAACCTGCCGTAGTTATGTGTTTATTAGTGAAGGGCAGAAACCTTAAAAGGTGGCAGTCGGAGCCCAGGTCAAAGTAGGGCGGATGGGCTCCTTGCCTGTTTACCAGACAGGGAGCTCCGGGACCTCTCTCGGTATCAGGGTAACCCAGGCGAAGGAAGTACCATCGTCCCCTGGTTTTTTCTGTGCCATATGGACAAATCAAACCCCCTACCCCTCAAAACGTGATCGGCCACGGAAAAGGGGCCGCACCGAAGTTTCCTTCCCATCCCTACCAACCATGAACATTCTGAAACCTGATAACGATGTTCATTGTTTGGTCCTTGAATCAGTAGATAAATCGAAACCCGTCTTCCCCCAGTCCGTATTCCTTGTCCCTAGCGTTTTAGAAGGAATCATTCATTATTCTTTCGAGGAAAAAAACTACGAAAAAGCGAAGCGTTGGTTCTAGTCAAGACGCAGCAGCAATCCACAATCCTCCTGAAACAAACCCGCATGGCAGATCTGGAGATCACTATCACCCCCCCCCTGAAGCCTCAACACCTCTCAGGGTTTCATCTCTAAGGCGGATCTTATTTATGAAACCGATGCCGACCTTTTGAAAGACTTAAGGCATCAGGGCGTCACATCCGTAAAGTGCATATCCATACGCCGCGATGACAAGCAGATGGCAACCAAACACATTATGCTGACCTTCGATCGATGCATTCTTCCAGAATCCAAAAATGCCGGTTATATACACTTTTCTTTTCGCCCGTACATCCCGAACACCCGGTGCTCCTTCAAGTGGCAACGGTTTGGGCAAGGCACAAACTCTTGTCGTGGCCGACTTACCTGCGCTAAGTGCGGCCAGCATGACCATCCTCCAGAAAACTGTGAATCCGAAACCTTCACCTGTTCAACTGCCATGGACTGCATGCCGCCTACTCGCAAAAATGTGCAAGGTAAAGAAGAAGAAGGAGATAATCACGGTTGAGATCACCGGGAACATCACCTACCAGGTGCGCGAACGAAGTTCGCCTCTTTCCCCGTCCGGAGGTACGCCGACGCAGCTCGGCCGTCTGGGTGGTAGGCGGGGGGGGCTTGAGGCCAGAGCAGCGTCTAGTTTCGGTGGGGCCCCAGCATCCCCAGTCGGACTTGAGCCCGTTTTCAGCCCCTCGTCCCCCACCGGGTGGCCCTGGGCAGCCCAACTCGTCTGCGCAACGCTCGCGGAGCCCGCAGCAGCAGTGGTGGCAACAGCCACCATCTGGCCCGATGCCACTCCAGCCCCTGCTTGTCCACCCTCCCAGCTTTCGCTGAAGCATGCGGAGAAGGTGAATACCGGGAGTCCCGCATCGGGCTCCACCCCCGAGGCACCGCACGGGCCACCTGCGGTGCTCGACACCCTCAGTGCTAGCGGCTGAGAAAACGAAAGGCGCAGAACAGGTCCAATGTCCAAAGGGCCTGGTCCATCAGCACCCCTAGGACATTGGAGGACATGATGGAATTGCGACCGTTACTATTTGTGTCGCAGCGGAAGGAACCTGTCCCTGCACCCAAACTTGTAGAGTGGCCGAAAAAACCCCTCCCAGAGTTTAAACCCCGAAACACGATACATAAACAAAACACTTCACTAGCTCCGAACCCGCCATAATGGGAGCAGAAAACAGTCCAATGGGAGTGCAGAGGCCTCCTTAAAAATGTTGACGATGTATACGAAATACTGCATGCTAATCAGACAAGTGTAATGTGTGTTCAAGAAAAACATATGAATCCTAAGCACGCAAATTTCTTGTAAAATAACAGGGTCTCCAGAAAGGTGAGTGATGGCTGCACACACTCTTCTTTCGGTGTGGCCATAATCGCATAAAAAATCCTTACATGCCAACCCGTCACACTGAAGACGGTCCTTGAGGCTGTAACAATTGGAACAATAATATTTATTAGCTTGATAACGGGTGTTTTATATATATTGCTCCTGAACTTGCACTTTCGAGCTCTGACTTTGAGGCGCTGGTCGACGAGGAGCCCGAACCATAGATCCTAACAGGCGCCCTTAATGCCCACAATTCTTTTTGGGCTTTTCTCGTACAGATGCCCGGGGTCGCCTAATAAAGAAGTTTCTAACATCACCTGGAGCATGCGTTTTCAACAACAAACTGCCTACATACCATAACATAGAACAGAACACGCACTCATTTCTTGACAAGGCTATTGACTCCGCAATTCTCTTTCTTTGAGTCCAGTGGAGTGTGGACACTGACCCATAGGGCAGGGACCATTTCCCAACCTCACTACCTTATATAGGTAAAGGCCCATGCAGTCCCATCTTCCCAGAACAGGTTCAATGAAGCATGGGTTACATTATTACATTTACGGAGACATCAAAACTACACTTCACAACCATAAGACACCTAGACGTAGATAAAGCCGCTCAATTCCTCCTGACGCACCACATCCTCGACTTTGCCGAAACTTGATTTCCCCACGCTTTTCCTGCTCTGCGCAGCCAGAGGAGGGTGCGGTGGAATGAGTACTGCAGGCGGACGTGAGAGGCCCACAACAAGGCGTGGGGTATCCCATCAGGGTACCCCACGTCGAAAAACACTCTTGTTTAAAAGTACAAAGGCGTTAGTAAAATGTGTGCGCCGTGAGGCAAACCAGATAGTTGGTGCTCATAATAACATCAATAAACTCTTACACCAACACACGAAAAGTACGGACAAGAATACGCAAACTCAAAAGACAGCAAACACAAAGCTTGCCTCTGGTCGGCACAGCAGGGGACACACTTGAAATCCGGGCTGACACACTCGCACAACACTTCCAATACGGGTGCAGTTGAGCACACTACGCAAACACCTTAATGAAACACAAACAATAGGCCAAAAACAAGCCTTTAGTAGATTTGCAGACAAGTTGGCAGACGAGTTGGCTGCTGCTTCAGCACTTAAGAAAACTATAGACATTACAACGGTACCCTATACAGACCTCATGCCACCCATAAGAAGAGACTTGCGTAGAACATGGCAAACACACTGAAGTGAACAAGCAGAAAAAAAACTACATGTAATAAAGCTACACTTGGGATGGTACACAAACACGGAAGTGGCGTTTGTCTAGGCTACGGATGGAACACACTCATATCTGCTCACTGGACCCTTGAGACTCCAGTGCAGCAGCTGCAGGAGAGGCGCTATCCGTAGTTCACCTACTCGGTCACTCGATGGCAGTCGACCCCACACGACGTAAGCGCTTGTCTGAACTGTACAGACAACACATCCCGCTACACCCATCAGCCTCCTTGTACGACAATTCAATGTTTTATAACAAGCTGTTTTTTCAGTTTTTTATCGGACGCGAAGTTCTTCAGCTTCTTTCATATGATGCATAATCACACTGTCAATATAGACCCGCCATCTTCATGCACTCGCTTCAATTTTGTTTTTATTCTACAATTTATTATTTAATTGCACATCTGTACTCGTGAAAACATTTTGTGTTTGGCGCTCTTGGCCCTTGTTGGCCTTGCGCCATTAAACAAAAATTATCATCATAATCATCATTTTCTGTAAAGATGCTAATAATGAGTTTATTTATTGTAAGTGTACTTAGTTAACGAAATGAAGAAACATTTTCGAGAGCTGCCAGTTGGTACTGAACAAGCTGGCAAAGATTTTTCTGTTAGTATTGCCACATTTTTATGCCAGAAATCATAAACAGGGCGCAGTTTCATTACATTTAGGAGAGGAAATGTGGCAGCTATACCTAAGTGTGACGTATTTTACTCGTCTATGATTTGGGGATTCCTTTGAATAGATTGTTTGGTTGATGGCAGTACATCAGTTCTTCCGACAGTGTGCTTCTTCTTCTCGGTGCTTCTAGCCCGCTTAATGAACCGCTGCTATTCATCTGAGAAATGACAGAAAACATCTAAAAGATGTTTTAAGGATGGCAGCTCCAAAGGGCATCCGCGAGGTTATGCCTCCGCTCTTTTTGTTCGTGTTTTGTTCTGTCACCCCCCCGTCGGCAGGAGCCAAAGAAATGAACGCCGCCTATGCCAGTGTATTGTTCTCGAGCAATTTTGGGGAGTGCTTTTCTTTCCTTTTGAAGATTAGATAGGCAAGGGGGATTAGGTCAAGGCCCTCAGGTAGTGAAGTGCTTTAAGGGAAGGGCCGCGTGAAAGATATAAGCTTGTGATGGAATGTGCAAAATTCAGCGAGTTTGTTCCGAGCTGCGGTGGATAAGGGAAGCAAGCAATACTTGCTTTCGTGGCGGTATGTGTGTCTACAAACTCTATGCGTCTCTCGCCCACCATGCATCGATGAGGCACATTCTAGAGCTCCGGGCGTCTATCACGGATCATGCGGCGACACACACCTTGTACATAGCGGCGCATTCAAATTTTATTTTAGTTTTGATTTTGCTTGTCATCAATCAGTGCTAACACTGTGCAGACATTAGCAAGTATGCGGCGCAACCATTCACTCTCAAGGAAGACGCAGGGAATAGTGTGTGATGCCTAAATACGTCGCCGTGTGCTTTTCTCGCTTTTCCATTAGTTTTTGCCAAGCAGCGTCCATCATATGTTCCCCTTCGCAGCGCGTTTACATTCAGCAGTACGTTGCTCACTACAATCTAACTCACTTTGTTTGAACTGTTCGGATATGAGTTACAACGCGGCGAATAAATTCACTTACAAAGAAGAATCAAATCTGTGTAATTTCTATTTAGAGCTTGCGGTGCGTGTCTCTCTTTACATTGCTGTGGTTATTGCCAGCCACTCACGCCAGTTGTCCCCATAAGCGGCACCTACAGGTGGATCCGCTGCATTAAACAGGTAAGTCGGTATTGCACTGCCCCTCATTCATTTATTGTCTGTTCATACACTCGTAACATCACGGCGTAAATATCCACTTTCCGAGATTACGAAATGGTGTCAGTGATGGCGAAATTGTGTGGTGCGTGCTGGTGGTAAGTCTTCTTGTTATTGCAAAGCAGTTGAAAATATTTAGGGCATTTTTACCTGCCTGTAAGATTGTGTTTTTTATATTCAAATGTGTACGTATTTATCCTGAATGAATGAAAATTTATTCATACAGAAGAGGGCGAACGCCTGATGTTGGGAAAAGGGAAGATGGGAAAGGGTAAAATCTTTGTAGGTGGCATGGTTCGTTTCACACATCCGTCCCGCAAACGGACAACTTTGTCAAGTTCATTCAGGGTAACGTAACTTTCCAACAGAATAGACTGGTGGCTTGGTAAAGTCTTTGTGTCCGCCCCGTATTCGGACCACCTCAAGTCCACTGAACTAGGTTGGCATCTTTCGGAAAAGACCAGAGGGGCATGTCGTTTCTTTTTGGTTTCGCTGTGGCCTAATCCATTATTCATACTTGCGAACAGTGTGGTTTGTCTCCACCTTTCTTCATTCAGCTTGTTGCATTTCTATTAGGTGTGCCTAATGCTGGGTCTGCTGTTGTGACATACCCTTCGCGGACGGACAGGTGGTGGCGTGGGCATGGTGCCATCCGGTATTTTTTCCCAAATCATGGCATTCATTCCCACCTGTCTCTTATGTCTTGCGTGATGGGATAGCCAGCCCGCGCTTTGCAGAGCAGGACTTGTAGGCCCCACAGAAGGTTCAAAGGAATGGGTTGGTCGGGTGGGTGCGTACTTTCCTTCAGTATTCGTTGTCGAGTTTTCTGGCGAATTCTCCTCGAAATGGTGCGTTCGTTGACATCCAAAGGAGGCAACGTTCACTCAAAGGACATGTACTCTGCAGGGAGGGATTGGCTCCAGATGCCATGTCATAAGCGTCCTCGCTGCCGGTGTTGTTCTGGTCTCCAGTGGTTTATTCCATGAAGATGGGGATGCCTTGAACATTGACCAGTCGTTGCAGTGTAGTGTGAATGGGGCGGGTCAGGCTGCTTGCTGGGTTGGGGTTTTGGAGGTCTTGCATTGCGGATGCGCTGTCTGTGTATATGTTCATTCGTTTCGGTTTGTGTTTTGCTTGAATTTTCCCAATGTTTCTACAGAGCAAAGTTAGAGCTAGGAGGATAGCCTACGGTTCTGCTTTGGTGGAGTCCAGTTCAGCTGAGGTAGAGAGAGTGAGATAGTGACCACTTGTGAGAGAATGACGGGTCAGATCTATGGAAGACGCTTCCTACTTCTATTATAGACCGGTCTGTGTAAATGGCATACGTTCCTGGCTCTGTGCAGCGTTGTAGTCTGCAGAGGAAGGACTTTTATGTCGGTATCTGCGCTGTTCATTACGGGACCGAGGTTAATGCTTCACTGGTTGGGTCCGTGACATAATTGCAGACGTAATAATTAGGAGGCAAATAAAATGCACGCGATGTAAAGACGCCCGTCCGTGTGTTCCTTTCTTTGTTCCTGTTTGTTTGCACTAAATCTTGAAAACAAAAGTAAAACATAATACACGCCATCGGCATTTGATAAGGGCTCAATTTAACGGCATGCACCAGGCTTTATTTCTTGCATACGTGGGGAGACCTGACTGTATTGCGTGCTATTTGGGATAGGTCTTCCCCATTTAAAAGTTAGCGGTCAGTTGTGTTACCAGTTTGGTGTAATGTTTGCAATTCAGTGTTAGACCAAAAAGAGACACAAACTTCTGCGAAAACAAGGCTACTATATTGGGCAGAACGATGTGCTAAATATATAAATATTTCTATTGCAATATTTCAAGCTGCCTAAGCTAGTGTGCTGAGAAACAGAAAGTTAGTACAACCACAAAATGTTGTCATTCTACGGTTTCTTCGGCCAGGTCGCGAAAATAAATACACACAGGATGCAAAAAAACTTCCTGCCACTCGTGTTCAATAAATCAAAGCCTCACATCAGAGTTTCACTGTTCTAGTGAACACTCGCTCATTCAATTTTTTCCCGACACTTCAAAAGGTGCCTTCTATGCTGCAAACACAAACAATCTCAAAGACAATCGGGAAACGAGGCTCGGCTAAAGAATAAGGATACAAGGTCCACGCAGCTTGGCCACTACGGCAAATCAGCATCGTGTCGCCAGTAGGATCGATGGGTGTAGCTGGCAATGCAGGAGCTGATAAGTGTTTTCGTTAGGTCGTGTTGCCACGCTCATAGAATGTTTCTCGATTTATGTCTTTCTTGCCTCAGTAAAATTCAGTTTAGGTTCCGCAATCTGTACCGTCTTCTCTTGTTATGTGTTCGTAAACGTGCGCTTTTAATCTCTTAAAAACCGTTGTGCTTCCTAATAGTGTAAACTTTGGCTGGTTGGTACAAAATCTCGACAGAACGCGGGTGCCAACGGAGAGGACAAGACAGAAACTAACAAAACAACGGGCAAATGTTTATCCACTGATCACTATGTCCCGTCTGTAACGCTACCACTTTCTTTAGAAGGCACGTTTCACACAACCCCAGCAACGAATTACAGCATATATGCCTTTTCAGTGATGTATTTGAATGACTAATCAACCCTGGTCTTTCCTTAGTAGTGTTGTTGAAAGGCACAATAGTCACCACGGAAAGGCGATGAACAAGGTGACAACGGCATCGGTTTATAAAGTGTTGCAACCGCTGACAATTGTCAGCGCGCTGACCAATGGCTGAACTCTTGCAGATTAATTTGGTTCGCAACGCAATTCGCAAGGCTGCACACAGTACGCATTTGATCAAAATTCACGGCTGCCACCCAGTTACGTGTATAGACTAAACTGCGCGGACCACGCCTAGCAGTTGCTCTCGGAAAGTCAAGAACACTGGACTGGATTGGCTTAGGATGTCCGGATTTATAATTAAAAAAAATACTTATCCTAAAAAAGTTTCCACAGTTCCAGCTATAGCGTTTGTACACATTTCATGTACTTTATATAGTTTGTATCTTAATAACCGCAAGCATTCATGCCCCACTTTGGGTAGTACCGGTATAATGAAGCAGATGGCGCTCATGGCTCATACAAAAAAAGAACATTCTTAGCCGTGATCCTAGAGCCATAATAAACCTATTATTTATAAACTATTTTATTCCCTGAAATAACATAAAAAGTTGTTTATTTGGTTAAATTATGCAATGAAAATTCGAGTTGCCAAACCCACACAAGGGCGCAAAATTCAAACAGAATCAAAGCACGCAGGTTGCTTTTTGATATTTGAAGATAATATGTGTGAATACGTTTAAATAGAAAAAACTACACATAAAACTAACGTCTTACTACATAAACCAGTACTAGGCATATGCATTTTCTCTCGCAGCAGCCTATTAGGCCTCATAAATTATTCCGACAGCAGCGCATGGTTAATTTTTTTCAGACAAGTGCCAATGCATCATTATAGGCTCGCTTTGCTTTCATAATGTGTGAAACACACAATATGACGCTTAAGAATGCACTTTCTTCTAATAAAAATTAGGGCACACAAAAAGAAAATGTGTCAGATTTTGGCAAATATACATGAACACTCCCATTTATTTGTGGCAGCATAGAGTTTAACTAAGCCATGTAAAACAGCTGAATCCAATCCATGGAGTGCATGCTGTGTTGACATGACTTACCCTAAACAGTTAGCTTCACCTCTTGAATAATCGACGACTCCAGTTTGTGTAGCAAAGTATTTTATTATTGGTACCAATCTGAGCAGTGGGCCACAGTTTGAAAACCTGAAATCTTACATAGAACAATTTCAAGCATAATGAGCTTTCCAGAGTGGTGGTGTGAATTCTGATGCTCCAGCGGTAGGATACTAATGCGGACGACTAAAATTAACTTAAAAGAGTATAAATGCTTTAAGAATACAAAATCCTAAAGTAACTGCCAACCTTAAAAGGATTGTAATTTCCAAACTCAGTGATATATTTTCAAACAGGTTATTAACCGGATTTTAAGCACGTAGGTTTACCTGAATGATGCTAAAGATTTGTTTAAAACGTGGCATAGGGTTTTTTACAAATAAAGTGGTGATTTAAAACTGCCTTATTATATTTTTTACTAAAACTGCGAATTCTTTCACTGGAGGGCTGTATAAGCTCTTGGTTTAGGCCCCGACGAAGAAAAAAAACACGAAAAAATTTCTGCGGGCACAAAATTGTGCATTTTGTGAAGAGTTCACCGCATAATGCAGGTTGGCGCGTGGGCTTCCGCCACATGAGGGGCTCACAAAATAGAACATACGGAGCGCAGAAAATATTAGCGCAATTTGAACGTAATTCACGTGAGGAGCGTCTGGCTTCGTGCAGGCTTCGCTGGCTACGCCGAGTTCGCGGACCCGGTAACCGCCGATTCGAGCACGTGCTAACACGCTTCACCTTGTTAAATATGCTAAATCTAGCGGACGAAACCGTACGGGCCGGCCACTCATCAAGAGCTTTCAGCAGCAAGTTCGGAAATTCTTGTCATCTGGAATAGCCGGGTCTGTGACGAAGCGAGAGACAGAGTGATATCACTTTTATTCCAAGCAAGTTGGCTGGGAACACTCGGTGGCTGCCGGCTGAAGGCTGGCGGCGACGGTGGCGTCTCTGCCAATAAGAAGTAGCTACACCCCCGGTTGCGACAAGCCCAGCGTGTCCGCCCACTGCTCTAAAATAGAGATGGACGGAATGGGGTAAGGGTACAGGCAAACATGGCGTGGGTTTGTGCTACCCAGGGTCACAGAGAATACGGTTGGTTGAAGAGAACTCAGCCGTATAGATCTCTAGGATGAGGGAAGAACTGGCCAGGCAGTTGTTCTGAAGGAGTCGTCAGAGGCGTTCCGGAGTGTCGGTGTGTCGGTAAGGGATGTGTGGGCATGATGATAGCGGGGCGAGAGATGCAGTAATTCTTCATGACTTCTTGGTACGAAAGCAATCGATTGTGGGCCCAACGACCACCATGGCACAGAGCAGGAGCGAGCCCAGCAGGTCTGGTAAGTTCTCGTGGTGCTTTCTGGGACGTCTGGTTGTCTCGCACCCCAGTGTGGAACGCGGTCCCGACGAAGTCATCTAGTTGTGTTCGGGAACTTTGGAGAATTGTGAGTGCCATAGCCGAAATGCTTCCCAGAATAAAGTTTTGAGCGGCGCTGTTCGAATCAGTGGTTTTAATGTGTGGTTGCGGCCTGGTGATAAGGGCCACGGCTACTGCCGCCTCTTCCGCTTTTGCAGGGTAAGGTGTCTGTACGGTGAGGGAAGTGACCGGGGGAGCACCCACCAGTTCCTCCAGCCGTGAACAATTGGTACAAGCTGGGACCGTTTTTTTGTTAACATATGTTGCTGGACAGTGTCACCAGTGATTTGTCAAGGCAGCATTCGTAATTTGCTTACGAAGGTAGAACGGCTACGTAAACTGAGTGTTTCACTATGAGAAAACTTCTGCGTACAGCCATTCTAATTATTTTAAACATGTTTGAGTACAGAATGCACCCACAAGAATAATTCTAGTGGTCAAGGTAAAGTAGTGTTTCCTATTGTACTCCCTCCAAGTACTTTCTGTGTTGGCTAAAGTTCAGGAATAGTCATCAGATAACCCGGCGGTCACCAAATTACTAAAAATTAGATAGGGCATGTCGCAAGAAAACGAAAGATGTCATGATGCTGCTGACATCCACCAACATCGTTCAGAGTGCAGGCAGGTCCCCCCAAAGCGATGAAATTGAAAGTTGCGTTTCCAAGCCCTTGATCGTGCTGTCATTTTTTTTAACTTGGAAGTCCTTGAAATCTTGGACTTTCACTTCTGCAATGTTGTGTGAGTCGTATACTACAGGGGGGGGGGGGTCCTGAGAAAGCCCATTCCTTAACGCGCACTTCAAAACGTCGCACTAAGCCAAACGTCCTGCGCAAGGAACAGGTGAGCGTGCATCCACCGTGCGTTTTTTTTTATTTGACTGGCCTCAACTTCGACGTTTCGCAGAAGCCTTAGGTTGCTGGTCACAGTGAACCTAGAGAAAGACATATTGCTCTAGCAGCCTATCTGTAAGGAAAATGCACTGAATTGACTAAAACGGTACTCTAAACTGTTAAATTTAGTAGTAATTTTCTTTCTCATTTTGTCTTGATCTTTAGCGGGATGTTCTAGTAACATGTTAAAATGTGGTTCACTTTCTTAGCTTCAGCTTTGTCTGTTTGCCACATTAAGTTTGTAATGCCTGATAGTGAAGGGAACCGCCACGCTAACACCATGTTGTGGTTGTTCCTTATAATTAATAGCGCATACCCAATCAGGCGATCGGCCAAACATCAGTCGTTAAACCAGAAGAGATTACTGGCTAGGTACATTACTCCAACGAAATTAGAAAAATTTTGAAGCTTTCTTGTTTTTTGTTTGAAGAATAGAGTTTGAAATTAGCCATTATTAAAATAAAACAAAAAAGAAAAATAAATAAAGAAAGAAAGAAATGAGAGGTGGAGCAGAAGGAGGGGGAAAAACTAGAAAAATATTTGCCGAACTGCTTCTTCTTTGGTCTAAGCCTTTGCGAGCAGGTGCTGCACCGTTTTTTCAGTGGATTTCCCGAGTCGTTTATTACCGCTCACTACATATACAAGTTGTCTAGTGTTGAGAACTCTGATGTGGAAATGGAAGTGGGACGAGGTGGTGTACGGGCTGTGTGCAGTGGTGGAGGGGAACAGGAGTTAGCCGCACTAATTCCTGCTATCGAAACGGGTGAATTCCCAATAGACTAGTGGTGCTACCATGTAAGTGGTGCTATGTGGTGTGCCCCAGTTTCGACTCTCGGCAATATCTTAATTTGACATTCTTCGTGCACATTACAGAGAAACATGGCACTCAAAGAGGAGCGGGGAGACAGCCTTGTGTCAGTGCAGCTTCAATGCCCCGTTTGTTTCTTGTTCTGTTCTGTGCATACATCATTCCCAAAAAGGACATGTACAGATACGAGAGCACCACCAACAAGACGCGGAAGCATAACAAACACACCGAACCCAGTATAGAACACGCAGTGTGGACTGAAGAATTGGCGGAAATGAGCTCGCTAGACTGAAAAAAGGTGACAGCAACAAAATATTTACCCTACAGCACCCTCAAATACATACCCTCCCGATAGTGCCGCCAACGTGTTCCAAAAGGGCAGCCGACAAACAATTGCAGCGCCACTATCTTCATCTTCTTCGGGACCCGTCTGGAACGGCACCCCGTTTTTATTTGCCAAGTCCTGACCATGCCACGGCCAGCGCAACCTGAATAAACGTGGGCTCGGGCGGACCGCTTCATCGGCCGCCTACAGTTTGGTCACCGAGACGAGCGGATTCGCCAAGGCTTCGCAGCGCTGCTTCCAAAGCCACAACTCAGACGACGGCGCTCGAAAAGTGTTCGAAGCCCCCCCAGACTTTCTCATGCTGATTCCTTTTGACGCCATCAGAAACCACGCTGCATGGTACGTGATCCCCGAGAGCCATTTTTATGTAAATGACATCTCGTCCCAGAAATTAGGTACCTCGTGACGTTACAGAAGCTACCTGCTAACCTCATAGAGCAGACCCAGCTGCCAACCCGAGGCCCAAGTGCATACGACAATCTGAAGGACGCTGTCCACAACCACTACGGTATAGGAACGCTTCTGTTCCTACCACCGCTCAGCGCAACTTCCTACGACGACCTTCAGGCTGCCGTGCTCGAGCACTACGGCTATCGAGACGACCCACCGCCGCCCGCAGCACACGAGAACCCTACATGCTACCCAGCACGGCGACATCATCTCTCACCAACGCCGACACCCTGCTGTCCATTTCCAGGACAGCAGCCGCACCTTCCGCAAGAGTACTAGCGGCAAACGAACTCACGGGCGCCCGCCAACAACAGGCCGCCTCGCCCGAAGCTACTACCCCACGCGCAGGCACCGCTGAGCCACCCGCTACCGTTGCGGCGACCTCCCTTCCGCCTCAGTCGCCTACACAACCACCATCTGGAGTTTCACCTCCAGCAGCACATACGCTGGCCGGCACAGGCACCACTACCTCAAGCGACCTCGAGACAAAGGCATTCCCAACAGCGCCACCTACCGATGTCGGGACACTATCGCAAGGGCGGCACCTCAGCACATGTGCACAAGACGCCCTATTCGCCGGCTGGAGCTTGGATTTTACAATCATTCCTGCAGTCCAGCTTCGCAACTGCAGGTGACGTCGTAGGCGTGGCCGAAAACCCTCCTGGCTCGGACGCATTTCCTCGTCGACACTCGGACGACCCAACAACGATCCGTATACGTCGACCTCGCCAGTATGCTCAGCGCGCACGCTAGACTACCCTTCCCATTCTCAGCCACCGTTGGGCCCACAGGCGACTCGCGCGAGGCTCGTGACATCAACATGTACCCCGAACACAGTCTCAGCACCACCGGGCACGTGTTGGACAGCGACGTGAACTGCGCCGCTTCCGCCGCACACGTTATCGTGCTCCTTGCAACGACGGAGCTGCCTACACGACGGAGCCATCATACACTCGTACGTAGTGTTTTCATGGCTCCTTGGCTTGTTTTATAGAGAAGAAAGCGCACTCAAGCTGCATGGAACATCTATTGCGTCACTGGCCGCCCCTGGAAGTTTGCGCACCGGCGGACGCCTGTTGATGCCAGCGACCTCTGCGCCACTTCCAAGCAAAGCACCCCGGAAGCGCGCACACCGCATGCCCTCCCTAGACCCACTGGGACAGTGTAAGGACATTGACAGCATAAATATTACTGATCACCAGTGTTGTACATATCCGTACAAAGTTTTCACATATATCTCATAACACGCTAAGAGATAGGTTGGGGGGAGCACTGTAGCGCCACTATCATCATCTTCTTCAGCTCCACCATCATCATCAGGAGATTGGCCAGCTGGCACGGGGGACACGAAGCACTCGGCACCCGGTCTGGAACGGCACCCCGTTTTTACTTGCCTCATCCTGACCATGGCATGGCCAGCGCAACCTGTGTACACATGGGCTCGGCCGCACCGCCTCATCGGCTGCCTACACTATTATAATCATCTCTACTGATCTGCGCCCGCTGCGGTGCCGTTGATGCTTTGTTTGCTTTCTTTTTCCTATTTTTCTGTTAGTCTGCATATCGTGATCAGGTGCTTTGAGCAATGAAAGGAAGGTTGAAGCCGTTGCAGTTATTTAAAGGTTTCTGCAGGTAGATTTGCCAAAAATGCAGAAATGTAAACAGTGGTCACACGTTATTTGAAGACAGGCAATCAGAGAAAGAGCGGTAAGTCTAAGGTAGAAGAACGTAGCAGCATTAGGACGCAACCAGCAGACAACTTAAAACTCTCACCCCGAGCTTTAAAATTTTGTACAGTAAAATAAAACAGCAGGTGCAATCTTCAGAAATTCTTCTTGTTGAGTGAAACTGAGTGCAACAATTGAAAGCACTTTCCGTGTTTCTCTGCTTTGATTTTAAAACGTGCGAACTACATTTTACTGTTTACTTTTGAGAAAGTTCCTTTAAACAGCTTTGATTTTTTTCTGGAAACTGTCTACAAATCCTCATGAACGTAGGCAGTAAAGTGGAAGATGCAAGGGTACATCTGCTTCTTATGTGAGATGTCAGAATGTTCATTTTTTTTCTCGAACCAAATTTATACGTACAGTGTAGGCCGCATGCTCTCGGCGTTTTAGTGCTCTGTCGATTTTTTATTTGTTGGAATTTTCCTCTCTGCTCCCAAGCTGCTTCCCATATCCATATTTCTGCTTTGGCTGCATCAGGTGGGGCTGCTTCTGCCAGTATTCCAGTTTTATGGATGGCCGTGCTTACATTAGTACAATGGGTGCTTACAGGTGTGTATTACACATCATTCTCGCAGTGCGTAAAGAGTTGCTTGAGGCATTCGAAGATAATAGGGAAGATAATTACGGTAGCAGAAATAGGGCTCGTTGGGCTGTCGAAAGCCTTTCAATGCTGGAAGATATATTCACTAACTTGTTCCACTATTTCAGTGCAGATATATTTTTCTCTTTGGAAGTTTGCTGTATGCAGTTTTGAGTGAGCATCCATGTGTGTCCTGCACACCTATGGCCTAAAAAGAGAATTTTTTAATTTATTCCTAATTGACAAAGGCTAGCACCCGGTATAAGAAATGTTGCCGCGTTCTTTTATGTGACATGACACTTAGGCAGGGGAAGAAATTTTTGACTGTTTTGACAGTGGAATAAACTTGCATTAAACCACATAGGAAACACTACAGGCGTTTTATTTATTCATCAGTTTTGATCACACGGCAGCTTTTTCAAAGGAAACAGACTAAAATAAGAAAAAGTTTTCTGTTCGCGGCAAAGGCTTGCTGTGAGAGCATTGTTTTACCTCCTCATTTTTGTGAGCAAATTACAGAACACGAAAGCTGAAGCGCTCCGTATCAGCCATATGGTATGCTTAATCTCAACTACTCCAAGTCAATTCTAACTAAACAGAAAAGGAAAACACTCATAAAGTTCGCTGAGTAAATCTTTCTTGTCAAAGTCACCAAGGTATTGTGCTGTGCAGAGTAGTACAAATCAATGTGCTTCACTCCAAAGCTAACATTTTTAGTTGAAACAAAGATACAGGGATAGAAAATAGGGCAGATTACTTAGCGATAAGTAACTTGTCGACCGATAGAATTTCTTCTTAGACATTGGTAATTCTGTCCTGCTCAAGAACATTTCTTCTGCATAGCTGGTATAAATGCCCATTTCGAAGGTGTAGAAAAATACAAAGTATTTTTCTGGGCCAAAGTTCTCAGGCTGCAGTGACTGTACCCAGAGCAGCTTCACTTGATATTGCACCGGTATGATCAATTGTGCACACCGACGTTCACCAGTTGCTGGATTAAAAGTGAATTAGGGGAAACATCTTTCGTCCTCTCAGGATGTCGCACTCAGTGATCATACTCCAGCCCACAGGTAGTTTTGCATTCTGCTGCTCATTAGCCTTTCGCGCTTTTAGTGCATGAGTGTACTGTGCACTGAAAAAAGCTGTGGTCAATGTGAGGCGATGCTACCTAGTGTACTGTTTATTGCTGCAAAGCTTACTCATACGGGTGAGCTGTCCTGGAAAGGTGAAGTCTCGGGTTTGGACTGCAAGAGCAATTGTGGGAACCAATCTCGGTAGTTGTACAGGTCCGCCTGGCTATCTTAATTTCCACTTCTGTGTTGGTGTAGTAGGCCCCAGCATTTAGTATTTATTTGTTGGTTATCATCAACGTTCCTGGAGTTTTTCAAAAGTACCATCGTGGAAAAGGTATTGTGCTTTTGAACCGACGGATGCGATTTTTTCTTGACAGCGTTTTCAGTAAGAGAAACAGAGGCAAGAAAATGTTGCCCAAGGTTCGACCCTTCAATTTACATTCAATGTTTTAACGAGCTATCAATTAATTTAAGACCATTTTTTTCTAGAAGGAATACGCGTCTCAATGTAGGTTTAGTGAGTCGATTTTCTAAAATTTTTATTTTTTGGTCCTTCACTGTGCATCAAACAATGTTGTCCTTAAGCACCTAATAAAATACGATAAAAAAACATGGAACGTGCTCACGCGCATACCCGCTCGCAACATACCCGTTTTTATTGATCATAGAAACTGTGCTTTTCAAATTCCACAGATCATACCCTGCACCCACAAGGCAAATTAGGACAGTTATTACTCTTTTGCATGTATGAGGCCTTTTAAAAATCTGGTGTTTTTTGCTTTAACCAAAATCAATTTACGCAACAGGTGTTGTTGACCTACAGAAGTTTTTTCCCAGTTTACTATCAAGATTCGCCCACATTGCAAAGAGGGCTGCAATAGTGAAAACAACAGCGTGGAAAATGGCGTGGGTGTTGACAGATTGCTTAATTGTATTCTATTAGCAGTATGCTTATGTGGGTTCTTTTAAAGCACGTTTGGGCCCTCTCACAGAACCGAATTCTGTCGTTTTCTTCTTTTAAATGTGGGTATTGATGCAGCACTTTTAAAATCCAGGCAGTTATTAGAGACTGGAATAAAATAGGGCAAGCAATGCAAGCAGCAAAAAGCATGCAGACATTTCATCACAGAAATTCGGTGAACTGAATGGCCCTACTCATTTTTATCCTGGTGTTTTTTTTTACTTTCAAGGCGTCCCATATCACAAACGCAAGCGTTGGATTTTGATATGGCTGTCGAATATAAAGTAACCGCTTATTGTTTAACACTAAGGGCATTTTAAAGGCTTGTGTGGATGAAAGCCAAAAACAGGATGTACAGCTACAGAGGCTGCTACACAGCTCGCACGAACAAGTTGTTTTTTTCCTTGTAAATGCGAAAGTTTGCTCTGAAGCAATAAACGGTGGCGAGGGTGTCTAAATGTACGTAAACATGAAGTTTTGATTCAAACGTCTAAAAGGCTCCGGTTATAGGGCCACAATGCCAGTGTCTGTAAACGGGTGGCTGGCCTGGGTTGAGTCCCACACAATGTAGTACTTGCTGTCTGGAACGTTGGAGGCCACGGCGATTCCCCAAAAGATAGTGAATGTTTGCGGTCGATGCCGGCGTGGTGCAAAATGGACACGTCCGGCCAAACGGAACTCGTCCATCCGGCGGCCAGGTGTGGGTGAGAGCTGGTGTAAGAGCAGCCACGACGCGAACCCTTCGTAGCACCTCCTCTCCAAGGCGGGTCAGCCAACCTGGGAGGTTTGATCCAAACGGTGGAATAAGTGCGCATGTGGAGCGCCGAAGGTCTTCTTTGTCGGTGGCCAACTTCGACATTGCGTCGACTGGAAATAATGGCAGTGGATGCTTCGTGGGAGGCATACGAGTCGCCGCATCCACCTGTTGCCTTCCAGAGGGCGATGTCCTCTGGGCCCAAGTAATCTTCACTCTGATGCTAAGGGTTGCAGCCTTCGCGTGGATGGTTTCGGACATGGGCACTTGACGAAGTACCTTCCGGAGGTCTCAGGCTGCTTGAATTGAATCTGTAGAGAAGTTAACAAGTTGTGGTTTTTATGGCATCTGCCATTTTGTTTAGTACAATAATAACTACAGGGGAAATTGGGGCTAGTGTCCACAAAAGCATGACTGGGCCGCTTACGCTTCAATGGGAATAGTGGGTAGTTCGGGAATCGAATTGCGTAGGATCTAAACCGGCCTCTGGCTGCAGAAATTGTGTTTTTTGACAAAAAAAGTCTGATTTCCCAGTTCTCCGTTTACAAATTACATGGTCAACAAGAAAGTTAGTGACAAAAAACCGATTTTGTACAAAATAAAACGGCGAGTTTAAATAAAACGCACACGCGGAGTCTAGGACGTTTGTGGGGCAGGTTTGCCATTTGCCGCCAACTGCAGCTGGACGCGGACTTCTTTAAAAACTGCTTGTAAAAATTTCGGCACTGGTCGTTTTTACTATTAGGAGAAAGGTTTTGTGCTAATAAAAAAGAAACCGATTACCTTTGGACAAGTTATTCTTGCCAGAATTACTGACATTTATCAAGCTGCGTTCCGATCAGCCACCGTTACTGCTGGTCTACGCCGTAAGAGCCGGCATTCGAACGGAAGGTGTGGCTGTTGCAAGCGATTCACAACCACCGTCAGCTTCGACAATACATTGCTCTGCCGATTCAGCAGCGCCGAAACTCCGAATTCGCAGACAACTTCGCGCACAGAGCGCCGTAATTTGTGTTTTTGTGCTCTCCGTGCTGGCAATAAAATGATAACCCACCAAATTTGCAAGTCTGGTTATAAAACATTCCACTCAGGGTGGCGTCAGTGCGCTCACGGCAGGCAGTTGAATGAGAAACGTATTTTGATCGCTTCTTCCAGCACCCCGCAAAGGCAATTGCGTCCATGTATGTCAAAAACGAAAACGAAACTGCCTGAAATTAATAGTACCTTCCGCAAGCCATCCAGCACCAATCTGAATCCAGAACTACCCTTCACGCCCATTGAGGCGTACGATCACAGCCCCAAATTCCTCTCTAGTTATTGCATGATACTCTATGTGCGTCAACAGCTGTATACCCGTCATGGCGTCGCGAATCGCTTTGATCTCAGAAAGTGTTGACGGGGGCACCTGAGGGGCGTAGTAATGGCAGGTTTAACAATATTTCAAGGCTGGGTTTACGACGGCTCTGGCAATAAGGCTTCCAGAATTAATTGTGTCGACGTTCAACGTATATTGGCCAGCACGGGATGAGAGTGGCGGCGCAACACGTCTTGACCAACGCATCGGCTTGCAGTCAGTAATTAATAATCGTGTCCAAGGAGAGGGTTCTGGACAGGGATCTCGCGGCTTGGTAGTTTGGAGGCCTATATACCACCTTAAAGCAGCAACAGATTTTACACTTGCGCTTTAGGAGATCGTGCCTGTCGCCGCTTGTGAACCAACTCACCTATCGTGTTAAGGGCAGCTTCTTCCTGTAGTGTAGAGATGGGCGTTAAGCGATGGAAGCAGGTAATAGTCCTCATGCCTTCTCTATTCATGGCCTCTAGACGATCCCACTCCACCCTGGTCATGTACTGAAACTGGGCCTGGTACGTGATATGCGGCTGCAGGATTGCACGTACAAGAAGCCGAGGCATCTCTGTGCGAGCTCCTTTTGATTTTAAGGAAATTCGGCGAAGTCGATGTAGCAGTTGAGGGGCGCGCCGGCGAGCTTCCCGGAGCCATGGCGTAGCTTAGCATTAGGCCGCAACGTACAGGCCAAGGATGCGGTGACAACTAACTTCCTCTGCTAACTCGATATCAACATTTAGTAAGATGGGTAGATTTTGAAGTTTTTGTCGATCCCTTCGATTGCGGACGATAAGTGACATGGTCTTATCTCTTGATAGCCTCAGCCTCAAGCGTTTGCACCAAGTGTCAACCGTGTTTAAAGCATTCTGAAGAGCTTGTTCCTGATACGATATGTCATTCGAATATATGAGGCATTTTAAACAATTCTTCCAGGAGCAGGAAGGTATCACAAAAATGTTCCTGGCAAATCACCACATTGGTATGAATAGATTCATTGTCAGTTAGAGGAAAAATTCCAAAAGCTCGTTGTCGCAAAGGTCACTATTTCTTGCAGCACCACATTGTGCCACTGAGACAGTATTCCCTCCCAGCCTTTTGAAACTGATGTTGAAAGCAGCTATGCAACAGAAGATGGCGGCTGCTGGGATGGTGATTGCAGTTATAAGGACATGTCTTTAGAAACATCTGTCTTTGCTTGCACTCATTTCAGGCTCGAGGCCAATGAAGATGCGCAATGAAGAAAACCGCAATATTTTAGCAGTATGGCGGAGTTCGACGTGCCTTCTAGCTACTTGTATTTGGATTCTTTCTGCAATTATACGTGGCTCTTTTGTAATATAAACAGTTTTCATTTTTTATTAGCATTCAAAACTCTTATGTTTGCCTGCAATCCACTTGCGATTAGGGTGCCAATAATATCAAAATTACAATAATTTTAACATTTTCAGAGCCCGATCACCTTACTGTCAGTTGTCTACAAAGTACTTACCAAGGTAATCGCTAACAGAATTTCTACCATCTCAGACCTCAGTCAACGTAATGAACAAGCAGTGTTTTGTAAAGGCAGTGACCAGATTCACACGATCAATCAGGTGATAGAGAAGAGCGCGGAGTATACTGAACTCCGATATATAGCCTTCATAGACTATGAAAAAGCATTTGACTCGGTCGATACCTCAGCACCAGCATTATTTAGGAATAATAGAAGATATTTACAGTGGGTCCACAGCAACCACCATGCCTCATAAGGAGATAAGTAAAATACCTATAACGAAGGTCGTTAGAAAAGAGACACAATCTATGCGTTGCTATTCACAGCATGTTTACAAGAAGTATTCAGAACATTCAATTGGGAACATGTGGGAGTAAGGGCCCGCCTAAGTATCGTCAAGTATCTCAAATACCTCAGTATCCTCAGTATCCTAAAATACCTCAGTATCCTCACATTTGTTCATGATGTTGCCTTGTTAAGTATCTTAGAGAACGAAATGTAAAGCATACTTACAACACTGGACAACCAGAGTACAACCGTGGGTATGAAAATTAGTATACGCAAAACTAAAGTAATTAACAATTGCCTCAGTACAGCAAAGCTCTTTGATATAGGTGGCGAGGCAGTAAGAGAATTTATCTACTTAGACCAAGTTGTAACCCGGATCCCCACCATGAGGCAGAGATAATGCGTACTATAAGAATGGGGTGGAGTGCATATGTACACCCATTCTCAGATAATGAATGGCAGTGTGACGGAACATACCCGCGAAGGGGAATGACGCCACATTCTACGCGGAAAAGCCGAAGCTCAAGGCCAAGCGCCTGCTGATGAGTTAGAAGAAGAAGAGGTGAACGAGGCACGGGCGCAGGGAGCGAGACCCCAGCCAGGGAACAAGGCGGACTGATCGGGGCACGGCTCTGTGCGACCTCAGGGCAAGACGTCTGGTCTACGTGCCACAGTGAGGCAAGGCCGTCGCCAGTCTCCGCTACGGTTACGGGCGCCGCCGCCAAGGTCCGCGACATCATCGCCAGCACGGGCCACCGTCGACCGGGCTCCGGCGTTCCGAACGGCGTGTGACCGGGCTCGAGGCGGGAGCAAAGCCGTCAGCGGACCCGGCGGAAAGTCTTCTGGCTTCGGAACCTGGGTAGCCAACCTCAACGACGCGGACACCGCTACGAGGGCGAGGTCGACATCCGCGTCCCATACAACCGACTGTGAGCGTTTCCTGCACTCGGGACGTTTACGCGGGGACGGTGCGCGGACTTTGTAGTTGCGGGCGCTGGAGCGGGCCGCGTGGGCTGTTTTATTATCTGAGTTTCTCCATAACGCTTTGTGAATTCCCTTTTGTCATTGTTTAAACCATCTGTGCTCTCCAGTCTGTAAATATAATGCCATTTCCTCATCCGCACCAAGAGCGTTCCCTCCGTTTCGTGTGATCCGGCCCATTTCATTACAGGCAGCCTACCATTGTTCCTGAAGAATAAACTGCGTGACTGGTGCATTTTATGGTACTCACCTACGGGCTAGAAACTTGGAGGCTGACTAAGAGGGTTCAACTTATATTGAGGAAGACGCAGTGCGCAAAGGAATGGCATATGATAGGTGTAACATTAAGGGACATGAAGAGAGGGGTGTGCGTCAAGGAACAAACGCGTGTTAAGGAGATATTAGTAGAAATTCCGAGACGAAATGAACGAGAGCAGGGCCCGTATTAAGATGGCAAGATAATCGTTGGTCATTAAGGGTAATAGAGCGGATCCCTAGAGAAGGCAAGCGAGGCAGGGGTGGCAGAAAGTTGGATTTGCAGATGAGATCGCGAAGTTTGCCGATATAAAAAGGTAGCAGTTAGCGCTGGACCTGGATGGCGCTAGACATGGAGATTAATGGGAAAGGCCTTTGACCCGCAGTGTGCGTAGATAGGCTGATGATGATGACGATGACGATGACGAAGGATGATGATGAATTTGAAATTATCTTTGTAACTTTGTGAAATATTTGAACATAATCTGCTTCCCCTTTCACACTGTGCAAAACAAGTTTTAAAATCTTGAGTCAGCTCCTGATTGAAATATAATTTTAATGCGTAATGTGTGTATGTGTTGCTATACTTTTCAGATAATAATGAATGGCGTTGTGATAGAGATCCTTCGTAGTAATAATACAGCATTTTTACCGTATGTATATGTCCTTTTTAGAGCGGCTACAGAATGTTGTTTAGGACCATTATCTTTTGATTTCACTGCATTTCGAATATGTTTTATTGTGTTTTCTTACCTCATATCGCAATTTGGATTTGAAATTTGGATAAAATATTCGTATCGTAAGTCGGTGTAGTTTTATTTGTGCATTATACTCTAAGTATAAACTGCTTCACTTGAACATTTGAGTTATTTTTTATTTAACCCAAGTGATGTCCTGAGGAATAGGCAGCGGTAATTTTGTTTGATAATTTTTATCTCTCATAATATACTTCGTAGTTCGTTCTGAAAAGTGCCGGTGCAGTCGTATTTTATTGACGAATCTCTGCGGAGCCAGAAATGCTGGTGAGGCTGCCATTGTGTCAAGGACATTAAGGCTGGTTAGTGCAGGCCTGCTGCTACTCATTGGGGGATATTTCTGGACGTCTGCATTTGAGGGCATGCATCTTTTTATCTGTTAGTCTCTTGTGGTCGGCCAGACGTTTCTATGCCAAATGAAGAGGTAACAACAAGCACGTGCTTCCGGTCTTGATACCACACACTTATGACCAACACGTTTGCACGCAGGCATTGCAATGCAAAACAGATGGCTGAAGGGAAGCACCTACAAAGAGGCCCTTGGGCGTGCGCCAAGCTGCGCTTGAGAGGTCTGACCAGTTGGAATGGTCAATCTTCTAAAATAGCATGCCATCTTTAGTGATCCGCGCTGTATTGAATTAGCAAACCCACCTAATCTCGTAACAGAGAAACATAAGCATAAAATTGCTTCGTACTGGAATTATTTAGGCAGATTGCAATGAGAACTGTGTCTGCTTTCCTCTAACGAAGTTTTACTATGACCACATGTATATTCCTCAATAGTGTCTGTTGAAGCTCTAACATGGGAAAGTTCATAACCTCAGTAAACCTGTCAGCTTACCATGAAACTGCACTGGCTTATCACGATGAAGAGCAAACTCAACAGTAGTAATGTTGCTTGCTGAGGCCACTGGTTGTAAGCCTGTTACGATGTGGCACACGGTTCATGAGTGCGTAGAATTTAGAGCACAACTGTGGGTGGTTACGACTTAATACCGCAGAATTGAAGCTCCATAGTGTAAAAATCAGGTGACATGTGGCAGCAAGTTATGCAAATAAAGCGGCGATACTACACACAACAAAATGGCAGCCTTTCCAACGTAACTGGCGGCAATTCTAAGTAACCTTTCACCAGTTTACATTTAATGCATACGTGTCCCTCCCAGCAACATCATAGTAATGTAGGCTAAACTCAGATTCAACAAACTCATGTTTGTACCAAGTACATAAAATAATGTATGATGTGCGCACCAGTATGTCTTGGTTACGAACCACTACAATGTCCATAAAATGTACCCTTAAACTAACATCGCGTATAGAGCTTATAAAAGTACCATGAGAGGTGCAATACGATACTTTCACGTTATTTCGACTGGGTTTTTGTAGTTGTAGAAGCATGTAATAGACGTAATTTTGACACCAGTAGTACATCTCCTCGACATCCGCAACGTCAATTGCAGACATCTGCAGGACACCTGTATCACGTAACATTGCTTGCGTGGAAATATTTGAAAGCACGACTCCTGGTTTGTTTGAAATTGTGACACATTTTCGGATTGTAGGCAGGAGTGTGCTGTGTAGAACTGTACAAGTTAGGTAGTGCCGTCGGTCGTCCTCATAGAGATTATATTTCAGAAAGAGGCGAAAATGAAAATCCTATATATCCGACGTACGTACATTCACTTCCTGATTTTTGTAGTGTCGGCAGGAAAGAGTCTCACTGGTTCAACAACGTCAGTGAAACGACGACCATCGGCAAGAAATAAACGGCCTTCCATGGAATACACCATAAACAATGACGTTAGCAAGCCATCAACCTAGTGCGGAATCTGGCCTTTGGTTTGATCGAAATGACCACTAAATTTATTTTGCATTCTGCTGGCTTCACTGATTTAAAATGAATAGGTTGGGCTTTTGACTAGGACGAGGCAGTAGTCAGACGGGGTAAGCAGACTGCCTTTTTTGGTCACAGGATGTAACTTGTAGAACCCGGAAGGTTTGGCGTGGCTCTTTCATAGCTACAGCAGGGAACTGGCCGGGGAATGGCACTCACTGAGGGGGCGCGTGCGCAGCGACGCACCGTACTACTGACTCCATACCACTGGGCTTCGCGATGGGTAAGACTTAATATAGAGTCCTGACATTCACACGAAGGACTCCGGACTGCGATTGGCTTCACAACACCAGGGTGCAAGGACACGCAGTCTTTTGTCGATGGCTGACTCGGGCTGGCTATACCGGCTAGGTAAAATGTACAAGCATGAGCTTTCCTTTGGTCTCACGAGCTCCGGTGCCCTCACTGTCTAGTGTCCCGAATCTGATTTGCTGGTGCGCTTTGGAATTACAGCTGTCCGGAAGCTCACAATATTGACCTTTTGGTACCCCGTGTTCTGGAACTGCATGGGCGTAAGTCATCAGCAAGAACATAGCGCTTTTCTGCGCCTGTAGACACAGCATATGTGCTGGTGCTCACCGGCATGAGCATGGTTCATTGAGGCCACATTGCATTACTATGATGCAAGCCCTTCACCAATAACCGGTACTTTCCCTGGATTCTCTACAGCCTCCTCGAGGTTGGATATCCTACTGTTTTATTCTCCCCAGTTTTTCCGTGATCTCTTTCTGAATATGTGGATGCAAAAAGCTTAACAGCGTCCGCGGCTTGGACGACACCATAGTTTGAGCTGGTGTTTCATCTGTAGTACCTGTTGGGGCTGGCTGTTGTGGTACTTGAAAATGCACTGGTCAGTGCGATTCTGGAGAGTCTTTTCCCAAGTCTGCTTTTCGTCGACTATTTGTTTGAAGAGGTCTTTTTTAATGTTTTTAAACATTATTCGTCTGCTGCCGCTTGAGGCTGCATGATAAGGTCACTTTACCTGTCTAATGCCATTCCTGCTCAAAAACGTTTCAAACTGAGTTGAAGTGGACTGCGGGTCATTTTCCGTAACCACGACTTTCGACAATTCATAATACGCGAAACCACTACGCGGTATTTCTACCTTCTTTTACTGTTCATCGTTCTCATCCCAAACACTTCTACCCACTTGAAATGTGTGTCCACAAGTACCCGAAACCAAAGTTTATATAGATGCGTAAATCGCAATTGCACTCCGTCATTCGCATCGGCCAGCCCCCCGAAAAGAAGTGGATGCGGGTTGCCGCGTTTCGTGACAGTTGACATGTTGCTCAGTTTTTCACTGCTCGCTTTATGCGAGGAGGTAACTGCAGCCACATCTTGTGGTTTCTAGACGTATTCATGCGCGGAATTTGCGGATGGCCTGATGCAGCATTGATAACTCCTTCGCACAAAGCGTGACAGGCACTATAATGCAATTTCTCCAGAGTACACAATCATGGTTAACAGAACATTAGCAAATTCCTACGAAATAGGAGGGTAGTGTGTCGTCTGCCACAAGCGCAGCCTAGCTACCTTGTGTGTACAACAGAACCTTTGATAGGACCTTATTCCTTTTAGTTCCAATGATATTCTTTTTCAACGAAAGCGCCATTTTATTGAGCAAGGAAAAATGTGCGCATTCTTTGATTTGAGTGCTGGATGCTGTAGAAAAAAAGCGAATGGCGACAGTGCGTCACCATTTGCTATAGCGCTAGGCTTACAATAAACCAAGCGATTGTTGTAGGCTCAAGAAACAAATCCCCACGCTGATTATACGCTGATGCCAGCTCTGGAACTGCATTATTATTTGTAAGCAGGCCCAGCAATGGCTTCTAATCACAGTATAGGCTAACAGTAACCAATCAGATATTTGTGAAATCTGCGCACCCCAAAGACCTTTGGCAGCGCGTCTTGTTTGATGTGCTCATACACGTATTCGGAGTTACTGAGAATCGTCGGTCCAAAGGTATGGGCCTTTCCACAGGCGCTTCCCTGTGAAAAAGTTAGGTCCCACACCCTAGGCTGACGCGTCGCACCCTAGACCAAGATCCTCTCTTCGGTCATAGTGGAGTAATACAGTATTTTGCGAAAACCATCACATGCTGGGTAGAAACTTTTGCTGGGCCTAAGCTGTGCTTTCTATTTTGTGCTTTCTCTAAGTAAGACGTACAGTGGTTTTAGTACACGTGAGAGGTTGAAAACGAAATTGCCGTAGTAATTCAACAGCCTAAGATACGCCCGGAGTTCGATTATTCTTTAGGCTTTGTGGTCCATGTTATGCTGCTACATTTCCATCCGCAGGTCTAATTTGATCCCCTTCTATCCCGTGACCCAAGTAGGTCAGTGACAACGCAAAGAACATGCATTTTTTTCAGCCTATTGCGTTGTTCCCTAAAAGTTGCCAGCCCGCTTTCCACTTTCTGATAGCTCTTTTAGAGTGGTTCGCCAGTGATCAAAATCAATACATCACCAATGTAACAAGACAATCTATCTAGGTCATCCATTACTACTTAATTATCAATACCATTGCCATCCATTACCAATAGCTCATCCATTACCACTTCAAAAATAGGCGGTGCACTTGTTACGCAAAGGGTAGAGGCGTATACTGAACGAAGCCCTGATGCGTATTCACAGTGACCAAATACTGTGAATAAGGTTCATGTTCCGGTTGGTGGTAGGGTATCAAAAAATCTAGGACTTGCAAATATTTACACCCGTCCAACGTGGCGAGTATATCTTCCAATACTGGCAGCCGAAATAGTCCGTTCGAAGAGACAGATTCACTGCCTGTTGATATTGTCTTTAAATTCTAACCTCACCATTTGTTTATAAACAACCACTACAGGCGTCCCCCGGTTGCCGCGCTCAAACCTTAATTAAAACAGCCCCTTTAATTATTTTGACACCGCACCTTGCATCTCGAAAAAAGACAGTTTAATGCCTATAGAACAACAACGTGCTTCCTTCTTTTAAGAGCAGTTTGACTGGGGTGCCTTTTAACAACACAAGTTATGAAGCAGCACCATTCAAACCATCATGTGTGCTACAAATTTGCGTACGAGTGTTCCTGTATAAATCTGATCGGCATTGGGAATTTTCGCATGAGCTTGGGACGCGAGTTTTGCAAGTGCTGCATAGCGCAGCGTCTTCATTTACAGTACTAATCCTGGGATGTGGTGCACTTCCTGCAGAAGGATTCAACAGAAGAAAACAGTTTTTGTGCCAGCTGATCAAAAACGAGTTTTTTGTGTAACTGGAACAATGAACTAAAGCGCGCCAATGCAGCTATGACGACGACGTATACATAAGCGCTGGCATAGCCAAGCAAGCAGAGGTTCCTGCCTTGTAATTTTACGACCGGTGCGTGTAGATAATAAGAACTCGTTTTTTTATAGCCGCGTTTTTTGGCGGTAATATACTATGACTCAACTTAGCCGTGCTACCCTAAAAAGTATTAGGTTTTGGAGCTTAAATACTTCAGCTTTTCGAAGCCAGGTCTCTCTGTATCGTACAATGACAAGTAACCGCCGGCCCACAAGCACTTCTTAATACTTTGTTAAAACAACAAATTTTGCTTACATGTGGCTGGTTGAAGGGATATGTGGTGGAATAAATATTTATTGCGACTGGTTTAGTTCACTTGAAACCAAAAAAAGCAACTCAAAAATACAAGCTGCTTCTGCTTCCAACCTCTGCTGATGTAGGTATGACTTATCAACATGGGCAAAAAAAACAATGGAAATGCCTAATAGGACGTGGAAACAGGATTCTGCACTAGGAAAAATACCCACATTATTCCACAATAAAAATTCAGCTGCCTTGAATATTTTGTTATTTTAAATCATCAACCTAGCTATGTACTAGATAAAATGTTGGCGCAGGAAAGAAAAAGCTCATTTACATATCTGTATTTCAGCAAGCTGTGATTTGCGAAATTTGTTTTCCTTGTTGGCTTGCACTTCGAGTTTGGGATAGCCTTAGGTACATGTAGACTTGAAGCTGCCAGAGGCTTGAACCTGCCAGAATGATGCTCCCACCTGCCTGGTAATAAAAAAATTAGCTATACACAGTTCGTGCTCCAGGATTTCTGTCTCCTGAAAAATTGAAGTGAGCATGGGTACCAGTAATAAATATATTGTTTAGTAATCTCATAAAAAGTGAACACCGTTGTGTCATCAGACCGGCAGAAGTGCAACTAGTGGTTCCCAGAGGAGTGTGAAGAATCTCGCAGCTCCCAGATGTGGCCTTCGAAGCCTGCCTACCAGGATTCCAAGAAACGTAAAAGAGAATGGTACTGGGTACACTTCACAGGGTAACTGCTGCACCTGGCCTTATCGTTCGAACTTTTTTTCAACTACACTTACGGTGCAAAGCCACGGAATTTTGTTAGGAATGCTCCTTTGCTTGGGGTTGACGATAGGACCGAAAAAATTGGCCACCCAAGAAAGAAAGGCTAGTTTCGAAGTTTCGAAGAAAGGCTGCCTACATGCGATTTAAAACACAGCGCAAAAAAGAACATCATTACCGTTTGTGAAGTTCCAGGCACAAAAAGAAAAACAAGTAAAGATATAGGTCCGAGGTACCACAGGAGAAGGGGTGTGAGAAACTGTAAGGCCGTAAAATAGAATCGTATTCAACAAATAACATTAAGAGGGCAGTGATTCAACGAGGGGAATAGAGTGAGGGGTGGTACGAAAGAGCATTTGAATGGCGCCATATCTTTTGTTGGAAGGGACGGCTCTGCACGTTGGGCAGCTTTTATGCTGAGTAGAACTGCCTTATTTTTAGATGAGGAGTATCTCACGCTCAGGGCTGTGTCTCTACCTCTCTTGTCACAGTCTTTATTGTCCACCGTGCGCTCCCCCACTGCGCATGCCTAGCCAGAAGCCGCTGCTGATGATTGTAGCTAAGCCCCTAGGAATTGGCCAACCAAATAATTCATCACAAGATAGCTTCGCGTTCAACCACCGTAGTAATCTTCTCATAGGTGAACCGCTCAAGAAGAAGAAGACAAAGCTGCGAAGTGGAGGGCGCGTACATTGCTCTCCGCTCATGCTCGGGGCTATGAACCTCCCTTCATTGTCGTTGTCCGGCGTCCGCACCCCCACTGCGCATGCCCGGCCATGTACCGCTGATGTAATTGTGGGGATTACATCATCTACATAGGGATTTGCCAACCAAAAAATCCATCACGAGATAGCTTGGCGTTCAACCGCCGTCGTCATCTTCCCGTAGGGGAACCGCTGAAGAAGAAGACGGGGAAGACAAGGCTGCGAAGAGGAGGGCGTGAAGGTTTCAATCAGCCGTGTACCAATGTCAACATCCTTCACCTCACCAACGCTGATGGAGACTACCGATTCTACCACAGAGACGACAACATGGGCAAGAACATGATGGACGAGTTTCGGCGCCTCGAGGAACACCGCCTACTCACCGTCACACAACAGTTCTTGCATTCCTTTGCCACCAGTGTGGACCCGGACGCGGAATTCCCTCTAGCGCTACTTAACACTACATCACTCCACATAACGGCAATACAATGGAACCACACGGAACCCCGATGATGCTTCGCACCCTAATCTGGGTTCCCCACGGGTAGATGGTGTCGGTGCCATCGGCACAACTATGCTCCTACGGAGATACACAGCGCGCTGCCCCTCGCCAAAGTCGGTCGACGGGCCTGATCAACTGGATGCTAGTGACAGCCACTAGTTGTCGAGCGAAAATATAGCGTTGCCAATAGCCAGTAACCCCCATGACGACGTAAACCTGTGCTGCTTGCCTGCGTGTTAATATTAGATTCACTTGAAAATAACTCAGGGCGCAAAAACGTGTATTCTCCGCCGTTGTTTGCACATGAAAGTGTACTTTATTTACTGAATTTTATGTCCGTTTGTTAAATTCCTGGGTAGAAATTCGATAAAACGTGGTTCATAAATTTACTTTCGTACAAGCCTCGCAAGGGTCTCTATAAGGGTCTCTACAAGCAAGGGTCTCTACAAGCAAGGGCTTGTATTGGCAGTTTCGCGTGATTGTGCCACAAATAGGCGCCCATCTTGCGCGTAAATAAAACACGAAAATTTAATTTATTTCCGCATTTTCTTAAAATATTTCGGAGCTCAGAAGAAACAGTTTTATTTAGGCCGCGTATAAATTCACTTAAGAGAAAACAAATGTTTGCTCATTGCTACTGAAAAGAAGTACTGCGTGACGCTGTTGGCAGTGTTGTCTTTTCCAAACATCTCCCATCTATTTCCTTCCCTATTAGACTTACCGCGCTCATTTTGCACCTTCCAAATGCACTTATTTTTTGCTTTCTTTCTAACTTTGTTCAAGCGCTAAAGAAAAATTGTATATCAGTGCAGTACATTTCTTCTCTTGTGGAAAATGAGGGGGCATGTTTCAATGCATATAAACCAGGGTTGCTGGTCCCCGTTTGTATTTTTGATTTTTTACCAAACGCTCGAATCGTTTGTCCCCTTGAGCCCTCCGCGCATCCACAGTTGTCGAATTTGAGAATGGAAAATTCGTGGGTTCTTTTTAAAATACAGTTGGGCAACATAAACAAATGTAATATTATTGGTCAGTAGGCTTTGTGAGAATCTGAGGCACAATGCCTAAAATTGAAGCCATCTGTCAGCCGTCCTATTTATTCCCAAAGGAAGAAAAAGGGTATCCTAATTACCTCGAAATGCTTCTGACTCAAGCAGAGAAAATGACGGGGCAAGGGTAACATTTTATGTGCTTTATACAGGAAGTCAGAATAAATGATCTGGGAAACGATACTAAAATAGTTTTTTTTCGAGTGGGGTATTTAAACTTGGCTCCCAATTAACAACTTTTAAAATACTTTCTATACAGGCTTTATAGAAATATTGCTTAAGGGAATGAAATTTTTTTGAAAAGAGCCAAAACGGTAGAGAAGACGTGGAAGAACGGTAGCGCCTTTAAAAAAAACTCCCCCACCTCCCCGAAGCGGATCGTGCGGAAATGCGAATGCATTGGGTGCACCGATGAGTGCGCTGCGGCAAGCAGTAATGGAGAGAGGCGTGCGCTCCACTGCATTTATATACATTTTCCGAGCGCAGCGAGCGGAGAGAGGGTACGCGGAGAGGAGAGAGAGACCCGCGCAACACGCCCGCCCGGCGCGCAAGCTCTCTCTCCCGCCGAGCTCCGCGATGCGAGCGCCCTCACACGCCCGAGCGCGCGCCTCCTCTCCACTCACTCTCCGCTACTCCGGCCGAGCTGCGCGATGCGAGCGCCCTCACACGCCCGAGCACGCTCCTCCTCTGCCCTTGCCCTCCGCTACTCCCGCCCGAGCTACCACCTGCTCCGGTTGCTAGACGCGCCACAGCTGTTGCTAAGGGCGAGGAAGAGGGCGGAGAGATGACACCTGCGGGCGCGCGCCGACGGAGCACGACAACACCCGACTAAGAAATGCATTCGCATTTACGACGACGGTGATGAAGGCAGAACTACGAGGCGCGCGCTCAGGTGCGCTCGCGCTGGAGGAATGCAGGCGCACGCCGGCCAACGAAGCAAGACAACCCCTTGCTAATTAAATGCATTCGCATTTAAAATGCTGTTAAAAGGGCACAGGTCAGAATCAGGAAGCCCTTTAGCTTCAGGAAGACAGGCAGATGAAGCAAGCAAAAGCAACACAAAACAGCTTGAGGAGGCTGCAAAAAGAAGCGGAAAGTGTAATTTCAATCCCAATAAAATGAAAATCAAAATGAATAGTGAAGTGGCATTTTCTAGAAACGGGTAAGACATACACCAATAGTACAGCCACAAATCATAAATGCCTAAAATGGGTGGTAATTCGACTCGCTTCGAGAAAAAACGACACGGTTAATAAATGATAGCTGAGTAAAAGAAACTACATAACCAAGAAAATTGTGAAAAAAATCATTTCCAATTTTGGAAGCTGAATACAAAGTTACAGAAAAATATTTCTTAGACAATTCATACCGCTTTTGGAATGGATTAGGTTTGTCTATTTGGCGTAAAAAGTACGAAATCTTTTTCTCCCATTTCTTATATCAACAAAATAGAGGCAAAGAAGCGAAATAAAATTTAGTTGCCAAAATACTGCCGAAAATGTAACGCCGTGTTGTTAGAGCTCCACTCTAAAACTGTCTTTTAATATGAGAAAAGATTAAAATTTCCCCTAAAGCATACAGAGCGCACTGTGAGCAATTGCGCCTTGGCTGTGCTGTAGATTATGCAACTTTTGTGCTATTCCTCTTTTTGTACAACGTGCTAAACCACAATTTCGCAGAATGTGATTGAGTGAGTGCTTTTTTTATACTGATCAGGAAACAGAACTGAACTGGGGATGTTTTGAATTCATTTGGGAGTTCACCAGACCTATACTATGGACTAGCATTGTTATATGGGCCTATGGTTCCTTTAGAATCACCGAAAACCATTTCTTAGGCATAACTACATTACCGTCTGAATGATCACCTGCAACTATAAAACATTGCGCCACTCTACCTAATCTGCCCATTTCCTACATATCATACGAAAGGTTGAAAAAATGAACTTCATTTGTGCTCTCTCTTAAACGGTACATTAATGTCTAGCAACATTGCTTTGTTTTAGGTCAAGCTGTGAACAATACAAGAAAAGAGACATTTTGAAATCTAAAGAACCCCCTGAAAAATTTAATTGTATGCTCTATGGATACTGAGTTATTTGTCGGGCTCGCTGCAGCATAGATTATCTTTCCCTGATTTTCACCAAGACAATATGTGACTACCTTTGTCTACTCCTGCAATTTCCTCCTACTTAGGATGCAATTTATCTTCTCAAAGCGTGTTTCACTCCGAGCACTATGGCTCACGATATTTAGGCAGACTTTTTTGAGGAAGTAATGTAAAAAGCACAAATAATGAATTATACCGGCTGGCACTCATCAGAATATTGACTAACAGCTGGCTGATTTCATGATAAATGCATGGTGTAAACCCGCAGTCACAAAGAACACATCTCGATATAAGTTTGTTAAAAAACATTTATAAGATTGGGGTGCTTAGATCGGCTTGGGGAAGCGATTTTTTAATTGCTTTGTAGAGACGTTTTTTTTTGGTCAAGCTTCTACAATATTTAAGGAAAGTCAAACAAATGATTATCGTTTTAGATCTAAAACAACATCAAAAGGACATAAGTGAGTTTTCCAACCTTTGCAGTGAAAAACAAAATAGTGCTATGCCGCAGGACAGGGATGATTTCTAAAAAACTTACAACGAGCGAGTCCTGAAATTGCAGCATATATTTTCTTTAATATTTTCACTAATATCGCACACAAAAAGGGTAACCTCCACGCAAATTTTATCGCTAGGTTCATTGCTATAGACTGAACAAATTATACTGCTTAGAAAGGGTATACATTCACAAGACGAAAAACGAATGACCTTAAATATGCTTGAGTTGTAAAAACTATTGTAGAGTTTACAGCCCTACCATATGAAATAGCCCCTTAAATTTGTATATCATAAGGAGAGAATGAAAGATTGTTACTTTGGCAAAATTTTTAATGTGTTCAACGTTTATAAACGTCAAACAGATAGTAAGTGTCAAACAAACGTACTTTTTTGAAGTTTATTTTCTTGGAATTGTATTGCCGACAGACAATTTGTTCTGAAGAAAACAATTTTCTTTTCGGGAAAAGTGAACTCCTGTTGTTTGTGCACAAGCCCTCTCTTCTCCTTCTATAGTTTCAGGTTCGCATGACGAGGTGATTGCAGAGCGAACTAATTAGTCTGCGGATCCCCCCATCACTCAAAACCACTTTATGGTGTAAGCCTTTGAAATGACAGCACACTTTCATAGGATTTTATAGCAAATGTTTTTGAAGATGTATGCAGACACACCCATGCGTTGTGAGAGCCCCTTCTTAAAATCGATGCACAGAGCTATCTATCACTGTACACTTAATTCATCGGTTGCTGAAAAACCTTGGCATTATGTAAGTACATTCCTAATCACTGGTCAACCCAAATCTCCAAAAGAGTATCAGACATATGCGGCCTATTGCGTAAAAACAACGGGTATTTAAGCGTGAGTTTCGTTATAGGACGGCAAAGTTAGAGAAAGTTCCAGCCATCAGGGACGTAAGTTGGCGTAATATATTAATATGTTGTATGCTGGGTAAATGTACGAAATGGTGTAATCAAACAAGGGCACAAAAAGTGAACATGCAGGCCCACCTATAAATTTATATACCTAAAAATGAGTGAATTTTGAATTAAATACAGCACGATGTACGGTTCTAAGAACCTATCGTGGTTCTGTTATACTTTGAGCCTGTGTTAGCGCATTCCTTGATAATTGATTGAGCGAATCGTATGTGTGACGTAATTTTGAAGGGTGATTTATAATATTTTGCACCTGTTATGACATCTTTATTTTCGCGGATGCAAAAACAAACATAGTAGTTTTCTGAATGTACATTTAGAAATTCAGCAAATAAAACCTAATTATCCGACATGCGTCCAGCTAACGACGACCTTGGTTGAACGCGAAGCTTTTTCATGACTAGATAGGCCAGGGGAAGATCTACGGACTTCATTTTGCCTACCTTTGGCCTTGACGATGGAGGGAGCTGTAGATGACAAGCGCCGCTTCATACACATTTCCCTTGGCTCCGTCCAAGGCAATGGTGGCGGGAGTGTACACTGAGGCGCGTACCTGGCCCATGGAGATGCCGGCCTTGCAGATCAAGCTGCGGCACATCGAGCGCCTGTTCACCACGAAAATAGGCTGCCCTCCTGCAGAGGTTCCCTAGCCGGCACGACTCGCACATGGGAGCATTGTCCACTATCTTCGAGGTGGGCATGGATATTGTCGAACCGACCCCGCCTTTAGTCGCCACCACCAGACACTGGGGAGGACCAAGGTTCACTACGACCCTCCGACATGTCATCAACAAGTGACCTCACCACCCCTCGCCATCCGTCATGAGGCAGCCGCCCTGCTGCAGGACGAGCTGAGTGGCTACCAGCATTCCTTCACACACGGCTCTGTAAAATACAGGACGAGCGAGGCAGCGGGTGCGTGAGTGGTGCCTGGGCTGGAAGCTAGCCGGCGCTACTGCCTGCCTTTTCCAACTATATCCAGATGGTGCTTGAATACACAAAGCGCAAACGACACGAGGATGAACAAAGAACACGAGACAATGCGCAAACCTGCAACTATCTGTATTAGGAAGAAACGCGTTTTTATATACACCAAGTAATCACATCACCTTGAACAATCTGCCACACGATACTACTGGGGAACGTTCTCAAACTGATCATTGATTGCGCAGCAACACTTGTCTTAGAAATTATCTCTCTTTTCGGTAAGCGTAAGAAATGGCTAGCTCACACAATTATCACCGGCACGTGTGATCTCATGGGCCTCAGTAATTTCGGGAGTGTGTTGACTCTTGTGTTTGGAGATGATGCTGCTCTCGTCAAACAAAGGTATACACTGATGGTCGCGACAGCGGACAGCCAAATGACCAGCTGTGCTGCTGTGGTACTGCTGCTGCAGCAGCAGCAGCGGCAGCGGCGGCGGCGGCGGCAGCGGAAGCGCAGAAGGAGCAGCAGCAGCGGCAGCAGCAGTGGCGGCAGCGGCATTAGCAGCAGCAGCAGGACGAGGGCTTCTGCTTCCTCTCCAACCGCTCCTTTCCTGCTTCGTTTAAGTTTATTGTTGCCTCTAAATTTCTTAATTTTTTTCTTTATTGAGTGATTGGCATTCCTTTTTTCCTATACCCTACCCGTGTCGTCCCGGTGTCCACTCTGCCACCCATTAGAACACCGAATGTGATTGTCGGTACTTTAAAGACACCCAAAATTTATTTTTCAAATAACACGACGATATCTTCCACTCTCCTTTGTTTTTTTTTTATGGGAGCTCCTTTCCTGGCTTTTTTTTAGCCTACCTACGTTTTTTTAGGTTAACAAGTAAGGCTTCATATTTCCGCTTTATATAACATCACCTCAGGTTATTTCCGAGCTTTCCACTGATGTTCTTCCTTACGGTCAGGTCCAGGTAGTTTCCGTGAGCAAGCTTTCACATATTTCCAAAATATACTGTGGAAGAACGCGTTAGAACCCGCCGCCAAGACCAAAGCCATCGCCCACACTACTAACCCAAAGGAAAGGCTGAGTGCCCCGAATACCACTATAGTTCAATCGGATAAACCTTGCTTTCATACCGGTAGCGACCCAGGTTAGATGCCGACCACGCGGAGCGTTTTTTACTTTTTAGTCGCCTGCGCACTCCATTCGATGCCACCGCTGCAACGCCTAGCATTTAGGCCTGCGGGTAGTCCTGCAGTTCGGTTACCTGTGTCAGTGTGCAAAGGTTAAATGTTTGGTTCCCTAGACCGCCATACCCACATTATTTTTCTGGGGATTGTGCGTTTTTTCACTTATGCCGAATAGATTGTTTCAGCCAAACCATCTGCGCTGTTAATATATTAAACATATATGCCTTATATTTGGGGACAAACGTAGGGCTGTCTACTGCCCTCCCGCGTCGAGCACATATTGCTATCGGTGCAACGCATTACCCCAACCGCCCTACCACGCAAAAAAGCACACAGGTCAATTTTAGCTGTAAGACATTTCGTTTCGAAACAACCACCTGCACAGCGCGCACGTCTGCAGTTAGGGCAAAAGCCTACGTGCGCCTGCACAGTCCGATTATTCACAGCGCGCACGTCTGCAGTTAGGGCACGCCTGCACAACGCGCACGTCTGCAGTTAGGGCAAAAGCCTACCTGCGCCTGCACAGTCCGATTATTCTACCCTCCACTTGCGCACTAATCAATCGGTAACCAGTGATGTGAAAGTCGCCGGCAAAATTTCGCCCTGAAAGCCCATCTAGCCGAGATTAGTGACTTAATTGAGCGTTCGAAGCGTGAAAATTGCTTTTTATCCATAAAAATTTCCATCTTTCGGACAAATTGAAATTTTATTCGCTAACAGCGGCCGCTCTACATTCTTGGTCACCAAATTTTCGTCATTTTGGTACCCAATAGCTCATCTATGAGCGCCGACACTCCTTGAATTTCCACTATTTTTAATGGGATGACACTGGTTTGTCCTATAGCAAAGATGGCATTGGGAGTGTGATAGTTCTTTTATAAGCTCCCTTAATCAAATTGTTGATACTGTTCTTTTACCGCTTCTTTAAACAAAACCGTCCTTATATGAAGGGTGAGAAGACTAAGGCAATAATATTTCATAGTAAAAAAAGAGCAGCTTTCATATCAAACGATCTTTATTTTATTTTTATTTATTCAGGTCCCGTAAGGGCCTAAGTGGGCACTACATAAGGGGAAATGAGCTGAAAGCCTACACAACGTACAATATAGTAAAATAAATAAAATCAACACAACAAAAGTGACACTAGAATATCATAAATGCACAAAACGTACACAATTGCAACATACATAGTGAAACATTACACCCAAAAACACAATGTGTAAAAGTGACAGAAAATCTGGTATTTGAAAAGCAGTAACACGCATTTACAGCCTAGAAAAATGTGCGCCTGATGAATACAAGTTACACTGTGTTTTGAATCGCAATAAAAGCGAGGAGTGCGGTTTGAAAATAAGAGGCATCTGGTTGGTCCACTAGGCTACTAGGTAAATAATTCCATTCATTGACTGCCAGTACAAGGGGTGAGTTCTGTTTTTTTTGTTTTGGCAAACATTGGGCTAACTTTGTTAGAGTGCTCGGTGCATGCGGACGTATAGGGTGCCGGGAGGGTAAATGTGCGAACAAATGGTGTTGGATGATTGCACAGGATGTACAAAAAGTTAATCTTGAAAACTGCCTGAGTTAGGTGAGAGGGGGAGATTAAGTTCGTCGTTTCTGGCAGATAGACTCTGGTATCTCGGGTACGAAGATGCAATGAAGCGCGCGGCCTTGTTCTGTACGGATTCAAGCAAGTTAGTCAGGCACATTTGATGTCGATGCCAGATGATTGGCGCGTATTCTAGTGAAGAGGAGATAAGAGTACTATAAACGTGAAGTCGTGTCTCTGAATTAGCCAAATTAAGGCGACGCTTTAGCAGGCCGACCTTTTTACACGCCTTTGATATGATTTTTTTCTATGTGGGGGCCCTGTTTAAATCCGAAGTGAATGTAACTCCGAGATATTTGAAGGCTGAGACTAATTCAATTTTGGCATTATCGATTAAGTAATTATAAGTTTCTGATCTTGTCATAGAAGACAATTGCACATGCTTAGTTTTTTTTTTCTACGTTTATTTTCATCAGCCCCTTTTCGCACCATTCAGTTAGAGTAACCAAACCTTGCTGGAGTGTAGAAACGTCATCGGAAGTTACTATTTTTCTATAAATAAGACAGTCGTCGGCAGAGAGATGGAGTAACGACGAAATGTCGCTTGCGACGTTGTTTATATAAATTATAAATAGTAGATGGCCCAGTACTGACCCTTGGGGGACTCCTTATTTGACACCCACAAGGTTAGAAACATGGTCGTTTAATCACCACAGAAGATGACGAAGAGGGCGGGCAGCGGGGAGGAGCGTAAGCACGCAATAAAGAAAGACAAGAACCAGCAAGTGTTCGATCAGGTAACACCGGTGTCGATCTGCTCGTGGTCTCTACATTTCTCTACAATTCTCTCTGTCTACATGGGGGTTCACACTACGTTCTCATTCGTGCTCCGATAAATGAAACAACATACCGGCCACACAATTGAACCTACACGGAACCCCTGTTACGCTTCGCATCCTCCTCATGGTTCCCCACGGGAAGATGGTGTTTTTTTCTGCTTAGATGTGGAGGCATACACTTTGGCTGGTTTGGTTCCCTCGCGGAGACTGTCCGGTGTAAATGTTCTCGGGGTGCTGCTTGGGCCAATTCGATTTCTTCGAGGGTGGTGTGTCAGGGTGACCATATAGTCACGAAGTCGAAGGCGACGCTGTTGTCTTCAAAGAAAACGAGTTTATTGGAGCCAACTAGTGCTCAATAACAACTCAAAGGATACACAGGCGTCGAGACAGCAGTCGAGAAAGTAACGTGCGTCGGTGAGCATCGAGATACGAATTCCGCGGTGTCTGCTCTGCAGGCTTTTATCTTTCGGCGCGAGTGTAATTGGAACAGTCGATTTACATCCAGAACAAGGTAGATCAAAAGAGACTATTCTAGGCTAGTGACGTTATTGCGAAACAGTCTGCTTATCTGAATAGGATAGCCAGTGCGGCATAAAACAAAAGACTGGAAGACGCGATTTGCTTGGGACACGGATAACTCCGGGCGTGGCCGGGCAATAAAAACGACCAATAAATAAACCCATACATTGTTCACGGCATTACCCCCTCTCTAACAGTGCATCAACCCGGTGCTAAAAAACACAATCCCAACAAAAAAAATTTCCGTCATCTTGCATAGTAAGGCTTCAAGCGAACCACGTGGACGACTTAGGGCCGCGTGCGTTGTCGTTATATTTCGGGATCACCATCGGGGATCACCTCCTAGGTAAGTTGGCTGACACGTCGGAGAATCTGGTAAGGTCCGAATTACCGTCGCAGAAGTTTCTCACCGAGTCCGCGTCGTCGGATGAGAGTCCAAACCCAAACACGATCCCGTTGGTGCTAATCGTCGTCTCAGCGTCGGAGGTTGTAGCACCCGGCATCCGCCAGCTGCTGTTCCGTTGTACGAACTCGAGCGAGCTGGCGGGCCTCCTCCGCACGCTGAAGGTATCCTTGAACGTTGGGGTTGAGGTCGTCGTCTTCTACATGCGGAAACATGGCGTGAAGCATCGTTGTCGGCCGTCTTCCATAGACAAGGTCGAACGGCGTCTTCTGCGTAGTTTTCTGCATAGCCGTGTTGTACGCAAACGTTACATAAAGGGGCACTTCGTCCCAAGTCTTATGTTCAACGTCGACGTACATATACAGCATGTCCGCGATTCTCTAATTCAGACGTTCTGTTTGTCCAGTCGTTTGGGGGTGGTATGCCGTTGTTCTTCGGTGATCAGTGTTTCTGTAGCGTAATAGTCCTTGCTTCATCTCCACAGTAAAGGCCGTTCCGTGGTCCGTGATTAGGGCTTCTGGGGCTGCATGTCGCAACACAACTTGACTTACGAAGAACTTTGCGACTTCTTGCGCGTTACCCCTTTTAATAGTGGCGGTCTTTGCGTAGCGTGTCATGTAGTTTGTCGGTAGGACAATTCATTTGTTCTTGGATCGGGATGAAGGATCGGGCCCAGCAGGTCCACTCCAATCTGTTGGAAGGCCCTCGATGGGACGGCGATCGGCTGCAAAAGTCCGACGGGTCTCGTCGGTGGCGTTTTTGTCGCTGGCAGTCACGTCAGCTCCGGACGTAGTGGGTGACGTCAGATTTAAGCCGGGCCAGTAGAACTTTGCCTTGATTTTTCCAATTGTGCGGGCTGTGCCCAGATGTCCGGAAGAGAGCTCCTCATGGCACGCTCCAAAAATTTCGTCAGAAATGTCAGTGGGGATAACAAAAAGATAATTTCATTGCATTATTCTTAGTCGAAATTTTTGCCTCCTCATTGGAAACTGGTGTTGTACCGAGTGATTTGCTGCTCTCAAGGGTTGTGCCCGTGCCCAAAGTTGGAGACAAGCTGATGGTTGAAAACTATCGTCCCATTTCCATTACATATACAGTGTGTAAACTTTTAGAGCATATAATTGGTAAACATCTTGTTGCGTACTTTGAAAATAACAACCTCTTTTACCACAAACAACATGGTTTTCGCCGACGCCTTTCAACTGTGAGACAGTTATTTGAAACAGTTCATCACTTTGCTGCAGCTATGAATTCGAAAAAAACAATTAGATGTTATTTCATTAGATTTATCAAAGGCTTTTGACAGGGTATGTCATGCGAAACTTCTAAATAAATTTCATGGTTACGGTGTTAATTTACAAATAATTAAGAGGATTCAAGCTGAACTGACGAATCGTCAACATTTTGTGGAAATAGCCGGAGAACATTCACCTTTTTTGTCCATCCCTTCTGGTCCGCCGCAAGGGTCGTTTTTAGGCCCAATTTTGTTTCTGCTGTACATTAATGACATTGTAAGTGGTGTACATCCCAACATTGAAGTGCGATTGTTTGCCGACGATTGTCTTTTGTTTACACGCGTCAAGACTGTGTCTGACCAAACTTGTTTAAATGATGCCTTAAACATTATTCACAATTGGTGCGCAAAATGGGATATGGAAATCAACCCTAAGAAGTCTGCCTGCATGACAGTCTCAAACAAGAAAACGCCTTTAATGTTTGACTATACAGTGAACATGAACCAAATCAAAAGATCCACCCAAATTAAATATCTTGGTATGACAATTACATATACACTAAATTGGAATGCACATATCGACAATATCTGCGGATCAGCTCAGCGCAAACTTGGACTTCTGAGACGTAAATTAAGAGGTGCTCCTCCTGAGGTTAAACTTCGAGCCTACAAAACTATTGTTCGGCCTACCTTAGAATACGCTAGTGTAATTTGGGACCCGCATCACCAATATCAAATAAATAAACTGGAGCGTGTTCAGAGGCTAGCAGCGCGATTTATTTTTTCCGTTTATGAGAGGAGGCAGTCAATAACAACCCTGCTCCCTGAGGTTAAACTCCCTCAACTTGACATTCGCCGAAAAATCGCTCGACTAAAATTTTTATATCAGCTTTACAACAATAAGCTCAATTTAAACCCTAATCTCTATTTGCGTCCCCCAGGAAGAGTCTCATCACGAACCAATCACCCACACGCTATTATGCCCTATACACCAAGAATTGACACATTTAAAAACACTTTTCTTGTCAGAACGATTGTGGACTGGAACTGCCTTGCCGCTGATTTCTTTGAAAATGTAGACACAGTTGAATCTTTTGTTGGTAAATTAGAATTGTCATTGTATGATGTAGTTCCCACCCTGTAACAGCCCTACAGGGCTTACAGTATTGTGAATAAATAAATTATTAATAAAATTCCTTCTCGTTGCGGGGCTGAAAATATTCGTCACGAGAACGGAGGCTGAATGCTGGTAGGTTACGTTTAGAGGTCCTAGGCACAGCGAGCTTGCGTCCTTCTAGGTAGTCAATTATGACGCGTAAGTGTGGTTCGGTACACTGATGATCGGCTAGGTCGCTTGCTCTCACGATTCCTAGGAATGCGCTGTCTTCATCAGAGGCTTGTGGTGGTGGGTCGACGGGAGTTCGGAGAAGCCAGTCAGCGTAAGAGTGTTTTTTGCCAGATTTATAGACGAATGTAGCGTCGAACTCTTGCAGGCGCAAGCTCCACAACTCAAGACTGATCGAGGGGTCCTTCAAACTGGCGATCCAACACAGCAAATGGCGGTCTGTCAAAAACATAAATGGTCTACGTTATACGTAACTGCGAAATTTTGTAATTGCCCACATAATACCGAGACACTCTTTTTCAGACGCGGAGTAGTTTTTGTCCTCCTTCGACAGACCACTGCTGGCCAAGGCGATTACTTTTTTGCAACCGCATTGTTTTTGCACGAGGACCGCACCTAATCCTTTATCACGGGCGTCCATATGCATTTCTTTTTCGGCGTCTTCGTCGAAATGAGCGAGCGAACCATGAAGGACTGGAATTGTTCTCCGTGTGCCATCTTCCATTCTAACAGGTTTCTTGGTGACCTTGAGCGTCACTTTATTTCTTAACTTTTGTTTCTTTTGTATTGTTGTCTGTTGTTTTTTACAAATATATTTTGATGTATCCACTCCTGCTTGGGCGAGCACATTGGCCTGCATTTTTGTGAAATATTGTCACGAAGACAAGGATGATGCAGTGGTTATGAATGAGAAACACGTTTATTGGAGCGAACTTGTGCTCCCCTAACAACTCAAAAGAATACAGAGGCGGCGAAGCAGCGGTCAACAAAGTGACTTGCACAGGCGAGTGTCGTCGAATCGAATGCCCCGGCGTCCGCACTGCAGGCTTTTTATCTTTTGGCGCGCGTGGTTCTCGAAACGTCGATTCGCATCGAGAACATAGTAGATCCAAGAAGATTATTCTGGGCTGTTCACGTTAGATCGGAATGCTCTCCCTATCACAACAGATAACACATGCGGCACAGAAAGAAAGAATGGAACACGCGCAGAGATAACACAGACCGGCTCAGCCGGGCGGTAAAAGCAAAACACAAATAAACAAACCCAATGTATGGTTCGCGGCATTACCCCCCCCTCTAAGAGTGCATCGACCCGATGCTAACATAAGCGACAGTCCGAACAAATGAAAATAAAAGTTCGTCATCGTCCGTAGAAAGGTTTTAAGCTAACCACGTGGACGACTTCAGGCCGCGTGCGTCGTCGTGATGTGCCGGAGTCACCATCGGGGATCACTTCGTAGGTAAGTTGGCCAACACGTCGTAGAATCTGGTAGGGTCCGAAATACCGTCGCAGGAGCTTCTCACTGAGTCCGCGTCGTCGGATGGGAGTCGAAATCCACACACGATCCCCTGGTTGGTACTCGGCGTCTCGGCGTCGGAGGTTGTAGCGGCCCGCATCTACCAGCTGCTGGTCCGTTATACGAAGTCGAGCGAGCTGGCGGGCCTCCTCCGCACGTTGAAGATATCCGTGGACGTCGGCGTTGAGGTCGTCGTCTTCTACGTGCGGAAGCATGGCGTCGAGCATCGTAGTCGGCCTTCTACCGTAGACAAGCTCGAACGGCGTTAGCTGTGTCGTCTCCTGGATAGCCGTGTTGTACGCAAACGTGACATACGGGAGCACTTCGTCCCAAGTCTTATGTTCAACGTCAGCGTACATTGACAGCATATCTGCTATTGTCTTGTTCAGACGTTCTGTTAGTCCGTTCGTTTGGGGGTGGTACACCGTCGTTCTTCGGTGATCCGTGTTGCTGTAGCGTAATACTCCTTGCATCAGCTCCGCAGTAAATGGCGTTCCGCGGTCTGTGATTAGGACTTCCGGGGCTTCATGTCGCAGCACAACTTGGCTTATAAAGAACTTCGCCACTTCTTGTGCAGTCCCCCTCGGAAGAGCGGCGGTCTCTGCGTAGCGCGTCATGTAGTCTGTCGCTACGACAATCCACTTGTTCTGTGATCGTGACGTAGGGAACGGGCCTAAAAGGTCGATTCCAATCTGTTGAAATGGTCTCGATGGGACGGCGATCGGTTGCAGAAGTCCGGCGGGTCTTGTCGGCGGCGTTTTTCGTCGCTGGCAGTCTCGGCAGCTCCGGACGTAGTGGGTGACGTCAGAGGTAAGGCCGGGCCAGTAGTACCTCGCCTTGATTTTTCCAATAGTGCGGGCTGTGCCCAGATGTCCGGAAGACGGGTCGTCGTGGCAGGCTTCCAAAATTTCGTCACGAAGGTCCGCGGGGATGACGAGAAGGTAATTCGCTCTTGTTCCGGGGCTGAAATTCTTCTTCACAAGGACGGAGTTTCTCAGGCTGAATGCTGGTAAGCTGCGTTTGAAGGTCCTAGGAACGGCAACGTTGCATCCCTCGAGGTACTCGATTATGACGCGTAAGTCGGGGTCGGCACGCTGCTGGGCGGCTAGGTCGCTCTCCGTCACGATCCCGAAGAACGCGCTGTCTTCATCAGAGTCTTGTGGTGGTGGGTCGACGGGGGCGCGGGACAGGCAGTCGGCGTCGGAGTGTTTCCTGCCGGATTTATAAACGACTGTAACGTCGAACTCCTGCAGGCGGAAGCTCCACCGCCCAAGACGGCCAGAGGGGTCCTTCAAATTGGCGAGCCAACACAGCGCATGGTGGTCTGTTACAACCTTGAATGGCCTTCCATACACGTATGGGCGAAATTTTGAAATCGCCCATATAATAGCCAGGCACTCTTTCTCAGAGGCAGAATAGTTTCTCTCCTCCTTCGACAGACCACGGCTAGCATAGGCGATTACCCTTTCGCAGCCGCTTTGCTTTTGGACAAGGATGGCACCCAAGCCTATATCACTGGCGTCCGTATGCATTTCCGTTTCGGCATTTCCGTCGAAATGAGCGAGCAAGGGCGGTCTTTGAAGCGTTTTTGCAGCTCGCCGAATGCTTTTTCTTGGTCGTTTTCCCAGCTGAAAGGGGTGCTATCTTTCGTCAAGCGCGTGAGTGGCTCTGCAATGCGTGTGAAGTTTGCGACGAAGCGCCGGTAGTATGCGCACAGCCCGAGAAATCTCCGCACGCCCTTCTTGTCTTTCGGCCTCGGGAAGTTCGCAATGGCTGAAGTTTTTGCCGGGTCAAGTAGGACTCCCGCGGCGTTGACGACGTGGCCCCAGAACTTGAGTTCCCCGTATGCGAAACGGCACTTTTCAGGCTTCAGCGTCAACCCCGACGTACGAATGGCCTCGAGTACAGACTCCAACCTTGCATGGTGTTCGTCGAAAGTCCGGGCGAATACCACTACGTCGTCGAGGTATACGAGGCAGGTGTGCCACTTAAGGCCAGCTAGCACAGTGTCCATGACTCTTTGAAACGTCGCTGGTGCTGTGCACAGCCCAAACGGCATCACCTTGAACTCGTATAGGCCGTCTGGGGTTATAAATGCAGTCTTCTCTCGGTCTCTCTCGTCCACTTCAATTTGCCAGTAGCCGGTCTTCAGGTCCATCGATGAGAAGTACTGCGCGTGGCAGAGGTGGTCGAGGGCGTCGTCGATTCGGGGGAGGGGGTACACGTCCTTTTTCGTGATTTTGTTCAGTCGCCGGTAGTCAACGCAAAACCTTAATGTGCCGTCTTTTTTCTTTACGAGTACGACGGGCGCAGCCCAGGGGCTTTTCGATGGCTGTATAATGTCATCGCTCAGCATGTCGTCGACTTGAGTCCGGATGGCTTCCCGTTCGTGTGAAGAGACGCGGTACGGTGACTGTCGGGTAGGTCGGTCTCCATCTTCGGTTATTATTCGGTGCTTCACTAGAGGGGTCTGACGTAGTTTTGCGCTCGACGAAAAACATTCGCTATAGCGACGCAGCAAAGCCAATAATTTTTTCCGTTGTTCTTGCGGTAGCGCCTGATTCACGTCGAATGGCTGCGGGAGCTTGAATGTTTCTACGGGTGTGCGTTCAAAGTCGGCGACTGCGATCACATCACTTGCTTCTTGCGTTTCTTCGAGGAACGCAATTGCAGCTCCCTTGTTTAAATGCTGGTACTCTTCGGTGAAATTAGTAACCAAAACGTGAGATTGGCGTTGCTTAAAGTGCGCAATGCCTCTTGCGACGGAGACACCGCGGTCGAGAAGCAACCTTCGATCACTCTCTACGATAGCGTCGATGTCAGAAGCAGCATCCTCACAGTAGACGGTGATCATCAAGCTTGCGCGGGGTGGCAGGGTGATGTGATCGTCGGCGATCCTGACAGCAGCACGGTGATCGGGGTTCGGCTGCGGCGTCGTGGAGTGATTGGAGGAAAATGTTATCGACTTGGTCTGCAGATCAATTATTGCGCCGTTGTCCGTCAAAAAGTCCATTCCGAGAATCACGTCGCGGGAGCAGTTAGGCAGAACGACGAACGCCGCAGGGTACGTTGTGCCGTCTATGGTGACGCGCGATGTGCACGTTCCACTTGGCGTCACGAGGTGGCCTCCTGCTGTGCGTATGTGCGGACCGTCCCATCTGGTCATAACTTTCTTCAGTTTACACGCAAATGGTCCGCTCATTACCGAATAGTCAGCTCCCGTGTCTACGAGGGCGACTACGTCAAAGCCGTCGATGGACACCTTGACGTCAGATGCAGTCGTCCTCGAGTTCCGGGTTCGTCGGGGCGTCGTATCTCTGCTTGTACGTGTTGATGGTCGGGCACTGTGCATCGTCGTTGTCGTCGTCTTCTCAACGGACGTCTCGTTCAGGTCGGGTACGCGTCGCGCCGTGTAGCTGTCGTCGTGTTCGGGAGTCTCGTCAGGGTTAGGTCGGGTCGTCGGGATGAGGGCATGTCGTGAATCACTGTCTTCAGCGCGTCCTTGCGTCGTTGGAGGGTTTCTAGTTTTTCGCCGTAGAGCAACTTCACCTCCAGAAGTTGCCGCCTTTAGTTTCCCCCGCGTGGGCTGGGGGACCTTCCCCGGGCGAAGTCAGCGTTGCTACGGCGGTTCGGCGATTGGTAGGGGTAGGGCGACGGCGAACGGTTGAAACGCGCTGGGCCACGGCTGGTTTCAGATAGATACTCTGTCGATCTCACGTGGTCGTTGGCCAGGGAGAGGGCGAGGTGCGTCGACCGAGAAACCACGCAGTCCGAGTATTTGTATGGGCAGCGACGGTAAATGTGGTCGGCCTCTCCGCAGTGGTAGCACAGAGGACGGTTATCGGGAGTTCGCCATACGTCCGTCTTCCTCGGCGTCTGGTTTCGGGCTACCGGGGGTCGGGCGGGTGACAGTGGGCGGCGGTACGGCGGGGCCTCTTGACGGCGTGTTGGAGCAGGGCGGGGTCGACGAACAGCCGAGGAGTATGTCATAGCTTTTGGCTCTCGGGGTACCTCGGATGGCGTAGAAGTTCCCAACGCTTGTTGCACTTCTTCTCTAATCACGTCGGTGAGGGAAGCGACTTGGGGCTGCGGCGGCGTTGGGAGAAGTTTCCGCAGCTCCTCTCTCACTATCGCGCGGATAGTCTCGCGTAGGCTGTCGGCCGGGATCCGCGTGCTGCCAAAGTCGTTCGCATTGGAAGCGCCAACAAAGTTGCGGTCATACTGCTTAGCACGCATTTCGAGGGCTTTCTCAATGGTGCTGGCTTCGGTCACGAATTCGGCGATGGTTTTGGTCGGATTTCGGACAAGTCCAGCAAACAGTTCCTCCTTCACTCCGCGCATTAAGAAGCGCAACTTCTTTTCTTCCGTCATTTCGGGGTCTGCGCGGCGAAATAGCTGCTTCATCTCCTCAACGAAGATCACGACACCTTCGTTTGGGTGTTGCGTGCGCGTTTCCAACAAAAGGGCGGCTCTTTCTTTCCGCACGACGGAAGTGAAGGTCTTAGTAAACTCGCTTTTGAACTGAGCCCAGTTTGTCAAGGAGCTCTCGTGGTTCTCGAACCAAGTGCGAGCCGAATCTTCCAAGTAAAAGAAAACGTGCCGGAACGTTTCTGCGTCGTCCCACCTGTTGAATTTCCGGACGCGCTCCAGTTTCTCCAACCATTCTTTTGGGTCTTCTGCGGGGGCTCCTCGGAACGATGGTGGTTCCCGGGGCTGCTGCAGGACGATTGGTGACGTTGTTTCTTGCACCATGGTGTTGGTTGCAGCGTTCCTTTTCTTGGGCCCTTCTGGCATCAAACCGAACTCGGGCGGTAAATCTTGCAGGCGGGGGCTGGCTCTTGTTGGACTGGCTTGGCGGCTTTTCGAGGTTGTAGTGGGCATGAAGGGTGCGTACCCCGCACCTCCACCAGATGTCACGAAGACAAGGATGATGCAGTTGTTATGAATAAGAAACACGTTTATTGGAGCGAACTTGTGCTCCCCTAACAACTCAAAAGAATACAGAGGCGGCGAAGCAGCGGTCAACAAAGTGACTTGAACAGGCGAGTGTCGTCGAATCGAATGCCCCGGCGTCCGCACTGCAGGCTTTTTATCTTTTGGCGCGCGTGGTTCTCGAAACGTCGATTCGCATCGAGAACATAGTAGATCCAAGAAGATTATTCTGGGCTGTTCACGTTAGATCGGAATGCTCTCCCTATCAAAACAGATAACACATGCGGCACAGAAAGAAAGAATGGAACACGCGCTTCCCTTGGCGCAGAGATAACACAGACCGGCGCAGCAGGGCGGTAAAAGCAAAACACAAATAAACAAACCCAATGTATGGTTCGCGGCAATATATAGTAAATCTCAGTAGGGCGCTGGCCGGGTAGGGGGCTTGGGGCGTCAATAGAGAACCGGGGCAAACCGAGCATCTTGTAGGGACAGCGAGAGTAGACGAGCTAGACCGCTCCGAAGTGGTAGCACAGCGGATGATCATCGTGGGTTCTCCATACGTCCGTCTTCCTCGGCGTCTGATTTTGGGCTTCAAGGGGTCGTGCGGGCGACAATAAACGGCGCTACGGCGGGGCTTCATGACGACGGGTTGGAGCAGGTGGGCATCAACGAACAGCCGCGGAGTAGGTCATCGCTTGTGGCACGCGGTGGTGCTTCCGAAGGCGTAGAAATCGCCAGGGCGAGTTGGAATTCTCGGATCACGTCGGTCATGGAGGCGATTTGGGGTTGCGGAGTGGTTAGGAAAAGCCTCCAAGGTTCTTCGCGAAATACGTCGCGGATCGTTTCACGCAAGTCTTCGTTCGCGTATCCAGGACCATTGACGGGGTTCGCCAAAAACGCGTTCAGTAGTCGATCGTATTGCCTCGAACGCATGTCCAGGGTGCTCTCGATCATCCAAGCCCTGGTCACAAACTCTGCAACGGTTTTTCGAGGGGGGGTTCCAAATGAGTCAAGCGAAGAGCTCTTGTTTAACTTCCTGCATAGGAAAGCGCAGCTTCTTCTCTCCTGCCATTTTCGGGTAAGCACGTCGGAACAGCATCTTTATATCTTCAACGAACACTAAACCTTCGTTAGTGTGTTCGGTTCAGGTCTTCAACAACAGCTGAGCTCGTTCTTTCCGTGCGAAAGTTTTAAAATGTTCCGCTTTGAACATACTCTATGATGTTATCGAGCTCTCGGTATTTTCAAATCAGACTTGAGCCAGGTATCCGACGTAAAAAAACACTTGCCTCAGACTTTTTTTATAATCCCATCGGTTGAAATTTTTGGACGCGCTCTAGCTTCTACAGCCACTCTTCCGGATCTTTAGGAGAGGATACTCGGAATGATGGGGGCTCCCGAGGTTGCTGCAGAACGACGGGAGGATTGGCTTGGTTGAAAATGGTGCTGGTTGCGACGTCTTTCTTGTTTGCTTTATCCGGTAGTAGACCGAGTTTGGGTGTTAAACCTTGCGGCGGATGCTGGCTCTTGTTGGACTGGCTCTGCGGCTTCAAGAGGTTGTAAGGAGCATGAAGAGTGCGTACCCAGCACCTCCACAAGATGTCACGAAGTCAAAGACGACGCAGTTGTCGAAAAAACGAGTTTATGGGTCAAACTTGTGCTGCCCTAAAAACTCAAAAATACACAGGTGAAGAGACAGCAGTAAAGAAAGTGACGTACGTAGGCTGCTACGCGGACAAAATATCCAACAAGACTTTCCTGTTCGGCTGACAGCACGCCTGTGGGGCCAATAAGAAGTTCTGTCGGTCCTCTATCATCCCAATAGCCTAGTCTTCGAACAGGGAGTTTAACCTATATGGCGTTTGTGGAGCCAATAAGAAGCTCTGTCGGCCGTCTATCGTCCCAACAGCGTAGTCTTCCAACAGGGCATTTAAACGTGATGGCATTCACCAGCTCGCCAACACAATCAGTGAAAGCCAGCAGACGCCTGGTTGGGTTTCAGCGGCGCGAGCCCGCCATCAGACAGAACCTACACACGCCTTGAAGGGGTTTTTAGGGCCAAAAAGCAGAGTTTATGTCTGGCACAGAGGCTAGACGTCAACGTTTGTGTTCTGATTTTTCTCTTCAGTAAGTAACAGTCAGACGGACGATAACATAACGATGCCAAGATATGCTTTGGCTCATACCGCGGCAAGCGCAATCGTTTGTTGCTGCAGCCTCAGTTGCTCTTCGTCAACAACAAACTGAATCGGCTGTACAGCTTTCTTTGAGGGCGTCCATGCAGGTATTCTATCTTCCTTTTTTGCGCAGGCCACCGGCGGCGGCCCGTGTAAAATTTCTTTCGGTCGTCGCGGCCGTCCACAGTTCCTGTTTGATGTACGTATTACGTCGCCGCCACCGCATGCTTCGGTCGCTTTCTAATATTGCCTTGCACTATCCCCACTTGTTACAAACTCAGAGGTTTTCGCACTTTAGTAGCCGTTTTCCACGACGGCTTGGATACGCCTGACATGCCACGAGTGACATTGCTTGTATACTCGGTTACAACTCATGAACGGCACCACCACTTGTTGTGTACCACTACGCCAAGCCAAAGCGCTGGACCCGTGACGCCAGTGCGTGCGCGTTTTGAAAGGGGTTTGCTATGACTGAGTGATATCATCCGCACTGTCTCACGAAGTTTGTTTGTCGTCACTGGAGTCTTTTATAAGCATAATAAGTCCAAACAATTACGGGAACGGCTCACGCAATGTTCAAAATATTCCCAGTAACGCCCTACTTGCGCGTGCAGAGAAACATCCGGGTACGGTGATACGGAACAGCGGCAACTTCTGGTGCCATTCTTAAGTTGTCACCGATTATATTATTAGCGCGACGTTGCTTGTCTGCAAGGCGGTGCCGGACAAACAAGCGTCATCAACGCCAGACTTCTAACGGCACATTCTATTTCATTCGTGACTGCCGTGGCTTGCACAGAAAAGGTCGGGTTGACCTGCGTTAGCTTTTTTAGAGTCAAAAAAGAAAGCTTTCGCTTAATCGCTTGCAGCGGTAGCAATGGGGCCTCGTCTGCAAGATCGGTGCGTGAGAAACAAGTGTTAGGACAGCCAGAATTTCAAAATGCAGCATAAACTAGACACAAGCGACAATATTAGTTTACAACTAACTTAAGTATACAGTTGTTTTAGGAGCCCCAGTCCGCCAGCCAAGGTAGCTGAATGGTAACCTGTCCGCCTACTGTTTTGTATGTCGATGGTTCTATTCCTCGTCGAACCTTGCTTTTTTGTCGGTGAGGGTTTCATTAGGTCTTTTTTTAAGACCAGGGTAAGCGTGCGTTCCTTGCTTTCCATCACGCCTACATTTACCACCCTCTTCCTAAACCAAACCTACCTTGTTTTCTCGCACCTTCTCTCTTGAGAAGCCCGCAGTGAAAACAAAGCCAAAACAAACGTCAAAACGTCTTTACAATATCAGTATATATATCAGTTACTTTACGTGTATTAACTTTTGCGTTTAAAAATCTCAAAGTCAAGATATAAACACATTTCCGACTTTGAAAGCAGAAAGATAATTACCGATAATACACTACTAACACAATTTCCGTTAAACATACAGGTGCTGTATTGAAGTCTGGCAACTATCTATCACTTTTTGGGTGTTTGTTCATGGCGTTATGTGCCGAGTGGTTGCTGGCGCAATTTTTCAGTTTTATCTATTTCAAGCTTAATCAGTTAAAAAATCTTGATGGGTGATGTCTACCCTTCAATCCTACGCGTTTGTTGAACATGGGGACCCGTGAAGAACGATCATTGCCGCATAAAATACTGCGCGTGAAAAGTGGATGACATTGCGTCCGAACAAAGCGTGTTGTGTTGGTGTCCCCGAGATAAAGAAGACAGTGAAGGAGAATTGTACGTTGGAAACATTGTTTTTGCTCGGGTGCGTACGCATGTCTTATTATTCTGTTTTTGGTTGGAACAATTTCTGGTGTTTATGGGTCAGTGGCTCACTAGACCCCCATCTCATTTGGTCTGTGAGCCTACGTGATTTAGCATACTTGTTTTTCCCCCAGTCCACCCTGTCCACAGAAGTCCAAAGCAATTTACGTTAAAGCTAGACCTTGGCTACGGTGCTCGCGCTGTAGTACACGGCTGCTAATTATTTCACAACACGCAAGGCTCTTTAACACTGGGGCCTTTGTTTATGTGTCTCTCAAACAGTGCCTTTGCGGCTGCAGATCGCAGTCGCAATTTCGTGGGAGTAGCACGACGCCTTGATTAGTCCTCTTTCGTGAATACCCGTGGTATACCAAGAAATAAAATGAACAGGAGGTTCCCTAGAAGTACATGCGAAGAAGCGTACACTTGATTCTGTAGCTGGCGTCTCGTAGGTGTTGTGAAGTACCCCCCCCCCCCCCCTACCCGAATTCCGTGCAGTGCCCTTCGCAGCTATTGCGCTCGCGAAACCGGCTGCCACCGTTGCAGCCATACGCCTCACGGTCTTCGAGCTGCGTTACGCGTGCCGTTCTCGTGAAGCTTGGAACCAGTGTCGTGAAATTGTCGCACTCGCTCGCTAGCGGGCCCGACAGCGTACGCGTCGACCGGGTGCTGGCGGAGTTGTGCTGGAAGAAAAGCAGGCAAGAGATGAAGACGCAGGAGGTGTAGTTAAACAGATGAGAATTTACAAAGTGCAAGGGGGAGAAAATAGTATGCAAGGGCAGGAAATGGTGAGAGAATTCGGGCCGCGCGCCAGCGAACGAGTGCGCAAATTCGCGACGTCTGGCGTAGCCGAGCTTAACGAGTTCTGCACGAATATGACGACGCCCGTCTGAGAGTTCATGGAGGTATAGAATTCACATACGAGGAAATTGAAGGTAAAATGCGCGCATGTGGCCTCGAAGGGAATTAGCATAGTCTTGCGGTAGTGGGGCGGATTTGACAAAGCCTACGAGGCGCCTGGAGATTCCGTCAGAGTAGCTCGCGGTAAGTCTGGGGCTCGAAATCAGAGGCATATGTATTGTTTATTTACAGCAGAAAATTGATCGAATTCTCAAGTTCCCATTCTCGCAAAACCGCAGGCCATACAGAGACTAACAAGAAAGCTGTAGGCACTCAGTCAACTCGGTTTGTATTGACAATTGAACGTGCAGAGACAAGTCAGACATTAAAATGGAGGAGCTTCAACTATCACACACCAGTTCCGATTGAAAGCAAGAGATACAGATGGGCTTCTAGCATGCGTTCTATGCAAATAAGCTTAGCAGTGAGCTTTGTATATATCATGCATACCCCACTCATAGTACCTGCGGGTTTAATAAATACATTCTTTCTGGGACATAATTTAACTTTGGTTATTACGGGAATGTTCTTATTAGTGCCTTGGAGGTTACTGTCTTTAAACGATTAAAAATATACTTGATGTAAGCATTCGTGCTTTGTGCGTGCGCTTCTTGTATTTCAACAAGTGTCAGCACATTCGCAGATTATGCACCTGCAGGTGCTGCTGCTAGCTGTCCGGGGTCGGCTTCATTTCAGTCCAGTTTCAAAGGCTTTGCCAGGGCCTCCACTGGCCAACCGACACTGCACCTACTGTACCCAAGTACTGCCTGGCCTTTCGTTGGTGCTCCGTATGCTTTGCCGCCAGGAATACTTCATTCGTTCATCCATCATGTGGCCGCTTGGACCACCCGTTCAGAAGCTAGCGCATTTGCTCGACACTTCGTTTCAGGCACTGCTGCCATATCGGAGCACCCACCGATTATGTACTTCCAAGTTTGTTATTGCATGTTGTGGAACCTGCCATGATGTATACTAGTTAGCAGTGCTGTGGCCTCTGGTTGTTTCAAACATTTTCATGATCAGTGCGGTGCGTTTGGAGCGTGTCATTGCTTACCAGAGATATCGAAGAGAATCTGCGGCCGATGACTAAAGGGCAAAAAGAGAAATTGAACTCACTTTAAAGCAAGTATTCGTATGTAATCAAGCCAAGCAAACATTTATTGTCTTTCGATATGGTTTTAAACATGCAATGCAAACTGGTGTGGAACTACTTTCCATTTTTGGTAAGCTTAAAATTTTATCTACTTTAGATCATACTGGTAGTATCACACTATATCAAAAAGTACAACCCGCAGTCTGTATAATTCCGACAGCAGTTTTTTTGCAGTCTCTCCTGACAGGCACTATTCTCAATGATTGGAGGATAGCCGAGGTAGCACCAACTTTGAAATCAGGAGACGGTACTTCACCATTAAATTTCCCTAACAAGCACCATATGCAAGGTCGGGGAACATTTCATCCACTGTCAAGTCGCTAATTATTTTTAAAATCACATTTTATTATCACCACGGTTTTGACAAGGGTACGTGAGAAACACAACTTTCAGGATTTGTTAACTATCTACATTGATGTATTGACGCGGGCTTACAAACTGCGGTAGTTTTTCTCAATTTTTCTTAAGCATTCAATCGCATTCCACAGCACAGGCTATACTTCTCAAACTTCAACTTAATGTCCTCCCTTGAGCAAAAAATTTTCATTCTTCTTGAATGCAGTTTACTTCTCCTAATAACTATATACATCTTCTGCACGTGCCACTTTTGTTCTTCCCCCAGACAGTTTGCTTGGTCCTGTCTACCTTCCATGTTGCATATCCTCCCATCCGGTCTATTTGCAGACGATGTTGTAATTTATCACATAATTTCTTTCAACGACTACCGTCAATGCTTTCAATCCGATCTTAACACAAATAACTCCAGGTGCTGCAAATTTGCTAATGTTGCTTATTTCTAAAACTAAGTGCATGACTTTAATGGTGCCAAGTCTGGAATTGTAAATACCTTCTACATTAACAACACCCTGATTACCTCTTGAGACAAAGGTGTTTTGTTAGGCCGGTAGAGGAGGGGGGATTTCATGGTAGATTTCAAAAGGTAGATCGATTTGAAAAATAAGACGTGTGAATATTATTTACAATTGTACTCCAAAACTCCATTTATTTCATATGTTTAACCCACTCCAGTGGATAGGGTGGTGTGCTATGGAGGCGAATATCGGTTAGATACCGCTTGGTGTGGCGGCATTTCAGATATAGGCAACGGGTGAAGGTGGCTCTATCAAGATGTAAGTGCGCACAAAAATACCCAGGGGGTAAAAATAATGCGGAGCCTTCCCCTACAGTGCTTCCCACATACCAAGTTTAGCTTTGGCGTGTTAAACCACAGTTTTTTGTCTTTGGAACAATACCGGCTGCTGTAGCAGGTGCAACATACAGGTGTAATATACATAACCGCCATACAATGTTTCCAAGAGGTAAATTTAAAGGCCATATTGGAGAGCGTTTATGGTTCTATCTCATAGCAGTACTGAAAGGTTATATACTCTGGTGCAGGGTAGGAACGGCAATGGCTCATGTTGTGTACTCCAGTGTTTGACGGAATACCGTGTAGGCAGGAAAAAGCATTGTTGCAATGATGAAACGTAGGTCACCGACCAAGTCAAGAAAGCCGTTTAACGTTTATGTGCTTGTTAATGGTGAGCATGTGCTGTTGAAAACAAAGCAATATATTGGGCATTACGCGGAGCAATGAGTTCACATAGATAAGGTGCAGATTGCCATCCGTTGTGTTGATATTTTTGGGCGTCGTCTGAACGATGGGGAACTCGAGTAGTAATCGACAATATAGATTGCACTCAGTTGTCAGTAATTTCGCCTTGTTCCAGTCGACCACGTGTCCCGTCCGTTCAAAGTGCTCTGCCAGTGCACTTGTTTTGCATGGGTCTTCACTTCGTTCCTGTTCTGCGTTATTCTTCTGTGCAGACTGCCAGTTTCGCCAATGTACACTGATTTGCATTCAGCGCATGGAATGTAATAAACAACACCTGGAAACTTGGAGCGTGAGAGGGGTTCTTTCACGCTGACAACGTCAGAACACAGCTTGCCAGTGGGAACATGCACGATGTATGCACTGCGTTTCTAGAAAATGCGTGCGAGAGCTTGCGAGATGCGAGGTAAAAGAATAGAAAATAGGGCGAAAAGTATTTAAGTCATCGCCGCGTCAGATCTGAGCAAAACAAGAGAGCTGTCACAAACAAAAACACACCTCGCACGCACGACATCTTTTCGTACATGCTACCTAATTTACTAACTTGTTATGTACCGATCGAAAAAAAGCTGCAGGTTATTAGTTTATTCCCCAGAGTGTTGCTTTTTACTGGCAACCTTTTTGACAATATTTGTTACCCTTTTACCACATAATTTTTTGTTCACAAGGTCATTGAACCCCAAATTTTTCTATCTATCTACAGCCCTTCTTCAGATCTGTGTGGCCAGGACTGCGTCTGCGGAGCCCACTGAAGCCAGGCTAAAGGTGGTGCGAAAGCACCTTTCGCAAAAGTTTGGCGACATGCAGTGCAAATAAATGAATGATCAGCACACAATGAACTTCTCTATTTTTATTTCATTAAAAGCCCTACATGCTTGCCAAACTTGTTAACAGTTCCACACCTCACAGCATGTGTCCTCAATCAATGTCATCATGGGACCTATAGCTTCAATAACATACTGCATTCATACCAACAGACCACATTTAAACTAACAGACTGCATTCACACCAACAGACTTGCATCAGGCCGGCAGACTGCCAACAAGCCAACAGGCTGCCATCAAGCCAACAGGCTGCCATCGAGCCAACAGGCTGCCATCAAATCATCAAACTGCCATCAGACGAACACACCGATATGCCAAATTTACGGATTGGCTGTCGGTCCAACAGCCTCAATGTTTTTTGGGATTTCTCTTGGGGTAGGCGAGCGTCAAGTGTGGAATGCCTTTGCGTCTGCTCTGTGGGCTTTTATCTTTCGGCGCGAGTGTTTCTGGAACCGTCTATTTACATCCTGAACATTGTACATCAGAGAAGATTAAACTGGGCTAGTAACGTTAGGGCGAAACAGTCTGATTAATTGAATGAGATAGCGCGTGCGCCATAAAAATAAAGAACGAAAGACGCGCTTCACTTGGGACACAGATAAGAGAGCCGGGCGCGACCGGACAGTAAAAACAAACCATAACTAAACAAACCCATACATGGTTCGCGGCAATACGATTTCTATGCTTGGCCATTGGGGGTGTCGTCGCAATATGTCGAGTGCGGTTATTGAAATCCTTCCATTTAAGTATTTCCCACACTACAACTGTGAGTAAGTGATAATATTGATGTACCATATTCCTGTGGTGGCAGATTAGGGCAATGGCGGCTTCTTCTGACATCTCGATTGACTTTTTTAGGACGGTCACTGCAGATGGTTTTTTTACTGCTGCGTCGATTACGCTGATTGCACGAACGGCTGGTCCTTGTATGGCGATGGGTCTATTTTTCTAGTGGTTGACAGGTGTTGATACCAATTCCCGATTATCCGGTTCGAGCCTGCCTTGTTGCTTTGTTTTATTCGGGGTAGATATTACGGGTGAAGGGTGCTATCGGTGGGTTTTTTCGGATGATGAGTGGGATGCAAGTTTTGTGGTCCTGCTGAAAAGGAACGGGGTATCAAAGTTGAGACAAAGTGAAGCTGCAGATGGTGGTCTGGTGTAGTCGGCGGGATTGGGAACTCTGATCTCGTCACGTATTTCTTCCCAAGTGTTAGATATTCCTAATTGGAGAAGCTTTTTCGTCGAGGCTGACGGGGGCATTCAGAGTGCTGTTGTGAATTCTTTTCTGATCAGTACAATGAGCTTGGTAATTTCGGCTTGTTTGAGTACAACGCGGCGATAGCGATGGTGCACCCATGCTATGCGTAGGTGTAGACTCAACGGCTGGTGGAACGTCAGACGCGCATTTAACGCATCAGTGTGTGTGATTCCTGCTAACACATGCCAATTAATCGGTTTAACTCTATGACTGGACAGCTGTTTGCTTCCTAATGTTCGTCGTTCATAAGGGAATGCATGCTTAAGATACACGGATGCTTTAAATGCACGTCTCATATCCAACCAGCCGTTGATTCTGCGCATAGTCATAAAAAAGGGTACCACCACAAGCTCTACATTGTACTTTTTCAAACAAGTGGCGAACTATCCATTTTTTCTGTATTGACCTACGAAATGCAATAGCATTGAAAGCTAATCGTGCAGGGCGAAGCGAGCTGGCTCACGTTTTTTTTAAGGAATGAAAGCGCATCCCATGCAGACAAAACAATCCCAGGAACTACGTGGGGAAGTTTTGGTGTACAAAAAATATTTTTCACTTATCAAACAAAAACTGTTGCCAATACACATTCTGAAATACCCTGTGATGATTTGTACTTGTTTACGCCTGGTGTTGTACATCTTTACTAGGAGTAAAACAATGCGCAATGCGGAATATGGGCCGGAAAGAAGTTTTCCGAATTTCACAAACCTTTCCTCGCACATCTCTTTTGTTAATTTTAATTTCTGTTTTACGATTTCACCGATTATGGTGAAATAAGAAAACAATGTTTCATTGGTTAAGAGTGTGTGCTTTATTTATTGAAATTGTTTGAGAATTCGCAACGTCACGTAGTTTCTCAATGCTGTGAGAAGAACCAAAATATAGAAATCTTGTAAAAATGCGGAAAAGTGAAGCCGAGGGCGTTAGCATCGTATCCGCAAAAAGTGTTGGAGTTTGAAAGACACGTATTTATTATGGATGTTTGGACAGACATAAGATCGCTCTGAACTGCGCAGATAAAATGGCGTCTACAAAAAGAAATAGATATTTTGGGGAGAAAAAGTTTCATGGAGCATTCTTGATTATTCAAGGATGAGCCACAATTTAACTGATATATTCCGCGTTTGGCGACTTTATAGCAGCGACGTTTGGCAGTCAATCATCGAATAGCATTGCTTTTCTCAACCTGTGTGGATGTCGTGATGGCGAATAGCGGGCGTAAGAATTTTGGATGATTGCCCCGGACGGCCTAGAGGGAACTTGACCGAGTTGTTGAGCACGGAGATTTGATTTCGGCACCACGGACTGTTTCGTTTACCAAGACGGAAAGCAACATAATAATTTTGGAATTCATTGATAGGACGAAAATCTCAATTACGTATAAATGAGTAGCCGAGAAACCTGTAGAAGAGCCTGGTGATATTAAAAATCATGTCTTCAATATTGGCGTTTTTTACCGACTACCGGGGTTACTGCTTGAGCAGGAGTTACAGTTGTCTAATACGAAACCGGCCCAATAGGTGTTTACAACATACTGAAGAAGGAAGTTGCGGAAACGTCATCTGGAAAATTACACGTGGCGATTTGTTGAGTGCAAGTCGCTTGCAGAGTATTACAAGCCACTATGTTGCGGCGATCTCTGATGCAGTGTATTAATTCGAGGATCCATTTGTTTCCAAATACGCCCGTTTCTGAATGACTAGGTCCTGCCCATGCAAGTACTTTTTAAAACGGCAGCAGTCTTACCCGTTGTTTTGTCAAGTGCGAATGCAAATTAAGAATTGGCAAGGGGCTTTTGGATAATTTTTGTTGATTTCGAGGTTGTCGTATACTGTATGACCCCCCCAGTAAAACTAACTTGCACTTGTAAATGACTAGTGTTTTTACTGTTCATCCGCGCCAATAAAGCAGAGGTTACCTATATTTCAACGTCGCAATACCTTGTGCTTGCTCTTGGAATGGTTGAGTAACTTTATATGAAATCGCGTAAAACAGTCCAAAATTGATAACAATTCTCTGCATAGAAACAATTCGTAGATGAGTAAGTCACACTGTGCAGGCGCACAAACCCACCATTTTTGGTGCACTGCCCCCACATCAATGTGAGCAAGCACAGCACTGCCAGCCGTCTACAATTCAGCGGATCCTTGCGGACGGGTCGGCGTCAGTTGACAGCAAAATTCATTAATAAACACTGCTCACAACTTGTCCTTCGTATAATTGGTGTACCACGTTTACTTTGGGATGCAAAAATGTTTTTTTTTTGCTATAGCTTGAATTGCTGCGTTGTCCAGGTCCTCATATCTTCTGAGGGACGGCCCAGCTGTAATAAATAATAGAAAGTGGCGGACGGCGCATACTTCATTGGGTTGTATTTCGCAAAGAAAAAAGTGGTTGTTTATTTAAAATCTTTTAGGGCAGTCTTTCTGAACATTTCCATGCTCTGAATAAGTCAACTATTTTTAGTTGCTTGACCAGTTTGATTTATTATAAAACCAGCACGAGGGATTTACGAAGCATTTTGATACTCCACAAAACACTCAGGAACATTCCATGTATTTCATTCGCAGAAATGGTATGGCCAGATGTTTACCTATTTTTGTAGAAAGAGACTTTCTTCTGGATAAACTTTTCTTATGAGCTTGCACAGTGCTGAGAATAAGAGACATCGAAACGTTACCTTCATTTTTAATCTATTTTGGATGTTGTTATCTTCAGTTACGTGCCCACCACTTATAGTCAAAAACAACCTAATTTCTTAATTTCATTATAATGTCGTATTTCTAATCTTGTCCTGCGTCTCGTGGCTGTAGTTCTATCCACCTTACTTGTTTACGCAAGGAAAGGCGTAAGACTGTACTTTCGTATTTTGTTTCAAACCAATGACATAGCAATGATAATATTCATACTCCAGGCCTTGCATGCTGCAAAGAATGAAAAATAATCAATATTTCATTGGTCGAGTTTGAATCTGTAAGGCTCTCACCCCTCGGAGGCGAACACTTCGTCCAGTTCTGGAGTCGAACATGGCATTCCTTGGACGTCGCTCTAAACCCCACCAGCCATGCATTGCGCTGTAACCATTTCAGTGGCCCCGTTTTGCACTTTCAGTGGCGTCAATGGCCGCATGTTATTCGTTTTTTTACCTCAATTGACACCCAAGAAAAACAATTTTTGGACCCTTCTAATCCTATTTTTCTTAAGGATGCCCCCAAAGGGGCACTTTTCACCGATTTTCCATTTATTTATTTTTTTATACCTGCTCTGCCTTTGCATGGATTACAGCAGAGGGATACATAAAGGTAAGCACAAATTTAAGATCAAATACCAATGTATCTCTATAAAGCGCGATGAAAATCTTCGCTATAAACAACGTATACAATCATACGTGGAAGACAATGCCACTATCCTATACATCTAGGACAATATCAATTCGGCGAGACACCTTAAAAGGAAAGTTAGTAATTTATTTTACGGTTGCGGTCCCACATTAGGATATGTAGATAGAGCTTTCAGATGCTTCTCTCCGATTCCATTTTTCGAATAATACATATGAAAAAATTCTACATCAGGTATCGTCTGTGATCTTTCACGTCCTAATATTAGGTTTACTTTTACTTTCTCTCAGGCTAGTTTGACGATTCCCAGTATCTAAAACGAATCGCAACTGCCCTTTTCTGTAGGTTTTCGAGCGTATCAACCAGCTCTTTGGTTTAGGAATCCCAGCAAAGACATGCCTCCTCCAACATTCAGCGCACATGGGTGAAATACTATTGCTCTTTGGTGAGATGCAGCTTCGACAAAATTTTGTTTCAGAAAACCCAAAACACGGGTGCGCTAAACTTCTTGTTGTTAACGTGCCTAGTTGCACTACTCATTAAAACTACTCCTAAATATTTATACTCCCTGGCCTTTCTTAACGCAGCGCGATTTACGGTATACGAATTAAATTCGTATGAAGGTTTTCTTGTCATGTGCCGTTCACACATTTTTTTACGTTTCGACAAGATTTCTCAATCGTTGCATCAGCATAATAATTTATTTGAATTATGTGTTACGAAAAATGAAAGCCGTTCTTCGGCGTTTATTGGCGCCGTGAAGAGAGCGCCGCAAAGCCGTGCATGCCAGTCGAAGCGCAGCGTTTCGAACTCAAGCACGTGCCCCTAGCAGTTTCCATGCGTGCAAACACGCCATTTCCTTCTCGGCATTTCTTAATAATCATCATTGTCCCTGTTCGCGGCAAATCAGAAATCCCCAACATCATCTGCGTTCACAGAATGCTCACTCGCATAGTTAACAAAAGCACAGTCCCAAAAGTTGCACTGGCTGGACGGTATTTAACCATTTTCATATTGTACATTTTTAAAACGTTACCACGATTTTCCCGACTGTCACTCGGTAGCACTGTGGCATGAGCAGTTTGCAGCTTAAAAACGGCAACAACTTCGCCACATCTGAGATCGCATGGTCAGCCTCGAACTACACATAGACAATTGCGTCTTTCAACGAGAGTAACGCCGAATCTACGGTGAGGAAGTCGTTTATGACCACTGTAAATACGGTGGTTAGAGCGATGATCTTCAGGCAGTTGTACTGTACATCTTTCTTCTAATGTCTCCCTGACATTCGGTTCTTTTTTATGATTACTGGATAGGGATTAGCAGCTTCGAGCACGTAGTTCAAGGACGACGTTGTAACAGCATATCAGTATGAATCTAAAGCGTCACGAAGATGAGTTGTTCTTGAAGCCTCTACGATGACATCATGATGTGGCGTGCAGGCGGCGTGACCTGCAAAAAACTTAAGCTTTACTTTCTTCGTGGAGTCATCCTTCTGGTATTGTCCCTCGGCCTTGTCGGATGCACTAACCGCTTTTTCGTTTGTAGTGTGTCGTCGAGGTAACCTAAAAGGTCTCGAAGGGGCATTCTTGCGGTTGTCGACCGCAGACGATTCAAACTTGGGCACTGTTTTTCATCGGGAGGCGAGTTTGGCTATTTCGTAAGCGCAAATGTGTCTTCCTCCCCAAATCGGCAAAAAGTGTAAGAGAAGTCTTCTCTCCCATGCGCGTCCGTGCGGAGAACACACACGAGAGTGCTGCATTAGCACCTATTTCTATATTTAAGACACAACAGCCCTTGTTAGGTCTATCTATTGCGTTTATTCACAGCCACTAATCCAGTATTTGCTTCTTCCCGCTTGGCTCGTCTCTGGAATGAGCTTCCAGATCACTGCTACAATTTATTTAATATTTATTTTCACATACTGCAACCCTTTAAGGCTATAGCAGGAGTGGTTAAAATACGGAGCAGTGATTACAAATGCACCACTTCAGGGAACCAAAAATTCAATATAGACACCGACACACACGGCGATTCCATTCAGAACAAAATCCCGTCGCCAATGTACACAGAAAAATTGTTATACACACAATGAGCAACATAGCCTTATGGGGGTGCACATTCCAACACAACAAACCAAGAAACTATTGAATATAGACGACTTTTAGAAAAGGCAGAAATTGATTTATTGATGCGCTCCTAATCTGACCGGACAGTATATTCCACTATTCTGTCGTTCTTGAAAAAAAAAACTCAATTTGAATACATTGGTGTGTGCATGAATTGCGGCGAGGTTTAGGGCTCGATTATTTCGAGTTACGGTTGGCATAGCATACGTACGATAGCTGTTATCGGAAAGGCGATTAACTAAGTGAACTATACCATGCCAGAATTTGAGCGAATCGATGTCACGTCGCGTAGACAGTGAGGCAAAATTTAAAGTTGTTAGGGCGGATTCCGGCGAAAAATTGCGATCATAGCGGCGACAAACGAAACGGGTTGCTTTCTTTTGCACGGATTCAATTTGTTCTATTGCTCCTTTTTTGTACGAACATCAAACGATAGAGGCATCATCAAGAACTGGACGAATTAGTGTTTTGTACATTAGTAATATATTTTTCTTTGAGGATGTTCTGAAAGTACGTCTTAGGTAACCAGGTGTTTTAAGAGATTTGGTGCCGACTGAATTGATATGTTTAGACAAGGAGAGATTAGTAGTGAAAATTACGCCAAGGAATTTATATTCTGAAACCCTTTGGAGCATAGGTCATTGAATGAGTAGTTGAAAACGGAAGTCTGCGTTCTGGTGTTGAAGGACATTGAGTAAAGTTTACGGAAATTGATATTCATTCGCCATATATCACACCAAAAGCAAAAGACACTAAACGAGTCAATAAGAAGATGGTTACCTTGAACGCAGTTAATGGTGTCATACAAAACACAGTCATCGTCGAAGAGGAGTAATTTACAGGTAATGGATTGTGGCAAGTCTATAATAAAAGTCAAATATAACAAAGCCCCAGGAACGGACCCTCGTGGTACCCCTGACGTGAATTTTTTTAGAGGTGAATTGCCAGAGTTAAAGCTAATGTATTGAGAGCGAATAAACAAAAAATTGGCAATTAGGTCTGCTAGACTGGAATTTTTTAGTATGGCACCGAGTTTATTAGGCAACTTAAAATGCGGAAGAGTGTCGAAAGCTTTTGCGAAGTCAATTATTATTACATCCACCTGGTCGCAGCAGTAAATACTTCAAGAAATGGCAAGGGTAAATTTCGTCAATTGATTTAAACTGATGAATGCTTTTGGGAAGCCATGCTGCGTATTGGATAAAACATTGTTATTCTTGTTATTCTCAAGAAAGTCGAATAAATGTTTATAAATGATGTGCTCCAACAACCTGCCGGAATGTCATGTCAAGGAAATGGGATCATAGGTTGGCAAAAGCTGCTTATCACCAGACTTATAAATCGGCCGAACCTTGGTTCATTTCCAGGCACCGGGAAAGCGCATGAGGACAAACACTTCTGAAATATAACAGTAAGGTAACGACATGTCCACAACGCATACCGAATTAAAAAGGAGTTTGGAATACCATATTGACTCCTCCTATAATATCGGCTTGAAATTTTCAAGCGACACTTTGGGAACGTTCCAATTATACAGCACAAATACATGAATAATTTGGGATTTGTCAAACCTGTCAGCTCAACTAGCAACATAAAAGCCTCTGCGCTAGCTTTTGGAAACGGTGGAATTGAAGAGAAGGGGACTGCATAGTCTTGGAATCACAGAGTCTTCGTACGCAGTTATGCTAAACGAGGGGCTGCTGAAAGTCATCCCAGCCGATATTGTGGTAGAGTACCTAAAAAAAGAAAGCACGGCGAATGCGACAGAAACCAGCCAGGCTTTGTCTGATGAACTCGACCAGCTACTCAAGTTTCTATGAATCGAGGTCGATTCCCGAGAAAATACTTTTTTGATCACCAATTGGTCGAACACAACAGACAGGAATGTTCCAGTCTAAAACCGATCTCTCGAAAAGCGCACTCCGACCCCTGCTGCGTGGGCTCATCAGAACAGGACGAACTCTTCCCTTTCATCCTGTTTTTTTTTTCTCCACAACCCAGCACAAGACTGGGGACTGCACCAGTGCCACCAGCGACATGACCTTGGCAGAGACGTGCAAATGTGCTGGCATCCGACGGTTCGTGCTTCAGATGCATAGCAAAAGGTCATCTAGTTCATGACTGCGGATGAAGAGGTTGATGTCAGGCATGCAAATGACGACACGCTTTATCTAGGCATACCTCGGAAAAGTTGGCGCGGCTCCCTCAAACTAACTCAAAATTTTTTTTTGTATCACCACTCGCTCAAACCCAGACTCAATGCTGATCAGCAGATCTGCGCTCACGCAAACTCAAGCTCACATTGAGCGCAAAACTCAGAACTCACTCGGACTGAAACTCAAACTGTACTCAGAGCTCAAAATGTACACAAACTCAAAAAGGACTCGAAACTCAAAATATACTGAAGCTCAAAATGTACTCAAAACTCAAAAAGTACTCAGAACTCAAATGTGGTAAAACACATAATTTACTGAAAACTCAAAATGTACTCAAACTCAAAATGTACTCACTCAGAACTCAAAATTTACTCAAACTCAAATGAACTCAAAACACAAAATGTACTGAAAACTCAAAATGTACGCAAAACTCAAAATATACTCAAACACAAAATGTACTCAAAACTAAAAATGTACTCAGAACCCAAAATGTACTCAAGCTCAGAATGTACTCAAACTCAAAATGGACTCAAAACTAAAAATACACTCAAAACTTCAACTGAACTCAGAACTAAAAATGGGCTGAGAACTCAAAATGAAATCAGAACTCAAATGGCCTCACAACTCTCGTGCTAGGATCTTACACGGGCTCGGATGGACTATGATTTCATAACAATTCTATGTTTTCATATTGACGCGTGGTAAAAATATCCCAGATGAAATTCGTGAGCCCCAACTCTTGCATTCGGCACGACATGACACCGTAGCTCCTATGAGGTCAAAAACAATTTTTGTTGCAGATTTATATGCCTTTCCTGCCCAACGAAAATTTTATAGAAAAAATGGCAACAAGTAATTAAGTTTTGTGCATTTACCCCTTCCTAATGATGCTTCTATAAGTGAAAATGGAAAGCTCAGAGTATTTAACACAGAAAACAAACCCACACATATGTGTGGGCTGGGCTTCTATTCGTATGATCTGCGCATACTAAGAATACCTTAAAAAGGGCATCAGGCGCAGAAAAACTCCATTTTTATGTATTACTTAGAAGTTTCATATTGTTTTCAGGAGTAACTATAATATAAATAGTATTTTGTGAAAATAAATAATAATTTTAATTAATATAATGAAGTTTTAATGAATATAATGAATAATTATAAATAATAATATTATCACAAGTAATTACTGAAATAGTTCAAGGTTAAGGCGCAAGAAAAGATTACCAATGGGCCAGCACAAAAGCGCGAATAAATGAGGCACCAAGAAAGCAAGAAAAAATCATTTATCTCTAGCGCTGCAGTGCACGAGCCCGCCAGTCTATACCGCCCAGCAAAATTTTCGTAACGACGAAAGCCCAGCCCACACGTATGTATGGGTGCATTTTTCAAGCGTAATGACGGAACGCACACGAAGGGAACGGGTGTATTTTTTACCCGATCGTGTTTTCCAAGTCCTGCAAGTCGTGTCTTAATTTTGTTATTCAGAAAATACCAGAATAGCAAGAAGAAATATCAGTTTTAATCTTGAAGGCGGCTATCGTGATCGCGCCTGCTGGGGCGCCGTTTTCAATGTGCGATTTTTCGCCCCCTGGTGGCAATATGAGTGAACTACCAAAACCAATGAAGTCTCCGAAGCGTTCGCAGCGGCTACCCAGGGCTGTGAAACCGAAACCGAAACTTGCGCCACTGAGTAAACGAATTTGTTGACCCACACGTTTGTATGGGCTGGGCCGTAAAGGGATAGAGCAATACCTGCTGTCCATGATGCCTAGCGCTGGTTGCAAGCAATTGTACGTATATATAATATGGATACCAAACTGTTGGCATAGGCTCCGTGTTCCTGTTCATGACAGAGGTCGCCCAGACTTGATGGTGTGCTGGATACCTGGTTCGAAACAAGCAAGATTAGGCGAATGGACGCGCGCTATCTGCTCCGTTCACTTACCGTGAAGCCCAAAACGGTTCTTTACGGTTTTACGGTTCCGTGCATTCTTGCTGTGCATCCTCAAAAAAAGCCCTATGCCAAGCGAACTGTAGCCGCAAATCTCTGATGCGCGAGGCGTTCACGGATATGCGTTATCTTTTATAATGCGCAGCATTCTTTGCTGAGTACTCCCCTGCTGCTACCACCGCCACGATCGTGTAACGCCCTGGATTTACACAAAAATGCAGATATCAGGGAAGTTTAATCTGTAGTCAATATAAAACCGTAAATGTAGAGGATTGATCAAAAAAATGTTTAAAAAAGACTAAAGAAAAGATTAATAAGAAAAAATATCAAAAACGGCAAACCGTGTAGCACGGCAGTAATTGATTGTCTCAGATTGGGTTAAAATTCACAAAGATATGGCGTTGAAGATTGTGCGGTAAAAATTTATGGTCTCGAAAAGGGAACTGACGTTGTACAAACATTAAAGTGCCTATTGCTTGCTGAGGCACTTGTATTAGATTATATTAGCATTTGCTAGGTTGGATGACCTCTTTTAGCATGAAAAAGCACCACACTATCGTTGTAAGCAACTACCGCCACCGTACCCGGCTGTTAACTTCCGGCATGCACACATGTGCGTGTACGTGCGTGTGTGTGTATGTATGTGTGTGTGCGTGTGTGTGTGTTGTGTCAGTCATCTGTTCTTTCATTGTGTTTGACATGTAGTCGTTGAAGAAGTGCAGAGCCCCAGTTGATTTTTTTCTGTAACATTGTTATCATGTGCTAGTTTTTAATTCTTGCGCTGATTTCTATTGTATTACAATCAGTTCAAGCGCGCAAACAAACTGCGCTTGCCTATTTTTCTGAAGTGTTTTCCTTGTGTTGCAATATCTGTTTATCTCTTGGTGGCCATGCTGCCTGTCGATCTCCTACTCTATAGCAAAGAATTACTGTCTCACTTATGTGTTGCCAATTATGGATTCGAGTGCACGTTGGCACAGTGTGGGAAGGAAATCACAGACACGAAAAAAGGCCGCAAACTTTATTCATTCAAAAATTTGAAATTTGTCTTTTTGATAAGCTCTGATGCCCCCTATTACCTAAGGTCGTCCACAATTTTTACGACACCGTATGTATTGAAGGATTTGATTGTTTGTTCGGACACGGCGAAATGGAGGAAGTAACGTTTGAATGGCTGTTGTTAGCAGAGAGGATTTCAGTCTGGTGATTAAGGTTCGAGAGCTTGGCATGGCCTTGGTTTTTACCCCATGCCATCCTGCCTCGATGATTCAGCAATTCGACGCGAATAGTTTTTTTTACTATATACCGCATTGCTGGACATCCCTGCACAAACCTTCGCATGTATATAGCACAACTGTCGTACGGGTGGGCATAGAATTTTGGTTAAACCCGACCCACCAAATAAAGAAAGATACCTTTTGCTTATCCTGCTAACTATAACCTGAAAGCATTTTATATTTGTCCCACGTGATCACCTTTGACGACACCTTTTTTTGAGAACCCCTTACCCTTGCAGGATCGCATGGAATTCATACCAGTCAAACTAACCATGACTCTCATGACTGTACCCAGGACGCATTATTTAAATGTCCGACGTGATTCCACTAACTGAAGCCTTCGATTTGACACCCCACATGCTTTACCGGCTTCACCTGGAATTTAACCCCACCTATGACTTATATTGACTATCTCATGATTACAACCACGAAGCCCTTTTTTTAATTGTACCAGGTGCTTCTCCTCGTCAAGAACGTAAATTTGATACCCTACGCGCCCTAGCGGGGTCATTTCGAATTTGAACCCAATATAAGACTTGCCGTGACTATGTCATGGCTATAGCCAGGAGGCATTTATGTATTTCTCCCACATGACTCCGGTCATCAAGACCATTATTTGATACCCATCACATCCTAGAGAGAAAAATATGAATGTTTAATCGATGACTAACCATGACTATCTCATATAACAGCCATACCGCAATTTTTCACACGTTATTTCCCTCATCAGAACCTTCAATTCGATGCACCACACACCCAGTGGTATCAGTGTGAATTTTAACCTAATTTAGTACCCACCTTGACTATGACATCATAATAATCAGGCAGCACGTCATTACCCTCGTCGAGACCTTCAATTTGATACGCCACACACCCTAGCCTCATAAACTTAAATTTTAGCCGAATCTACGACTAACCATGATTACGTCATGATATATTCATAACGCGTTTTTGTTTCAAATTTTTCCCGACATCGAGACCTTGAATTTTGTTTACCACATTCCCTTGCAGCGTAATTTTGAATTTTATCCCAATTTATGACTCATTAGGACTGCTTATGACTACAATCAGGAAGCATTTTTTTTATTTACCCCGCGTGATTCCGTTGATTGGGACCTTTCATTAGATACCTTACACGCCTTAGCGTTATCAGTTTGACTTTTCACCCAATATTATGAAGTCATTATTGTCTAAAAGGCGTTGCCCAGCCAATTCAGGTTTTTCTTTTGAAAGAGCAGAAGGCACAGCCCCCTGCCCCTTTTCCCCCGGCTCTCTCCTCTTCCTTTGTGACGCCTACTATATCAAGCCATTAACAGTAGCAGGCGAACAACCAGCGAGCAAGAGCCGCCGTGTGCCTTCGTACACCCTTTCCCACCCTCTTAGTGAATCCATCAGGACGAAAAGTTAAGACAATCCTTTTTTATGACCGCCACAGTCAATGATCACTCACGCGCTCACGCCTCTAAAACTTGGTATACAGCAAGTGCTTAGGGTCATAAAAATTCAACAAGAAACTAAAAAAATTACACCCCCTACCTCCTAACAGATCATACGGATCGCGAATGATGCCGCACCTGCAGGTACCTTAATTCTGAGCTCACAGCGATGCATGAAACTTAACAGCCAACCATAGTTGCCGGCTAGGCTACTCAAGTAGTCAAACTCAAAACGGACTCAAAACTGAAATATACTCAGAACTCAAAATGTACTCAAAAATCAACATGTACTAAACTCAAAATGTACTCAAACTCAAAATGTACTCAGAACTCAAAATGGACTGAAATTCAAAATGTACTCAGAACTCAAAATGGACTGAAACTCAAATGTACTCAGAACTCAAAATTGACTGAAACTCAAAATTTACTCATAACTCAAAATACACTCAAAATTCACTAGGTCTCAGGCGTACTCGAAATCAATCAGACTCAAACTCAGTCGCGCTTAGTCGGCTCAAACTCACTCAAGCTCAACCTCGCCATGCTACACTAGCCTCGCGCTCACTGAAATTCAAACTCACGCTGTACTTTCAGTTCAAATGAGTCTTAGTGAGTGAACTCAGTAGTGAGTTCGCCGACCTTTAAATCTAGGTGCGACGGTCGTAATACGGATATACAATCCTCTACTAATGAACAGCAGATAAATGTACGTTGCGAATCGCCGCACAGAATGCTTCAGCTCCTGGACTCATGAATGACGTTCTACTAAAGAGGTTTCGTGCATGGGTGATGGCGTTATAGTTTTGTTCCTACGTGCGCGGAGAAATCGATAATGGCAGCCAGCGAAGCTTCCTCAAGGAGAGTGTTGTTTTCTAACTGAAGCTCGCTACTGTCGCCAAGACAGAGCGCTCCACCAGTGCCTTTGGAACAGTGACCGGACCACATCAACGTTAAATATCATTGAAGTTTACACTGTGTAGTCAGCACGACAGCCTTACGGCTGATATCCAAAACATGGTCGTGCCTTTCATATGCGGTGAGATGGCTGAACCACCTAGTGATCTCCCATTTCTGTAACCCATGGCTGTCGAAGGAAAACATCTGGCGGACGAAGTCGTTCATCTAGGAAATCATGTTGAGCCAGGCGTGGGTGTTCTCATTGGCTAAGATAAACTCTGGAAGTTGTTCCCGAATCCGAGAGAAATAAGGAGGACGAAGACAACCCTGCGTCGATAGCCACTATCAGAAAGATGATGGGCTGGACTTTGCAAGGCCCTTTACCTAGCGATGGAGGTAAACACAACAAAACCAGCAGCCAAGTGGGCATTTTAAATGCGGAGCATTTCTTAGGCTCGCGTTGGTCTGCGTCGTTGATGGCGGCGCCGTCCACACGCTCACTGCGCGTGCGCAACTCTCCTCCTTACACCCACAGCTCCGCGATACTACACTATAAAAAAAAGAAATAGTTAGCGGCGCCCGGTATCGATCCCGCGACTCTCTGGCGGCAACGGGAGGTACGCAGTGATCTTCCCACTACGCTACAAATCCGGGACAGGAGCAAGTGCTACGAACGCGCCTTAGGTCCTTCACTCATTCAAACTACGTCAAGAAGCTACTGATACAACGAAGGCACGCGAAGCTGAACGTCAACGGCAACGACGATCTGAAAACTTTAGAGGGGGATGCTGAATTTCCCGTGAGAAAGCTGTGGCTGGAAGCGCCCCGCGCCTTGCAGCTCAACCAGCCCCATCCGCAGCGCCTCTGATGCTGATTGTGACAGGATACCCCTAGAGATTGGCAACCAAAGAATCCATCACGAGATAGGTTCGCGTTCAACCACCGTCGTCATCTTCCCGTAGGGGAACCGCCGAAGAAGAAGAACGAGAAGACAAAGCTGCGAAGAGGAGGACTTGTACATTGCTCTCAGCCGGTGCACCAATGTCAACAACCTTTTCTTCACCAAAGCTGAAGGAGACTACCAATTCTACCACAGAGAAAACATCGACAAGAACACGATTGACGAGTTTCGGCACCTCGAAAACCACCGCCTACTCACCGTAACACAACAGCACTCTCATGCCTTTGCCACCCTTGTAGACCCGAAAGCGGAATTCCCTCTGGCGCTAGTAAAAACCACATCACTCAACATAACGGCATAACAATGAAACCACACGGAACTGCCACGATGCTTCGCATCCTCATCAGGGTTGCCCACGGGAAGATGGTGTAATTTTTTTGGAATAAATTTTCACTTTACGGTGAGATTTTTCAGCCACTGTAAAAGTTCGGGTCCTCCAAAACCGAAGTGCTCAGTCGCATTCTTCCCAAAAGACAAATCCGGACGATCTCGTCAGCAAATGCATATCTGCACAGAGCCTGTTTATGAATAACGTGTGGCGACATGGTCCTCAATGGCAAGCTGGTAACAAAGAAGCGTCGCTGCAAGGCCACGTTATTTCCGGAGAGTCGTCGGGTGTTGTACGTGACTTTTCCTAGGTGACCCGCACTCATGACCTGCACCTTTCTTGAAAAAACATGGGATCATGAGAATCAATACACGTTCTAAAAACGTGATCGCCTCAAACGAGGCAGTTACCCGATCCTGCAACCCCCAAATCAACATTGCCGGGACCTCACCACCGACAGCATGTAATGGACACTGCCCATAGTGATAATGTTAATGACACATCTGTGAAACTGTGTGATCAGTTTTCGGTTAATAGCGGCAGACAATGTGTGGGAAGTGTCATGTCGAAGTCAAATTGTGTGTCGGTACAGCTGTTGTGACTTTGGAGTCGGGATGGGGGCTGGAAACTTGGTCGGGGGCGGAGGATAGTGTAAGCTGTAGATAACAATGGTGCACTTGTCTATGCATATTAAAGTCATTTCCCACGAGGTACAGAAGTGACGAGGCCAGTAGAGCTATTGTGCCTGTTGGAGTGGGGCGAGTGAACATTGTCAGTGGCGGAGCCGGACGCTACTCATTGGTCCACCTCTCTTCCGTTGGTTCTGCTGAGTCTTCGGGATACTTTGAAGCAGGATCTACACTGCACGCCCGCAGAGATTGTCTTAGGTGCGTCGCTCCACGTGCCGCGAGAATTTTTCACCGCACTCAGGGCACTCAGGGCACAGCCGGACGCTACCCATTGGTCACCTCTGTTCCGTTGGTTCTGCTGAGTCTTCGGGATACTTTGAAGCAGGATCTACACTGCACGCCCGCAGAGATTGTCTTTGGTGCGTCGCTCCGCGTGCCGCGAGAATTTTTCAGCGATTCCGAATCATCATCATGCCCTTTCATTCAAACAGCCTACTACTTTACAAATGAAGTTCCTTACTTCAAACGGTAGAAACACCAAGGTCATAAAAACACGTCTGCATACCTCTGCTCCCAATTGGCGTTTACCCAAGGAAAAACCTATCACGCACCGGCACGGCTTCTTCGAACCGGTTCGGCAAGGAACCTCGCGCTGAACTGTCATGTGGGTACAATGCGCCACGAAGCACTCAGGGTGTGCACTGTTTCTACTTTGTCTTTTTAAAAGGTACAGGACGCTCGTGGAAAGTGATGCCGAGTATAGCGTCTATTTTATCCAACGAAACTGAAAGCTGTGGCGCGGTTTTCCCACATCATGCTCAGCTATTCGTAATCCCGTTCATTCTATTACAACTGTAAACTTCAACGAAGATTTGAGGCCATAAGTAGTATCATTTATATATAACACAAGCAAAAGACCACCCGCAACTGAGTCCTGGGAGATTCTGAGATCATGGGAACATATCCGGAAGAACAACCGTTGAGAACGACCGACTGCTATCTTGGAGAGAGGATGGGCTATACATGCAATAAAAGATTCATTGAGCTTATAGCCAGCATCGCACCTAAGGAACGTCATATGGAACAACGTAAATGCTTTTTTCCAGCCAAAGCAAATAAAGTCAACTACAGTATCTTTATCTATTGCTAGAGCCAAATCATGTGTGAACTCACTTAGCTGCGCTGAGCAAGAAAAACCTGAAGAAATCCGTGTATACTGGGATGCTGGAGATAATTTTCAAGTAATTTTTTCAGATACGAAGTGTTTCTCAGATCATATTCAAACAGCGTAACTAAATAAAATCCAGACTTTATCATTGACATGGTTTGTGTTGTTAAAGGAAATTTAAAATTACACTTGTATATAGGCAGTCATAAAATCAGATAAAGAAACAATGCAAGGCAAGAAGTTGAGCCTAAAAATGTACGAGCTTAGACTAATGTGTCCTACGGACAGAATAATGCAACATTATTTTTCGCCCTAATATTGTCAGAAGAATTGCCGAACACTTACACTTTTGCGCGCTCTTGCCATTCTTTCGTGGGGAGTCCTTGGCATGGCGCGATTTGATCTCCTGCGATGTGGAAGCTACCTCAACGCCCTTATTGGCTAGTTATTTTCTCCTAGCCACCGCCATTTCGTGCCAGACTTCACTGCCGGGGCTATGTTTCCAATGCTGTTTATTTCTAGAGGGGGCGATTAGACTTGAGGAGATGCATTAATGAGGGGGCTGGTTTGGTGTGGTAGCGCTATGACTGGCGACCCTTGGCTCTCCCGTCGCTGTGGCACAGTCTTCTTGTGGCAATAAATCGCAGTCCGATGCCCTAAGACGTCAACTGGTAATGTCCATTGCCTCCTTGCACCTTGCCAGTTCACCTAGTACCAGTCCTTACTACTTTACAAATGAAGTTCCTTACTTCAAATGGTAGAAACACCAAGGTCATAAAAACACGTCTGCATACCTCTGCACCCTATTGGCGTTTACCCAAGAAAAAACCTACCACGCACCGGCACGGCTCCTTCGAACCGGTTCGGCAAGGTTTCTCGGCCCACCGACGCATGCTGATATACGGCTGTGCACCACATGCCGAAATAATGGCGGATAACCTGAGACCTCACGTGGGCGGGTCTCCTCCTGAACACCGGTTGCAAAGTATTGTGCGGCTTTTCGCTTGCCTTCATTGCACCGATGATCGCTATGGGAATAAAAAACGTACATTATTTGGCCGTACGTTGGTGGTCTACTTTATAACACCACTTGCCGAAAGAACACGAATTTCCCGTTAACGAAAGAACAGTTCGCCGTAAAAAAAACTGCACGGAATCTGACCTCCGGCTGGTATCCTTGTGAACACCAGCTGCTACATGAATACGAATATCCTTTGGCCTACCACTTGCCGTGCTTCGGCTGAACACCGTTTCCGGAAAGAAAAAAAAACGTGTAGCAGCATCAACGCAGCGAAGACAACAAAGCATCACGTCCGGGTCACCAATTCTGTAGCAACGCGAGAAAATAAAAATGCCGAGCCACCGAACACATATATTAGGAACACGTCAGCAGCTGACAGGCCAGCGGCAGATATGCCTGGCCGAACGCTCAGAGTTCCCGGGAGCACTGACTGCTCGCCCCACAAGGCTCACGCTGTGAGCCCCGGAGTGGTGCTCCGTCGTCTTCGCTGCGTTTATGCTGCTACAGGAGCCGGGCATCAATAAGGACGTACGCGAGTGGACGCGCTGCTGTCTCGTATTCCAGCAGTCAAATATTAACCGACACACCAAGGCCTCTCTCGACTTGTTTACGGCACCAACGGAGCGTTTCGACAAGGTGCACGTAGACATTTTGGGGCCCTGGCCTCCTTGAAAAGGCAACACATGCCTACTAGCTTGCGTGGATCGGTTCACGCGTTGGCCAGAGGTGTTCTCTCTTCCCGACATCCGTAGTGAAACCATCGCCAACGCCTTCGTTGCCGGCTGGGCTTCCCGCTATGGTGTACCATCAACTATCACCACCGTCCGAGGTCGCCAGTTCGATTCGACATTCTTCAAGACCCTTCTGACCGTTCTTGGAACTTCTGCCATTTAGACCACAGCATACCACCCCATTGCAAACGGGATTGTTGAGCATTTTCACAGCTCCCTCAAGACTGCACTCAGAGCACAGCCGGACGCTACCCATTGGTCCACCTCTCTTCCGTTGGTTCTGCTGAGTCTTCGGGATAATTTGAAGCAGGATCTACACTGCACGCCCGCAGAGATGGTCTTAGGTGCGTCGCTCCGCGTGCCGCGAGAATTTTTCACCGATTCCGAATCATCACCACGCCCTGATCCCACCGACTACGTGACCAAACTACGAGGTTCATTTCGCTCGCTTCGTGCTCCCGCACTACGCTGTCAAAAGCGTGCGGATGCCCCTGTTCCCAGCGAGCTGACAACGTCCCCCTACGTTTCTGTTCATCGTGACGCCGTGCGCAAACCACTTTAGCGCCCCTCTGACGGACCCTACCACGTCATTTACCGTGCTGAGAAGCATTTCACCGTGGATTTGGATGGCAGACACGACACTATTTCTGTTGATCGCCTCAAACCAGCATTCATTGAATAGCCGCCCTCTATACAACAAGACGAATCCACAATAATAGGTGCGGATCAGCCTCCCCAGTCACCACAGTCACAACAGACAACAAAACCCATACGACAACCTCCAAAAGTATCCTTCCGGCTTACCCCAAGGCTCCGCCACAAGAGGAGGGCCTCCTGTAGCAGCATCAACGCAGCGAAGGTTCACGCAGAGGCTCGCGCAGGCTCGCGCAGCGCAGAAGGCTCGCGCAGAAGGCTCGCGCAGCGAGGCTCGCGCAGAGGCCCACTGCGCGAGCCTCGTTGAGCGAGCAGTCAGTGCTCCCGCGAACACTGAGTGTTCGGCCAGGCATAGGTGCCGCTGGCCCGTGAGCTGCTGAAGTGTTACTAATATGTGTGTTCTGCGGCTCGGCGTTTTTATTTCCTCGCGTTGCCACAAACGGATGCGACAAGGCCATATTTTGCCCGTTATTTTTCTCAACATCGTCCATCGAAAGTAAACTGAACATCTAGCAGCCAGGTACCTGCGGGTGGTTGTCTGAACATTGGCGGCGGGAGAAACACCGAAGTGCTTGTGGCCGAATGTTGCTGTTCAATGTACGATCAGTGGCTGCCAGAACCTGGATGCTGGCAGGACATGCCAGGAAACAGCATTGACCGGCCGGTCTTAAAACGCACTTTGCGTTCTGCCTGGATATGTTTTCTGTGTTATCCGTGGGCACAGTGAATCGGATGTTTAATTTTTTATGCCACACGTGTTATCTTCTTTCATAGGAAGAGTGTTTCGAACTGGCGTTACCAGACTAGAATAATCTTCGTCAATCTATGGTGTTTCGACTATTCGAGTACCACCACACGGAGTGATAAACTCCCGCAGTGCAGATGCCGCGGCATTTGATTTGCCGGCACTCGCATGCGCAGGTCCCTTGTTGACTGGTACTTCGATGCCTGTGTATTCTTTTAGTGGTTAAGGGATGACAGGTTCGCTCAAATAAAGTTCTTTTGTCTGAAGACGACTGCGCCGTCGTTCGTGGCATCTTGCACTTCGTGGCATCTTGTGTGGGTACTGGGTACGCACCCTTTATGCTCCCTATGACATCTAAAACACGGCAAGTAAGTCCAGCAAGAGCCAGCCGCTAACTAAAAGGTTTACCACCCGAGATCGGTGTTCCGCCCGAAGGGCCCTAGAGAACAACCGCTGCAACCCCCACCCTGGTGCGAGACGCAACGTCGAAATAGTCCTCCAGCAGCCCAACGAACCACAATCGTCCCGGGGAGCCCACGCTGAAGACCCAGAAGAATTGGAGAAGTTGGAGAGCGTACGCATCTTAATCAGGTGGGATGAAAAAGAAACTTTCCCCCATGTTGTCTTTTACTTGGAAGATGCAGCCCGTACTTCGTTCGAAAACCATGAGAGCTGTTTGACCAACAGGACTCAATTCATTAGACAGTTCCTTAGGACTTTCACTACCGCGGTGACAAAAGAAGGCGCTGCACTTTTGCTTGAAACTCGAACGCAACACTGCAACGAAAGAGTTCTTATTTTTGTTGAAAAAAATAACGCGAATATTTTGCCTCCCGGACCCGGAAGTGACGGAAGAAAAGAAACTAGGTTTATTATGCATGGAGTAAAGCAAGAACTGTTTGCTTCCATCGTCCGCAACCCCCCTAAAACAGTGGCGAATTTTGCGTCTGAAGCTGCCGCGATAAAGAAAACGCTCGAAATTCGAACGAGGCAGTACGACCGCCCTGTCAACGTGCTTTACTAAGAAACCATCGGTGCAGCAACCGAAAGCTCCAATATAGTGTGCCAAACCATCCGAGCAGTGGTCAGGGAGGAGCTTCAGAAGCGTTTTCTAACAATGCAGCCACCTCAAATAGCTTCGCTTACTGACCCTCCCCCGCGTTAATCCGTCGTCAAGAGGTTCCGCAATACCGCCGTTCACTGTCGCGCGCCCGATCCCCTGTAGTACAATACCATACGCGGAGGACGACCGACGTGTGGCGAATCATCGATAATCGCCCGCTGTGCTACGACTGCGAAGAGCTCGACCCAGTCTTCCATCGCTGCCCTTACAAGAGGCTCTGTTTGCAAGGATTCTCCGTACACGAATCACACCCCCGACCCGGCCAGTGACCTACTCAGATAGTAGAATACCTGCCGAAAACCAACCCATTCAACCATTCCCCGTCGCCCTACCCGTACTCGTCTCCGAACCGCCGTTTCACGGCGGACTTCTCACGTTGACTGTCGGCTAGCCCACGCGGGGGAAACTAATGGCAGCAACCTCAAGAGGTGGAGTTGCACAACGGCAGAAAAAAGAAGCACTCCAACGCCGCAACGATGCAGCAAACACCGTGCCCGCATCCCTACGACAGCCCATCACTGGGACGCCTACAGAAACAAAGACGCACAGTTCCTAACCGACAACACATAAAAGCCTTGATACGAACTCACGAAGGCCAGGTCTGCAGAACTTCAGGAAGGCAGCGTCCGATGTCCAGTTGTCAATCGACGCCTTTCGTGTAGCCCCCTCGTAGCCACTGGACCGGACTACTCAGTTATGAGTGGATCATTTGAGTCTATGCTGAAGGAAGGTACCACTAGATGGAACTGCCAGCACATACGCACCGCAGGAGGCCATATCTTAGAGTTAAGTGGAACGTGCACACCACGTGTCACCATAGATGGCACCACGTACCCTTAGCATTCGCCATTTTTTCCAACTGCTCCCACGACGTAATCCTTTAAATGAATTTTTTGATGGGACACGGTGCAATATTTGATATACAGAACAAGTCGGTAACATTTTTTTCTGATCACCCCATGACGCCGAAACCGACCCCCGATCACCGTCCTGCAGTAGGGATCGGCGATTATCACGTCTCCGTGCCGCTCCGTTCAAGCCTAGTGATCACCGTAAACTGTGTACACGTTGCTCCGCAGCACCTTCTAATATTCTTCATTTATTTTCACGAACGAGCCCGATGATTGCTCAAAATAAAATATTTTGATGACGTTCCGACCATGATATTTCGGTGCTCACGCTGAGTAGATGTGGAATACTGAAGCTCACGCGAGCTCTCAGGAAGTTTCTAAGTGAACGCCACAATTTATTTGCCGATAATTCTTTCAACTTTAAAGGCTGCCACGTGGTTCAACAGTCATTCCGAGAATGGTGCGAACTCCTCACCATTTTCAAAACGCCTTGCTTTCATTTTATGCTGCCCTTCCCTGTGCAAGTGCATTGCAGCTGTTTTTACTTCCGGTTATTATTAGAAAATATTTTAAATTTTGCTATGGAGCACTGCAAGTTTTGCCGAGAAGTCAACGAAAAGTGTTTTATCATTCATTTATTTTGTTTTTCACAACACCATCACTTAACTAAGACAAAGGGCCCCAAGTCCACCGTGGGAAACTTGCAGGCGATTTTTACTCAATACATAACTGACTGAAGTTCATGTTAAAATAGGTATAAGTACTATTCCAATCTCTCTATTGGAAAAACAAAGCCTGTGAAATGTGTATTTCCAGAATACTCATTGATGCAGATCAGTCACTCCTCTTACAACATTATCCCACCTGTAAATGTATCAACCTAAAGCAGGCAGTGCGCCTCAGCCACGGTACACTACGTTAGCATATATATTCCAACGGTTATTTTAAGATCAAATGCCTCATATCAGCACAAATAATATCTAAGGCATGCTCCGCTTTGCCGCGATAAAAAGGTTTGCATGAATGATATGAAAGAAATGCTTCTCTCGTAAAATACAGAACGTAGTCCACCTATCTATTATTTCATTTGTTCGAGCCTACATGCAAATATTAAAAATATATATATGTTATAGCAAATAAGAAGCCTACGACTCAAGCTTCTGCACATAATTGTTCTCGCTGTGTTGACCCTCAAAAAAGAAATGCCACGCTATAGCAAACAGGACCCTTTTTTACAATGGTAATGACTGGTCAGTTCTCTTGGTTGTAACACTCTGCTGCCAAAATTTTCTTGAGGCCACGGACATGGCAAGGAACCTACTCAATACACTTGCACGAGCTTTGTAGCCACAGATATTGCAGCGTGCAGTGTCGTTGATAAAGAAAGATGCCAAAAAAGGTGTTTATATGTGTGTGAAGGAGTGGAATTCAGCAGCAGTTTCAGGAACTTCTGTACTTGTGCTTGGTTGCAGCAAGAACGTTTCTGGGGAAGCATGAATAAACGCCGCCTAAAAGAAAGTAAAGAATAACCTCTGTTGAAGTCACGTTGCAATATTTAGTTCTTTGTATGATAATAATTAGTTTTATCCAGATGCCCTCAATCACGAAATTTCTAAACTCTTCTGAGAAGCCGCATCTTCTAAGGTACATCTACAATGCCATGAACTTCCTCAGAATAAAGCACCGATGAGGTTAGACAGTGCCGGTATTATCCAACAATGCAAACTCAATTGAATTACAGACACTTTTTCACCGCACCAATGTTTTGGCAAGTACAATTCAATTCAACGAGTCAGCTTCCTACAGTGCACTAGAGAGTGCACTCATGGTGAGTGACAACTAATTCTATGCCGGGTTTTCCCATGTATCACGTGTTGTGTTTTCGGATTCGCGATCTCTGGGTGCTATATTTCGTCATGCCAGGTCTCTTCAAAATGACAGCTGCACCTACAATTTTCACACACGAGCAATTTTTTTCTGGAGCATGCAGGTCGGCATGCATTGGGTGAATTTAACTATGTGCTAATGCTACTTGTTTGTGTCAACGCACCGACATACTCAACAAAGTTGGAGACCACATTGACTTCAAATGCAGTAAAAACATATTTAAAACACAGGCGAAAGAATACCTCTTAAATTTAGAATATCTGCTTCAATGGCTAGAGCTGTGGATGTCGTCTCGACCTGTTTAATGCGCAGGTTTTGTAGCTGTCTATCTTTAAAATTCAATCATAGTTCTACTCTGATTGTCCACTTGTATTTTGTTTTACTTTACTCTTTTGTACACTAATGTACGTTGCTGTACCTCTCCCATATTGTTCTGTTATATCTTGCGAACTACATGTTGTTTGTATTTTTGTAACTCACATTAGAATTTCTAGCTTGTTTGATTCTGCCTCATCATTGTACTGTACCAAAGGGGGCTGGGGCCTCTGTCAGGCTTTGTAGCCTTTAGTCCCAGCCTGCCTCCTCGTACTTCTGAGGAAATAAAATCTTTTGTTTGTTTGTTTGTTTGTTCAAGCCTCCCTCCACAGTTGTTGAGTACAGAAGCAAACATTGTAATGAGGAGATCGTCATGCAAGAAACACCTAACAAAAAAATTTGGAGGACCATGCGTGCAGCTGGCAATAAATCACCATGACCAGCTGATGATGATGATGATGATGCTTGGACTTTAGTGGCGCAAGGCCAACTAAGGGCAAAGAGCGCCAAACGATGGTGTTTTTGTGAGAGCGACATAAAAGTAAAAGTAGCACATTTCAGTAAATAATAAACAAAGTAATACACAAAGTAATGAAGATGACTGGTGTAAACGGCCAGGCTCTCGAGATGCATCAGAAATTAGATGTACATATTAAACTCAGAAAGGTGTTTGATTGAAAACATGAACTCGTCTCCTAAGAAGTACGACGGGTGTGGTGGAATATGTCGTGTGTGTAGTTGTGGGATGTTTTTGCGTCGTGTTGTGTAACGGGCATTACATTGTACGAGGATGTGGATCACGGCTAGGGCCTCTGCGCACCTGTTGCACAGAGGTCTTTGAGATCCAGTGGGAAGGTGAGTGTGCGTTGCATGTGTGTGCCCTATCCGTAATCCAGCCACGGCGACTTCAGTGTATCTATTGCGTGTATTGGGGGTGTATGGTTCCAATTGTGGTTTGATTACGTGTAGGTGGTGTGTTTGTTCACTTTAGTGTGTTTTTTATGTTTTGGAAAGTTGTCTAATGTGTGGTTTTGCGTCGGAGTAGGGTAATATGGTTATGTCTACTGTATTCACGACTGTAGCAGCAGCAGCCATTTAATCCATGTCTTCGTTCCCGGCTATACCACAGTGGCCAGGGACCCAGCGAAGGACCAGTTCAAATTTGTGGACATACAGAGACAGCATACCCTTGACTATCAGATTGACAACATGGTTTTAAGAAGACGTTGTGGACGACAATGCCCGCACAACACTGAGACAATCTGCATAGATGATGAATTGTGGGATGTGGTGTAGAAGTAAGATTAACAAAAAGAAGTACACCATTGGTTTGTGCCGTAAAGATACTAGTAATATTGGTAAAAGTTTTAGTAACATTAAGGCCGGGTTCATGCACAGCGCAGGACACAGAAGTTGCAGTTTTAGAGGCGTCCATATAAAATTAAGAGAATACAAGAAGTGATGCAGAATTGCAAACCTAGGAGCTCGGTGTTTATCTACATGTGTGAATGACGTGTCGCATGATACAGAGCGGAGATGCCATGGTGCTATAAAATCTGTTAGTGAAGTTTAGATTATATCTAAAAAGGAGACAGCAAGCTTTGACGCTTTCTTTATAACTCTGTAACAGAAGGGCGCGAAGAACGATGGTTGATTTAGCAGGAGTTCTGTAATGGCGGTATCATACAAAACTGATTTGAAAGGATGGAAAGGCTTGCATGAAGTTTTAAACAGATAAAGGAGAGCTCTGTATGTTCGCGGACGTTGTAGGTTCCATTTGTTGCCTTCTACATACAGGCTTCCAACTTGACTAGTCCGGAAGAGATCACATGCCAAGCGGAGCCCTAGATTATCACACAGTCCAGCATTCTGAGGCATGTTTTAGTGGCTTATCTATACACAACGCTACCATAGTCCAATCGTGAACCTATTAGTCTGGTAAAAACACGTGAACAAGTTCGCCATCAGCGAAGAATTGTGGGACAGAACCTTCAGGACCATCGTTCTTTTTAAGCTTTTATGTTTTAGTGGTTTTATGTGTGGGGTGAATGTGAGCTTTTCGTTAAAGAATACACCAAAAAAACTTGGGTTCCTTTTTGACAGGAATCAAGACACCATTGAGGTGAATATCTGGATCCGGCCGTATGCCACGCCTGTTAGAAAACAAAACACTAGTTCACTTCCCTTTAATAAATTTAAAACCGTTGCTATCTCTCCAGCCCGACTAGCTTGTTAACAACAAGCTCGACTTGGCGCTCGCAGATAGAGATTACAAGAATTGAAGGATAATTGTTCGTCTTCTACATAAATTGAGCAGGAAATGGATGGTGGCACAACCTTTCTGTGTGAATTCATTTTTACAATATACAAAGTGCAACTCAAAACTCCGCCTTACGGCGCGTCATTTTTTTTTATATGAACACTAGAGATAGCACTTCCAACTCTTACACGAAATGTTCTCTCAGACATGCAGCTGGCAAGCGAGTTCAGCATCTTACCCGACCGGTCGCTTAGGATGCCATACCGTCACGCGGTATCGTACACTTTTTCCAGATCAAAGAATGCCGTCATACAATACTGCTTGTGGAGGAAAGCATCTTTGATATACGACTCTAATGCGACGGGTTCATCATTGGTAGATTGTCCTTACCTAAAACCTGCTTGGAAGCTCTCGAGAAGACCGTTGTACTCTTAGAAACACACCAGTCTCCTGTTTATCATCTTACTTACACGTAACGTAGCTAAATTCAGATGTGTGAAAAGAACAATTTATTTCAGTGCATATGATTAGTGGTAGAGTTCGCACTTTTCGCCAAGCCATTTATTTTGAAGTATGCAGAAGCCCAATCCTAGCTTTTTAATCAAAAAATATAAACAATTGGCGTCCTGAGTGGCCTTCTGTGAAGGCCTTCTTTGTTAGGCAAATATTTAAAAGGAATGTTTTGAGGTAATGTTTACAACGAAAGGAAGGAACAGCTACCGAAGTTTCCTAGAACCACACTTCTACCACAAACGACTGTGTGGAGACTATACGAGATTTAGTAGAATTTACCGCTTGGCGGTTACTGAAGAAATTAAAAATTATTAGCCAGTGTCAACGTAATGATTACGTACTTGCAGCCACCACCTCTCTTTTTTTGGCATAGGTTCGACAAGACAACTTTCGACCTGTTTTCTTTGATGGTAGTTTGTACGGGAAAATATCTGTTTATTCCGACTTGTTTAAGCAAGTAATATGATGAAAACTCTTCAAGCCTCACGTGCCTTGAAGGCGCCGTGTGATAAAATGCTACAACGCAGAAAAGCGAGCGTGCTCGTGTCTGTCCTATTCAAAGATAAATCGACCGAACATTTTAATCGGCACCGCGCAGTCAGACACGCCATCGCTAGGATATTTCTTACGAGAATAGCTGTGAACTTTGACTCAGGAGAAGGACACGACACGCATGCGTCAGCACCTTCGGTGTTGTTACCTGGCAGTTTGCGATGGCAATATTGCGGAATGGCCATAGGAAAGATTTACGTGAAGGTTCCTTTTGCACGCACTAAACGTCTTGTGGTGTACGAACGTTTACTGCGAAAGCCCAGATGGGGGCTTTGATATACGTGTCTTCCTTGAAGATTTTTTGGGTCTACTCTGTTGTGAGGAGAGCCCAATCCTCACCTAATCGTCATAGGTCATGGGTAATCCCCCGAAGTAGGAAGCGCGTTCAATCGCTAAATAAAAGCGGCAAACAAGACATTGAATTAGACGCGCCATCCAGAGAACGATCACAAATGTAAAAAATCCAGCCATCTCCACGAAGTGAATGATGATGAGAGGGGCGAAGCTCAAATGCTTATCGGCAAAACCGTCAAACATTCGCCAACACAACATATAAAGACTCGACACGTCTAGTTTTCCATCCCTCCGTACACAAGCCCGTGGATGACGTCGATGTTTGTGGTGATTATGTAGGGCTTGTTTGGGACTTTTAGAATCCCCATTGGTAAGTTGACGAAATCGGTGTGTGACATTTTAGCCACCTTGGCGGCCGCCTTCTGCAGAGCGTCTTGTATCGCGTAGCCCCGGTATGTGTCCTCAGCTCGCAGGCAAGGAACGACAACCCCTTTTTTTCCCCTCTCCTCCTTGTTAGGTAGCAACGAAAGCGTTGAATGTTTTGACCTCTTCGGCGAATATTTGGTTGGGCAATCCCTAGGGGGATCCTGCCACAACCATTATCATTCCGCCGTATATGGCATCAACGAGGGACGGGACAGGGCCTGATCAAGAGTCTTGAGCTCGCAGGTGAAAAACGGCAGCGTCTTCTTCTTCCTGTCCTCGTTGTTGGGTAGCAACGAACGCGTTGAACGTTTTGACCTCTTCGGCCAATCTTTGGTTGGCCAATCCCTAGGGGCATTTTGCTACAATCATCAATAATGTGCCGTGTACAGCAGCCGCGAGGTACAGGACAGCACCCGAGCAAGAGTAGCTTCGCACCTAAAATAAATGTTCGACTCGTCCAAAAACATTAGGCGCCTGAACTGTAGGTTCTGTGACAATACACGGAGAGTATGTTAGCAGGCGGTTAAAAATCAAATAAAATGGAAATAAGACGGGGGAGACAGCTTAAGTAAGAATAAAATTTACAACATTTACCTTGACTGTCTGCCTTCTTTGTGCAAAGTGCTAAAGTTTTGACCTGTCATCCACCATAATAAATTGCATTGTCTCGTGATTTGTATCTTTGAGTCACCGGACCCGCACGCCCCATAAGTGTATGCTCTTTGTTCATAGAACTACATGCTGTATATTATGCTGTGTCTACGAGAATTTACGATAGAATGTATAACAATGTCGCCGCAACAGCTTCCAGTAGAAGTCACATGACAAACGACCTTCTTTGGGCAAAGTGCTAAAGTATTGCCCTGTCATGCATTTTATCGTGATTGGTATCTTTGAGTGACTGGACCGGCACGCCCTAAAAGTGTATGCTCTTTGTTTATAGAAGTACATGCTGTATATTATGCTCTGTCTACGCGAATTTACGATAGAATGTATAACAGTGTCGCCGCAACTGCTTCCAATAGAAGTCACATCACAAACGATATTAGTAGCAAGTTTATGCTGTTTAATTATTTACCCTTATACCTTTTATGCCTTCGGCCTGTATGGCATTTTGTAAAAAGGGTATTTAATGTAGTTAAACTTGCAGAGAGTATTTCAATGGTGTGTCTGCATAATAAGAAATACGGAGCATTTTTTTATTTTTGAAACACAATAACTTAAATTTGACGTGGAAAGGAATGAAAATAAAATAAACAGAGAGAAAACGTTTATAACAAAAATTGATAGAATACATTTATAGCCATTTGGAAAACGCCTGCCCAAGGATAGTTTATATGGCGAGTAATGCAATAATTAAAATATCGGTACGCTAGAATGGAAATGAAATACAAAAGACAGAAAAATATATATAACAATTTTTATTACATATTTGTAGGCATCACGAAAACACCTACCATGGTAGAGATCATACAGGCTCAAAGCGTTATTTTTGAACCGGTGATATTTCCACTTTAAAACGAATGTTTATGGCATTATGTAGTCGATGTTGACGAATGCAAAAGGTTAGGAAGTATCAAGAACTGCCACGGATTTTATACACAATAAAACCAAGCAATGAAGATTTTCTTTTTATGAACACATACAAATTGAAATCTGGCGGTACAATTGTATGCGTTTTTCTAGTCCTCATAAGCAAGACTACTGTTTTGATCGTGCGTTCCCCATTGAATACGTGTAAAATAATTATTACTGCACAAAAAAACTTACATTGAAAATCTGCAAAATACCCAACGTTGATTTTAAGTGCCACTTTGCTTCTAGGAGTTAAAGAGAATGTCAGGAAAAGTTTCTTGCGTATTCAGAATATTTGCGTTCAGCGCAGAAAAGCCTAGTTCGAGCTGAAGTTTGGCATTAGGTAAAAACGTCGCTAACATCCACAACAATACTGCATGAAATAAGCCCAAAAATAACAATGCGGTTATTCATAGCGAGAAGTTTGGCGAACGCGCCAGAATACATTATAAATCTGATTGTTCATTAAAAAAAGCCTGACACAGAAACAGACGAAGAAAAAAGAACAATAATTTTACAATGCCTAAGCTAAGAAGTGTGTGGCCGTGGTTATAAATATTAGGAGTGCGCATTCTCTGGCTTACTGCAATGGGTGGGCCTACCCAATGCAAATGGCTGGTTTAACATGAAAGTGTTGTTGTAGATAGGAGCAGCGATTGTGTATCTTCGATTGGCTCACTCCAGTATCAGGCTTTCGCGCCAAGCATTCTTCAGCATCCAGGCGCTGCTGATCCTGAGCAGTGCTTTTCGTTATACTTCATTATACTTTGGTTGATCTAGTTTGCCCGGTAGCAAGATAATGAATATTGGTCATGGCGTCACTGTTTACACAAGATATAACACGAGTCCTGACGAGTTGACGTTCCTACGAACGAAAACGTATAACCTCTGCCTACACTCTTATTGTACGGTACCCCTGCATTTAAAATTGTTCTGAAACTGTTACCCTAAGTTCACTTCAGCCTATTAGCTGTCCTTAAGCATCTCCACAGTACTAATTTCTAGGTAACCTGTTGCTCTGGCGGGGGTTGTTTTGCGTGGTTATACGAATGAAGCTTTGAATTCCTTAGCTTTGCAGCCACAACCATCAAAAAGCGAGGGATGCTTTACATCTACAACAGAGTATCTTCCTTAACACAATTTTTGCCTGAACCCCATGACCGAGTTCCGCCAATGAAAAATTTGTTCTTTGTTTGAGCAGTGCCGTACGTGTTCATTGGATTCTCTTGTGCCATTCTTTGGTGGTACTGACGCTATCCGGGCCACTCTCTCCGATTCAGGCAGTTTTTGTTGCGATGACAACACAAAGGAAGAAAAGCCTGTTTCATCAGCTGTATATGCGGATATTGTGACCTGACCAATAATTGTGGCGAAATGAGTGTGTTTGGCAAATAGAAATGAATGGCAATGTAAGCTTAACTACTGTGCAATGCTTAAATAACGAGTAGCGATGGCGGATACTTTCATTCGTCGTTTATTTCGTGGATAATTATATTTCGTTTTACAGTCTTTTGGCTTTTTTCTCCTTTAGAAGATGAAAATGTCTTTTTATCAATAAACACCATATTTCAAGTTTCAATGGCTTTCCGCCTAGTTGAGGCTTTGGTTTGGCGTACTGACGTGACAATGCGGAGTAGGGTGATCGAAGCCAAACGACCTAGCCGTTAAGTCAACCCTCTATAAATTATTTCTTAAAAATTGTGGCTCATTTTTTTGTGGCGTAATAGTCTCCCTCAAAGTATTTGTGTGAGAAAAATGTATTTATTTTGTAGCCGCCCATTTATATGTAGGCTGTAAACCAATGTTTACAGCCAACAAAGTTCACAGCCTTCGTTTACAACCAAAGGCTGCAAACGAAGCTTCTTGGACCATTTCTGTTTCCATGTTCTCCAAGGTTTCTTCAATAATGTCGGTTATTATGAGCGGGTCGTTCGTGGACATCAGTATTGCGGTGGTCGGTCTGCCTGTGGGTAGCGGTTTTCGGCGGGTTTAAAGTGGTGCTTCAAAGTCGCACTTATGAGGAGAGTACTCGACGTACCTCTAAGAGGTATCCTATATTTTCGATAGTGGTTGGTGTGCCTGTGCCGATGCCCGGTCGACTTTACTCGGGCCGGTGCACTCTGACTTTGGCAGCACCGAATCGCTGTCCGTCACTTTTCAGTCTTAGGTCTTGACTGGGATGCCTTCATGGTCCCTGAAAGCAGACACAGGTTTCGAGACCCCTTGATCGTCTATGGACCATCGAAGCACGACCGCACTGGCACACTGAATAATGTCGGCTCCTACAGCAATTGGCCTAGTACAGTCTATCCTAATCGTGTTTGTAAGGCTTTCAGCTTTCCGCGCGCAGGTCTTAGGATATGGGTTACCAGGTCCCAGTTATAGTACGAGCCAATGAGGACCCCAATCTGCTTGTCCTTCACTCCTTGTACCGAAAGAGCCTTCGTATCGATGTGCATACTATTGGTTTCTCTTAAAACTCTTTCTTTTGGTACAGGGATGTTTTCGCTGCAAATCGTGTCGACTTCCAGGGCTGCGATGCTGATCGGACATTTGTTGTTTGCAGCAAAAAGAACAACTCGCACCTGCTTCATTGTTTTCCGCGTGTGTTGACATCCCAACACGCCAAGGGTCAGCGTCTCCTCTTCAAGCGGTTCGCAACCGAGTATCTGAGCAGGAATCTTCTAGCATCCATTAAAGACGTCAAAAATAACCAAAACGGTCTTGTTAACAACGTGTCCAACTTAACAACCCATCTAGCAAATCTTGAACAAAAGGTGACTGCTTTTGAAAATGTGTCAAAAAATTCACGTTTAGATTGTTCGGTTGCGTCAGCGGTTCGTAGTGAGAATGCTGTTCTGCGCGCATGACTTGACGACTACGATTACCGATCGCGACGAGACAACTTAATCTTCCACGGAATTAGTGATACCGAATCCGAAACATGGTGAGACCCAAAGGAAAGGGTTAGGGCCATTCTTTCAAGTTCTTTAGAGATGCAGCTCTCAGATGACGCGATATCTCGAGCCCACAGACTAGGAGCATTTCTAGCAGACAATTGCCGTCCGGTTTTTGGACGGTTTGCGTCATTCAAAGTTAGAGATACCATCTTTTCCAAAAAAGCAAAGTTGCGCGGTACAAACAATAACATTAACGAAGACTTCTGTAAAGCCACACGGACAGCCAGCAAAAAACTAACTGATTTCGGTAAAGCCAGCGAGGTAAAAATTCGGTAAAAATTCAACAAGGTTTTATTAACAAGAAAAGCTATGTGTACTGCCCAGTCACCAAGCGTGTGTTGTCGTTTGATCCAGTTGACGATAAAAACGAAAACGACACTATCGTAAGCCCTGCTAGCTCGTCGGTAAAAGCGTCTTCGTAGCAAAAAACAAATCCACGACGTGATACTGTCCAACACAATTGTTCTTTTCTGTTTAGTAATAGAGATGTGTAATGGGCAAGCGAGATGCTCTGTCCTCTATGATTGACACCTGTCTTGCAGACGTCGTCGTATTGACAGAGACGTGGCTGTCCGCGAAAGTTGACAGCTCCAAAATTTTAAATTGCGAGAAAACTACAAGTTTTATCGATGCGACCGTGGATCGCGTTCCGGAGGTAGAGTTCTCATAGCTGTTGCAGCCGATCTGGTGTCATCACAAGTAGCTCTCGTTTGCCCTCTAGAATTTGTGTGCGTTAGTACTCGTTTACCAATAAAGACAATAAAGACTTTTGTGCGTGCAATAGGCCTCCCAATGTTCCTGCTGGTTTTTCTTCAGATTTGAACGATGTCCTTAACATGCTTCATGTTAGGTTACCGGCATCGCATATTATCCTTTTAGGCGATTCTAATTTCCCTGGCATCCATTGGAACTTGCCTTGTACCATAACTGGCTCCAGTAATTCGTAATGCACCTCTTTCATTATTACATGCTTAGAGTTTAACCTTAGCCAGTTGGTTAACACCCCAACAAGTATCACTTCTACTAGTTCTCCCATATTAGATATTGTGTTCGCAAATAACCCTGATCCCATCCAGTCTCTGCCAGTCGTGCCAGGTCTCAGCGATCACTAAGTCATCCACTTTCTTGTACCGAACACGCCGTACAAAATTAGTAAATCCACAAAAGTAATCAGACTACGGAAGAGCTGACTGCACGTTAATTAATGCCGAACTGGAGAGATTTTCACACGACTTTTTTTCTAGCTTTTGTGAACACTCGGTAAACGAAAACTGGCTACGTTTTAGAGCTAAAATCGCAGAACTTACCGACCGCTTCATACCGCTCCTTAAAACAACCGATAACAATCGGTCTGCTTGGTTCACGCCAACTTTAGGGCGGCTACTCAATAAAAGGAAGCGCATCTTTCGAAGTGCAAAGCTCTCGGGCAACATGAAAAGATGGGATGATTATCGCCGTGTAGTTGACGAGTATGCACACGCATTCTCACTTGCCAAGCACTCATATTTGTGAAAAACGTTGCGTTCTTTGTTAGTAATTTCCTTCGTAGATTCTGGCAGGTAATTGGTGGGAATAACAAGAAACAAACTGACCTAGTTTCTGGGAGCGAATCATTCAGTCCAAGAGAAATCTGTTGCCTAGCTCTTAACAGTGTATTCGCATTATCATTTGTAAACGTGGCGCCTACCTCTGTTCCTAACTTGCCTACTCACAACTATGATTCAATGGAGCCAGTACAGAATAATTGGGAGGGCATAACGAAATTATTTCAAAATCTCAAGCCTTCTTCTTCCCCCAGAGAAGATGGAATTAACCCCAGTTTTCTAAAACACCGCATGGTTTTCGTCCTTAATACTGTCCGGAATTTTTTCACAGTCTTTGGAATGGAGTACCCTGCCAAACGACTGGAAATTGAGAAAGGTGATTCCGCTTCGCTTACTGCAACTCAGTCAACTTTCTTGCGAGTAATTCTTTTTTTACCAACTTTGAGCATGGTTTCAGAAAAAGGTACTCCTGTGAAACCCAGCTTTTATGCTTCACTTAATATTTGTTCTGTGCTATTGATCATGGTCCTTTTATTGATTGTGTATTTCTTGACTTTTCTAAAGCATTTGACACAGTTTCTAATGAATTACTCCTTTAAAGTTGAGTAAACTAAGTCTTGATCCACACATCCTGTAATAGATCGAGTGCTTCTCACATAACCGCGAGCAATTTGTGACTGCTAATGAATGTAACTTTCCTCCTACTGCCGTAACCTCGGGTGTGCTCCAAGGCTCTGGTTTGGGTCCCTTACTTTTTTTAATTTATTATAATGACTTGCTTCATAACATTTCCTGTTCCATTAGGTTATTTGCCGACGATTGTGTCATTTACCGTTAAATTTTGTGCTCGAACCCTGCAATCTGACATGCATAATATTTCTTTGTGGTGCAATACTTGGCTAATGAAACCTAACACAAAAAAATGAAAATCAATGAAGATAACTCCTAATCCGTCAAAAATTGTGTATCCCTAGTACCTACTTGTCAACACCCCCCTAAAGCAACGTTTCTTGTTACAAGTACCTCGGTGTTAACACCTCTAACAACCTGTCATGGCAGGCTCAAGTTGATTCGTAACATGCAACGCTGACCGAACTCTTGGCTATTTACGTCGAAATTTTTCTCTTGCTTCAATTAACCTAAACCTTCTCCTGTATAAAACATTCGTGCTGCCAAAACTCGAATATGCGTCGTGTATTGGGGATCCTCATATTCCCATGCTCATAGACAACATTGAATCCATTCAGAATCGCTCAGCACGTTTCGTATTGTCTAATTACTCTCTAACTGCAAGTGGCACATTATTGAAGACTCATCTCAATTTGTCTAACCTCTCAATACTACTCAAAAATTCATGTCTCTGTCTGTTTCATAAGATCTATCAGACTAACAGAACCCTCTCTGATTTACTGTTTTTTCCACCAGCCTACATATGAGCACGCAATGACCATCGATACAAGGTTGGCGTTCCCTTCTGCCACATGAACCAGCACTTCTACTCTTTCATCCCTAAAACATGTACTGACTGGAACCACCTTCCCGCATCGATCGTTTCAATCACAGGCGCCAACGCGTTCAAATCAGTCATTTCCGAGAGTGCATTGTATTTTGTTCTCATCTTGCTGTTTTGTTTTACTTCATGTTTGATATTTGTTGTCCCACTCCTCTCTGTAATTCCCAGTGCCTTGAGAGTAAATAAATGAAATCAAATGAAATCCGCAGTAATAATGCTTCGCTCACTTCCTGCATCGAAGAGAACTGGTTAGCGCACGGATGTTGTCGTGCCTGCTTTTTTGGCTGTAAGAGTCTGCAGCAGCATAACTGATCCCTCTTGTTTTGAGACCAAGTTGTCAGGGGTTGAAGTAACGTTGTCCTCGTCGTTCTTAGGGCTCACTGACGGGCACCCTGATGTTGTGTGCTTCCTCGAGCACCTGTCGCATTTAGGCTGACTTCGGCATTGTTTAGCCATGTGGCCCTTCTTTGGGCAACGGAAGCATCGTCCTGTTTTGGCGAGTATCTCCTTTTAGCGCAAAAGGCTTAGTTGCTCCGCATCACAGGCTTGGGAAGAGTACGCCCCAGTGTGGCAAAAGAAGCAATGCTGCCGCCGGTTCACTAAGCTTTCTATTGCAGCGGCCGTGGTTACATCATACGAGTGGTTTGAGTTTCGTGCTTCTTTCTCTGGGGTGCGATGAAGATTCTGTTCCCCGCGGTCAGCAACAGCCTCTCGACACATAAGCTGGTTGTCGAAGAATCCCAAAAGCACTTGAAGCTCCTAGTGGGGAGAGGCCATTCGACCGAATGAGTCGCCGTGTGGGTTGTATAAAGCGCCATCTGGGGAAAACGGCGTCTTAACCCTTATGAAATCGTAGGACCATGGCTGTCGGTAGCACGCTTAGCAGTTTTTCACGCAGCTTGGTGCAGTAGGTCCTGCAGCTCGCGTCAAGCACCTTGAAGCGTCGGATATGAACCTGGAACATATCGTCAAGGTGCCTCAGTTGTCGGACGTCCGATCGCGACACGGGCTTTAAGTCCACCAGACCTTGCAGGTGATCTTTCACTATGATGTGGTCATCTCCGAAGCGCTTCTTCAATATCTCGATGGCGTCCATGTAGTAGTCAGCGGTAGCTAGCAGTCCGGCTATGGCTGCTGCCGCTGCTTCACTCACGAGGCTGTTCACGTAGTTAAACTTGTTAGCCGTGCTGAGCTCGCCGTTATTGTGGACAACTGCAGAAAACTGCGCCCAGAATCGCTGCCACAATCTGCGGCTGCCGTGTAATTTGAGGAGCTCTAGCTAGGAAACCTTGCATTTGCCAGTTGCTGATTGGAGGATGGTCACAGGGCGTGGCGTTGAAGACCGGGTTTCATGCAGCTTGAGAGGGAGGTTCGCGGTAATGCTGACAACCTTGTGGCGGTATTGTCCCTCGTCTGTCGTCTCGCTGTACACTAAATCATCCGGTGTCTATTTAAAGATCGCCTCATCCAAGTTCTCTATCTGGCCATAAAATGCGTTATTTCGTTCTAGCAGTACACTCACCACTCCTGCCGTCACCTCTCAATATCCCCTTATGTGGCATTCCGCTTCCGCTAGAAGGCCATTCAGTTGCGCCCGTAGGCTGCGTAGTCCTCGTAGCTAACGTTCTATTCGGTCGCATGCAGCTCAGAACTCAACAAGATCGCAGGAGCGCCGTCTTTTTCTAGGCTTTCGCGGCTCTGTGTTTGATGGGCTTGGCGTTGTCTAGAAGTCCCGAGTTCTCGGCACTATGTGTTGGACCTCTGGGTCCTTCATCAGGAAGGGAAGCGAAACGTCCGAACTAGCCCACATTTACGCGTTCACGTCTGAAGAGGATAAGGCTTTAATGGAATCTACTAGAAGGATTAGCGCGAGCCGATGCAACCACACGAGCATGGAGTAGCTCGTGACGACTATAATGAATGATGAAGATTTGCGTCGTCTGCTACATGGGATGACAAAGAGGAAGTCACAACACCATAGAACGTTACTATTACGGGTGCCCAGACGCCATTGAGAAAGAAGAGTTTCAGGCAAGAGCAGATCAGTCAACGTGGTACTGTTTAAGGTCGCCTATATTAACCGTGCCTGCATGGTCACGCATACAGCTGTGTGCGTGAAAGATACGTTATGGAAGGCAGCTTCTCGGTTACGGTAAAATTGCCCTCCCATATAGTGGATAGCTACGCGGAAAAGTTTCTTGAAGCGTCGCTCAGCAGATGAGTGCGGTGGACAAACATGTCGCCAACTGCAAACAGAACATTTCGACGGCCCCGGTTTTACTGCTCCGCCTGCTGGAGACGACAAATGGCAAGATGCCCCTGAGCAGCCTATTTCGCGTCACGCAGGGGCTGGCTGACGGCCACCACATGGGGCGACAGACCAGAACCCGCTTCCATTTCTAGGAGTGTTTTGTAGAGAGGAAATGGCGTCTCCCGACAGTTATTCAAATAAGTCGTCGTGAACACAGTTAAACGATTCAACGTGATGAGAGGGCCAAATGCAATCTCAGGCAGCTTAGTATCCCAATCCTTGTGCTGCTTCGTATTAAGCATCCCCTTGAGCTTGCCATTCACACACCTCGTTATGTTTGCCTGATGCTAATTTGTGGTCGTATGTTGGTGTTGTACGCCTACAGACGGTGTTTTTCCTAAACATACCTTGCTGGTTAAATACGTAGCCATATTCCTTATGAGCTGTGCGGGAACAATTCTATTAGGCACCTCCATACATTCGGGGTATTGACGCTACGTAGCGGGAACACCTATATACAATTTGGTAAATGGTTCGTCACCACAAACAAATAACAATTGCCATGCATGCTGTAGGGGTAAGGGTTCATGATATCGGAAACAACAATTTTCCAGGGGCTCTTACTCTCAATAGACTGCATCAGTCCCGGTGGGCAACCAACTCGGGGTTTCACTTACGACACACGTGGAAGCTCCTGGCACACCGCAGCAGATGCTGCCAGGTTTCTGACCACGTGACAGTACGCCATAACTTCTCATAAGTTTTGCTGCCACAGCTGTGTCAAGCCAGTGCTGAATCGTGAAACTAACGCATGAAAGCTCTTCGAAGCTTTCGCGTTACAATAACGTGGAATGTTGAATTGGCTTCGCCATCTTTCAGCAGAATATACCGCAGCAGGAGATCGCCCTCCGCCAACACATATGATTCAAACTCACCGCTGTTGCTGGTGGAACCAGCGCCTTGTGCTCTGAGGTGCTGGATATTCTTACGGCTGAATGATCTTACGGCTGAATGCGTCAGCCCGTTGTGCAGCGTGACGATCTGCCCTGCTCACCGTAGTACCCAGCGTGCGTCACCATCGACTGCAGCGGCCTGTGCCGGCATTTCCGTGGCAGAAGATAATGGCAGGGGCCGGCTTGATAGCGCGTCAAGGACTCGGTTCTGCGAACCCTTCCTGTGCTGTATGGTAAAAAACGTTGAGCTGAAACACCAGTACCTTGCGCGCAAGACGACCAAGAGGGTTCTGCAAACGCTGCGAATACGTTAATGCCATGTGATCTGTCTGAATCGTGAAAGAGGCAGCGCCCAGTTAGATGCCAAATTTCTTCAGTTCCAACACGATTGCTTGAAACTCACGTTCTGTGATCGTGTAACTGAGCTGCGCCGGAGTAAGCGTATGGTTCCAAAATGCTGTCGGACTTAGAACGACCTCCAATTCCTGTATCAGCACTGCGCCTAGTCCATAGTAGCTATCATCTGGTGCAAGACAAATTGTTTGTTCATTTTCGCTATCTCTAATGCCGCTGTTTCTGCGATTGCGCGAGACAGTGCCTCAAAAGCTTGCTCTTGAGCCTGTTACCATTCCAATTTCTTGCCTTTCCGTTGAAGCTGGTTCAACGCACATGAATACTCTGCATAATGAGCGATGAAGCTACGGTAAAAGGCTATCATTCCCATTAGGCGTTCTTAGCTTTTACGTCACGTGGGCACTAATAGTCTGTAATTGTCCTCAGTTTGGAATCGTTAGGACGAAGCCCCTCGTTGTCTACGTCAAAGACGAGCAAGTCACCCTTGCTTGGCGGTAGTGGAACATTTTTGGGATTGATGGTGAGACTGACACGTTTTATGCATGCAGTCAAACACGTCGGTGAGATGTACTAGATGCCCCTCAAAGGTACGCGAAAAGACGACTACATCATCCAGAGTGGCCACCGCGTACCTATAAGGTGCATTGTGAAGAGCGTTGTCCTTCATTCTTTGAAACGATCTCGGGCATTTCTTTACCGCAAACGGCAGGAACAAGAACTAGTAAATACCGCTCTGGTATGTAAAGGCTTTTTTAGGAATACCATCAGGGTGCATATGAGTTTGCGGAAAGCCGCGTGAGCAATCTAGAATGGTAAACTTTTTTGCTGCACCAAGCGAGGCAATGATGGAATCTACCGCTGGAAAAGGATAAATGTCTCTCACAGTTACATCGTTGAAACGACGGAAGTCCACGCCGACTTGCACACTTCTGTCTTTTTCTGGCGCCAACACGACCGGAGATGCGTTAGCACTCTCCGATGAGCGTACAGGCGCCGTGTTCAGCATCTCCGCAACGTCGACGTCCAGTTTTGCCTTCTTCTGGATCCAGAGGGGCCGTAGATTGTAGCTCCAAGGAGGTTCATCCCCCGTGTCGGTACGATGTCAGACGACGGTTGTACGCCCAGTGGTCTTCGTAAACTTCTCAGCAAACGGCTCCAGCACATAGGCGAGCTGCTCCCACTCATGGTCACTGCAAGGACACTCCTGAAGGAACTGCCTCATTCGCTGAGGCAACTCCGATTTCGTTTAGACTGCGGGTGAGTTTGCAAGAGTAAAGACATGCGTTAACGCCACAAAAGGTATTAACTCTGTGTCATTGCCCAATCTGTAACCACCTCCCGCCAAGACAGGCAGTAGGCCTTCGCGAATAATGAGATCTCTGCCCAAAATCATGGGCACCGCCACAACAGGCCAGTACGTAAGGCGCTGCCGACACTTTCTGCTTGCATAACAAATGTGCAAGCGCACAGCACCAGGCGCTTGAACAATAGCACCATTAGAGACTTTCAAACGGCTGCTGCATTGTGGAAACTTGACACAACGTGCTCGGCAAAGTTCAAACACTGTATCACCAATGAGCCACAAGCTGCAGCCAGGGTCAACCAATGCGGAAACATCCGTTCCAACTACGTTATTAAAAACATGTGGTATAGAGGGCTGTGCACGCGTTTCAACACAGCAAGCACTGAGTAAAAGCACCAATCCTCGCTACCAGCCAATTGTAGGCCCCTCGGCAATGTGTTACTCACAGCGTTGCCTCGGGCTGCATTCTCTCGTCTCGATGGTTATTTGTATTTCATCGACAAGCCATCACACGGGGACACTAATGACGAATGTGTCCTCGCATCCCACACTGATAACAGCCGCCAGATTGATTTCCATCAGGCACGTAGCATGGCGACCATCCCGTCCCTACAACTGGACGAGAAGGACCTCTCGTGTTGAGGGGATTTTGTGGCCGACCCCAAAGGGAGACACTCTGGTCGGGGAGCGGTGAGCTTGCCAGTAAGAAGGGCCTGTTTTCCCATTGCAGGAACCCTGACCCAAACCGCACCAGGGAGCTCCCGCCATGGGCTGCACCATTGAGTAGACTTCTGTGCTCCAACTGCCTGTCGCCAAGAGCAGAAAGATCACAGGGGGTATTCAAGCCCGCCGCAGCCATACAAAGAGTGAAGTCTCAAAGGTGTCTCTCCATGCGCCAGCTGGCTCAATCACCTCCCCTACTGGCGGAGAGCGTACATAGTTCAGCTCGGATATGAGAGCGTCGTTGCTTGCATTCTCCAGGCTCGAGTACTCACGACTCCGTAAGTAAGGTCGGAATCGCGGGTGGCGTTGTCGTAAGGTTTGCATTACCATTTTGCGTCATAGGCACCCTGGAGAACTAGTTTGAAGACCTCCTGGATAGCTCGAATGTATTCGACCAAGCCATCGAGCGGGTGCTGTGTACACGCCTGCAACTCGCGGCGGATGTGGTAGTCGTTGTCGGGTGGCAGGTACCCCTCGCGGACGCGCGCCACAAGTCGGCCCAAGATATGAATGGAGCCTGCAGGCGCCACCAGCCACCGGCGGATCCCCGCCGAGCAACCGGCGGGACGCGGGCAAGGAAGAAATCGTCCGAGACACCGGGTGGCGCCTTGTATACTTTGAGGTCGCACAGGAAGACCGCCACTGTCATGGGGTCATCCTAGCCCTTGAACTGTGGCACCGCAATGCGCGGCTGCAATAATGGCCCGTGCACGAACCCACTGCGTTTTAGCAGGAGACCTGCCAGCCGGAGCCTGAGGTTCTCCCCTCAGGCATGGTCCATGATCGGGTGGAGCACGTCAAGGAGCATAGCGGCGTAAGCATGCCTTGCGGGCTCGCGCGGAGCAACCACGAGGCTTCGACGGGTAGCGGCTCCACGGACAGACATTTTCCTCATACGAAACGATCCCGCGCTTCGCGAAGCGACCACAGGAAGAAAAAAAATGGTTATAAAAAACACAAACTATAAAAAGCCACCTAAAAATGCGAGGAGCGCTACGGAAAAATGCCGAGAGCAATTAAAAACGACAATTTTACTCGCCCCGCCAACCCCAACGCGGAACTCCAAAAGAATGAAGACCACAATGCCCTTTCCAGGAACCACGCCGGCCCCACGTTCAGGGCGCCAAATATGGTACTGGGGTTCTTGCAACAGGCCACGGTTCCCCAGAAGACCCTGCACAACCCTAAAAACCACACCTTTGCTGCGAGTCCGGTTCCGCCAAGGTACACTCCTCAGCCAATTCGGCTGCGCCAACCTAGTCAAGCCGAGTCCGCCATGTTCTGCCCTAGGTAAGGTCACGCCCCATCCTTCTCTTCGCCCGTCCACGTCCATCCTTTGGGATTGTCCCCAGCCACTGTTGCCCGGTTACCGTAAATTGTAGAAAACAACGCATAAAAATTATTTATGTCATTGTTGTTTTTGTGAAGAAATGTGTATCTCATGAGTCTCATGAGTAAGTTTATTCAGTTTCCCAGAAGCATCTGGACGACTTCCTGGCTAAAAGCTGCTCGAGCAGCTTGACAAAGGCGCAGGAAGCCGTTACAAGGCATGGAGGACGGACCACGTAACACAGATGTAATCATAAGTAACAAAAAAACAAAAATAAAACTCGATTTCAATTTAGCAAATCAGTTCTACAAATTTCATCAAAGATAATCAAAATTAGATGAAGGAAACACAGAATAGAGATACAGGCCACGAACAGAATGAATAGTTTACATTATCAATAGGAGATTCAAGCACACTGTAAATAAAAATTAAAAATACGCTAGAAATATGTAGGAAAAAACATGATTCATAACACAGTGCATAATCGATTCCAAACACACAGTAAACATACAATAGGACAGAAATACAGAAGTAAAAACCACTTAGGTTCAGTTACAATAGGCCAGGAATACAGAAGTAAAAACAAGCTAGGTTCAGTTACGATTGCAGGATGTATGTTCAAAGCTGTTGTGTACTGTACCCAGAAGTATGTTGGTGTCTATTTAGTGTCATGGGAACATTATGAGGTAATGACTGAAACTTGTATTTTGTACAAAAATGTGGTATAGCCCATATATCGGTGCAGCGTGTTTTAACAGTCGATGAGTAATGTTGTAATGATGCAAGAGAGGACAGGTAATTAACGATTTGAGGTGAGGAGCAAATAAAGATCTGTAATAACCGAAACTCATACATTTTATCGGCGCGAAGTACATTATTCACTAGAAATGCCTCTTTTGTCGTGTCGGTGCGTTTAAGATTTGATATTGGTCGTATAATTCTTTTTTGTATAGTGACAATCCTATTCATATTTCTTTTAGTTGTGGTAGCCCAAACCAGGTTGCAGTAATTTATGTGTGAGTAAAATAAGGCATAGTAAATTTGAAGCTTGGCTTGCTGCGGAAGGAAACTTGTTTGTTTTTAGCACGGAATATGATGGCCTTGGTTTTATAGGAATTAATTTTGAGTGTATTTATTTTGGACCGCAAGGATATCTTATTGAGAAGTTCATTGCATTTTAGAATTATCCAAATTAAATTAGAACCAGAGACTGTAAAAGTGGTATCGTCGGCGTAGATCATAAATTTAACTTCGGGATCAATCAGGACAATGTCATTAATATAGGTATTGAATAACAGTGGACCCAGTATGCTACCCTGAGGTACACCGTGAGTAACAGGTAAAAGAGACGATTTGTGGTTGTTAATAAAAACACATTGCTGTCGGCCGCGCAGCTAAGACTCTAGCAAGGCTAAAGGGCTCCCGCGAATCCCGTATTGTTTAAGCTTTATCGTGAGAATGTCATGGTCTATTAAGTCAAAGGCCTTACTAAAATCTAAAAAAAGACCTACTGTATATAAATTTTGTTCAATGTTTCCAAGGATCTTTTCTTTTAAAGTTAATAAAGCCAATTCTGTGGATTTTCCCGCTCGGAAACCAAATTGAGACTCAGTTAGCACATTTTTTGCATCCAAGAAATTTGTTAATCGTGAACATACAATTTTTTCTAACCCTTTAGAAAAAACAGGTAGAACAGAAATAGGTCTATAGTTCGATGGATTGTTCTTGTCTCCCCCTTTGTAAATCACTGATACCATTGCATTTTTCATGGCATCGGGAAAAATTCCGTGCTCAATCGCCAAGTTAAATATATGAGCAAGTGGGGAGGCGATGAAAGGCAAAACATACTTAACCGGTTCAATTGGAATGTTGTCAATATCCAGTGCCTTACTGTTTCGCAATAGCATAAATGTATTGTTTATTTCAATTTCATCTGTTCTTTGAATAAAAAAACTGTCGCTAGAATTGCTAAACTGAGTGCTGATACCGGGTTGGTTATTATCAACCACTTTTACATTAACAAAGTGAGTATTAAAGTAGTCTGCAAGTTCTTCGCCTGTAAGTTCACGGTTGCCTACGGTTAACTTTTGCACACCAGATCTATTGGTTTTACGACAAAGGACATCATTTATCGTTTTCCAAGCAACATCAGGGCGTTGTCGAGTGATATGCCCAAAGATGTTTTGATAATAGTTTATTTTGGAACGTCGCAATTCTGTGTTCAGGTTATTTCTAAATCTTTTAAACTGCTTTAGCGTTGTTTCCGAGCGTGTCCGCAAAAACGAGTGATAGAGGAAATTTTTGTTTTTTATCATTTTTATGTGCTCTTGGGTCACCCAGGGCTTCCGTATCTTTTAAGTGCGAATGCACTTTATAAGCGACCCCAAACCATCCACCGCCGGCGGCGGCGGCGTCCGCAGTGCTCCTCTATAAAGAAACAGCATCCGGCGCCAGGTTTCGATCCGAGGACTTTGCGGGCCGCAGCCCGACGCTCTACCGAATAAGCCACGGACTCGACGCTGATATCGGTGTCAGTCACGCGCCTTATATCTTTAACGCATTCAAACTACGTCGTCAGCGGCGTGCGTTGGCGACTCAGCGGCGTTATAGCGGCTTGATAACTGCGTGGTGTACACGTGATACTACAAACCCAATGGAAGAGATGGAAGAGAAGGCGGCGAGGCGGTGGGCTGCGGGGGCCGAGCGCAAGCGCCGCAAGCGGGCCGACAACCGTGCATTCGCACTTTCACATTCTCCCCCTCGGGGAAATGCGGGGGAATTTTTTTTCGATGGCTTCACCACAGTGCACGGAAAATGTCGCATGTAAATGCGCACAAAAGCCTGCATAAACTCCGTGTACGCATCGTTTACCTTGCTTATATTAAGCACAAATGACCAGTCATGGTTCATGACGTCTTGATTAAATGATAGTAGCCTGTCTTGGGTGACTCGCTGAACAATCAAAGGCTCAGATCGAGCATCGTTTTCCATGCATTTGGAGTGGTAAATGAAAAAAAACTGGACAATGATCGCTTAAACCCGATGCTACTGTCCCAGCACTATGGACGGTAGTTTTAATATCGGCAATAAGCAGGTCAAGCGCAGAAGAGGTAGATTGTGTGACTCTGCTTGCAGTTGAAATTAGGTTGGCAAAACCGTAGGAAGAAAGCAGAGTGTTGAACTCTCGAATAGACCAATCTTGGTCCAGGATATTTAAGTTAAAATCTCCGCCACAAACAAGGTAATAGTTGTTCTTGCTTATGTAATCTAATAGCCCTTCGAAGAAATCGAAAAATTGCAGTACATTCCCTGTCGGAGGGCGATAGATAACGCAAATTGCTTGCTTTTTGCACATCCCAGTGAGCACTTCATAATCATCGGTGACACTAGTAAATTCTGATACAATTTCACAGTGTTTCCGATCTGTAACATAGGCGGCAAGTCCACCACCCCGTTTATTATTCCTATTTATGTAAAAAGCATTATAACCCGGCCAATTTAATATTTGGGAATCGTTTTGATACCAGGTCTCCGAAAACATGATTATGCTAAAATTGAAAGAGAACTGGTCGAGATGGAGAGCAAAAGAATCCTCTTTGTTGCTGATAGAACGTATATTAATATGAAGGACCGATTCACAGGATGAATCATAAAGCTTAACTGTGTGTGCAAACAAAACTCGTGGTAAGTCATGGCGTTCATTGCGGTTTTATGTAGAAGCGTTAGCTTCTTCACTGCTCTACGCAGTCTGCAGACGCTTCTGCACACGCTTCATTTGTTACTGGCAGCCTGCTTAGCAGAGATCTTACCGATATCATTTCCATTTGTTATCGACACAATAGGCGGGTCATCAGTTTGCTTCGCGAAAATTGTTCCGTTGTGCGACCAAACGCTTTTCTAGTGGTATTCATGTTTCCTTTTGACGGCCATGGCGAGTAGTTTTTTCAGGGCGGGGCAGAGATTGGTGCCGTGTTCGTAAACTGGTGTCGTGTTCTCAAGGCCGAGGTCATTGTTCGTGAGTCGAGTTTTTTTTGCTTTCTTGAGCACAGCGTCACGTTTTCTAGAAAGATATTTCTAGAAATATCAAGAAAGATGTCTTTCTTTTTTTCTATCTTATATCTTAAATCTTATATCATATATCCTATATCCTATATCTTATATCTTATATCTTATATCTTTCTTATATCTCTCTATCTTTGGACCCGTGTTGGAAATATCTAGAAAGATATTTCCAACACGGGTCCAAACCTGTCGTAGGTGGCATTTGTATTTGTATTCACACATTTATTAGCAAAAGATTATGAGCTGCACGTTGTAAATAGGATCATTGAAGTCACTTTCTCGCACTTATAATAGTGTAGCGGGAAGTCACAGTGCCAGCGTCAGCTGCGTGACGTAGGCCAAAGGGCGCGCTCACCCGCTGGAGGGCTCGCGCACCCCTGGCATCAGTAGAAAGAACACCCATGCTTCTGCGCTGTTCGGCCACAATCTGCGGCGGTTTTAGGTTCACGGGTTCCTGGTGCCACCGAAATTTGTATGCAAATAAATGTGGGCGCTCTGCATGACCAAACAGGCGGTTTCAATAAAAATATTGCTCATGATCAGAAAAATTATTACTGCAGTTTATTTGATACTGAAGAGGTAAATTGTCGCGTGGGCTTATAAATAGAGCTGTTTGTTTCTATGTAAATGTATCCTCAGTTCCTGATGACATTTAAAAATATTGGTACTTCATTGAGCAAATCAGGGACAGACTGCTCTCGAGGTTAAATAGAAAAGTTTGTACCTTAGGCACATGTTCCCGTTAGTCAATTATTGTTGGCAGTTGTGTAATTAATATATATTTGTTTCATTGTGTAGATGATTTACACTTCTCTGTGTAAAGATACTCTTGATCCGAAGTACTGCTCACAAAAGCAATGCATATTTACTTCAGACTTGTCGTCGTTTTGAAAACTGGCAAATTCGGTTTTTTCAAGATACCACTGATACCCATGATTTTGTTTTTAAAGTATAGAGCTGAATAATAATGTATTGAGGATTTTTATCTCTAAAAAGAGATAGGATAACGGTGCGAGGGCACTGTCAAAACTTCGGCACAAATATTTCTTAGTTGTAAATGAGCTCGTAAAATGATATTCACTTTTAATAATGCAATTTCTGTTGTTTGAGATGTATGTGGAAATCTAAGTTCGCCATCATGAACTGAGTGCTCGTGGTTTTATTCATAGCACATATGTATGTATTGAGGTATCAATGAATATATTTGGGATGGGGGCTTCGTAATCTAGTCTTTTTTTCTCGTGTATTCACCTAATACGCTTCCTTTCAGATAAAAACAAACTACGGACCCTAGCGCACACTTTAGGCCTCTGCTACTAATGTGCAAATGGCAAGGTGGCATGATCCCAAAACACGAGAGCACAAGCTGATAACTAGCATGTACCGGTGTATTACTCGTGTAAATACGGCGTCATGTCTACTTTTTGCACTGTCTCGATAGCACTGTTACATCGGGAAGCACTTCGCCACTGACGTTCGCAGAGGACAGAGGGGAGGCGTTGGAGTGTATTTTAAGTTCGGACATGTGTTTTGGCAAGTTCTTCCCACAAAAACTGGCGGCGGATGCACAACCGGTAGGCAGCAATGCATAGCGTCAGCCTTCCAATTGAACGAGTTCTAGTTTACACTGCAGGCTGCCTGCGACAAGGAATAGCATTCTTGGAAACGGCAATAACTGGCTACAATATGATGCCGCGTGAAGAGATGTAGACCCTTGATGTACATCTGATCATTTCGAGCTACAAAATTTCCGTTGGAGGGTTATACAGATTACGTTTGAGGATTCTACAGGATTAAATGGACCCGTTTTGTTATTATGCAGGAATAAGCATGTCGGGTCTGGTGATCATACCGGTGCAACCGGGTCTAGTTTAGACCTGTACGCAGGTGTACACCCGATCTTTTGGACCGGTATGGGGTCTGGTTGGGCAAATGGTCACTGTGAAAAGGTCTAATTCAGCAGGCCATAGTGGTTCAGCGAAGACCCGTTTCAGCTCATACAAGAATGATATTCGCCGCTTCCGTGTTATACTGGAACGCACAGGGGAAAAACAAAACTGTGGGGGGCACTTAGGCTTGAAACTCGGAAAAGCAGAAGGGACCGGAGATTATACATTTTGAATGCATCAAATCAGGCAATAAGATACTGCTTTCGCAATGGCTCCCATTGCCTAGGCAAAGCAAAAAACAATGATAGAACCGGCTTACTAATTACAAAAAGGTATGACAAATAAAATTCCTTGTATCACATGCAGGCAATGGAAATTTGATTTTAATTTAGAGACAATCGAAGGTTGAAATTTTATTTGAAATAACTGAAGCAAAATTGTAAGCAGGCATTTTTATCATTGGGCAGAGGAATAGAATTGAAACACGTGATTTTGATGTAAAAAATTGACAGATGAGGAATATTTTTTTTATAGATATAATGTAGGAGGAAAATATAATAGTTTTTCAAATTTATGCAAACCAATATATTGAGAACATTAAGATAATATTTTCAAAGTAACATTTTGTCATGCACTAATTTTTCAAATAAAAGCATTACTTTTTAACAGAAATATTTTACACAACTCCAAAAAGGGGCAACGAAGTAAGCACCAAGATTCATTTGAGATGCTGAGTTTACAAAAACGAAATTTGTAATGCTTGTATTGCATGGAGCATTGCCAAAATATTAAATAATTGTGACAACCAGCAGAAACTAAAAAGCCGATGATGGCCTCAATTTACTCAACAGTAGTATAACTGAATACACATTTCACACTAGCCCACACACTTTTGAACAAATTACTTGATGGAAAAACTATTTTTTCTGTTTGCACTCAGCGCCTGCTTTCTGAACACTTAAATTTGTAATAAAGTACAAAGCGTGGGAGACAGATGGTATCAATGTTAAAGCCAAAGGTGGAGCAGTTCGCGAAGCCTACTTCGACAAACAGCAGGAGGATGAAGTCCGTCGAGAATTCTTGGCCGAAGCAGACAGTGTCAGCAATTATGCTACCACGTCAGAATCATTCAGTAATGCGTAGGGATCGCGCGATGCTAGCGTGCACCTTCTTCATTCGACGGTTATTGCCTCGAAGTTTACGTAACCATCTGTAGCCTTGTGTGGGCAGCGTAAACTGTGCACTAAGATGTACTCAGGGTGAATGTACGCAATGAAAACAAAGCATAACGCATTGTCTGATTTCGAAGTAGCCTGTAGCGAGTAAGTAGATGAAGTCTCGGACAGGACACTGTTTATGATATTTTTGGCGACTACTGAGTACATCCGGCGTATTTCGTGAGAATGCAAGCGATTTGCCCAGAAAACCACTAACATCTCGGCGACGTCCCAGAAAGATCTGAACGTCTATGTCCCAGGACTATCTCTATTAGACATCCTTACAAAGTACAATATCTTTATGAAAAAAATTCGATTTTAAGATAACGTTGCTGGTACCATATATTCGGACGTTCTTTAAACTATGC